>NC_137325.1:39642034-40242034 GCF_965287045.1 Carcharhinus amblyrhynchos
AGAGCTTGCTGCACTGTGGCATGTGATGACTTTGGCATCTGTTCTTTGGCTGATTGAGGATTGAATACCCTAGCATACTGATGGAGGTTCAGACTGCTGACAGTAATATAATCACCAGCAGAGGGCCTAAGAAGCTACTTTTAACCCAGGGACCTTAAAAGCCAAAGGCAAACCCCTCCTCTCCCATTTTAAGGCAGTCTAATACCTCCCTTCTGACTTGAAAAGTTGGAGGACCTGGCTGACACAACAGGTACCCAATCCCCTTCTCTCATCGCTCGACCTTAAATACAGATCTGACAGTTCTACAAATATGGTGCCAGGACCTGCCACAGTTTCACATGACACTGCCTCTCCCTCAGTGGGTGGACCCTGCATCCCCATCTGTTTATTGATCAAAAAACTACTTGCAATCCCTGGCCAAACCCTGCCAAATGTAAGTGTCTCCTGCTTTCGATCTGAATGTGGGACCAATGGATGTGTTCATATTCCTTATCAATCTGCAGCATCAATTACTTGCAGGTTGTTATTACAGCTACAGATTGCATGACTCAAATTTAAGTTTTAATGTCGAACGATTCAAATGTAGTTGTTCTATATTAAAACCTGGGTGGACGGGAAGAAGCTTGTATGCAAATCAAAACTGAGGAAGTTAATTAATTAAGATTATGAATCTTAATTCCCAGAGTGAAAAATATAAGCAGACAAGTGTTGGGATGTTTAAACAGGCTTGATCAGGAACTGTATGCAGTGCTGGTGGAAGTTAACAGGATTTTTCTTAAGTGGGATGATTTGAGAATCCCATCGGTTAAAATAAATGGAAAAATGGTTTGGGTAAATGCTGTGTGACTGCCTCAGAGTAATGATGTGGAGATGCCGGCATTGGACTGGGATAAATACAGTAAGAAGTCTTACAACACCAGGTTAAAGTCCAACAGGTTTTTTTGGTAGTAAATGCCACAAGCTTTCGGAACACTGTTCCTTCATCAGGTGAGTGGAGAGTTCTGATCAGAAACAGGGCATATAAAGGCACACACAGTTTACAGAATATGATTAGAATGTGAGTCTTTACATATGAATAGCAGATTAGCTGTAAAGACTCACATTCTAATCAGTATTCTGTAAACTGTATGTGCCTTTATATGCCTTGTTTCTGATCAGAACTCTCCATTCACCTGACGAAGGAACAGCGTTCCAAAAGCTTGTGGTGTTTAGAGCATAGAACATAGAACATTACAGCGCAGAACAGGTCCTTCGGCCCACGATGTGCCGACCAGTTAAAAAGCAATGACCCTCTAACCTAAACCAAACCCTTTCCATCCATAAACCTATCCACGGATCTTTTAAACGTCCCCAAACTAGGCGCATCTACAACTGCATCAGGCAGGGCATTCCAATCCCTCACCACCCTCTGGGTAAAGAACCTACCCCTGACATCCATCCTATAACTACCACCCCTTAATTTAAAGCTATGCCCCCTCGTGCTAGCTTTCTCCATCTGAGGAAAAAGGCTATCACTGTCCACCCTATCTAAACCTCTAATCATCTTATATGTTTTTTACTATCAAATAAACCTGCTGGACTTTAACCTGGTGTTGTGAGACTTCTTACTGTGCCTCAGAGTAAATCAAATCTAAATGTTTGCGTAAGTACAAAACTTATCACAATCTTATCCTGAGATCTCTGACCTCACCCGGCTGAAACCTTTACATCCCCCGAATGTTGAAACTTTCCCCCTGGCCCCACAGTCCACTCTGAGACACTAATCCTTCTCCCAGTTCCCTCTCTTCCTGAGTTCTGATTATAGTTTCCATAGCACTTGCAGGACATTCTTAAGGGAAAGGGTGAGCAGCGAGATGTCATAGTACAATATTGGTACCAACTACATAGGTAGGAAAAATGATGAGGTCCTGAAGTGTGAATATAGAGGGTTAGGCAGAAGCTAAAGTGCAGAACCTTGAAGTAGTAATTTCAGGACTATTACCGCTGCCATGTGCTAGTGAGGGTATGAATAGGAGGATTAGGCAGATGAATGTGTGGCTTCAGAACTGATGCAGAAAGCAGGGATTTAGATTTTTGGATCAGTGGAGTATTTTCTGGGGAAGAGCTGACCTGTTTAAGAGGGATGGGTTACGTCTGAACTGGAGGGGGACTAACATACTGGCGGGGAGATTTGCTAGAGCCACTCGGGAGGGTTTAAACTAGTTTGACAGGGGGTTATGATCCTATGCAGAAGGGAGACACAAGAGAAGATTGACAACAGCACAGAAGTTAAGGAGAGCAAATTAAGTAGTAAAGGCAGTGTCAGTAATCCTAGTACCAGACAGATCAGGCAAAGGCCTGATCTTTCGGAACACCAGAGAGCAAGCGAAGTCTAGATTAAACTGCATTTCTTTCAATGCAAGAGGCCTAATAGACAAGGCAGATGAACTCAGGGCATGGATGGGTACATGAGACTGGGATATTATAGCAATTACTGAAATATGGCTAAGGCAGGGAATGGACTGGCAGCTCAATGTTCCAGGGTACAGATGCTATAGGAAAGATAGAACAGAAGGTAAGAGAGGAGGGGGAGTTGCACCTTTGATCAGGGAAAACATCACGGCCATACTGAGAGGGGATATATCCTAGGGTTCGGCCACTACGTGGGTAGAACTGAGAAATAAGAATGGGAAAATCATTTTGATAGGGTTGTACTATAGATCCCCAAATAGTCAACGGGAAATTGAGGAGCAAATGTGTAAGGAGATTACAGATAAACAGAAAAATAGGATGGTAATAATCGGAGATTTTAACTTTCCCAACATTGACTGGGACAGCCATAGTATTAAAGGGTTGAATGGAGAGAAATTTGTTGAGTGTATTCAGGAGGAATTTCTCATTCAGTATGTGGATGCCCAACTAGAGAGGGTGCAAAACTTGATCTCCTCTTGGGAAATAAGGAAGGCCAAGTGACAGAAGTGTTAGTGAGGGATTACTTTGGAACCAGTGACCATAATTCTATTAGTTTTAAGACAGCTATGGAAAATGATTGGTCTGGCCCAAAAGTTAAAATTCTAAATTGGAACAAGACCAATTTTGGTGGTATCAGGCAGGAACTTTCAAAAGTTAATTGGGGGAGTCTGTTGGAAAGCAAAGGGACATCTGGCAAGTGGCACACTTTCAAAAGTGTGTTAACCAGGGTTCAGGATAAACACATTCCTCTTAGAGTGAAGGGCAAGGCTGGCAGAAATTGGGAACCCTGGATGACTCGGGATATTGAGGCCCTGGTCAAGAAGAAGAAAGAGACACATGACCTGCATAGGCAGCTGGGATCAAGTGAATCCCTTGAAGAGTACAGGAGGTATAGGAGTAGGGTTATGAGAGAAATCTGGAGGTCAAAAAGGGGACACGAGATTGTTTTGGCAGATAAGGCAAAGGAGAATACAAAGAGCTTCTGCAAATACATAAAGGCCAAAAGAGTAACTAGGGAGAGAGTAGGGCCTCTTAAGGATCAAAAAGGTCACTTATGTGCAGATCCACAAGAGATGGGTGAGATCCTAAATGGATATTTCTCATCAGTATTTTCTGTTGTGAAAAGCATGGATATTAAGGAACTCGGGGAAATAAATAGTGATGTCTTGAGGAGTGTACATATTACAGAGAAGGAAGTCTTAAAGTGCATAAGGTAGATAAATCTCCAGGACCTAATGAAGTGTATCCCAGGACATTGTGGGAGGCTAGGGAGGAAATTGTGGGTCCTCTAGCCGAGATATTTGAATCATCAATAGCCACGGGAGAGGTGCCTGAAAATTGGAGGGTGGCAAATGTTGTGCCTTTGTTTAAAAAGGGCTACAGGGAAAAGCCTGGAAACAACAGATTAGTGATCCTCACATCTGTGGTGGGTAAGTTGTTGGAAGGTATTTTGAGAGATAGGATCTGCAGGCGTTTACAGATGCAAGGACTGATTAGGGAAAGTCAGCATGGCTTTGTGAGTGGAAAATCATGTCTCACAAATTTGATTGAGTTTTTTGAAGGAGTAACCAAGAAGGTAGATGAGAGCAATGCAGTTGATGTTGCCTACATAGACTTTAGCAAGGCCTTTGACAAGGTACCATATGGCAGGTTGTTGCAAAAGGTTAAATCTCACAGGATCCAGGGTGAGGTATCTAAATTGATGCAAAATTGGCTTTGGTGGTTGTGGAGAATTGTTTTCAAACTGGAGGCCTGTGACCAGTGGTGTGCCTCAGGGATCAGTGCCGGGTCCACTGTTATTTGTCATTTATATTAATGAATTTAGTGAGAGTACAGGAGGCATGATTAATAAGTTTACAGATGACACTAAGATTGGTGGCATAGTGGACAGTGAAGAAAGTTATCTCCAACTGCAACGGGATCTTGATCAATTGGGCCAGTGGGCTGACGAATGGCAGATGGAGTTTATAATTTAGACAGATGCGAGGTGATGCATTTTGGTAAATTGAACCAGGGCAGGATTTACTCACTTACAGAGATCTAGGGGTACATGTTCATAGCTCCTTGAAAGTGGAGTCACAGCTGGACAGTGTGGTGAAGAAGGCATTCGGCATGCTTGGTTTCATTGGTCAGAACATTGAATACAGGATTTGGAATATGTTATTGAAGTTGTACAAGACATTGGTAAGGCCACACTTGGAATACTGTGTGCAATTCTGGTCACCCTATTATAGAAAGGATATTATTAAACTAGAAAGAGTGCAGAAAAATTTACTGGGATGCCACCGGGACTTGATGGATTGAGTTATAAGGAGAGGCTGAATAGGCTGGGACTTTTTTCTCTGGAGCGTAGGAGGCTGAGGGGTAATCTTGTTGAGGTCTTTTAAATAATGAGGAGCACAGAACAGCTAGATAGTCAATATCTTTTCCCAAAGATAGGGGAGTCTAAAACTAGAGGACATAGGTTTAAGGTGAGAGGGGAGAGATACAAAAGTGTCCAAAGGGGCAATTTTTTCACACAGAGGGTGGTGAGTGTCTGGAACAAGCTGCCAGAGGTAGTAGTAGAGACGCATACAATTTTGTCTTTTAAAAAACATTTACATAGTTACATGGGTATGATGCGTATAGAGGGATATGGGCCAAATGCGACTGTGGGGGTTAGCTTACAGGTTTAAAAAAAAGGACAGCGTGGACAAGTTGGGCCAAAGGGCCTGTTTCCATGCTGTAAACCTCTATGACTCTATGGCTCACCCAATACCCCTGGCCCCTGACAGAACTTACTTGGTGCAACCTTATTCTGAAGTACATACTCACCTTGGATGCAATATTAGATCTCCTATTAGGAAATCTAATAGGCGGTTGGTGACTAGTGGAGTGCCCCAGGGGTCGGTGCTGGGGCCTCAGCTATTTACCATTTATATAGATGATCTGGAGGAGGGAACCGAGTGTATAGTGTCGAAATTTGCTGATGACACCAAGATTGGTGGAACGGCAAATTGCACGGAGGGTGTGGAGAATCTGCAGAAGGATCTAGATAGGCTGGGCGAATGGGCCAGGAACTGGCAAATGGAATTTAATGTTGGCAAGTGCGAGGTGGTCCACTTTGGTAGGAATAATGGTAGGAAGGACTATTACTTACGGGGCGAAAAACTGCAGCAGGCGACGGTGCAGAGGGACCTCGGGGTCCTTGTGCATGAGTCGCAAAAACCCAGCCTGCAGGTGCAGCAGGTGGTCAGGAAGGCTAATGGGATGCTAGCCTTCATAGCGAGGGAGATTGAATATAAAAGTAGGGAGGTCTTGCTGCGGCTGTATAGGGCATTGGTGAGGCCGCAGCTGGAGTACCGTGTGCAGTTTTGGTCGCCGTACTTACGCAAGGATATTTTGGCCTTGGAGGGAGTGCAGAGGAGGTTTACTAGGCTGATACCTGAGTTGAGGGGGTTGAGCTATGAGGAGAGGCTGAATAAACTAGGCTTGTACTCATTAGAGTTTAGAAGAATGAGGGGAGATCTCATTGAGACGTATAAGATGATGAATGGGATGGATAGGATAGAGGTGGAGAGACTCTTCCCGCTCAAAAAAGACAGTAGGGCTAGGGGGCACAGCCTCAAGATAAAGGGGGGGCGGTTTAGAACGGAGTTGAGGAGGAACTTCTTCACTCAAAGGGTGGTGAATCTCTGGAATTCTCTGCCCATTGAGGTGGTGGAGGCTGCCTCACTAAATATTTTTAAGACGCGGGTTGATGGGTTTTTGATAAGCGAGGGGATTAAGGGTTATGGGGAGAGGGCGGGAACGTGGAACTGAGACACGACAGATCAGCCATGATCTTATTGAATGGCGGGGCAGGCTCGAAGGGCTAGATGGCCTACTCCTGCTCCTATTTCTTATGTTCTTATGTTCTTATGAAATGAGTTAGGGCAAGTGACAGAAGTGTGTGTAGGGGAACACTTTGGTTCCAGTGATCATAACACGATTAGTTTCAACTTGATCATGGATAAAGATAGATGTGGTCCTGGAGTTGAGGTTTTGAATTGGAAACAGGACAAATTTGAAAAAATGAGAAACAATCTAAAAAGTGTGGATTGGGACAAACTGTTCTCTGGCAAGGATGTGGTGGGAGGCTTTCAAAGGAGAAATTTTGAGCGTACAGAGTTTGTATGTTCCTGTCATTAAAGGCAAAGTGAATAAGAATAAGGAACCTTGGTTCTCGAGGGATACTGCAACTCTGATTAAAAAAAGAAGAGAGATGTATGACATGTATAGGCAACAGGGAACAAATAAGATACTGAGGAGTATAAAAAGTGCAAGCAGCTACGTAAGAAGGAAATCAGGAGGCTAAAAGAAGACATGAGGTTGCTGTGGCAGTCAAGGTGAAGGTTAATCCTAAGAGTTTCTACTATTAAGAGCAAAAGGGTAGTAAGGGATAAAATTGGTCCTCTTGACAATCAGAGTGGTCAGCTTTGTATGGAACCAAAAGAAATGGGGGAGATACTAGATGGTTTTTTTGCATCTGTATTTACTAAGGAAACTGGCGTGGAGTCAAACAAGTAGGGAGATAATGGAACCTATACAGATTAAAGGGAAGGAGGCGCTTGCTGCCTTGTGGCAAATCAGAGTGGATAAATCTCTGGGACCAGACAGAGTACTCCCTCGGACCTTGAAGGAGACTAGTGTTGAAATTGCAGGGGCCCTGGCAGATATATTTAAAATGTCGGTATCCATGGCTGAGGTGCCGGAAGATTGGAGGATAGCTCATGTTGTTCCATTGTTTAACAAAGGCTCAAACGGTAATTTGGGAAATTATAGGCCGGTAAGTTTGACGTCAGTAGTAGGTAAATTATTGGAAGGTGTACTAAGAGATAGGATCCAGAAATACTTGGGCGGACAGGGACTTATTAGGGAGAGACAACATGGCTTTGTGCGTGGTAGGTCATGTTTAACCAATCTATTAGAATTTTTTGAGGCGGTTACCAGGAAAGTGGATGAAGGGAAGGCAGTGGATGTTGTCTACGTGGGCTTCAGTAAGGCCTTTGACAAGGTTGTGATGGGAGGTTAGTTAGGAAGGTTCAGTTGCTAGGTGTAGGTGGAGAGGTCGTAAGTTGGATTAGACGTTGGCTTAGTGGAAGAAGCCAGCGAGTGGTAGTGGAGGATTGCTTCTCTGAGTGGAGGCCTGTGACTAGTGGTGTGCCATAGGGATCCGTGCTGGGTCCATTGTTGTTTGTCGTCTAATCAATGATCTGGATGACAATGTGGTAAATTGGATCAGCAAATTTGCTGATCATACAAAGATTGGAGGTGCAGTGGACAGTGAGGCAGGTTTTCAAAGCTTGCAGAGGGATTTGGACCAGCTAGAAAAATGGGCTGAAAAATGGCAGATGGAGTTTAATGCAGACAAATGTGAGGTATTGCACTTTGGAAGGACAAACCAAGGAAGAATACACAAGATAAGTGGTAGGACACTGAAGAGTGTAGTAGAACAGAGGGATCCGGAAGTAGATACACAATTCCCTATAAGTGGTGTCACAGGTAGATAGGGTCGTAAAGAGTGCTTTTGGAACATTGGCCTTTATAAATCAAAGTATTGAGTAGAAGAGTTGGAATATTATGGTGAGATTGTATAAGACATTGGTGAGGCGGAATGTAGAGTATTGTGTGCAGTTTTGACCACCTAATTACGGGAAGGATATTAATAAGGTTGACATAATGCAGAGAAGGTTTACAAGGATGTTGCCGGGACTTGAGAAACTGAGTCACAGAGAAAGGTTGAATAGGTTAGGACTTTATTTCTGAAGTGTAGAAGAATGAGGGGAGATTTGATAGAGGTGTATAAAATTATATAGGTATAGATAGAGTGAATGCAAGCAGGCTTTTTCCACTGAGGCTAGGGGAGAAAAAAACTAGAGGGCATGGGTTAAGGATGAAGGGGGAAAAGTTTAAAGGGAATGTTGGGGGAGGGTTCTTCACACAGAGAGTGGTGGGAGTGTGGAATGAGCTGCCAGATGAAGTGGTAAATGCGGGCTCACTTCTAACATTTAAGAAAAACTTGGACAGGTACATGGATGAGGGGGACGTGGAGGGATATGGTCCAGGTGCAGGTCAGTGAGACTAGGCAGAAAAATGGTTCGGCACAGCCAAGAAGGGCCAAAAGGCCTGTTTCTGTGCTGTAATGTTCAATAGTTCTATGGTTCTTTATCACAGGGTTCGAGACCAAAAATCCAAAACTGCATAAATTACTAATGTTTAGTGAGGGGCAGCCAAATGTGAGTACTCCAAAATTTAAAGTCCAATGAATTACCAATGGTAATTATTATTTTTGTCCGTGTGACTGCGTGTGTGTGTGTTTTGCGTGTGCGTGTATGTGTGCTTGTACATGTGTCTGTACATGTGTACTGCTGATGTATCATTTCACCATGGCTGTCTCTGCTCCGTCCACTGATTGACAGGTCTGGTTTCAGATGGAGATGCACCAGTCCATAATGAAGAGGAGGTAATAGAGAACGGTCAGATCCAAACGTCAGAGCCGGAAGAAGTGGATCCTGAAACAGTGTCAGGTGAAGCCGAAGCAGACAATGGAGCTCTATGTACAGATTCAACAGACAAGCCAGGTGGGATTTGTCATATCACAGAATCAGACCTTTCCTATCTTATCACAACAGGTTGCTAGATGCCCAGAGTACAACTAGATTTAGTGCACCATATTCTCGACATTGCAAATTATAATAGCTCCATAAATGGAGGAAGCTATTATGGAAGTGTTACTTCCTTAGTCTAAACTCAAAAATATTGATACAATTTAAATAAGTGTTCTTTTCATTATTGATGCAGACTGATGCTAGTGTCTCTTACGGCTTGTCTCAAAACAATGGGCTGTAGTTTCCAATCTCCAGGGCATTAATTTGGAAGGACATCCCAAAGAGGAGGAGCGTACCCTCTGAAAGTTTACAGGTTCCATGGCAACTACCCAGAAGTGCAACCTTCTGATGGGCAATTGCCCCCTGCGCTGGGAACTGTCTGAAAATGTGATTAAATTTCAAATGGTTATGGATAATAACCCCCTCCCCAAAGGCTCAGGCCAGCTTGAAATACAAGGCTTAACACAATCTGAACCTGATTCCTCTGACTCCTGAGGCTCAACATGACCTGGCACTCACTGTACCCCTTGCATAATACCTCTTCACTTACTCTCATACACAGACTCGCTCTGTCTCTCACATAGGCTCAGTTTCTCACACTGATTCACTTGCTCTCGCACACCATCTCATTCTCTCACTCACACATCTGCCCTAAGTATCTTTAAAACACCCCCCTTTCCCCCGCAAAAGCCCCCCATCATCGTGCATTCCCTCCCCCGGATCATACACCAACCTCCACTCAGGTCCACCCACGCTCGGGTCCCTCCCCCGTTTAGGCCACATACCCTGCATTACTGCTGGCCACATGGGCAGTGCCAGGGAGCAAGGTGGGCACTGCCAGACTAGCAATGTCCAGTCATGCCCATGACCACCCAGGGGCTTCAATAGCCTCTGATCCCTCCAGCTTGGCCATCACACTAGCATTGATTACCCTTGGCTTTAGGAGGCCAGACAGCCATCTTGGGTGTGCTAACAGGATCAAAATGTATTCAATCCTGTGCAAGTCAGCTTTGCGCCCTTTTGGCACAAACCAGAGTTTTAGTGTTGCACACGATCTTACTGGCTCGCCACACCAGTCAATTGGTGTGGAGAGGTGGTAGATCGCTCCTCAGCCTCTCACACAGACTCACCTACTGTCTCACACAGACTCGCTCACTCGCTCTCACATATACTAACTCACTCTCATACAGCCTCACTCACTCTCCCATACAATTATTGTGGTGCTTCGTAAGAAATAAGGTTTCTTACTACCGTAATTAAGGCCCCTGACTGATGTATTTTTTTAAGGAGTAACTAGCTTAATCAAGAGGAACTTCATGGCAGGGAACCTCAGAACCATGATATGCTCCTCTTGCACAATGATGACCATGTGTGCAGAGGATGTTCAAATACAGCTTCTAGCTAACTAGATTTGGGAGCTGGAGCTGTGGGTGGATTCACCGTGGTGCATCAGTGATGCTAAGCAAGTCATGGATAACACGTTTAGCGAGGTGAGGATTCCACAAGCAGAAAGGGAATGGCTGATCATCAGGAACAGTAAAAGACTCAGGAAGGTAGTGCAGGAGTCCCTGTGGTCGTTCCCCCCTCTTAAACAGATATACCATTTTGGATACTGTTGGAGGGGGTGGGGAGAGACTCTCTGGGGAAAGAAATAGCAGCCAAGTTCAGGCACTGCAAGTGGCTCTACTGCTCAGAGGGCAGGACGAAAACAAGTGGCAGAGTATAATGATGGGGGATTCAATAGCTAGAGATACAGACAGACACTTCTATAGCCACAAATGAGATTCAAAGATGGTAGCCCTGGTGCTAGAATCTGGGATGTCATGGAGCAACTGGAGGGCATTCTGGGGAGGGAAGGTGAACATCCAATGGTCATCGTATACATTGGTACCAACAACATAGGAAAACTAAGGGCTGCAAGCTGAGTACAGGAAGTAAGGATATAAATTAAAATGCAGGACCTCAAATGTAGTAATCTCAGGATTACTCCTGGTTCTACATTCGAGTGAGAGTGGCATTGCAAGGATAGACCAAATGAACATGTGACTGAGGAGATGGTATAGCAGGGAAAGATTCAGATTCTTGAGGCACTGTGACCACTTATAGGGCAGGTAGGCTTCTACAAACCGGACTGGCTGTACACAGGCAGAGCTGGGACCAATGTTCTTGCTGAGGCTTTTGCTAGTTCTGTTGGGAAGTGTATAAATTAGTGTGGCGGGGGATGGGATCCCAGGAGTCGGATCAGATAAGTTAAATTCAGATCAGGAAATGTTGGAATTGCAAAATGTTAGAATTGTGTAAAACACTGATGAGATGATGAGACCACACTGAGGACTCTGTGCAGTTGTCGTCGCCATATTACAGGAAGGACATAATTGTTCTGGAGGGATTCACTCGCTCTCACGCAGGCTTCCTCACCTTCTCAAATGGACTCATTTACTCTCACTGACAGACTCACTCTCTACACACTCATTCACTCCATCACACGAACTGAGTTTCTTCACAGCTGCACTTTCTGTCACAGTCACATTCATTCTCTCACATGGTCTCACTCACTGTCACACACAAACTCACTGGATAAAATTTTATGAAAATATTTGAAGTGAAATTTTTTTTAGCAAGTTGTGTTACATGAATTTACAGCATTCTTCAATACAGAAGCCATCATGCAAATTTCAGCACTGGAAAGGGGGGTGGGGTGGGGGGATGCGTGGAGGGGTGGAGTCTCAGCTCACCTGAGAAGACAGGTCCTCTGCAGATGCCCCAATCTCCCAGTATGCTGTGTGCACAGTATACACAATATACTGGGAGACTTGTCACTCCCCCCCGCCACATCCCCACGTTGCTGCCCTGGACCAGATCCCATTGCTCCCCCCCACTCCCCACACCCCATTGCTGCTCCAGCACCCCCTCTCCAATCACCTCGCTCTGACCCTAACTGTAACTTTGTTCTTTGTTCTTTGTAGCCATAGCCCTAGGCTTATTCCTAACTCCTACCACTAACCTTAACACTTACCACTAGCCCTAGCCCTCACCCTCACCCTAATTTACTGACATGAATAATAAAAAAAGGAAAAACTCCAAGAAACAAGGAAACAACAAGTGTCAATATAAGGGCAAGGCATCACAAGGAGCAACGAGGGTTGGACATGAGCCGAATGAAAAGAGACAGAGCAAGAGACAAAGGGGAGATGTCTCTTCTCTGACTGAACACAAAAGCCTAATACCATCAAAATTGGTCTTGCCCCAGTTTAGAATTTTAACTTTTGGGCTAGATCTGTCATTCGCCATAGCTATCTTAAAATTAATGGAATTATGGTCACTGGTCCCAAAATGACCTCTCACTAACACTTCTTATTTCCCGAGAGGAGGTCAAGTTTTGCCCCCTCTCTAGTCGGGCCATCCACATACTGAATGAGAAATTCTCCTGAGTACAATCAACAGATTTCTCTCCATTCAAGCCCCAAATACTACAGCTGTCCCAGTCAATGTTGGGAAAGTTAAAGTCTCCAACTATTACACCCTATTTTTCTTGGAGCTATCTATAATCCCCTTTCATATTTGCTCCTCAATTTCCTGCTGATTATTGGGGGGCTTATAGTACAATCCTAACAAAGTGATCTCCTCTATCTTATTTCTTAGTTCTACCCAGTGGGTAGACTCTCAGAAATATCCCCTCTCAGAATTGCCGTGATGTTCTCCCTAATCAAAAATGCAATTGCCTCCCTCTCTTATCTTTCTTTCCAATTGCACCCGTACCCTGGTTCCTGTAGATGTAATCACCCAATTAAGCGCCCTCACCCAATTAAGCATCCTCTCCCAAGAGCCAGTCTTGTCCTTATCAATGTTTATCCGCAATGTAATGGAATTATGGTCACTAAGCCCCGTCCCCCCTCCGAAACATCGATCACCTGGCCCATCTCATTGCCCAATACCAAGTCTGGAATGGCCCCCGCCTGATTGGATTGTCAATGTACTTGTATCAAAAGACCCTCCTGGGCATATCTAACAAATTGCTCTCCATTCGATCCCCCAGCTCTAAGGGAGTACAAGTCAATATGGGGAGAGCTAAAGTCACCCACCACAACTACCTGCTTTTTTCTCACCTTTCCAGTGCTTGACTACATCTGCTCCTCTGTCTTCCATCTATAGTGGGTGGGGTCCTTAATGAGTGCTCTGAAACAGTATTCACAAAGGAGAGCGACACAGTGGTGGTGTCTCAGAAGAATATATAAACCTGCAGGACAAATCATCATTATGAGGGAGGAAGTGTTCAGTGTACTAAAAAGCATTAAGGTAGACAAGCCCCAGAGCTAGATGGCATCTATGCCAGATTTACTGAGGGAGACAAGATGAAATTGCTGGGCCTCTAACCTCATACAGATTTACAGCATGGAAACAGGCCCTTTGGCCCAACTTGTCCATGCCGCTCTTTTTTTTAAAAGCCCCTAAGCTAATCCCAATTGCCCGCATTTGGCCCATATCCCTCTATACCCATTTTACCCATGTAACTATCTAAATGCTTTTGAAAAGATAAAATTATACCCGCCTGTACTACTACCTCTGGCAGCTTGTTCCAGATACTCACCACCCTCTGTGTGAAAAAATTGCCCCTCTGGACACTTTTGTATCTCTCCCCTCTCACCTTAAACCTATGCCCTCTAGTTTTAGACTCCCCTACCTTTGGGAAAGGATATTGATTGTCTATGCCCCTCATTATTTTATAGACCTCTATAAGATCACCCCTCAGCCTCCTATGCTCCAGAGAAAGAAGTCCCAGTCTATTCAGCCTCTCCTTATAACTCAATCCATCAAGTCCCGGGAGCATCCTAATAAATCTTTTCTGCACTGTTTCTAGTTTAATAATATCCTTTCTATAATAGGGTGACCAGAATTGCACACAGTATTCCAAATGTGGCCTTACCAATGTCTTGTACAACTTCAACAAGACGTTCCAACTCCTGTATTCAATGTTCTGGCCAATGAAACCAAGCATGCTGAATGCCTTCTTCACCATTCTGTCCACCTGTGACTCCACTTTCAAGGAGCTATGAACATAAACAAAATCTTTTTTTCCTCATTGGCCACAGGTGAGGTCTCAGAAGGTTGAAGGATAGCCAATGTTATTCCATTATTTAATAAGGGTAGCAAGGGTAACCCAGGTCAGTGAGCTTGACATCAGTGAAGTTAAAATTGTTGGACAAGATTCTTAGAGATAGGATTTATACATATTTGGAACCTAATGGTCTTATTAGTGACAGACAGCATGGCTTTGTATGAGGGAGGCCATGTCTTACTAATTTAATTGAGTCTTTTGAGGAGGAGACAAAAACGATTGATGAGAGAAGGGCCGTGGATGTTGTCTACATGGACCTGGTAAAGCATTTGACAAGATCCCTCATGGCAGCCAGTGCAAAAGATTAAATCACATAGGATCAAGAGTGAACTAGCTGGATGGATTCAGAATTGGCTTGGCCGTCGAAGACTGAGGGTAATGATGAAGGGTATTTCTCAGAATGGAGGTCTGTAACTAGTGGTATTCTGCAGATATGTATAAGTGACTGGGAAGAAACATAGCTGGTCTGAAAAGCAAGTTTGTTGATGATACTAAGATGATACTGGAGTTGCAGGTAGTGATGAAGATTGTCAGAGAATACAGAATGATATAGATGAGCTGGAAAATTGGGTGGAGAAATGGCAGATGGAATTTAATCCAGCCAGATGCAAGATGATGCATTTTGGTAGATCCAATTCAGATGAGAGCTATAAGTAAGTGGCAGAACCATCATGAACATTGACTCTGTGAGATCTGGGCATGCAGGTTCACAGATCTTTGGAAGTGGCAGCATAGGTGGAAAAGGTGGTAAGCAAAGCATATGGCATGCTTTCCTTCATCAGATGGAGCATCGAGTATAAAAGTTACAATTATATAAAACATTGGTTAGACCACATTTGGAATATTGTGTCCGATTCTGGTCACCACACCAGCAGAAGGATGTGGAGGCTTTGGCGAGAGTACAGAAAAGGTTTACCAGAATGTTGCCTGGTATGGAGAGTATTAGCAATGAAGAGAGATTGAATAAACTGGAATTGTTCTCCCTGGAAAGAGGGAGGCTGAGGCGTGACTTAATAGAAGCTCATAAAATTGTGAGGGCATAGATAGGGTAAACAGTTGGAAGCTTTTTCCTAGGGCAGAAATGACAATTATGAGGAGGCACAAGTTCAAGGTAAGGGTGGGGGACAGGCGTGGGGGAGGGAGTAAGGTACAGTAGAGCTGTGCAGGGGAAGTTTTTTGCACAGTGAGTGGTGGGGCCTGGAATGCACGACCAAGTGAGGTGGTTGAGGCAGACACGTTAGTGACTTATCTGGATGAACAGGCGGGGAATAGAGGGATACAGGCAATTGGTCTAGGTAGGACAACATGATTGGTGCAGGCTTGGAGGGCCGAAGGGCCTCTTTCGGTGCTATAGTGTTCTTTGTACACTCCCAAAATTGTGATTTCACCCTTCCTGTTCCTGAGCTACACCCATAATGCCTGCAATGTGTCCTCCCTCATCACATCTGTGATGTACTCCCTAATCAGCAATACAACTCCCCATTCCTTTTGTTTCCCCTTCTGTCCCTTCTAAAACAGCGATATCTGAGAATGTTAAGTAGCCAACCCTGTTCCTCCTTTAACCATGCCTCCATAATTGCAATAACATCATAATTCCATTCAGTAATCCAGGCTCTCAGTTCATCAGTTTTACTTGTTATACTTCTTGCATTGAAACAAATGTACTCCAGACCTCCATCCCCACCAAGCCCACTGCTTCCCTCTCTCTGCACTCACTCTGCACTATATTTACCTCAGTCTCATTTTCTTCCCCAGTCCCTGCACTTATTTGCATACTGCTCTAGTTCCCAGCACCCTGCTGCTGTATTAATCTTTTTTTCCCTCGCATCACATTTGCTTATTTTGCAAGTCGTCTTGGATCTGTGTCTTCTAGTTCTTGATCCCTTTATGAGGGGGAACAGTTTCTCTCTATTCACTCTATCCAACCCTCATGATTTTAAACATCTCTATCAAATCTCCTTTTAGCTGCCTTCTCTTCAAGGAAAACAGTCCCAGTCTTTCCAATCTATCCTCATAGCTAAAATTTCTCAACTCTGAAACCATTCTTGTAAATCTTTTCTGGCCTCTCTTCAATGTATTCACATCCTCCCAATGGTGTGGTGCCCCAAATTGTACACAATATTCCATCCAAGGTCTATCTAGTATCCTCTATAAGTTCAGTATAACCTCCTCGCTCCTTTACTCTGCACCTCTATTAATAGGGATGCGTAGTGGGTCGCACTACTGCCTCAGTGCTAGCGAACCAGGTTCAGTCTGGCCTCAGGTGATTGTGTTGAGTTTGCACGTTCTCCCCATGTCTGTGTGGATTTTCTCTGGGTGCTCTGGTTCCCCCCCACAGTCCAAATATGTAGGGTTAGGTTGATTGACCATGCTGTTTAGTGTCAGGGCAATTAGCAGGGTAAATACGTGGGGTTACGGGGATAGGCCTAGGTGGGATTGTTGTTGGTGCAGGCTGAATGGGACAAATGGCCTCCTTCGGCAATTTAGGGATTCTATGATTCTACGATTAAAAAGGCCAGAATGCTACATGTTTTATTATGTGCCTTCTCCACTTGCTCTCCCACCTTCAGTGATCTATGCACCCCTTTAAGAATTTTACCCTTTCGTTTATATTATCTCTCCATATGCTTCCTGTCAGAATGTATCACCTCGTGCATCAAGGTAGATAAATTCCAGGACCTAATAAAGTGTATCCCAGGGCATTGTGGGAGTGTAGGGAGGAAATTGCGGGTCCCTTAGCAGAGATACTTAAATCATCAACAGCCTGAAGATTGGAGGGTGGCAAGTGTTGTGCCTTTGTTTCGGAAGGGCTGCTGGGAAAAGCTTAGGAAATAATGGCTGAAGAGTCTAACATTTGTAGTGGGTAGGTTATTGGAAGGTATTCTGAGAGGCAGGATCTACAGGCATTTAGAGAGGCAAAGACTGATTAGGGACAGTCAGCATGACTTTGAGTGGAAGATCAAGTCTCATGAATTTGTATTTTGTGATGGGGTAACCAAGAAGGTAGATGAGGGCAGTGCAGTCGACATTGTCTCCATGGACTTTAGCAAGTCCTTTGACAAGGTACCAATGGTAGGTTGTTACATAAGGTTAAATCTCACAGAATCCAGAATGAGGTAGCCAATTGACTACAAAATTAGTTTGATGACAGAAGGTGGTTCAAGAGGGTCGTTTTCAAACTGGAGGTCTGTGACCAGCGATATGCCTTAGGGATTGGTGCCAGGTCCACTTTTATTTGCCGTTTATGTAAATGATTTGGATGAGAATTTAGGTGACATAGTTAGTAGGTTTGCAGATGACACCAAGATCGAGTTTGATTTAGATAAATGCGAAGTGATGCATTTTGGTAGGACTCACTCAGTTAGTGGTAGAGCACTGGGAGAGTTATAGAACAAAGTAATCCAGAAGTACAGATTTATAGCTGTTTGAAAGTGGAGTCACAGGCGGACGGGGTGGTGAAGAAGGCATTCGGCATGCTTTGCTCCATTGGTCAGGACATTGAGTACAGGAGTTGTATGTCTTGTTGAAGTTATACAAGACATTGGTAAGGCCATACTTAAAATACTGGTTGGAATTCTCCCAAAAAAAACTAAGTGTCAAATTCCCATGAAAACTGAGTAATTCGTGTTTTTTTCAGTGGGAGTTCAGAGAAGAATCTCCCACACCCTATGCACTGCAGAAGTCACTACTTTGTATCTTGTTGTAAATCAGTGGGTGGGGTCTTTCCCTGGAAAGGATGAAATTGGTGCATTGAGAGTGCTACTGTGCACGTGCTGATCAGTAGCCCCGCTCTGCCGGCCTCCTGATTGCTGGCCAGCTCGATCATTAGCTAGCTCCGCGATCCTTACAATGCCGGCTCTCCCCCCACAGCCCGATCATTGCCCCCCTCCCCCCGAATCATTCCTGGGCCAACCCCAAACCCCCGCCGCAGCCAGCTCTGATCTCAAGCCCACCCTTTTAATTCCCCCTGACTGTGCCGACCCCCCCCCCCCACACACAAGGGAACTGACAACTCCTCCACCCCAATCGTTGGTCTCCCTCCTTCCCCACCGATCCTGTCTGCAGAGTGGCAGTGGAACCCCCCCATCCCCACCGATCGCTCATCTATAGGCCCTGCCCCATGCTCAATGGGCAGTGCCAAGATGCTCCCTGGGCAGTGGTACCTTGACCCCTTGAGCAGTGCTGGGGCACAGGCTGGAAATGCCAAGGTGCCAATGCACAGTTTCCACCCCTCCCCCACCCAAGCCTCTAGGGAGCCTTAATTGCCCCCACCTCCCCTTCACTCCAGCGGGATCGGGCCACCAGCTGCCTGAAAGATGGGGGCTACCTTAAACCTCACTAGAGTGAAATACTCCTGTTGAGTGGGGAGAGGCTAGCGGGCCCGGAGACTTCAGTCTCGGGCCTGCTAATGGCATCGAAATTACACTGAAATTAACATTTGCATAATATATGCAGCTCCCCGCCAACTTCCGGCAAGGATGTGACATCACAGAGGGTGATTTAGCAGTTTGGATCAGGAATTGGCTAGCTGATAGAAGACAGAGGGTGGTGGTTGATGGGAAATATTCAACCTGGAGTTCAAGTGGTATACCTCAAGAATCTGTTTTGGGGCCACTGCTGTTTGTCATTTTTATAAATGACCTAGATGAGGGTGTAGAAGGATGGATTAGTAAATTTGCTGACAACACCAAAGTCGGAGGAGTTGTAGACAGTGAGGATGGATGTTACAGTTTGCATAGGGACATAGATAAGCTGCAGAGCTAGGCCGAGAGGTGGCAGATGGAGTTTAATACGGAAAAGTGTGAGGTGATTCACTTTGGTAAGAGTAACAGGAGTACAGAATATAGGACTAATGGAAGGACTCTTAGTAGTGTTGATGAGCAGAGAGATCTCGGGGTACATGTGCATAGCTCCCTGAAAGTTGGCACCCAGGTTGATAAGGTTGTTAAGAAAGCGTACGGTGTGTTAGCTTTTATTGGTAGAGGGATTGAATTTCGGAGCCGTGAGGTCATGTTACAACTGTACAAAACTCTGGTGCGGCCGCACTTGGAGTATTGCGTACAGTTCTGGTCGCCACATTATAAGAAAGATGAGGAGGCATTGGAAAGGGTGCAGAGGACGTTTACCAGGATGTTGCTTGGTATGGTGGGAAGGTCTTATGAGGAAAGGCTGAGGGACTTGAGGTTATTTTCATTAGAGAGAAGAAGGTTACGAGGTGACCTAATTGAGGCATACAGGATGATCAGAGGATTGGATAGGGTGGACAGTGAGGGCCTTTTTCCTCGGATGGTGATGGCTAACACGAGGGGACATAGCTTTAAATTAAGGGGTGGTAATTATAGGATGGATGTCAGAGGTAGGTTCTTTACTCAGAAGGTAGTAAGGATGTGGAATGCCCTGCCAGCAGCAGTTGTGGACTCGCCAACTTTAAGGGTATTCTAATGGTCAGTGGATAGGCATATGGATAGCATTGGAATAGTTTAGGTTAGAGGGTCATTAGATTGGTTCCACTGATCGGCGCAACATCAAGGGCCGAAGGGCCTGTACTGCGCTGTAATGTTCTATGTTCTAACACCGGAAATCCAGCGCTGGGAGTTGCTACTATAGGGGAACGCATGTGCGACTCATCAGTCGCTGCGAGATTCTGCCAGCTGCACTAAAAAATTTTAAAATTACTAAATTAATACACTAAAAAATTAGTGTAGTGGAATGAGAGAATTGCCCCCACTGTGTACAGTTCTGGTCAACTTATTATATAAAGGATATTATTAAACTAGATAGAGTGCAGAAAATATTTACTAGGATGCTACCGGGACTTGATGGTTTGAGAAGAGGCTGGATAGACTGAGATTTTTTTCCCTGGAACGTAGGAGGCTTAGGGGTGATCTTATAGAGATCGATAAAATAATGAGGGGCACAGATCAGGTAGATAATTAACATCTTCTCCCAACGGTAGGGGAGTCTAAAACTAGAGGGTATAGGTTTAAGGTGAGATGGGAGAGATACAAAAGGGTCCAGAGGGGCAATTTTTTCACACACAGGGTTGTGAGCGTTTGAAACGAGCTGCCAGAGGTAATAGTAGAGGCAGGTACAATTCTGTCTTTTAAAAAGCATTTAAACAGTCACTCGATAAGTTTGACATGGAGAGACACGGGCCAAACACAGGAAATTGGGACTAGCTTAATGGTAAAGAATGGGTGGCATGTCAAGTTGGGCCGAAAGGCCTGTTTCCATGCTGTAAACCTCCATGTCTCTATGACACTACACACTGCTCTGCATTAAGCTTAATCTGCCCCCATCTGCCCTCTCCACCAATTATCTATGTCATAGAACCATAGAAAATTACAGCTCAGAAACAGGCTTTTTGGCCCTTCTTGTCTGTGCCGAACCATTTTTTGCCTCGTCCCACTGACCTGCATTTGGACCATACCCCTCCACACCCCTCTCATCCATGCACCTGTCCAAGTTTTTCTGAAATGTTAGAAGTAAGCCCACATTTACCACTTTATCTGGCAGCTCATTCCGCACTCCCACCACTCTCTGCGTGAAGAAGCCCCCTCTAATATTCCATTTAAACTTTTCTCCTTTCACCCTTAACCCATGCCCTCTGGTTTTTTTTCTCCCCTAGCCTCAGTGGAAAAAGCCTGCTTGCATTCACTCTATCTATAGCCATCAAAATCTTATACACCTCTATCAAATCTCCCCTCATTCTTCTACACTCCAGGGAATAAAGTCCTAACCTATTCAATCTCTCTCTGTAACTCAGCTTCTCAAGTCCCTGCAACATCCTTGTGAACCTTCTCTGCACTCTTTCAACCTTATTTACATCCTTCCTGTAACTAGGTGACCAAAACTGTACACAATACTGTAAATTCAGCCTCACCAATGCCTTATATAACCTTACCATAACACTCCAACTTTTATACTCGATTCTCCAATTTATAAAGGCCAATGTACCAAAAGCACTCTTTACGATCCTATCCACCTGTGACGTCACTTTTAGGGAATTCTGTACCTGTATTCCCAGATTCCTCTGTTCAGCTGCACTCTTCAGAGTCCTACCATTTACTCTGTACATTCTACTTTGGTTTGTCCTTCCAAAGTGCAATACCTCACACTTGTCTGCGTTAAATTCCATTTGCCATTTTTCAGCCCATTTTTCTAGTTGGTCCAAATCCCTCTGCAAGCTTTGAAAACCTTCCTCACTGTCCACTACACCTCCAATCTTTGGATCATCAGCAAATTTGCTGATCCAATTTACCACCTTATCACCCAGATCATTGATATAGATGACAAACAACAATGGACCCAACACCGATCCCTGCGGCACTCCACTAGTCACAGGCCTCCACCCGGAGAAGCAATCCTCCACAACCACTCTCTGGCATCTTCCATTGAGCCAGTGTCTAATCCAATTTACTACCTCCCCATGTATACCTAGCGACTGAACCTTCCTAACTAACCTTGAGGACCTTGTCAAAGGCCTTGCTGAAATCCAGGTAGATAACATCCACCGCCTTCCCTTCATCCACTTTCCTGGTGACCTCCTCAAAAAACTATAATAGATTGGTCAAACATGACCTACCATGCACTGAATTGGCCAAGCAAGCTATTCAATTGTGTCAAACTGTTACAAAGTCTATAAAAAAAAGAAACTGAATGCACCACCTAGGCACGGTAAATGGCAACAGCAAACCCTACAGTTGGTTGATTAAGAAAATGTCCTTTTGAAGTTCTACACTGTCCTCATCACAAAACTTCTAAGTGTGTCATCTACAAACTTTGACATTTTCCTCTACACACCAAGATCTAATTAACATATGTCAGTAAAAGAAGTAAAGGTTCTGGGGTACATCACTATAAACCTTTCTCCAGCCCAAAGATAACCATTGGCCATTAATTGCACTTTCCTTCCTCTTATTCAGTCAATTTTATATCCATGTTGCTACTATCCCTTTTATTCCATGAGCTATAACTTTTCTCACAAGTCTATTGTTTGGCACTGTATTGAGTGCCTTCTGAACGTCCATGTTCATCACATCAACAGCATTTCCCTCATCAACCCTTTCTGTTACCTCCTCAAAAATCTCAAGCAAATTAGTTAAACATAACTTCTCCTTTTAAAATCCATGCAGGTTTTTCTTAATGGTGCATCCAGTTTCATTGTTTTTTATTGACTATGTAGCAGTTTGACACAATTGAATAGCTTGCTTGGCCAATTCATGAGATATTTAAGAGTCAACCACATTTTTGTGGGTCAGGACCAGGTAAGAAAGGCAGATTTCCATCCCTAAATTACATTAGTGAACAAAATGGATTTTTGTTTCAATTGACAATAGTTTCATGGGCCATCATTAAACTTTTAATACCAGATTTTTTTTTTGATTTCAAATTACACTATTTGTTGTGGTAGATTCGACACAGAGCAGTACCCTGGGTGGATTAATCATCCAATAAGCATAGCACTACACACCACATTGTGTACCCCCTTATCCCAAGCCCTGAGACTTAGAGGCCCTTCCTGTCTGCATGAGCTCAGCTGCAGCCACAGACAACTCTGTGGAGAGGTTTTCCTATACCCTACCTTTTCTAATTTTGCACTTCAACATGTTAGGGAGATCACCTCCGTTTTGTGACACGTTCTCCTTCACTTACCTTGCAATGGCACCCTGCTGCTACTTCCAGGCGAAAGAGCTATTTACTGGCACTCCTGCTACAGAAGTAAACCTGCCATCTGCAAATGGATGACACGCCTGGCCAATAATTGTCCAATTTGGGTTAGCTCACATTGAATGACAGCTTCCCACACAATACATACTTCTGACCTCCATTTGAGCCTGAATTGCAGGATCGAGAAGACTGCAGGGAAAATCCTTTCCTTGCCTTCATTCTTAGAAGATATGTTTAAAAACAATTTTGCTCTTTTGATTGGAAAAAGGTTATAAATTAACATTTCTGACACTGGGGATACCTGTCAGGAAGTCAAGTCTGAAGCTAACAAGCTATGTTTAGTCACCCTCATAGTTTTACTGGTTAAGGAGAATATCACAGCTGTACTCCGGGAGGACACCTCGGACGACTCATACAGTGAAGCAATATGGAAAGAGCTGAGGAATAGGAAAGTGTAGTCACAATGTTGGGGGTTTACTATAGGCCACCCAACTGCCAGCGGGAGATTGAGGAACAGATAGGTAGGCAGATTTTGGCAATGTGTAAAAGTAACACTTTGTTGTGGTGGGAGATTTTAATTTCCCCTATATTGACTGGGACTTAGTGCTAGGGGCGTGCATGGGGCAGGGTTTGTAAGGAGCATCCAGAGATTCCTGAAACAGTATGTAGATAGTCCAACTAGGGAAGGAGCCATATTGGACCTGGGGAATGAGCCCGGCCAGGTGGTCGATGTTTTAGTAGGAGAGCAGTTTGGGAACAGTGACCACAATTCAGTAAGCTTTAAGGTACTGATAGATAAGGATAAGTGTAGTCCTCAAGTAAAGGTGCTAAATTGGGGAAAGCCTAATTACAACAATATTAGGCAGGAACTGAAGAATGTAGAGAGGGGGCAGATGTTTGAGGGAAAATCAACATAGAACTTTACAGCTCAGTACAGGCCCTTCGGCCCTCAATGTTGTGCCGACAATTGAAACCAATCCAATGACCCTCTAACCTAAACTATTCCAATATTATCCACATGCCTATCCACTGACCATTTGAACACCCTTAAAGTTGGCGAGTCCAAAACTGCTGCAGGCAGGGCATTCCACACCCTTACTACCCTCTGAGTAAAGAACCTCCCTCTGACATCCGTCCTATAATTACCACCCCTCAACTTAAAGCTATGTCCCCTCGTGTTGGCCATCACCATCCGAGGTAAAAGGCTCTCACTGTTCACCCTATCTAATCATCTTGTATGCCTCAATTAGGTCACCTCTTACCTTCTTCTCTCTAATGAAAATAACCTCAAGTCCCTCAGCCTTTCCTCATAAGACCTTCCCACCATACTAGGCAACATCCTGATAAACCTCCTCTGCACCCTTTCCAATGCCTCCACATCTTTCTTATAATGTGGCGACCAGAACTGTACGCAATACTCCAAGTGCGGCCGCACCAGAGTTTTGTACAGTTGCAACATGACCTCACGGCTCTGAAATTCAATCCCTCTACCATACCCAATCTGGCATGTGGGAAGTTGATAGGGATTCAGGACCGGCACATTCCTGTAAGGATGAAGGATATGTTTGGCAAGTTTTGGGAACCTTGGATAACGAGAGATATTGTGAGCCTAGTCAAAGAGAAGAAGGAAGCATTTGTCAAAGCTAGGAGGCTGGGAACACACAAAGCAAGTATGGAATACAAGGAAAGTAGAAAGAAACTTAAACAAGAAGTTGTTGTTGTTCGTCCATCGTCATCGATGAGGACCTCGACACCATTAGTCATTTTGAGGCTGGTTGCAGTGTGTCCGAAGATGACTGATCGAGCCAATTCGGACACGGAATGTCCTGGCACATATTGGACAGACTTATGTAGACACTGTAGTTGTTACACTGGTGGCTCTGGACTTGCGCAGCTCACGTTTAAGTTGTGCTTCAGCAATGCACCTTGCTTCGTGATCTTGACAGCCTTTGTGGATGAGGCAGCAACAAGTAGGGTGATTGTGTGCCAGCGTTTCCCAGGTGGTGGTGTCAATGTCAAGCAACTTCAGGGAGGCCTTGAGTGTGTCTTTGAAATGTTTCTTCTGCCCTCCGTGTGAGCGTTTTCCAGCAGAGAGTTCCCCAAAAAGGAGCTGCTTGGGTATGTGCTCATCTGACATATGGGTGACATGACCTGCCCACTGTGTCTGCGCTCTCATCAGCAGTGTGTGGACTGATGGTAGACTTGCTCTAGAGAGAACTTCAGTATCTGGTACTTTGTCTTGCTATCGGATGCGTAATATTCTGCGAAGACAAGTCATGTGGAAATGATTGAGCTGTCATGCATGCCTTCGATACACAGTCCATGTTTCAGAGGCATACAGGAGGGTAGTGAGTACCTTCAGTTTTGTTGCTGGGCTGATTCCTCGACGTTCCCATACAGTGGGACACAGTCTACCGAAAGCAGAACTTGCCTTTGTTATTCTGCAGTTAACTTCTGTATCAATAGTCACTGCTTGGGAGAGGGTGCTGCCAAGATAAGTGAACTGGTCCACTGCCTGTAGTTTCTGCCCTTTGATTGTGATTAAGAGTTCTGTGTATGGTGCATGAGGAGCAGGCTGGTGCATAACTTCTGTCTTTTTAATGTTGATGGTGAGTTCAAAGTTGTCACACGCCATGGAAAATTTGTCCATACTGACTTGCATCTCTGGCTCTGAGCCAGCAAACAGGGCACAGTCATCGGCAAAGAGGAAGTCTCTCAGAACAGTCTCTTTCACTTTGGTAATAGCTTGAAGTCTCCTCAGGTTGAAGAGCTTCCCATCCACTCTGTACTTGAGGTTGATTCCAGCAACACTGTCCTGGAAGGCATCATTCAGCATGGCAGTAGACGTCATGCTGAACAGTGTGGGTGCGAGCACACAGCCCTGTTTGATGCCATTGGTGACTGGGAATGCCTCAGAGGATTCTCCACCATCCAGTACTCTGGCCATCATGGAACTGGTGTACCGTCTGAATGAATTTGGGGGAGGGCAGCCAAACTTTGACATGATCCTCCACAGGCCTTGTCGGCTTACAGTGTCAAAGGCTTTCACGAGGTCAACAAAGGTTTTGTAGAGCTCACAATTCTGCTCCTGACACTTGAAGTTGGCGCACAGCAAAAATCATGTCAGTAGCCCCACGACCTTTGCGGAAGCCACACTGTGACTCTGGAAGCAGGCACAGCTCCAGATGAGTGACCAGACAATTTAGCAAGACTCTCGCGAGGGTTTTTTCTGTAATGGAGAGCAGTGAGATTCCTCGGTTGTTGTTGCATACTTGCCGATTGCTCTTCCGCTTGTAGAGGTGTACGATGTTTAAGTTCTTTAAGTTCCTGAGGAATGGATCCTTGCTTCCAAAAGGACTGGAACAACTTGGTGAGCTTCTCAGTAAATGCAGGACCAGCAGCTTTATAGATCTCTGCGGGTATGGCATCTGCCCCTGGGGCTTTGCCACTGGATAGCTGGCTGACAGCTTTCGTGACTTTGGCTACTACCGCTGGGACATCCATGGCGCTGTTGATATCAACCTGGGGAATCCTGTCAATTGCCTCATCGTTAATAGATGACAGTCGGTTGAGGACAGCTTCAAAGTGTTCAGCCCATCTCTGCAGGATCTGAGCCCTCTCTGTAATGAGGGTTGTGCCATCTGTACTCAGGAGGGGGGAGCTCCCAAGAGATTGAGGTCCGTGGAAAGGGTTGAGAGCTTCATAGAACCGTTTCAAGTCATTTCTGTTGGCGTATCCCTGTATTTCATCTGTCTTGGCACTCAGCCAGACATCCTGCATTTTACGCAGTTTATTCTGGACTGTCCTGCGAGCACTGGTAAAAGCATTTCTCTTGGCAGTTGAAGATGGGTCATTCTGACAGGCCCAATGAAGACGGTGCTTTTCAACAAGTAGAGCCTGTATCTCCTCATCATTCTCATCAAACTAATCATACTGCTTGCGGGTACAGGGCCCAAGCATCTTCAGCGCAGATGTATGGATAGCATCCCTGAAGCGTTCCTAGTCATCCTCAGTGCTGCCTGCGAGGTGTAGGTCAGCAAGCTTGATTTCTAAGTCTTCAGCCAGTGCTGAAGCTATGCTGGGCTTCTTTAGCTTGGCTGCACTGATTCTTTTCATAACCTTGCTTCCTCATGGTCGCCTCTTGGGTCTGATGCGGAGCCTCATTTTGGAGACAATGAGCCTGTGAGCTGTCCAGCAGTCAGCATCACACATGGCCTTGGTTACTCTGACATCCTGCCTGTCTTTTCTCCTGACAATGACATAGTCAATAAGATGCCGATGCTTAGAGCAGGGGGGTGCATCCAGGAGGCCTTGTTATGGGTAGGAAGATGGAAGGTTGTGTTGGTGATGAGGAGGTTGTGTGCTGCACAGGTCTTCATTAAGAGTAGGCCGTTACTGTAACACTTGCCCACTCCATGCCTCCCAATGACTCCCTGCCAGATTGCAGAGTCACACCCTACTCTTACATTGAAATCACCAAGCAAGATCAGCTTGTCAGTACTGCTCACTGCTGATAGTAGGGTGTCTAGTTCTTCGTAGAACTTGTCTTTCATCTTGTCCTGGTTGTTCATTGTGGGGGCATAGGCACTGATCAGGGTGGCTTGACTTCTGTTCTGTAGCGGAAGCTGTAATGTCATAAGCATAATGTCATTCACACCTTTGGGTAGACGATCAAGTTTTCGAACAAGGTGACTCCTGATGTTGAATCCAACTCCAGCATCATGATGCTCATCACTGCCACGACCGCTCCAGAAAAAAGTGTATCCACCTCCAGTTTCAGTCAAGTGACCTACGTAGGCAAGACAAGTTTCACTCAGGGCTGCAATGTCAATGTTGTATCTTGCAAGCTGTCTGGCAACTAAGGCTGTTCTTCTCTCTGGTCAATCTGCTGTAGGGTTGTTCAAAAGCGTGCGCATGATCCAAGTGCCAATGATGAGCGGTGTCACCTTGTGTTTTATTTTGTTTGTTTGACCGCAAGATGGGATCCCCGCCAGCCACGGTAAACTGATCAGGGTGTAGTGAAGCAGGCAATGTTTAAGGCACCTTTTCTAGCCCCTTCCTTATTCTACAGAGGTGAGCAGTGCGTTCTTGAAGAGGGCTGCTCAGTCGCCCAGGTAGACCCCGAGTTCCACTGCTGCTTCAGTCAGCGGAAAACTACCATTAGACCTGAGCCACCTGCGTGCAGGTCCGTGACTACAGCTCCCAGTGTATCCACACCTGCTGCTTCATTGCTCGCCCATCACCACAGGACTTCAAGGGTTGAACAGGACACATGATGATGATGATGATGTTGAAACTAGCGCGTGATTTGGATTAAAGTATTCCCACCTGGCACTCAGCTCTCACCTGTGGCTCCCCGTAGTTGTTTGCATGCGACAGCGGCCACACCCTGGGCAACGGCCTCGACAAGCCAGCTAAGCCAGGTGAGGATAGTCGATGGGTCTCAACCCTCGGTGAGATAGGGAGATGTCTTTCCCAGCATGTGAAGACAGACTCCGGCGGATTGAGCGGACAAGAACAATGGAAGGACCAATGGTCAGGAAGACGGTCTCTGCAAGCGTCGTGGAACATGAAGAGCAGAGCAAAACACAGAAGACATCCTGGTCATCCACTGTGCCTAGTCCCACCTCCAGCTGCCTTGACTCTTGTCTTGCCACTGGATCTAGATGGGAATTGGCAAGTGAGAGTAAGGCTGACGCTGCGCAACTCTCCCTCACTTTAATCCAAATCAAGTGCTAAACAGGAAGTATGAAGAGCTAAAAGGGGTCATGAAAAACGTTGGTCAGCAGGATTAAGGAAAATCCCAAGGCTTTTCACACATACATAAAGAGCAAGAGAGTAGCCAGGGAGAGGGTTAGCCCACTCAAAGACAAGGGTGGAGCCAGAGGAAATGGGTGAGGTACTAAATGAGTACTTCATGTCAGTATTCGCCAAAGAGAAGGACTTGGCGGATGATGAGTCTGGGAAAGGATGTGTAGATAGTTTGAGTCACGTTGAGATCAAAAAGGGGGAGGTATTGGGGTTCTTGAGAAACATCAAGGTAGACAATTCTCCAGGGCCTGATGGTATATACCCAGAATACTGAGAGAGGCAAGAGAGGAAATTGCTGGGGCCTTGAGAGAAATCTTTGTATCTTCACTGGCTACAGGGGAGGTCCCAGAGGATTGGAGAATAGCCAGTGTTGTTCCTTTGTTTAAGAAGGGTAGTAAGAATAATCCAGGTAATTACAGGCCAGGTGAGCCTTACATCAGTGGTAGGGAAATTATTGGAGCGGATTCTTCGAGACAGGATTTATTCCCACTTGGGAATAGATGGACGTATTAGTGAGAGGCAACATGGTTTTGTGAAGGGGAGATCCTGTCTCACAAAGTTGGTTGAGTTTTTCGAGGAAGTGACAAAGATGATTGATGAGGGTAGAGCAGTGGATGTTGTCTACATGGACTTCACTAAGGCCTTTGACAAGGGCCCTCATGGCAGACTGGTGCAGAAGGTGAAGTCACATGGGATCAGAGATGAGCTGGCAAGGTGGATACAAAACTGGCTCGGTCAAAGAAGACAGAGGGTAGCAGTGGAAGGATGCATTTCTGATTGGAGGGCTGTGACAAGTGGTTTCCTCAAGGTTCAGTGCTGGGACCTTTGCTGTTTGTAATATATATAAATGATTTGGAGGAAAATGTAACTGGATTGATTAGTAAGTTTGCGGACGACACAAAGGTTGGTGGATTTATGGATAGCGATGAGGACCATCAGAGGATACAGCAGGATATAGATCAGTAGACTTGGGCGGAGAGATGGCAGATGGAGTTTAATTTGGTCAAATGTGAGGTAATGCGTTTTGGAAGGTCTAATACAGATAGAAAATATACAGTAAATGGCAGAACCCTTAGGCATATTGATAGGCAAAGGGATCTGGGTGTACAGGTACACAGGTCACTGAAAGTGGAAATGCAGGTGGAGAAGATAGTCAAGAAGGCATACGCTTGCCTTCACTGGCCTGGGTATTGAGTCTAAAAATTGGCAAGTCATATTGCCACTTTATAGAACCTTAGTTAGGCTGCACTTGGAATATTTTGGTCGCCACACTAACGGAAGGAAACGGATATGGTAGTGACTTTTAAGGGGTGTCTTGACAAGTACACGAATGAGATGGGAATAGAGGGATATGGTCCCCGGAAGGGTAGTGGGTTTTAGTTAAGATGGGCAGCATCGTCAGTGCAGGGTTGGAGGGCTGAAGGGCTGATGCTATTCCTGTGCTGTAATTTTCTTTGTTTTTTGTTCTTTTCAATTCCTGAGTACTTGTAAGTTTCTCACAATAAGAAGCTCCACACCAGGAGAAAATTCATTTTCTGATGGTGCTTCCAGAAAGAGACTTACCCACTGAGAGCGCATAAATGTGAGTATGAACAGCCCATGATTAAACCACTGTTTTAAATTGTGGGCTGCACTCAAACCTCCAATATGAACTTTTACAAAATCAGGCTTCCTACCTAGCTAATTAATACAAACAAGAACTTAAAGTGATTTCTGTTCGGAGCAGGTCTATTAACAAGACAAATTTAACGTTAACAGAAATTATAATTTTATCAAGCACAGCTGGTTTGTTAAAAATAAACATTTCACAATTATTTGAATGTTCAAACTCCAAACAGAAATGTTGCAACTTTTAAGTGTTATGGAATCTCTACAGTGCAGGTGAGGTCTATCGAGTCTGCACTGATTCTCTGGCAGAGTATCTTATCCAGGCCACCTCCCTCGCTCTATCCCTGTAACCCTGCACATTTTGCATGGCTAATACATCTAATCTACACATTTTTGGATACTAAGGGGCAATTCACCATGGTCAATCCACCTAAACCACACATTTTTGGACTCTGTGAAGAAACCGGTGCACCTGCAAGTAACCCACGCAGATACGGGGAAAATGCATTCTGTTTAGCCATTTGCTGTTTTACTTATTGTATATTGGTTGTTAAACTTGATAAATGTTTATATGGCCCTTGAATTCTATCACTTTTTCCTTGTTTATTTTAAAAATCTCTAATTCTGTTTGTGTTCCAGCTGCTGAAGATAGTCCCACAGACAGTAGGGCATTTGTCCCTGAGCAAGATTCATCAGCTAAACCACCCTCGCTACTGCCTCCTAAAAAGTCTGTAGCTTTCCATTGCAATGTTGAAGAGACCCCTCCAAAGCAACAATCCCATCCTAAACAACCCCCTGCCCTACCTCCCAAGCCGCTAACAAGGATCGCCAACCACATTGCTGGTAGGTTTCCTTCATTTGACTCCATACAAATAAATGTGTATTCTTCTCTATTTAATGTAATGTAACTTGTCCATCTGGAATTTAAATGAAATGTAGTTTTAAAGGGTTGTATTATTTAGTACTCCTTACAAATGTGGGTACGTTTACAGTTTGAAATAGCCAAATGTGAAAACATTACATATCCCGTTTAATTGAAAATATTTGTAGAACTGTTCTGTCTTTCAACAGCACCCTGTAAGCAAACTTCATACCCATGATCCAGAAGCTGTTTCTGTTTTCTGCTATGTGTAAGCAAGGGGTTAACAACTAAACTTCTTATAGTAATCTATTTAATAAGTAATGTGCCCTCATACAGCACTTCAAGATGTTACCAGATCAGTCAAACATTTTTACAACGAGGCCAATAATAATCCCCTGCTTTTAATGCTTAATTGAAGTGTTAGCTCTGGCACTCAATTTTTATGATTTCTAAAATTTATTTACGGGATATATATGTAGCTGGCTAGACCAACATTTATCGCCCATCCCTAGTTGCCCTTCAGAAAGTGGTGTGAGCTGCCTTCTTGGACCACTGCAGTTCCTGAGGTGCAAGTACACCCATAGTGCTGTTAGGGAGGGAATTCCAGGATTTTGGCCCAGTGACAGCAAAGGAATAGATGACATCAGCAGTACTTCATATATGTACACTATTTACAATGCTGTGCACATGTCACTGAGATAATTTAATAGATTTAACCAGTTCTATCATCTATGATAGTTTCATGTTCACTATTATTGAAACTTTCAGGTGCAGATTTTATTAATTTAATTTAAGTTCCACCGTGGTGGGATTTGAACCTGTGTTCCCTGGCATTAACCTAGATCTCTTGTCCTCACTTTTCACCCCACCGGCCCTCGCATTCAAAGGCTCATCTTCCATCATATCTGTCAGCTCCAGCATAATTCAACCACTGAACAGATCTTGCCCTCATATTCTGTCAGCATTCTACACGGACTGCTCCCTCCGTGACACTTTGGTCCACTTCTCCATCCTTCATCCTCTTCCCACAGCACCTTTCCTTGCAATTGCAAAAAGTTGCATCACCTACGGCTTTACCTCCTCCCTCCTCACTGTCCATGACCCAAACATTCCTTTCAAATGAAGCAGCATTTCACTTGCACTTCCTTCAGTTTGGTTCACTGTATTAACCGCTTCCAACGCGGTTTCCTCCACATTGGGAAGATTATATGCAGACTGGGTGACTAAGATGGCATTGTGGTACCACTGCCTCACAGTGCTAGGGATCCAGGTTCGATTCGTGGCTTGGGTCACTGTCTGTGCAGAGTCTGCGCTTTCTTCCCATGTCTGCATGGGTTTCCCTTAGATGGTCCAGTTTCTTTCCACAATCCAAAAGGCGTGCTGGCTAGGGGCATTGGCCATACTAAATTCTCCCTCAGTGTGCCCAAACATGAGCCGGAGTGGGACGACTAGGGGATTTTCACAATAACTTCATTGCAGTGTTAATATAAGCTTACTTGTGACTAAAAAATAAACTTTAACTTGTACTTTGTGGAACATCTTTGCTTCATCTGCAAACACGACCCAAACTTTCCTATCACTTGTCGTTTAAAATCTCCTTGCTCTCATGCCCCCATGTCCATCCTTGGCCTGCTCAAAGCTCTTGTGATGTCCAATGCAAACTGGAAGAATGATGACTCATTTTCTGATTAGACACATCTCAGCCTTCTGGACTTAATATCGAAATCAACAAATTTAGGCTGTGAACTTCTCCCTCCATCTTAACCGCCATTCCTCCCAACTTTTGTAGCTTGTCAGTTGTTTTTCATCTCACTGGCCCCTTCCCCACTTGGTCCCATTAACATTCTGCTTTCTCATCTTTTGCCACTAATATTACTCTTTATCCCTTAATGCCACCATTAACACTCCCCTTGTCTTACGTCCATTACAAATTTGTCCATATCTTCTTTGCCCCAACTTATCCCTGGTCTTCTATTCTGCCTCACCTCCTCCTTTCCAACTATATAATTCTGCACATTTCTAACTTTCCTCAGTTCTATAGAAGGAGCATTTAGATCCGAGACATTAACTTTGTTCCTCTCCACAGATGCTGCCAGACCTGCTGAGATGATCCAGCGCTTTCAGTTTTTACCTCTGGATTGCTAGCCCAGTGGCATTACTATTACGCCACCATCTTCCCTCACAATATAGTCCCATAACCTTGGACTCATTCGTGACTCCAATTTGCTCAAAGTGAACAAAGATTGGTCAATCAGAGCTACAATCTGTCAGCTGCAATCTATACTCTTTTCAAGTGTTCCTCTTTGGGAATATAAGATCGTTAATTCTTCATCAATCTCAGCATCAACAAAATACTCTAACTTCCACCAATGTGTACTTTTGTAGCTCCCATATTATTTATCGATGTTATCTCATTGTGTGAGACCGCTAACATAGTGGCACATAATGCAACATTTTGGATAGGGTTGAATTAAATGCATCTTCCTAATTTGATTTTAAATTAAATATTCTAAGTCATTTTTAAATAAGAATGCTTAGAGTCATAGAGTTATAGTAATTTACAGCACAGAAATAGGCCCTTCAGCCCAACTTGTCCAGCCGTCCTTTTTTTTAAACCCCTAAGCTAATCCCAATTACCCTCATTTAGCCCATATCCCTCTATACCCATTGTAGCCATGTAACTGTCTAAATGCTTTTTAAAAGACAAAATTGTACCTACCTCTACTATTACCTCTGGCAACTTGTTCCAGACACTCACCACCCTCTGGGAGAAAAAATTGCCCCTGGACACTTTTGTATCTCTCCCTTCTCACCTTAAATCTATGCCCTCTAGTTTGAGACTCCCCTACCTTTGGGAAAAAATATTGACTATCAAGCTGATCTGTGCCCATCATTATTTTATAAACCTCTGGAAATCACCCCTCAGCCTTCTACGCTCCAGAGAAAAAAGTCCCAGCCTATCCAGCCTCACCTTGTAACTCAAACTGTCAAATCCGAGTAGCATCCTAGTAAATCTTTTCTGCACTCTTTTTAGTTTAATAATATCCTTTCTATAATAGGGTGACCAGAACTGTACACAGTATTCCAAGTGTGGCCTTACCAATGTCTTGTCCAACTTCAACAAGACATCCCAACTCCTGGATTCAATATTCTGACTGATGAAACCAAGCATGCCGAATGCCTTCTTCATCACTCTGTCCACCTGTGACTCCACTTTCAAGGAGCTGTGAACATGTACCCCTCGATCTGTTTGTTCTGTAACTCTCCCCAATGCTCTATCATTAACTGAGTAAGTCCTGCCCTGGTTTAATCTATCAAAATGCATCACCTCACATTTGTCTAAATTAAACTCCATCTGCCATTCATCAGCCCATTGGCCCAATTGATCAAGATCCTGTTGCAATTGGAGATAATTTTTTTCACTGTCCACTATGCCACCAATCTTGGTATCATCTGCAAATTTATTAACCATACCTCCTATATTCTGATCCAAATTATTAATATAGATGACAAAAAACAGTGGACCCACTGTTGGCTTATTGCCAGTAGATCAAAAATACTTTTTTTTCTCATTGGCCCAGCCGGATTTAAACCAGAATTTCTCCAGAGGCAAAGTACAATAACTCATGGCCCTGCTGTATCCTATTTGCATGTCTTTGATATTTGAGAAAATGTCTGCATTCCATCATTAAAGACGTGACGTTTCTAACCACTGATGACCCCAAAATGAATGAACAATCAGTATAATGGCTTCAGCTTCACATGACATACCATTCAAGCTGATTTTTGAAGAATACTTTGGGGAGACTTGGCTCCAGTTATCTGAAGGATAGGGATCACTGAATCAGATTCAACAGGCCCGATTTTACCATTTTCATTCTAAGTGCCAATTCTGGGCGTAGTACAGATCTGACTTAGAAATCTGCTATACACTCTCAGCCATCTCCAGTCCGATTTGCACTGTGGGTGGGGCTTCGCGTTGCCGGAACAATCAGAGCTCTGAACTGCGCATGAGCAGTTAGAAAAATCTTGGAAAAAGCGCACCTGTGTCAGATGGCTCCCGAGCCGCAGAAAGCGGGATCTTGGGGATGGGTGGGTAAGATGTATCTTGGGTGGGGGGGCAGGGGTGGGAGATGGATCTCTGATAGGGGGGCAGAGGAGTCCGCTGCCACTCTGCGGGCGATCAGTCTGGGTAGTGGGGGGGGGGGTGGGTGCAGGGGGTGGATAAGGGGGACACACATACATCACTGCCCCCCCTTATCCACCTCCCCACTGCCCCTGCCCCCATTTCCCCCCACTGATTGCCCGCAGTGTGGCAGTGAACACTGCCCACCCCCCCGTCCCTCCACCAGAGATCCATCTGACCCACCTCCCTCTCCACCACCCCCACCCCCCACAAAGACAACATTCTGGCCTCACTACCCCCCCAACAACAAAATTGCCTCACCCCCCCCCCCCCCCACCCCAGTCCCCCCACCCCAGCCCCCCAGAGAATAGTCTGGCTTCACGCCCCCTCCGCTCCAGAAGAACATCTGACCTGCCTCCTTTCCTCAACACCAGACAACGATTCGCCCTGCCCCCCCCACCAGACAACGATTCGCCCTGCCCCCCCCACCAGACAACGATTCGCCCTGCCCCCCCCACCAGACAACGATTCGCCCTGCCCCCCCACCAGACAACGATTCGCCCTGCCCACCACCACCAGACAACGATTCGCCCTGCCCCCCCACCAGACAACGATTCGCCCTGCCCACCACCACCAGACACCAATCAGCCCCCCCCCAACCACCAGACAACGATCAGCCCTCCCCCCTACCACCAGACAAAAATCAGCCCCCCCCCAACCACCAGACAACAATCAGCCCTCCCCCCCCCACCACCAGACAACGATCAGCCCTCCCCCCCCACCACCAGACAACGATCAGCCCTCCCCCCCCCACCACCAGACACCGATCAGCCCTCCCCCCCCACCACCAGACAACGATCAGCCCTCCCCCCCACCACCAGACAACGATCAGCCCTCCCCCCCCACCACCAGACAACGATCAGCCCTCCCCCCCACCACCAGACAACGATCAGCCCTCCCCCCCCACCACCAGACAACGATCAGCCCTCCCCCCCCACCACCAGACAACAATCAGCCCTCCCCCCCCACCAGACAACGATCAGCCCTCCCCCCCCACCAGACAACGATCAGCCCTCCCCCCCACCAGACAACGATCAGCCCCCCCCCCACACCTGCCAGAGATGCATCTGACCCGCCTCCTCTTCCTACCCCGCCCCCAACCAGACTCGATCTGACCTCATTCCCCTGCTCCCCCACTGCAACCAGAGAATGATCTGACCTGCCTCCACCCCCATCCCCACCACTGATCTGAGTCAGAGAGCTGTTGGAAACACTGAACGTGCTCTTCAGAGGCTGGAGCACCCGACTCAGACTTTTATTCAGCAGGTCCTAAAAGCGCACTTCCGAATTGGTAAAAGCAGTGGTAAAGGGGGAAATGCTGATAGAGATGGGTGGGCAGTTCATTAATTCAAGTTAAATGCATGTAAATGCATTTAACTTGTTGCTGCGCTCAAAGTGGCGATCTGCACGGGCTCAGGTGCAGGTCGCGATAAAGGCCTCACACCTGACTTTACCATGATTTCGCACCCGAAAACGGGCACAAATTGTTGGTAAAATCGGGCCCAACAAGTCCAATTTGGACCATTCACAATTTTATGGTGACTAATTTCACTAATTGTGATCAAGCTCTTCTCAAACTAAGGAGCTATGTGGATGAACTCTGCTCAATTCTGTGATCTGGAATCCCAGAGACAAACTCCATGCTAGGAGCTCTGTTTTAATACATTCATATCCTTTAGAAAAGTAGCTGATGGAACAAAGGAGGTATCTTTTTATTGAAAATGTGTTTCTAAACATCAGGGCAAAATGCCAAATGCAATATTTTGAGGAATCAGCAATAATATTCCAATTGTTACAACTGTTTTTCTTTGTGACTTCCTGAATTAGAATGTACACAGTGGCTGGTGATTGTAGAATGAACATAACATTGTGGAATGGTCCAGGGACTGAGTGTGGGACCAGAACTGGCTGACGACATTATCAACAATGCTTCCAAACAATGAACTGGAGCATTCTGAGCATCTAGGAGATACTAGAGCAGAATGTGCATTTGTACTTCAATGCAACTGGGTTGATTCTTTGGGGATATAATGAACTTTAGTTTTGATTTATGAGGCTTACCACGGTATCAGTCTGAGCTCTGCCATACCGTAGAACTGAGGGCTGAATAAGAACACATAGAGTTTGTGCCTCCCTGAAGGACGTACTTTCTGCCTCATCCTTGCTGATCAGAATGCAGATTTTCACACTGACCATACCTACTCTGATTTTAATGCCACCATTGTTATTGGCTCTCATAAAAATATCAAATGCAAGACCACTGCAGATTTATGAATAACATTTCAGATTTTGAAAGGATTTCCCATTTTAAAATTTTCTTCCCCTCTTTTAGGTTTCCCTGCAGCCTATACCATACCTCGGTTGAGAAGGCAGACAGACAGGCAGGCAGCCTACTCCCACGATTCTACCATTGGCGCTTGTAAGAGACCAGTAGGGCACATGAGAGTGATCCGGGGTGAGTTGCCTCTGACTGTCTCTCTCTTCCTGTGCGAAAGAGCCTATCCTGCACTCAGTACATGGCTGTTAAGGTGGGCTAAGATCAGGAATTACCATCAGGAAACGACAGCTATCTGCAATTTAAAAATATTTTGCCTGCACTGTTAAGCCCTCCACAAAGCCCATTTTGAAAAGTTTATATGGTTTCCCGATTTGTACAAGACGCATATGAACTGTGTATAGCTGGTTATTATGTTTTGTAATCTTAGTGTTTTGCATAGAAACTTTTACCACAGTTTGTACCTATTTTAAATGAAATGACACATTATTTTTGGAAGTTGTAAGCATCGCTTACAAAATTGCCCATCCCAAATTACTCTTGAGAAGATGGTGGTGAGCTATCTTCCTGAACTCCTGCAATCCCTGTGCAATACACCCATTATACCGGAGGAAGTTCCAGGATTTTGACCCAGTGATATCGAAGGAATGGTGATATCTACCAAGTCAGAATGGTGTGATTTGGAGTGGTAGTATTCCCATGTATTTGGTGCCTTGGGTAGAGGTTATTACTTTACAAGGTGCTGTTGAAGGAGCTTTGGTGAGTTGCTGCATGCTAACTTTCTGTGTTCCATAGTACACCTAAGTCTCTCTGAAGATCAACATTTTAAGTTTGGTGCCTTTTCAAATAAATTCTGCTTTTCCATTCTTAACATGAAAGTGAACGTACTCACTTCCCCATATTGTCCATCTGCCACATTGCTGCCCACTAACTGTTTATATCATTGTTGCCCCTTTATATTCACTGCTTATATTCTCAACTAACTCTGTATCAACAGCAAACTTAGGCACATAATTCGCAGTCTAGGTCCCAACAGTGATCTTTATGATACTCTATATCAATTACAATTTGCCAACTTGAAAATGCTCTGGTTATTCCCTACTCCCTGCTACTTGTTTGCTACCTGTCATAATTGGTTCCGACATGAAGTGCATGGTGCCTGTTCACTTTCTATTATCTGTGTAGATTCTGTAAATATATAATCAATGTCAATAAGCTTCAAGAGTGGATCCAAACAAGTCACCTTTCTTTTCCCTTTAAACTCCATCCAATGTCATCAACACTTCTTTAACATCATGATTTTTCATCAGGCCTTTCCACTCTTTCTGTCCTTCACTTTTGTAATGTACCTTATTCCCTGGATTAAGATTTATTTCTGATTGCTTTATGACGTGCTGTAAAGCTCACTGAAATTTTCCCTGAAATCCCGTCATGATAAATGCCCTATATGAAAGCATTGAAATGCACTGGAAGAATTAAACTAAATTGAATTATTCATAGTCTCTTTGAAGACTATGGAATGATGCCACATCACCAAAGGTATTTTCTTCCATAAACTAATTAATAGGGACTGTAGGCCTCACTATTTGAGGTGAATTTTTCACGCGGATTGCCCATGTCAGGGTTGGTATTCAGGTCATCAGCTAAGATTTTGTGAAGCATCTCATCAATTGCTGTGTGATTTCTTTCACAAACCCCATCACTAAAGGGACCTGCTGCTGCTGTTCTCATTACTGTGATGTTCCTATTTTCACACATACTTTTAAATTCATAGTTTGCATATCCCCCCACCCCCTCACCCCACTGTCAGTTAGGAAATTAGCTGCTGCTCCCGGTCCAGTTCTTATCCATTTTCCCATTACCTTGTCCACAATTACCTTTATTATATATTACTGTTGGCAGACTAAATATAGTTGCCCTGTCCATGAGTCTCTGAGAAAAATGTTTTTGTCCTGATCACATATCTTTAAGTCCATTGCTACCATTTTAGTAAAGTCTTATGTTAGTGGGAGACTCACAACATACCATGAAAGGATTTGCCTTTTTTTTACATATAGTGTATTTCTCGCTGATCTCTTATGTAAGTTTAATGTATTCATTAAACATTATCTCTACATTCTTTAGTAGTATTTTTACCCATGACAACATGTGCAAATTGCAAATGTAGTTTTAAAACAAGTCGCCTTTAAAGTCCATCCAATGTCATCAACACTCCTTTAACATCATGATTTGAAATGTTATGTCTTGTTAAAGGCACGTCATAAATATCCCAAACTATAAATTTACATATATCCCCAAAACAACAGCCTTATCTTGATCCATATCTTATTTCATTTGAGCCATTTTCACAGACAGCTTGTTCAACAGTAACTGGATGCCACATCTGTGCTGATAAAATGGTTTACTCCAGCTATTTTATATGGAATCACAGTCTCTGTAGCGATTCTAACATTTATTGTCCCTGAACGTGACATAAGTGGAACTTTCAAATTTCTTGACCTTACTTTGGGCTTTGCTGTTCAGAATATCTATTTTACCAGAACCACTCCATCTACAGTTGATATGCACCCGCTGTCTAACACAGAGCGATTGAATGAGTCCACAGCTAGAACACTCATTACGAATAATGTTGATAAAGTTTAAAAGATTGTCTAAAATGTCTTCAGTGTCTAATTGATGAACCTTCAATCTTACAATCTTCTGTCTGAAAAGGTATTGTAGTTTCTAATCTTTGTCTTTAAGTCAAACATTTTCAGCTACCAATATTAAAGGGATCCAAGCCAGTAGGTGAGATGAAAATCAAAACACAAAGTTTACATTTATTGAGTTTTATTGACTTTGTTCTGTCTCAACACGCCCCTCAAACACTTAAGGCCAAATTTCTGTCCTGCCACAGGAATTGTAGCGGACAGGACAGAAAATTTGGCGGACCATGCAAAGGTCCATTGACCTCAGGTGGGAATTTCTTGCCTTGGGGCGAGCATGGCTGGAAAACCCTGTCCTTAGTGTCGCAGTTCTTCCTATTCATATGTGCTCAAAGTATTTAATTAAACAATGCCTTTCATTGGTCTATCGTAACAATATAATTCACATTCTATTAACAACCATGATCTCTTACACCACAACACTTGATCTGGTGTAAGAGACCACTCAAGTACACGTAACCAAGGACTTTATTTTACAAGTATATGTTGGGAGAATACAGCCTGCTTCTATACTCTGATGTCTCTCTGATATAAATACTGTATAACATATTTACTTTTTTTTTAGTTATTACATTTCACTATAGTATCCAGTACAATCTCCTAGTACATACATAATAAGCATAATTATTCAAATTGCAGATATACTTTATTGTCTCGTTCTGAGGCTGGGAATGTCCTTCCTTCAGTCTGTGCTAATATCACCCAAACATTTATTTATTCATCCAGTGAAGGTCAACAGGTTTTATGTCTTGTGATTGGTAATTGAGTTCCCAGAATACTATACCTATCCTGTGTGGACAATATTTCCCATCATGCTTAGAAAGAGCTTTCATAACTACACTTGTCTATTCTAAAGCTATTAATGCATATCCATCCTAATCAATTATCTCGCTCCTGTCCCTTCTTTTGGATCCCTGGTCAGGCACACAAGGGGGAAGCATTCCCAAGACACTGCTCACCAGTAGCTTCTAGGATCCTCTAATGGGTTTTGCATTTGCTACCCAGCAGTTTTGCCTAAGTCCTAATGACCTAAGTTGGGCCTGGAACCACCATTTTATTAAAATGCAAAACCTTCATAAAGGATCCTGATGTTCCTATACTCAAGGTGGGGAGCATCCATTGTGGTGGATACTGGCCATTATTAGCCAATATTACCATCTGCACTACTTAGGATATCATCAGTCCCTGGTAACAGCAAATACAGACGTCAAGCAATAGAACCACACGTTGATGCATTGGCCACTGTCATCCACCCTACTTTGCACCAGTTATACTGCATTCTTGCCACCTTGACTTGGTTTTTAGCTGAATCTTTGCTGCATCTTCCAGTTTCCGAGCCTCCCTGTGGTTAAGGAGTTTACCTATGTCCTTCCTCTCGTGGTTGTTCGACAGCCTTGTTCCATAAATGTCCTGGTAGCGGTCAGGGCCCTCTCCGCTGCTACTGAACTATCTGGCCCAGTGTCATCGATATTTATTGTACCATCCCAATATGGACTCAATGCATAATCAATGAGGGTCCTACCTACTAGATGGAAGTGTTCCACCACCAGTGATCTATAAGCAAAATGTTTAGTTATTGTCACGCACTAATCTTCCAGACAGAAATCTTGTCTTGTCCATCAGAACACAACTGCACTGGGGAGGTTAAGACTGCCTTGAAGGTCGTTTCAAGAGGTTAATCAACATCACAGTTGTTATAGAATTCTTGCTGGTGGGTTTCAGGGTACTACAAGAGCAGATGATGTAATGCTGTATTTTCAGTATAACACCCAGGATCCTACCTGGTGCACTCACAAATTCTTTCCCATTCCAGGGATTCAAATTTATATCCCCATGATATGTACCATTATTCCTGAAATCCTACTTGGTACACTCATTGCAGCTCAGTGACTATCACTGTTTGCTGTGCAGATATTTGGATTTGGGCCAGTGTCTGCGGGAGTTTGCACATTCTCCCCATGCTTGCGTGGGTTTTCTCCCGGTGCTCCAGTTTCCTCCCACGCCCCAAAGATGTGCTATTAGGCTGATTGGTGTAACAAATTGTCCCTAAATTAGTCTTCCCTCAATGTGGAATGCCATTAGCATAGACAAGTGTCATGGGTGGAAGGGAGACTCATAATGTTAAGATAGCGGCGCGGGCTCGTTGGGCCGAAGGGCCTGTTTCCTGGGCTGTTTTGTTCTTTGTTCTTTGTTTTGAAAGGGCTGAAATGGTCGCTACGAGAGGACACAGGTTTAAGGTGCTGGGGAGCAGGTACAGAGGAGATGTCAGGGGTAAGTTTTTCACTCAGGGGTTAGTGAGTGAGTGGAATCGGCTGCCATCAGTGGTGGTGGAGGCAAACTCATTGGGGTCTTTTAAGAGACTTCTGGATGAGTGCATGGGATTTAATGGGATTGAGGGTTATAGCTAGGCCTGGTAGGTAGGAATATGATCGGCGCAACTTGTGGGCTGAAAGGCCTGTTTGTGCTGTAGTGTTCTATGCTCTATGTTCTAAAAACTTTATGGTGGGACAATTGAGAAACAGTGGAGGACTTTCAAAGCTATCTTTCACAATGCTCAGCAAAAGTATATATCACTGATAAGGAAGGACTGTAGAAAAAGAGATAATCAACCATGGATATCTAAGGAAATAAAGGAGGTATCAAATTGAGAGAAAATGCATACAAAGATTAGTGGGAACCTAGAGGGTTGGCAAATTTTTAAAGGTCAGCAGAAAGCCAGGAAGACGCTCTGGCCCACTCTGCCATTGGAACACCCTCTGACCCACGCTACCATTAGAAGTTTCCCTCATTCAAAGTAGCATTGGAACATGCTCTTACCCACACTGCCATTGGAACACACTCTTAACCACAATACCAAACTGTATTACCACAGTTCCATTGGAACACCTTCTTATCCAAAATGCCATTGGAACATTCTCTTACCCACATTATGATTGGAACACACTCTTACCCACAACTCTTTTGGAAATATATCTTACCCACAATACCATAGGATCACTCTCTTGTCCACACTAGATCAGAACACTCTTACCCACCCTGCTATTGGAACACTCTCTTACCCACATTGCCAGTGGAGCACTCTCTTATCACACTGCCATTGCAATATTGTCTTACACATAATGTCATTGACACACTTCTTGATTCACATTACCACTAGAAGTTTCTCTTACCCAAAGTGGCGTTGGAACACACTCTTACACGTACTGTTGTTGGAACAGTTTCTTTCTCAAATTGCCATTGGAACAGTCTCACCCACAATATCATTAGAACACTCCCTTGTGACACTGCCACTGGAACTTCCTCTTATCCACATTTCTGGTGGGACACTGTTACCCATAGTGCCATTTGGAACACTCTCTTTTCCTCACTGACATTTGAAACATTCTCTTTTCCACACTACCATTTGGAACACTCTCTTATTCACACTGGCATTTGGAACACTCTCTAACCAACCTTACTCTATCGTAACCACACTGTGATTGCAACTCTCTTAACACTAGAGAGGGTACAGAGAATGTTCACCAGGATGGATTTGAGCTATATGAGAGGTCAGATAGGCTTGAATTATAACAGAGAAGGCTGAGGGGGAGCATGATTTTGGTGTATAGGATTATAAGACATATGGACTGGGTGAGTAGGGAGCAGCTGTTCCCCTTGGTTGAGGGGTTAATAATGAGGCGGCATCATTTTGGGTAAGGGGAACGAAATTCAGAGGGCACCTATGAAAATAGATTTTCACTCAGGGTGGTGAGAATCTGGAATGCATTACCTGGGAAGTTCGTGGAGGCTAGAAACCTGACTACCTTTAAAAAAAATTTGGATGAGCATATCATAACATTCAAGGATATGGGACAATTGCAGGAAAATGGGATTAGCATGCCATTCATGGTAATTATTGCTGGTGCCGACTCAGTGGACAAAAGGGTCTTTTCTGTGCTGTATGACTCTATGACTCTCTGACTAACCGCACTGCCATGGGAATGCACTTTTTCCCACAATATCATTGGAACACTTTTTTACCCAAACTGCCATTGAAACACTCTTACCCACACTGCCTTTGGAACATTCACTTATGGACATTGCCAGTTGTTGGTGGAGTTTCCGAGGTGGCCAATGCTGCTGAAACTTCAGACAATACAAGACTCATAAAGCCAGTGTCAGTTTAAAGACCTAAATTTTATTTAGACCAGCAGCCGCAAGGAGAAACCATCAAAGGGTCAGGGCAGCTCTGAGATAGAGCAGCTAGACCTCTGCAATGAAAATCTGATGTATACAATTCAAAACAGATCAATTATAGATTTTCTTATCAATTAGTCCCGTCTTTTATTAACTTTAAATCAATCATCTTCAACATACATAAATTGACAATAACACTTGTCATATACGTTAGCATCTTACCCTTTGGCATAATGGCATTTTATTAGTATGTAGAATCAGAAGCTATCTCCTATCTTGGCTGACCCCACTTCCCATGTTGCCTAGGAACCTCAGATGGCGAACTCAAAGTTCAAATGAACATTCCCATTACTCCTCAACCAGATTAACACATGACTCCATGTCTGGGTATGCATCCATCTTATCTGGACAGTGAATAAATTCTATCCATGAAATATAATTAAGTATTCTCAATGTGCCCTCAATCCGAAATTCTACTGATAAATCTTGCATATTCTCAAGACCTTAACATTCTTTTAAATGGCTCTCCCTAATGCCATTTACCATGATGCTACACAGCAAATTGCCCTTGGCTAAAGTGAACAATATAACTTAAAAATACAATATATTCTAAATATCAGCATATGTGTTTTAAAATCATAATCACTGGTTTAAATCTCTTACCACATCTTACATGGTGTAAACTGTTTTCTTGTTAGCTCATAAGCATGTCTTAAAAGTCATCTCACTTTTAGTTCTGTCAGTGTCTTAATATCTAATGGTTTAAATGTTTTACTAACCTATTAGGACTCTTCCTCTTAAACCAATGGAGCACTCTCTTACCCTCACTGCTGTTTGAATTTCCTCTTATCCACACTGCCATTGGCAGTGGGGGAGCAGTTTAGCGACAGCAACCACAACACGGTACAGTTGAAGTTTATTATGGACAAGGAGAAAAATGGCCTGCAAAAGACGGCTTTGGATTGGGGTAAGGTAGATTTATTAAAATAAGGCAGGATCTGGCCAAAGTTGACTGGAAAGTCTACAGTGGAGCAGTAGGGGGCATTCAGAAAGGAATTGAGGAGAGCACAGATCCAACATGTACCCTTTAGGGGGCAACGTAGAGGCAATAAATTCAGGAAACCCTGGATGTCTCAGACAATGCAGGACTGGATAAGGAACAAGAGAATGGCTTTTAACAAGTCCAAAGGGAGCAATTCAGCTATGACCCCAGAGGAATATAGGAAATGCGAGAGGGAACTTTAGAATGCAATTAGAAGAGTAAAAAGGGACGTGATAAAGGACTTACGAATAAGATTAGGGAGAATCCTAGGGCATGCTATAAATATATTAAGGGAAAGAGGTTATCCAGGGAAAGAGTACGGCCCATTGGAGACCAAGGAGACAATCTATGTGTGAAACCGTAGAACATTAGAAGGATGTTAACTGAATACTTCTCGTCGATCTTCACTCAGGAAAGGAGAACGTAGGTACACTGTTCAGAAAAAGGAACTGTGAGGGACTTGCACAGTTTGACATAGCAAGTAAAGAGGTATTGGCGCCTCTGACAGGCTTAAGAATGAACAGATCCCCAGGCTGCTGTGGGAGGTGATGCAGGAAATTGCAGTGGCTCTGACAAATTGGCAGTGTTTAGAACAGAGTTGAATCTTAACATCTCCTTCCTTATGAAGCATCACACAAATACAATTCTTAAAGGCACTATATCATTGCACACTGAAACAATCTCTGTTGGAATACTTGTTTACCCACACTACCATTGGAACACTGTGTTACCCACACTGCCATTGGAACACTCCCTTACCCACACTACCATACTCATACACATACTCATACTGACTTTGCACACACTTGCCCGTATTGCCATTGGAACACTATTGAATAATAATACTGAAAAGTTTGTTATGCTCTATAAGGACAAAGCATACAATTCATAGAGTATAGTGATATAAGATAGTGTTGTAATCATAGCTAGGGTTTAGAGAAAGGTCAGCTGAACATAATGTGTGGTAGGTCCATTCAAAAGTCTGATGGCAGCAGGGAAGAAGCCATTCTTGAGCTGGTTGGTACGTGATCTCAGACTTCTGTGTCACATTCCTGATGGAAGGTGAAATAGTGTGTGTTTGGGGTGTATGGGGAGCTTGATTATGTTGGCTGCTTTTCCAAGACAGCGGGAAGTGAAGACAGAGTCAATGGAAGGGAACACTCCCTTATCTGCACAGCTGTTAAAACACACTCTTACCCACAATACCAGTGGAACACTTACCCACACTGCCATTGCAACACATTTTCCCTTACCACTATTGAAACACTCTCTTACCCACCTTACCATTGTAACTGTCACTTAACCACATTGGCAATGGAACACTCTTACCCACACTGCCATTAGAACACATGTTTACCTACACTAACATTGGAACACTCTCTTACCACAATGCCACTGGAGCGCTGTCTTTGTTACACTCCCATTGGATCACACTCTTGCCCACACTACCACTGGAACACACTCTTTCCCTTACTACCACTGGAACACGCTCTTTCCCTTACTACCACTGGAACACACTCTTTCCCTTACTACCACTGGAGCACGCTCTTTCCCTTACTACTACTGGAACACTCACTCACCCACATTACCATCGGAACACTCCATAACCCAAAATACCAACGAAACTCCTTCTTACCCACACTGTCACTGGGACTCTGTCTTATCCACACTGCCATTGGAACACTCCATTTCCCACACAGTGATTGCAACACAAACTTACGCTTACTGCCATTGGAACACACTCTTACCCATCTTATCACTGTAACTCTCTCTTAAACACACTACCATTGGAACACTCTCTGACCCGCACTGCCCATGGAAAAGTCCCTTACCAAGACTCCATTGGAACTCTCCCTTATCCATAATACGATTGGAAAGCTCTTTTATCCCCAACTCCATTGGAACACTCCCTCACCATATGGCAATTGGAATACTCCCCTATCCATACTAACATTCAAATACTCTCTTACGCACAACTCTATTGGAACACCTTCTTACCTACATTGCTATTGGAACTCTCTCTTACCCACAGTTCCATTACAATATACCCTTACCCACATGGTCATTGGAATGTGCTCTTAACCACACTGCGATTGGAACATGCTGTTACCCATACTACCATTGGAACACTCTCTTATCCACAATATCAATGACTACGCTGACATTAACATTGGAATACGCTCTTACCTCCACTGCAATGGAACATTCTCTCCCTCGCGCTGCTTTTGGAACACTGACACTTTGTTGGAACACTCTAATGCCAACACTGCCATTGGAACACTCTTCCCCACATCACAACATTCTTTCCCATACTACCATTGGAACATGCTCTTGCCCATACTGTGATTGTGACACTCTTTTACCCACAGTACCAGTGAAGCACACTCTAACTCACAATACAATTTAACCATGTTGACATTGGATCACTCTTATCCACACTGCATCGGAACACTTTCATCTGCACATTGCCATTGGAATGCAAGTTTATCCTCACTACTGTTGGAACACTCTCTTAGCCACATTGCTACTGGAACACTCTCTTACCCACTATACCATTGGAAAACGCTCTATCCCAAAAGGTCATTGGAACACCCTTTTACCCACACTGCCACTGAAACTCTCTTACCTACAATATGTTTGGAACATTTGTTTACCCAAACTGCCATGTGAACATTCTTACCTACAATACTATTAAAACACTCTCTTGCCCGTACTGCCATTGGAACACTCTCTTACCCACACTGATGTTGGAACTCTTTTGCCCACACTACTTTTGATACACTCTGTTACCCACACTGCTGTTTAGACACTCTGTTTTCCACACTATCATTGGAAAACTTGTTTACACGTCTTTGTCTCCTTTACTTTTCACCTGAGCTGTCAGTTGGCTTGATGGCTGGTTAGTGATGCAGAGCGGCACCAACAGCATGTTGTCCTGTACCAGCTGAGATTCTTACTGAAGACCCCTTTTTCAACCTTGCCCCTTGCATGATATCACCACCAGTCAGCTTTTCCCTCAAACTGGAGAGCAGCCTATGATCATCTGGGACTACGGTGACTTTTACTGTAGTAAAGCACCTAACTGAGGCTAAATCAGTGCATTGTTTAGAGTAGATCCAGCCACAATGTTCTCAGCATGCTATAGTCAGCCTGTCATGATGGCATTTTTTGTTGTACTATAACTGTCATAATATTGGAGAGTTATGTTTATATTCATTACCAATTATCAATGCAGAAAACCTGCTGATACCAAGCATTGACCTTTGCTAGGATTAAAGCTTCTTAAATATGTTTAATCTGTGAGTGTAAATAGCCATCTAACACTCCCAATCTCTGCAAGGGCTCAATTCGAACTCACTGAAACAAAGGTAAATTGTACAAAACTCCATGATTGACATAAATCCAAGAATGGGAGATTAACTGCCCAGCCATTATAGTGAGTGGCCAGAAAATTAGGAATACAAATTAAATTTGCTGAGCCTTCTGATCTGTGCAGATTTCCCTGTAGCCACTTTGCAACTGCAAAGAATAATTTTCTAATCCCACACTTCTAGTGAAGAGTCAGCACTTTCAGTGCATGTGGTTATGCTTTCAACATTGTCACCCATAACAAACACAGAAATAATCCCTATGGTTTTGTCTTTCAAATCCCTAAGTGAGTGGGGAAACAGCAGGGGAGAATGGAGGGACTAATAAATAGCTGCTCCATTGTTTGCTGAGTGGTACTTTAATATGTTTTATTTTTGTTTAATCAGACACTGGCCAGCCTGTGAAGCTGCCTTGTATGCCACCTGTGAGGTTGTCACCCCCTCTACCTCCAAAGAAAGTGATGATTTGCATTCCGCCACAGGCTGCAGACTCTTCGCCTACGTCTTATTCTGTAGTGCAGAAAATCTCACAGCAGTCTTCTGCACAGCATCAGTTGCTGCCTTCCCAGCTTGCTGCTCATCAGCACCAGCTACAGTATGGAGGCTCCCATTCTTCATCTTTATCCAGTGGGCTACCCATCCATCCAGCAGTACCTACTAGTAAAGTGATAGAAGAACTCAACAAGACATTGGCCTTGACAATGCAAAGGCTCGAAAGGTAATACATCAGCCGCCATGTTTTGTCTTTGACTTTACCGACTTTGAACTCAAAATCCTAATCAAAAAAGCCACAGATAATAAGAGGACAGGTATAATACGTGAAACATGGAAGAATCTAAGATATCAGGTAGCTTTACAAACCAGATCAAGGTTATATCTGAAAAGCAGAGCCTTTTAGTTTGACAGTAATGTGGCAGAGACTTTCAAAGGCTGTCTTACAGGTTTCTTGTGTAGAAGTTAGGTGCAGCAAGAAAATTAAAAGCCAAATGTGAAAGTGAATGTTGTGGCATCAGGGCAGTGAAATATCACTGGTGATGGACAAACAGGGCAGTTGTATGTAACTTAGCAAAAATATGGGACAGTGATAGATTTTAACATTGAGTTTTGTAACAAGAATAGAGTACAGATCATAGTTTTTCAAATTAAAGGTGGAATGTACCTGGAGATAGGAATGATATACACACTTGAATTAAAGAAATTCCATGAGACAATCAGATCTCTTTTCATGTGGTGGCAGGTGTAATCGAGTGGTGACTTCAGTATATTGATTATTTGGGGTTCAGCAGAAGTAATGCCACTGAATGCCGGGGGAGCTGGTTGGATGTTTTCCTGTTGGAGATTTTTAAAAATGTGTACTTGCGAGTCATAGAAGTTGACAGCAAGCCCTTCAGTCCAACTTGTCCATGCTGCCCAGTTTTTAACAACTAAGCTAGTCCCAAACATTTAAGAAAGCAAATGGCATGTTGGCCTTTATTGCAAGGTGATTGGCATCCAGGAGCCATTGTACAGGGCTTTAGGGAGGTCACATCTGAAATGCTGTGTGCAATTTTGGTTTCTACATTTACTTGTACTGAGGCAACATGTTGAAGTTCACTAGATTGGTTCCTGGAATGAAAGGGTTGCCTTATGATGAGAGGCTGATTCAATTGGGTATAAATTCTCTGCAGTTTAGATGATTCAGAAGTGATCTCTTATAATCAGAAGTTCACAGCATGGAAACAGGCCCAACTTGTCCATGTCACCCTTTATTTTTAAACCCCTAAGCTAATCCCAATTGCCTGCATTGGTCCCATAGCCCTCTATACCCATCTTACCCATGTAACTTTCTAAATGCTTTTTAAAAGACAAAATTGTACCTGCCTCTACTACTACCTCTGACAGCTTGTCCCAGACATTCACTATCCTCTTTGTGAAAAAATTGCCCTCTGGACACTTTGTATCTCTCCCCTCTCACCTTAAACCTATGTCCTCTCATTTTAGACTCCCCTATCTTGGGGAAAAGATATTGACTATCAAGCTGATCTATGCCCCTCATTATTTTATAGACCTCTAGAAGATCACCCCTCAGTCTTCTACATTCCAAAGAAAAACGTCCCAGCCCATCCAGTTTCTCCTTTTAACTCAAACCATCAAGTCCTGGTAGCATCCTAGTAAATCTTTTCTGCACTATTTCTAGTTTAATAATATCCTTTCTATAATAGGGTGACCAGAACTGTGCACAGTACTCCAAGTGTGGCCTTACCAATGTCTTGTACAACTTCAACAAGACGAACCAACTCGTGTATTCAATGTTCTGACCAATGAAAGCAGGCATGCTGAATGCCTTTTTCACTACTCTGTCCACTTGTGACTCCATTTTCAAGAGCTATGACCCCTAAGATCTCTTTGTTCTGTAACTCTCCCCAACGCCCTACTATTAACTGAGTAAGTTCTACCCTTCAGTCTACCAAAATGCATTGCTTCACATTTATCCAAATTAAATTCCATCTGCCATTTGTCAGCCCATTTGCCCAATTGATCAAGATTCTGTTGCAATCGGAGTTAACTTTCTTCACTATCCACTACACCACCAATCTTGGTGTCATCTGCAAACTTACTAACCATGCCTCCTATATTCTCGACCAAATCATTAATATAAATGACAAATAACAGTGGACCCAGCACTGATCCCTGAGGCACACTGCTGGTCACAGGCCTCCAGTTGAAAAAATAACCCTCCACAACCACCTGGCTTCTGTCCTGTGAGATTTAACCTTATGCAACAACCTACCATGCGGTACCCTTTCAAAGGTGTCGCTAATGTCTGTGTAGACAATCTAATTGAAACATAAAAGATTATGCAGAGGTTTAACAGGGTGGATATTGAGACGTTGTTTCCCCTGGGCCTAGGAATTTAGAACAACCTGGCATAGTTTCAAGAAAAGCAGTTGATCATTTAGGCTTGAGATGAGGAAGCTTTCAGAGTTAAGAAGTCTTCAAAGCTTTGTAACTATGCGGAATTCGCCCAGGGGATTGTGGATGCTGCATCACTGAACGTATTTAAGGCTGAGATAGACAGATATTTGGTCTCTCAGGGAATCAATGGATATTGGGAGTGGACAGGAAAGTGCCATGCAACTCACCATTTACCATTATATAGTCCATGTTGGAGGGGATCAGAGGCAATTGAAGCCTCCAGGGGCATAAATGTGCGGTCAGGAGGAAAGCCTTGGATTACAGGATGACATAAAGTGGCTGGGTAGATGGGCAGAACAATGGAATTCAACCCTGACACTTGTGAGATGATTTATTTCAGAAGAACTAATAAGGCAAGTGAATGCACAAGAATGGTAGGGCACTAGGAAATTCAGAGAACCAAAGGGGCATGCCCATAGATCTCTGAAGGCAGCAGGAGAGGTAGATAAGGTGGCTGAAAGGCAGAGGGATACTTGTCCTTGTTAGCTGAGGCACAGAATCTAAGCAGAAAAGGTATGATGCATATAAAATGCTGATTAGGCCACAGCTAGAGTGCTGTGCAATTCTGGTTGCCATCATAATCCATTCTGGAGGGGATCGGAGGCCCTCGAAGCCTCTGAGGGCATAAATGTGCAGTGCCCATCAAGCATTGACAGTCTGGCAATTACAAACCCTGGCACCACCTACAGGGCATCATAATTGTCCAACTACCAAGCGGGTGGGGCCTGAGTGGGGGTGGAACTGTGTAAGGGGGCAGCTCTGTGGGAGTTATGTAAGAAGGGTGATCAGAAAATGGGGGGGGGGGATGGACAAAGTGGGGGTGGGTGGTATACAGAGGGGGCTGCTGAGGGGCTCATCACAGGGGACTTATTAGAAGGCTCTCAATCACCCAATGTTGGCACCCTGTGTTGAAGGGTTGGCAGGAGGTCTTCCTGGGAGGTCAGGGCACCTGTGCATTCTGCAGCCAGCTTTCCCAGCGAGCTTCCTCACACCCTTTCTGGCAAGAATCTCCCATCTGCCAAAAAATTGACAGAGTGTGGGAAGATTGCAGTGCCAAACTCACTCAAAACACTAGAGTGAAATACTCCTGTTTTCAGACTTTTTGACACTTGAATATTTTTGGTAAGATTCATGTCTCCATGTCTGTCTTTGCGGTAGAACAAATTTCAAAGAAAATTACAGCACTGGAACAGGCCCTTCAGCCCTCCAAGCCTGTACCAACCATGCTACCCGACTGAACTAAAACCCCCCTACCTGTCCGGGGACCATATCCCTTATTTCCATCCTATTCGTGTATTTGTCCAGATGCCCCTTAAATGTCATTGTCGTATCTGCTTCCACTACCTCCCTGACAGCAAGTTCCAGGTACCCACCTCTGTGTTAAAAAAAACTTGCCTTGTACATCTCCTTTGAACCTTGCCCCTTGCACCTTAAACCTACGCACCCTGGTAATTAACTCTTTCACCCTGGGAAAAAGCTTCTGACTATTCACTCTGTCCATGCCTCTCATAATCTTGTAGACTTCTATCAGGTCTTCCCTCAACCTCGGTCCAGTGAGAACAAACCAAGTTTCTCCAACCTCTCCTCATAGCTAATACCCTCCAAACCAGGTAACATTCTGGAAAATCTTTTCTGTGCCCTCTCCAAAGCCTCCACATCTCTCTGGTAGTGTGGCGACCAGAATTGACACAATATTCCAAGTGCGGCCTAACTAAGATTCTATAAAGCTGCTACATGACTTGCCAATTTTAAAACTCAATGCTCTGGCCGATGAAGGCAAGCATACCATATATCTTCTTGACCAGCTTCTCTACTGGCATTGCCTGTGACCTGTGTACACCCAGATCCCTCTGCCTATTAATGCTCGTAAAAAGGGTTCTGCCATTTACTGTATATTTCCTATCTGTATTAGACCTTCCAAAATGCATTACCTCACATTTGTCCGGCTTAAACTCTAGCTGCTATCTCTCTGCCCAAGCCTTCAACCGATCTATATCCTGCTGTATCCCTTGTTGGTCCTCATCGCTATCTGTAAATCCACCAACCTTTGTGTCGTCTGCAAAGGTTGGTGGATTTGAGAATAGAGAACGCAAACTACAACGGAAAGTACAGCTCAGGAACAGGCCTTTCAGCCCTCCAAGCTGCGCCAACTTGATGCCTGCCGAAACTAAAACCATATGAGAGCCCATACCCTTCCATTCCCATCCTATTCATGTATATGTCTAGTTGCCCCTTTAATGCCACTAATGGACCTGCTCCCACCACCTCCCCCGGAGAAATTACATTCAAGAAATAGAACGTAACTAAGGGCCTAATAGTGTAAGGAACTTCATGGGCGGTACGGTAGCACAGTGGTTAGCACTGCTGCTTCACAGCTCCAGCAACCTGGATTCGATTCCCGGCTCAGGTCACTGTCTGTGTGGAATTTGCACATTCTCCTCGTTTCTGCGTGTGTTTCCTCCGGGTACTCTGGTTTCCTCCCACAGACCAAAGATGTGCGGGTTAGGTTGATTGGCCATGCTAAGAAATTGCCCCTTAGTATCCTGGGATGTGTAGGTTGGAGGGATTAGCGGGTAAAATATGTAGAGATATGGGGTAGGGCCTGGGTGGGATTGTGTTCAGTGCAGATTCAATGGGCCAAAGGGCCTCTTTCTGCACTGTAGGGTTCTATAATTCTAATTGATATCACCAGAGCACAAGTATTGGGGTTATTTATGGAGCAAAAATATGACATATCCCGAGGCCCAGATGGCCTACATTCTATTTTTTTCTTCTTTTAAATATACTTATTGTTCTTGGGATGTTGGTGCCAGCATTTATTGCCATCTCTAATTGCCCTTGAAGGATATGGTGAACTGTTGCATTTTATGTGTATAGGTACACTTCCTCAGTACCATTAAGAGGGGAATTCCAGGACTTTGACCCAGCCACAGGGAAGGAACGATGATTTAGTTCCATGTCAAGATGGTTTGTGGGTTGGACAGGAGTTTAAAAGTGGTGGTGTTCCCATGTGTCTGCTGCTGTTCTCCAGGTTTCGAAGGTGCTGTCAAAAGACCCTTGGTGAGTTGCTGCAGTGTGTCTTAAACATAGTGCACATTTCTGCCGCTCAGTGTCAGTGGTGCATCAATCAAGCTTTGTCCTGGATGGTGTTGAGCTTCTTGAATGTTGTTGGAGTTGCACCCATCCAGACAAGTGGAGAGTATTCCATCACACCTTGTAGATGGTGAACAGTCTTTGGAGAGTCAGGAGTTGAGTTACTTGTCACAAGATTCGTAGCCTCTGTCCGTCTCTTGTAACAATAATATTTATATAGAATCATATAATCTCTCCAGTGCAAAAGGAGGCCATTTGACCCATCGAGTCTGCATTGACTTTCCAACATAGGATCCCATCCAGCCCTTTTCCACATATTTACCCCGCTAATTCTCTTAAACTACACACCTTGGGACACTAAGGGGTCATTTAGCAAGACCAAACCACCACCTAACCTGCTTGGACTGTAGGAGGAAAGCAAGGCACCTGGGAGAAACCCATGCAGACATGGGGAAAACATGAAAATTCCATACAGTGACCCAAGGCAGGAATTGAACCCCGGTCCCTGACACTGTGAGGCAGCAGTGCTAATCACTCTACTGCCCATACAACTGTACCAGTATGCCACCCATATGGCTAGTCCAATTCCTTTTCTTGTCAATGGTAAACCCCAGGATGTTGATAGTGGGTGTTTCAGTGATGGTAATGCCATTAAATGTCATGGAGAGATGGTCAGTTAATTTCTGTTGTTGAAGATGGCCATTGCCTGGCACATATGTGGCTTAAATTTAAGTACCATTTATCAACCTAAATAATGTCAAGATCTTACTACAAATGAACACATACTGCTTTAGTATACAAGGAGTCACAAATGATGCAATTATCCCTACTTCTGACCTTATGACGGAGGAAAATTTTCACCCATGCTGCCACAGGACAGTTTATCCTCTACTGTTGTGGGATTTGAGCCTGGATCCCCAGAGCATTGCCCTTAGTTTTTGGATTATCAGTTCAGTGAATTATATACCAGGCCACAGGAGGAACAGTGGCTAAAGTGATTAGAAATATATCTTTCAAGGCACTTATGTCTATTTTTAAACTCGTCACAATGAGCCAGCCAGGAGTCAAACCTGGAACCTTCTGATCTATAGTCAGATGCCTTATGATGGAGGGAAGGTCATTGATGAAGCAGCTGAAAATGGTTGGGCCTTGAATACAACCTTGGGAAAGTCCTGCAGTGATGTTCTGGGCCTGGGATGATTGACCTCCAACAACCACTGTCTGTGCTGGGCATGTTTCCAAACAGTGAAGACTTTTTCTCCAGATTCCCATTATCGCCAGTTTTTCTCAGGCTCTTTGACACCATACTCAGTCAAATGCAACGTTGCTGTCAAGGGTAGTCACTCTCACCTTGCCCCTTGAGTTCAGCTCTAGTACTAATAATAAGTAGAAACTAATCTAACAATTGTCAGATAATAATCTAATAATAAGAAGAATCAATACTTTTCACTTATACTAACACATATGACAATAACAAATCAAATCAAATCAAAAATCAGCTCTTTTGTCCATGCTTGAAGCTAATGAGGTCAAGTGCTGAGCGGTCTCACAGAAACCTAACTTCACAATAGCGAACAGATTATTGTTAAAAAAGTGCCGTTTGTCGATGACACCCTGCTAATGATCAAGAATAGACTTGTGGAGTGATAATTGGCTGAGTTGGATTTGTTCTGCTTTTCGTGGACAGGACACACCTGGGCAATTTTCCACATTGTCTGGTAGATGCCAGTGTTCTAGTTATGCTGGAACAGCTTGGCTAGGGTGCGAAAGTTCTGGAGCACAGATCTTCAGTATTATTGCCAGAATTTTGGCAGAGTCTTAACACTATACAGTACCTTCAGTTGTTTCATGATATCATGTGGTTTCATGATATTGATCTGTGATGCTGGAAAACTCAGGAGGAGGCCAAGATGAACCATCCGGTGACATGTGTCTGAGTGTATTATCACATAAAGACGCTTGGTAGAGCAAGTGTTAACATGGGACTTGAGAATGGCATTGCCCACTGCATAATGCACTATGTCACATGGTAATAGACTTTCGGAAAACAGACTAGAAACAACCCTCTGTAAGTTAGCAGCTAACAGTCATGTTGGAGAAGAACCATGCATGACCATACCTTGGAACTGTAAACAGTTAAAGCTGACCAATAAAGGATTCATGTTTAAACATACAAATCTCAAGATCTCATCAGTGAGACACCACAGCATTGAGACAGCCTATTAAAAAAACAATATTACCACAATCTACCTAGCATCTGTGGCTGAAGGTGGTTGAAAATGCTTCAGTCTTGTCCTTTCCACTGATATGCTGCACTCCTCCATCATTGAGGTGTCTCCTCCTCCTGTCTCCTGTTAATTGTTTGATTATCCATCACCATTCATGATTGGGTGTGGCAGGATTGTAGAGGATAGATTTGGTCGATTGATAATGGGATTGCTTCACTCAGTGCTTCTTCCAATTCATGTTCAACATGGTGGGGTACCAAAAGGGGCACACACACACACAAAATGACACCTGAGTGAGATGTGGATTGCGTAAGAAATTGGGACAAAAACAGAAAGTATTGGAAAATGTTAGTAGGCGTGATAGTATTTGTGGAGAGAGAGCAGAGCTCACAATTTAAGTCTGGATGACTCTTTGTCAGAATTTGGATTGAGTAAAAAATGGCAGTTTGGTTCAGATAGGAATTCAGTGCAGAAAGAAAAAGAGGTGCTCTTTTATCTACTTTTTCCAGCTTCTAGTCGTTGATTGCACTCACTTAGCTTGTATCCAAGCTAAGTGAGTGCAATCTGTGAAATGCACTGCAATCCCGGTCAACCATATCTGCAGAAAGTGCAGTTGAGGCAACTTTGGCTCCAGTTGCTGAATGGGAGTCTGCGTTATGGATATTGTGGCACATCAGAGAGGGGAACACATTGTTGTAGGAAGCAGGCGCTCTTGCCCATTAGGCTCACCAATTTTAGTATTGGTCTCTGTTTGGGAACAGGAGGATGCAACTGCAAGTCAGGCAGATAAGGGAAACCAGCCTGGAGTGATATAGGAGCTTTGTCCAACAGGTATGAGATGCTTGTTACCTATGTGGATGAGGAGAAGGACTGCAAGTTGGATGAGTGGACTGACCATGGCACCCAGTTTTGATCTGCTAGATTCAAACTGTGGTTAATCAAAGAGCAGAGACAAAGCAAGAGAGAAATCTATTAATCTGGGATAGATAAGAGATCGTGACAGAAAGGCACAGAGATTGCAAACAAATGAGTAAATCAGCAGGTAAGGCTCGGGATTATGAAAGTAATAAAAAGGCTTTGGATGTACATAACATTTGAAACAAAACAAATGAACTGATAGTGCAAGTGAAAATAAAGAAGTACAACCCGATAGCCTTTAGAGAGACATGGCTGCAGGATGACAGAGATTGGAACCTGACATTTAGGTGGGACACAAACTAGGAAAAGAGGGGTGGCTCTTTTAATTAATGATTGTATTAAGACAATAGAGAGGGATGACCCAAGTTCAGGAAACCAGAATTTAAATATGGTTTGCGTAAGATGAGAAATGACAAAGTTAAGTTACATGGGGAATTGGTTTGCAGCCCCTCTAATAGTAACCATACATTGGGATAAAGAATAAAGGAACAAATAACGAAACAGAGATAAACATGGGGGATTTTAATGTACATTTAAACTGAAAACAATCAGGTGGATTTCATAGTTCATAGGCAGTTCATAGAATGTTTTTGTAATAGTTTTATTGAACAGCACAGTATGGAGCCAACCAGAGAACATGTTATACTGGGGTGGGGGGCGGAGGGAGAGGCGAGAGATTGGGGGCAGATGATTTTCGTCAAGTGTCAAAAAAGTCTGAAAACCGGAGTGTTTCCAGAGTATAAGCTCACCAAAAAAGTCAGCTACAGATTGCTCAGGGCACCATTGCACATGCACCCCATTCACTCAGTGGAAATCTCCTGCCATCCTCCCGCCACAACATCACTCTCATCCCATCATCGACGGCAGTATAACCCCTCCCCCCATGACAACACAGTCACCGGCATCAGGGCATCATGACCCTTCCTATGGGTCCCCTGTCATGACTCCCTCTGCAGCCCGCTCCATTTGCCAGTCACCCTCCATGCATGCCACTCTCATTGACGATCAACCCCCCCCATCACATGCTGCCTCTTGAATTACACCCCTCCACACACGCACACCCCTCCACACACGCACACCCCTCCACACACACACACCCCTTCACACACACACCCCTCCACACACACACACCCCTTCACACACACACACCCCTTCACACACACACACACCCCTTCACACACACACACACCCCTCCACACACGCACACCCCTCCACACACGCACACCCCTCCACACACGCACACCCCTCCACACACGCACACCCCTCCACACACACACACACACACCCCTCCACACACACACACACACCCCTTCACACACACACACACCCCTCCACACACACACCCCTTCACACACACACACACCCCTTCACACACACACACACCCCTCCACACACACACACACCCCCCACACATACACCCCCCCACACACACACTCCCCCCACATATACCCCCCCACACACACACAACACGCATAACCCCACCCCACCCCTCCCCACACACTCAGAATCATAGAAATCATAAAAGCCCTACAGTGCAGGAAGAGGCCAATTGGCCCATCGAACCTGCACCGACCACAATCTCACCCAGGCTCTATCCCCATATCCTTACATATTTACCGGCTAATGCTTCTAATATATGCATCTCAGGACACTAAGGGGCAATGTTGGCATGGCCAATCAACCTCACCCGCACATCTTTGGACAACGGGAGAAAACAGGAGCATCCAGAGGAAACCCATGCAGACACAAGGAGAATGTGCAAACTCCACACAGTGACCCAAGCTGGGAATTGAACCCAGGTCCTTGGAGCTGTGAAGCAGCAGTGCTAACCACTGTGCTACTGCGCTGCCCACATACCCACCTCCCCCCCCGCACACATACCTTCTTTGTTAGAATGCACAATGCAATTGCTCAACATAAATGAGTTGATAGCACAGATTGCAACAAATGAATATGATGTATTAGCTATTACAGTAACATGGCTGTGGCGTGATCAGGACTCGGTACTGAACATTCCAAGCTATACATTATTCCAAAAGGACAGGCCAAAGGGGAAAGGAGGTGGGGTAGTGTTGTAAATCAAGGAAGATTTCAGAGCAGTCATGTTATAAAGGCAGTGGATAGTGATGTAGAATTGATTTGGGTTGAAATCATGAATCGCAGGTAAAGACAGACAAGGGTGGAAGTTGTCTACGGACACAAAAAATGTGGCCTCTCAAGAAGTTAGAGCATAAATGTGGAAATATCAAGGGCATGTTCAAAGGGAACTGCATTTTTCATGGGAGATTTTAATCTGCATATTGATTGGACAGTCCAAACAGGCAAGGATAGCATAGAAGAAGAATTTGTGGAGTGTATCAGGCATTGCTTTTTAGAGCAGTGCATTGTGGAACCTACCCAAAAATGGACTATTTTAGATTTGGTTTTGAGTAATGACGAAGAGTTAATGAGCAATCTTGTGGTTAAGGTCCCCCTAGAGTTAGTGACCATAATATGATAGAATTCCAAATACAGTGACAGATTATTCAGACTGCTGGTCCAAAATGCTCAGCAGTCAGAAAGAGGCAAAAATCATGATCAACACAGAAAGTCAAGGGCAATGTTAAGTCGAAAAGTAGGACAAAGTAACAAGGGAGGTAGATCAGCTTTTTAGGATCGAACAACAAAAGACTTGAAAACTCATAAGAAGGGAGAAAATGAATTTTGAGAGAAGAGTTTCTATGGATACACAAACAGGAAGCGAGCAACTAAGGTAAATGTGGGGCCTCTACTGAACGAGGTGGGGGATAACTGCAAACAAAGAAATGGCGAATGTGCTAAATATATTTTTTACATCAGTCTTCACTGTGGAAGACATTGAAAATATCCCTAAGTTATCAGATGGGCTGATTTTTCAAGTAACATAGAATTTATAACAATCTCAATCACAAGGGATAGAGTATTAGAGAAACATAGAAACTAGAAGCAGGCCCTTCGAGCATCTCTGCATCCTCCTCACAGCTCACCCTCCCACCCAAGTTTGTCCCATCTGCAGATTTGGAGATAATACATTCAGTTCCTTCTTCCAAATCATTAATATATAATGTGAACAGTTGGGGCCCTAGCACAGATGGCTGCTGAACCCCATCCGTCATTGACTGTCAATCAGAAAAAGACTCATTTATGTCATCTTTTTGTTTTCTGTCTTCTAATCAGCTTTCCAGCCATCTCAAGACATTACCCGCGATCCCATGCGTTTTAACTTTATAGAACGTAGAACGTTACATAGAACATAGAACACTACAACACAAACATGCCCTTCAGCCTACAAGTTGCGCCGATCACATCCATACCTAGCAAGCCATAGAACTATCTGTAACTCCCAATCCCATTAAATCCCATGTACTCATCCAGAAGTCTTTTAGAAGACCACAGCGAGTTTGCCTCTACCACCACTGACAGCAGCCGATTCCACTCACTCACCACCCTCTGAGTGAAAAACTTACCCCTAACAGCTCCTCTGTACTTGCTTCCCAGCACCTTAAACCTGTGTCCTCTCGTAGCAACCATTTCAGCCCTGGGAAATGACCTCCGAGAATCCACCCTATCTATCCCTCTCAATATTTTATAAACCTCTATCAGGTCGCCTCTCAACCTTCGTCTCTCCGGGAAGAGACCTAGCTCCCTCAACCTATCTTCATAAGGCATGCCTCCCAATCCAGGCAACATCCTTGTAAATCTCCTCTGCACCCTCTCAATAGCCTCCACATCCTTCCTGTAGTGAGGTGACCAGAACTGCGCACAGTACTCCAAGTGGGGTCTGACAAGGGTCTTATAAAGTTGCAGCATTACCTCCCGACTCCTGAATCCAGTCCCTCAATTAATGAAGGCCAGTACACTATACGCCTTCTTGACCACATCCTCCACCTGTGAGGCCGATTTAAGAGTCCTATGGACCCAGAGTACAGCGCAGTACAGGCCCTTCAGCCCTCGATGTTGCGCTGACCAGTGGAACGAATCTAATGACCCTCTAACCTAAACTACTCCAATTTTATCCATATGCCTATCCACTGACCATTTGAACGCCCTTAAAATTGGCAAGTCCACAACTGCTGCAGGCAGGGCATTCCATGCCCTTACTACCCTCTGAGTAAAGAACTACCTCTGACATCCGTCCTATAATTATTACCCCTCAATTTAAAGCTATGTCTCCTCATGTTAGCCATCACCATCCGAGGAAAAAGGCTCTCACTGTCCACTCTATCTAATTCTATGATCATCTTGTATGCCTCAATTAGGTCACACACAAGGGACTGTTCAAATCCCATACAAGCTGGAGTAAAATACTGGCATTGCAATAATCCAAGACTTACGTAGTAATCTGTTATGTGAGACTTTGTTGCAAGCCTTCTGAAAGTCTAAATAAACCATGTCCACTGGCTGTCCTCAGTCAACTCTACTAGTTCCATCCTCAGGCTTACACTAGCTAACCTCCATTCTGTAGGAACCAGTCCAGACATCCATACTTCTAAGAATTCTGGAAAATAATCAACAATGGATCTACAATTTCCAGGCCCACTTCTTTAAGTACCCTGTAATGAAGATTATCAGGACCTGGAGATTTATCCACCTTAAATCCCCTCAATTGCCCTAAAACAATTCCTCTACTTATGCTGATTTCCTTCAGCTCCTCACTAAAACTTGTTTCTCTCAGAACTTCTGGTACAATATTCATGTCTGTCTTCATGAAGACTGAAGCAAACTATGAATTTAATTCCTCGGCCATTTCTTTATTTCCCATTATGAATTCTCCTGTTTCTGATTGTAACGGGCCTACATTTGTTGTTGTCAATCTTTTTCTCGTTACATACCTATAGAAACTTTTAAAGTCAATTTTTATGTGCCCTGCTAGCTTACTTTCATACCCTATTTTTCCCTTCTTAATCAATCCTTTAATCCTTCTTTGCTGAATTTTAAACTGTGCCCAATTATCAGGCCTATTGCTTTTTCTTGCCAATTTGAATTTGTAATTGCCAGTCCAGGCATATAGAGCATATATCATCTCATGGATGCACGTGTGTTCAGTGGACTATAAGATGCCGCAAAGGTCTCCTTTGGAAGCCTGGAAGGTCATGGAGGCATGAAGGTTGAGGGCTGCCGTGTCCTTCACTGCAAAATGGAATGGGTATCTTCCTAACCCATGATATGACTGGTTGCGGGCTGCAGCTCATTAAAGGACATGTGGGTCCTGTTCATCGTGGGCCTCCATCTCCAATGCCATATGCCCCCTCCCCTTGGGTGGGTGGCCACTTCCTGGCCACAGCTGGCGACCCTCTGTCCTCCTGCAGCCTCTAGGTTGTCCTTGCTGCAAGCCTCTATCTCCCTCCTCCTCCACAGCAGCTACATGTATAAGTGCCAGCTCTGCCTTCTGTAAAGGGAAATCAAAATTTCCACTGGGGACGAAGGAGAGGGAAGGGGAAAAGAACAGAGACAGTACATAATGTTATCTATTCTGGGCCCCTCACTCCCTTCCAGCAACCAGTGTGTCTCCATGAGTATAGATGCTGGCAACTCGACACAATCCCAGGTGCCATTCATCACCACAGTGGACTGCTAACCCTTTCCACATCCTTGCTACGGCAGGCACATAAAGCGTAAGGGTGACTGTGACAGGGTCACAAACATGCCAAATTTCCTTAGTCTCCTGAGAAAGTAGAAAGTAGAAGTGTTGGTGGGCTTCCTTAACTATAGCATCAGCATGGAGGGTCCAGGACAGGTTGTTGGTGATCCAGACACTTAAAAACATGAAGCTTTCAACCATTTCTATTTCGTCCCTATTGATGTAGTCAAGGGCATATCCTCCAATACACTTCCTGAAGTCAATGACTATCTCCTTTGTTGATAGCCTTCGTCATTGTTAGAGATCTGACACACTACGGTGGTGTCGTCAACAAACTTGACAATCAAGTTGGAGGGGAATTTGGCCACGCAGTCGTAAGCGTGTAAGGTATGTAGGAAGGGACTGAGGACAAAGCCTTGTGGAGCACCAGTGTTGAGGATGATCGTGGAGGAAGTGTTGTTGCCTATTCTGAGGTTGAAGATGTCTGTGAGTACTCCCGCCAGCTGGGGTACTCACAGACATCTACGCAATATCTGAATGCTTATGTGGGTACCTCATTCAGGCCAGTCAGTTTTCATGGGTTAACTTTCGAGAAGGCTGCTCTGACATCTGCAATGGTGACTTTGGATACAGGTGCATCTGAGGCTTCTGGGGTAGAGGGTATGTTCTTGCTGACCTCTTGCTCAAAATGGACATAGAATGTGTTGAGCTCATCAGGGAGGGGACTCTGACATAGGTGTCCTTGTTATCTCAGTGTTCCAGGGTTGAGTGCAGGGTCAGGAAGATGGCATTGCTGTGGACCTGTTGCGCTGGTAGGCAAACTGTAGTGGATCCAGGTAAAGCAGGGGGCTGGAATTGATTCGTGCCATGGCTAGCCTTTCAAAACACTTCATAATGATGGATGTCAGAGCCACCAGCCAATAATCATTAAGGCACGGTTTTTCTTAGGTACCGGAATGATGGCCGTCTTCTTGAAGCAGATGAGGGACCTCAGACTGATGTAAAGGTTGATCCACGCAGGATCTGAGTGCTCATCTGGGTGCCCCATCCGGGCCAGTCGCTTTCCGTGGGGTTGACTTTCAAGAAAGCTGCTCTGACATCTGCAATGGTGACCCCAGATACCAGTTCATCCAGGGCTTCCAGGCTGGAGAGCATGCTCTCGCTGAACTCTTGCTCAAAACAGGTGTAGAATGATTGAGCTCATCTGGGAGGTATGCGTTGGAGCCGGCAATTTTAAGTGCCTTCATCTTGTAGCCTGTAATGCCTTGCAGACTTTGCTCTAGTCAGCCAGCCTGGGACTCTAGCTTGGTCAGGTACCGTCTTTTGGCATCTTTGATGGATCTCCTTAGATCGTATCTGGCTTTCTTATATACGTCAGGGTCACCTGATTTGAACACCTCAGGCCTAGATTTTAGCAAACAGTGGATATCCCTGTTCATCCATGGTTTCCGGTTGGGGAACACACAGATTTGCTTCTTTGGCACACAGTCTTCTACACACTTACTAATGAAATCAGTTACTTTAGTGGCGTACTCGTTCAGCCTGGCCGCAGAGTTTTTAAATACTGACTAGTCCACTAACTCAAAAGAGCCCCGTAAGAGATCATCTGATTCCTCAGACTAATATTGCATGACTTTCTTTGGATTTTCTCGCTTCAGTTTTTGCTTGTAAGCTGGGAGCAGGAGCACAACCTTGTGGTCTGATTTGCTAAAGTGTGGGCAGGCGATAGAGCGGTCGGCATATTTGACATTTGTGTAGCAGTGGTCTAGGATGTTTGGGCACCTGGTGGAACAGGAAACATGTTGGTGGTAACTTGGTAGTACGCTCTTAAACTTGGCCTGATTGAAGTCCCCGGCCACAATCAACGAGGCCTCGGGATGTTTTGGCTCAAGGCTATTCGTAGTGGTGTGTATTTTGTCCAGCATGATCTTCACGTCTGCCTCAAGTGGGATGTAAACTGCCATCAGGATAACAGAGGTGAACTTCTGCGGAAGGTAGTAGGGGTGGCGTTTTAGCGTCAGGTATTCTACGTCTGGGGAGCAGAAAGTTGCTGGTGTTGCTACTTCTAGGCACTATGAGGTGTTGATTAGGAAGCAGACCTCACCTCCCCTAGCCTTACCTGAGGCCGCTGCACAGTGCATTCGATGGATTGAGAAGCCTTCTGGTTGTTGGGCACTGTCAGGTAAAGCAGGAGTGAGCTACGTCTCTGTGAAACAGACTACACAGCAGTCTCTCAGTTCTCTTTGGATAGTTAGTCTGGCTTTAAGTTCATCTAGCTTGTTTTCCAGAAATTGGACATTTGCAAGCAGTAAGCTGGGGCAGGGGTCCTTGGGACTGCAATGTTTCATTCTCACCTGCAGGCCTGCATGTGTTTCATGCTTCCTGGAGTGTCGGCTTCTCTTCGAGCTTGGGAGACAGTGAGAGTGGTTTGCAGTGTTAAGGGTGTGGTTGTGTCCAGTAATATCCTTTGTGCTGCTCTCTACATGTTCAAACTTAATGCTGATGAAGCTATGTAGCACAGGCCAGACTAGAGGTTAGAGGTTGCTTTTAACTGCTGCTGATAGCCCTTAAAGCCTCATTGATGCCCTTTTTTCAGGTTGATAAACTGTATCTAGTGGGATGCCACAGAGATTTATAAGAACATAAGAACATAAGAAATAGGAGCAGGAGTAGGCCGTCTAGCCCTTCGAGCCTGCCCCGCCATTCAATAAGATCATGGCTGATCTGTTGTGGCTCAGTTCCACTTTCCCGCCCTCTCCCCATAACCCTTAATCCCTTCTCTTATCAAGAACCCATCAACCCGCGTCTTAAAAATATTTAGCGAGGCAGCCTCCACCACTTCAACGGGCAGAGAATTCCAGAGATTCACCACCCTTTGAGTGAAGAAGTTCCTCCTCAACTCCGTTCTAAACCGCCTCCCCTTTATCTTGAGGCTGTGCCCCCTAGTCCTACTGTCTTTTTTGAGCGGGACCATGTTAATTCATTGGATGAAGAGAAAAAATGTATTGTAGCCAAATTTGCTGATAATATTGTTAAGGTCCCAGAGCAGAATCCCACAATCTATTTTGGAGCTAGACTAGACCCAACAATTTTTCTATTTTGGCATAATTGGAGGAAAAGATGTTTCACTCCAGGAAAAATTCTACTGACAAAGTAGGGATCTTTTATAGTAAAGCAAACTTTATTTAACAACACGGTTTAAATATAACTCTAGCAAATGAATTAGCCTACTCATTAACAGTTGAACATTATTTAAAAATAAAAGAAAGCAACTTTACTTTCCAGTTAATAAATGTTAATAAATTAACTGGAAAGTAAGCCCCATTCATTCATACCTCAAGTGCACTTTTCAATAAATATAGTTAGCAAATCAGGCACACTTGCTATAAATTGTGCTAATAGTCTCAAAGCTTTCAAAAAGATTTTGTGGAAAAAGAGTGAGTTCTCAGAAACAGCCTGCACATGCCTCTGATGTTAGCCAGACCCCAGCTAAAATAGATTGCTTTCTGCTCCTGACCCTAGCTCCTCCCATTCCCACATCAGCACCTGATTGATAATATATGACCCTTTTAATCATCCTAATCAAAACCGCAGTAGAAAACAAAAATCCATTGGCTCTATACTAAGTTAATACTACATGGCTAAAATAAATAATTATCCTTCTCTCCCAGCACCTGCACCCCTTCCAGACTCCCAACATGGGAGCTACATTCCATCCAGACGTACCAATTGCTTGTAGAATAAAGCTGATTTTTTAAACATTCCATTTAAACATAAAAATATATACATCTATAACAATTGCACTACTATTATCACAATACAAAGATAGGTAGGAAAGCAAGTTCTGAGGAGGATCCAAAAGGCTATCAGTAGGTTAATGACAAGGTAAACATTTGGCAAATATAGTATAATATGGGAAAATGTGAGGTTGTCCACTCAGATTACAAAGGGATCAGGGTGTCTTTGTCCATGAACAAAAAGGTAGCATGTAGGTACAGCACATAATGAGATCACACTTAGAATACTGCATTTTGGTTTGGACTGCTTACTTGTGGGATTTAATTACATAAGAGGCACTTGAGTAAATGTTCACTAAATTGATTCCTGGAATTAAGACAATTTCTTATAAGGAAGAGTTCAGGTTGGGCCTGTTTGAAGCCTATAAGATCTGATTGAAACCTATAAGATCCTGAGAGGACTTTACAGTGAAGATCCTGAGAGGGTGTTTCCTGTTATAAAGAAATCCTGAACTGTGGTGGGGGACTGCTCATAGTTTCAAAATAATCCCATTTATGATGGCGGTGAGGATGAATTTTCTTTTTTGGAGGGATGTTAATCTTTGGATTGCACTACCCCAGAAAGTAATTGTGGCTTGGTTGAATATATTAAAGACTAGTGTTAGACACATCAAATTAGCCATGATCATATTGAATGGTTCAAGGGGTTAAATGACCGCCTTCTGCCAAGTTAAAATTATATGAAGCCAGACCTCCTATAGCTGCTTGAGGTCAGCTTCCAAGGCTACCTACAATTATTTCCTTGAAAGTCAGCAACCTTCCACCAGCTATGTTGCATCTCCTGGGGCAAGGCTTCAGGTGCTATCTGTGTGGAGTTTGCACATTCTTTCCATGTCTGCATGGGTTTCCTCCAGGTGCTCCAGTTTCCTCCCATTCTCAAAAGATATGCAGGTTAGATGGATTGGCCATGCTAAATTGACCCTTAATGTTGGGGAGGGTTGGCAGAGAAAATGCTTGGCATAATGAGGATAAGACCTAGGTAAGATTATTGTCAGGCCAAATGGAACTTGCTTTCCTACCTATCTTTGTATTGTGATAATCATAGTGCACTGTAGGGATTCTCTGATTCTAGAATTGGGTGCACAACAATGATGTCAACAGCGTGGGAACTAAGTGAAATCTGCAATGGCTTCTGTGCAGCAGCAAAATATAGTATTGAGTTTAAGGTTCCCGGGCTTTTGAAAATCCAGCAGGTCAAGGGAGCTAAGGGTTTCCAGGTGGAGCAAAGAAATTACATTTCAAGTGTTATATGTATTCTGGGAGGAGTGTTGCTGCAGTTTCTAAAGAAATCTGCTGCCACCGTCTCTCACCCCACACTGTGCACAAAGAACAAAGAAAAATTATAGCACAGGAACAGGTCCTTTGGACCTCCAAGCCTGCACTGACCATGCTGCCTGACTTAACTAAAACCCCCTACACTCCCAGGGACCATATCCCTCTAGTCCCATCTCATTCATGTACTTATCAAGACGCCCCTTAAAAGTCACTACCCTATCCGCTTCCACTACCTCCACTGGCAATGAGTTTCAGGCACCCACCGCTCTCTGTACAAAAAATCTGCCTTGTACATCTCTTTTAAAACTTACCCCTCGCACCTTAAACCTATGCCCCCGAGTAATTGACTCTTCCACCCTAGGAAAAAGCTTCTGACTATTTCCCCAGCAATGAGTTCCAGGTTCCCACTACACTTTATGTAAAAAATTTACCTCATACATCTCCTTTAAACCTTGCCTCTCACACCTTAAACCTGTGCCCTCTAGTAATTGACTCTTTCAGCCTGGGAAAAAGCTTCTGACTATCCACTCTGTCCATGCTTCTCATAAATTTGTAGACTTCTATCAGGTCGCCCCTCAACGTCTGTCGTTCCAGTGAGAACAAACCAAGTTTCTCCAACCTCTCCTCATAACTAATGCCCTCCATACCAGGCAACATCTTTGTAAATCTTTTCTGTACCCTCTCCAAAGTCTCCACATCATTCTGGTAGAGTGGCGACCAGAATTGAACACTGTATTCCCAGTGCGGCCTACCTATAAAGCTGCAACATGACTTACCAATTTTTAAACTCAATACCCTGGTTGATGAAGGCAAGCGTGCTGCATGCCTTTTTGACTACCTTCTCCATCTGCTTTGCCACTTTCAGTGACTTGTGTACCTGTACACCCAAATCCCTTTGCCTATCAATACTCTTAATGGTTTTGCCATTTATTGTATATTTCCTATTTGTATTAGGCCTTCTAAAATGCATTACCTCACATTTGTAATCCTTCCATGATCTTTCTCTACCACCCAATCCTTCAGTGATCCCTCCTCCCTGACAGTGTTCTCCCAGCTATCATTTCATGCACAATCTCTCCACATCCTGCACTCATCCTTCCACCCCACATTCTCTCCCCATCCTGCAATCTCTCACCCATTCCTTGATCTGCATTAACGAATATAAGCCCCTTTATTTTTTGAAAACAGGAATTTTCAACTTCCTTCAATTTGCAGTTTAAACTGAGAAGGCAAGACATTCAAAGGTGAAGGTGAGGAACAAACAAATCATCTTTAAGGGAGTGTGAAGTAAGAGACCTTTCCTACAATCCAGATACCCATCAAAACTTGTAACTGTCTAAGGAAGACACATTAAAAATACGAAGTACTGGACATGGAAACAATGGCTGACACCTTGAGTACAGACAATGGGTGACGTATTTCAAGGCAAGGCTGCCCAGCCACTAGAAAGAGATTGCAAGTGACACGGGGGAGGGGGGCAGTGGTTGGTGGTGTCTGTGTGCCTTTGTGTCTTTGTATGTGTATCTACTGTACAGAAGGAGGCCAATCGGCCCATCAAGCCTGCACCAGCCACAATCACATCCTGATCCTCTCCCCGCAACCCCACATATTTACCCTGCTAATCCTTCTGACATCAATGGTCAATTTAGTATGTCTAATTCACCTAACCCACACACCTACGGAATGTGGGAGAAAACCAGAGCACCCAGAGGAAGCCCACGCAGACATGGGGAGATCACGCAAACTCCACACAGACTGTGTGTGTATGTGTGTGTTAATAAATTTGCTGTTTCTTTGATGATGGGCTCTTTATTGTTCACAAATTGTTAAATATTTCAATACATTCTACTATCTGAAAGGTATATCCACCTGAAAAATAAACTTGAATCTTTGTTGTGACCAACCGAGGAGGCTGAATAGAAGGGAGCCACTTCATCTCTTCTTACCTCAGAGGTTCGTAGAGGTTTACTGGATGGAAACAGGCCCTTTGGCCCAACTTGTCGATGCTGCCCTTTTTTAACCCCTAAGCTGGTCCCAATTGCCTGCATTTGGCTCATATCCCTTCAAACCCATTCTATCCATGTGACTGTCTAAATGCTTTTTAACATACAAAATTGTAGTCACCTCTACTACTACCTCTGACACCACCCTCTGTATGAAAACATTGCCCCTCTAGACCCTTTTATATCTCTCCACTCTCACCTTAAACCTATGCCTTCTAGTTTAGACTTCCCTACCTTTGGGAAAATTTATTGACTATTTAGCAGATCTATTATTACCTAGCTCATTATTTGATAAACCTCTATAAGATCACCTTTCTACACTCCAGAGGAAAAAGTCCCAGTCTATCCAGTCTTTCCTTGTAATTCAAAACATGAAGTCCCAGTAACATCCTAGTAAATCTTTTCTGCACTCTTTCTAGTTTAATAATATTCTTTCTATAATAGGGTGACCAGAATTGCACACAGTATTCCAAGTGTGGCCTTACCAATGTCTTGTACAACTTCAACAAATATGTCCCAACTCCTGTATTCAAGGTTTTGACCAATCAAACCAAGCACGCTGAATGTCATCCTCAGCACTGTGTCTACCTGTGACTCCACTTTCAAGGAGCAGTGAACCTGTACCCCTTGATCTCTTTATTCTGTAACTCTCCCCAACCCCCTACTATTAACTGAGTAAGTCCTGCCCTGATTCAATTTACCAAAATGCATTTATTTAAATTAAACTCCATCTGCCATTTGTCAGCCCAATGGCCCAATTGATCAAGATACCTGATCAACCTTACCCACTGTGATCACTTCCCAGACCAGTATAAGACCTTGTTTCCTTTTTGTTGTCAGACTCCATACCTTCTCTATAATCAGATCTAATTGCTGGGGTCTATTCTCCTCATTGCAGATTTCTATCACAGACTTTCTAGGCAGCTGGCTGTATGCAGTACGGCAGGTTGTTGGGCAAGAAACTAAGGAAAAGGACTATAATGAAATTCTGCTGTTAATTTTCTCAGAACAATAGAACCTCCTCCTTCCTGACATTTCTGGGTTCATAGCTGCACACATGCCCATGCACTCCCTCCCCACCATCCCTTTTCACTATAACTGGGTCTTCGCAATAACAATAGTAGAAAAACCTGCAGAAATGTCAGCAATGACAGAGGCACGTTGTCCAGTGGATTGCCTTGAGTCAGACAGAACTAAAGGGTCTTTTTTTTGTTGTTGACAAATTCTAAAAAGATCCTATTCAGTTTAGGTAGCTGGGATGATAATTTAACAGTAATCTGTAGTACACAGAATTTCATAAAACTTTACAGCACAGAAACAGGCCAATCAGTCACACAACCTCCTCCTATTGTATTTATATTCAAGATGACGCTGACCCTCCTATTTTATGAGGTACTTTGTCAAAGGCATTCTTAAAATCCATGCAAACAACATCCATTGCATTCCCTTCATCAACTTTCTGTTACTTTTTCAAAAAAAATATATAATTTCATTCCTACTGTATTTCATTCACCCTATTATCAAATCACTCTGTCCCTTTCTTCCTCCAGTACTTTTTTTAAGCTCTCTTTGAAATGAATCTGTGCTAGATGTTTCTATATGAAAGATAGAGAATATGATAGTAGAGAGAGCGTAAAGAAGATTCACGAGGGTGTTGTCTAGTCTCGAGGATGTTGGCTCTGAGGAGAGGTTGAATAAACTAGGATTGTTTTTACTGGAAAGACAGAGGCTGAGGGGCAAATTGATACAGGTATACAAAATTATGAGAGGCTGAGACAACTTGGATAGTCAGAGGCTTTTCCCTAGGGTGGTACTGTTAATTACAAGGGGGCGCAGGTTCAAGGAGAGAGGGGGGAAGTTTAAGAGAGATATGTGAGGGCAAGTTTTTCATGCAGAGAGCAGTTGGTGTCTGAAACACACTGTCAGAGTGGTGAAAGCAGGCATATTAGCAACATTTAAGATGCATCTGGATGGGTACAGGAATAGGGAGGGAATAGAGTGATATGGACTAGAATATTTGATGAGTACTTGTTATTGGTTAAAAATGAATACTGCCGAAATACCCATGGAGGGGGAGATGGTAGAGGCAATGGATGGTTGAAAGTTTATAGGTAAACTGTACTGAAAAATCTGACTATACTTAAGAGTGGATAAGTCATCTGTTCTGGATAGTTACATCCAGTTTCTATGAGAAATGAGGATGGAGATATCAAAATTGTTTGCCATAATCATCCATACATACGATGGAGGTGCCACAGGATAGCTGTGTGGCAAATGTGACACCCTTATCCAAGAAAGAATTTAACGACTTCCGCTGTTGAGTTTAACATCAAATTTTGCATACAATAATCAAGGAAATAATTAACAGGTATTTGGAGAGGTTTGAACCAATTAAGGACACCCAGCACAGATTTGTAAAAGAAAAGAATGCTTGATCGTGATAATAATTATAATTTTATTTTTTGGAAAAGTAACAGAAAGTTGATGAAGGGAATGCAATGGATGTTGTTTGCATGGATTTTAAGAATGCCTTTGACAAAGTACCTCATAAAATAGGAGGGTCAGCGTCATCTTGAATATAAAATTTGGCTGAAAGATAGAAAACAGCAAGTTATGGAAAATGGCTGCATTTCAAATTGGAGGATGGCATTGTTGTGCGAAAATTACCACTTTGGAGTCAGACTGGGGGTGCAACAATACAGTTTTATTTAACAAAGCTTCATGGAGAAAAGACACTGGCACTCTGCAGCACTGGGCAGCTACCTTCTCTCAACAATACAATAGCAGCGGTCCATCTTTATACCCTTTACACAATAGGTGGACCGGACACTATTAACACATCGTTGTAATCAAATAGGTGAACATCGTTTAATACATTGTTATGGACAGGTACAGACATGAGCATTTCAAGATTGCATTGTTCCATAAATGGATACATTTCCTCTTTATCAATGACTTAGTTTAAGTCTATTCATACAGTAATTGGTTTCCCTGCATTATGTATTCCTGTTCCTACTTGTGGCTAATCTCCCTATCAGACCCCATTGTCCCAGGACTATCTTTATCTTTAAGGTGCCTGGCTTCCCGCAGTATTTGTTCCCTGTATGTTTAATTCAAATAACTGCCTGTCCTCTATGTTTTAAATTTCAAGTAGTTGTCTGCATTGAAAGTCAGTGCCTGCTTAATGTCTTTCAACCGTTCATGTGCTGGGCAGCTATTTTTATGCCAGGTGTCCATCTTTATGGCTTTTTTCCCCATTACAGTCCCCTCTTTTGGTCAGATTCTTAATAATCCCTAGACCAACAGCTGCATCTTCACATATATAGGTGGTTTTCCTTCCTTTTTCCTTCGTTTCTTCGGGGATCTTCATTGTGGTTTCTTCTTCGATGGATACACTGGCTGCCGGCATAATTCTGGTTATCCTAATCTGGCAGCAGACTTTTACGTATCCAATAATCAGACAACAGACAATTGAAATGAGTATGACCAATCCATGTAATAAATAAGATTCCCAGGAGCCCCCTACCAGCCAGTTACCTCCTTTCTTGGGTCCCTGTCTGAAGCTATCAAGTTGTTTTCTGATGTCATTGATGACATGTATAATGTTATAAGACTCATCCGTGACATGGGTTATGCATTTATTGCCTATATTTGTACACACTCCCCCTTGTGCTAACTGGTAGTCTACTGCGTATCGTGTTTGTTGTGCATATAATCTCAGTTCAGCCATTTCTTGATTAACAGCCTCCAGTGCTTTTGAAGTGCTGTTTCCCAGGACTGTTAGTCCACAAACAATATGATTCCTAATATTTGCACTAATCAATCCTACCACCCCACCCCCAGAGATAAGACTCCAAGGAACCATATCCCAGTGAGGACCCCATTGTGCCTGGGGCTTCTCAGTTGGCTGAGAATTCTTTGCTGATAGTCCAGGTTATATTCTCCTTTGAATATGCCCCTTCTGAGGGCATGGAACAGTCAGTGGTCCTATTGTTCCCACTGCAAAACGGTTTGGGAGGTTTGGTGTTTTTGCCATGTAAGTACCATTGAAGAGGAACACATATCCCTTCGTAGCCCGGTAACATTTAGCGCCTTGATTATGAATTTGTTCATATTGCCAGTTGTTTGGTTTACTTGACTCCCCATTTGATCCCACCACTTCGTAAGTATCAAATGGGTATGTCCATTTGGCTGAGCCTATGTGGGTTCTGTTGCACTGTCCACAAATGAGCTGTCCTCCCGCGGTTATATTCAGACATTTCTATTCCACACAAGTAATCTGTCCCTTATTAACCTAATAGTGTTGACGGACACACTGTGTCTGCACGCAGGAATCATTCTTAGGGACCCAGGCATAGGCACATCCCCATCCCTGCCCCGTAAAACAAAGCGGATAGCTTGCAGTATCTAAACAAGCTTTTCCTCCCATCTGTTGGACCCCACTGCACACAGGATCTGCGGAGTTTACAAGTCCCACACATCTCCCTTGTATACCTCTTTTATATTTGCCAATATGTCCCTTACAGGGTGCAGCTGATGTATTTACTGTATATAAGTCATGAGGGGTCGATCCAGGGGTGGCTACAAATAGGGCTTCGACCAATTGTGCCAATGGGTAACATACAGTTCAGTTCCCATGTAAATGTATCAGAGTCTTATAAAATAGATTATCCTCCAATTCAGTCAAATTTATAGTCGTGACAACACAAAGTAGTACAGTAACATACACGATTACATATGTATTCACACCGATCAAATATCGAACCTAATACTATAATTTATATAATATCCAAAAGCTATACTATCTATTGACCCGCACGTGCCAGTTCTTGTTTTCAGTCTTTGCCTGTGTTGAGGAAGGCAGTTCTGTTAGTTCACTAGTTCGCTCATTCATTCATTCATTTCTTTGTGTAATTTCAGCTGTGTCCAATGTTTCCATATACCTTTCCCTCCTATGTCTATACAGGCACAGGTGTCTCCACTAATTATAAATTCATATGGCCCATTCCATTTTGGTGCAAACCCTGGTTTGTCAGGTAATGTTTTTACTAGGATGCGACTTTCTGCTGCTGGGACATCAGGGAGCATTTCAAGCTCTCGCTTTGCGTCTCTTTTTTCCTGATTGCTGCTTATCAATTTGCGCATCCCTTTGAGTTGGATGCTTAGTTCCAAAACATAGCTCCTCATTTTATCTTTTAGTGGACCTACATCGGCCCCACCTGTTATGATGCTTTCTGGTAATTGCATCGCCCGTCCTGTCATTAGTTCATAAGGGGTTAATCTGGTTGTCCGGTTTGTAGTAGCTCTTAATCTCATTAGTATAGTGGGCGATACCTTGGTCCACATTTTTCCCGATGTTTGTATGGCTTTAGCTAGTGTATTCTTAAGTGTTCTATTGATATGTTCCACCATTCCAGAACTCTGTGGGTGGTAAGGGATGTGAATTTTTTGTCTTACCCCCATTATTTGGCACACTGTTTTTACCACCTTTCCAGTGAAGTGCGTCCCTTGGTGCGAATTGATTTGTAGGGGTACTCCCCATCTAGGGATTACCTCTTCTGCCAATATCCTAGCCAGTGTGGTAACAGTACAATTTGTAGTAGGGAACACTTCTACCCACCTGGTGAACTGGTCTATAATAACGAGACAATAAGTTTTGCCATGGGATTGTGGCAGTGGCCCTGTGAAATCCATTTGCAGATGTTCCCAGGGTCCCTTTGGTCTCGGCTGGTGTTCCATTTCAATTTTTATGGGTCAACCAGGGTTGTGTTGTGTGCACATCACGCATCGATGATAGTGTCGGGCTATATCTCTTCCCTTCCCTTTCCACCACCAGTCCTTTCCTATAATAGTTATCATGACCTCTCTACCCACATGTGAGAGTCCATGGTGTCGTTCCAATAGGGTGTTTCGTATGCACTCTGGTGCTATTACCTTATCTTCCCGTCTCCAAATGTTATTAATTCCTTTGACTACTCCCTGTGCTTCCCATCTCTCCTTTTCCTCTTTCAAGACATCTTCATGCAAGTCTCGGCTATTTATCTCGTCCCTTGCCTGTTCTATCGCTGCTATTGGCAGCTCATCAATTGTCTCCTGTTCTAAGGCTAATTGTGCCGCCCTATCTGTGGCTTAGTTTCCTTTGAAATTTAACCAGTCCAGGTTATCTCTTCTTCATTCTTTCTGGTGTGCTTTAATTTTAATTGCTCTGGCTTCTCTAGGTTTCTTGCTGGCTCTCAACAATGCCTCAATTCTTTGCTGGTGCTTAATAGGGGTTCCTCCCATGGTTATGAACACTCTTCTTCCCCAAGCTGTCATGTGGTCATGTATGACAAGTGTACTGTTTGTCTCCCACTGTAAAGGCGAATTTGTCTTGGGACTGAGGACCCAATGGTAAGGACCAGAATCTGTTGGCTATGTCCAATACTGTGAATATTTTGTGCTCCTGTGACGGCCTATTCAGGATTGTAGAAGGGCTTGCTACAAAGGGGTGCAACTTCGGCGTGACTTTATTGAGTCCGGTGTAATCTATCGTGAGCCTATAACTTCCGTCAGGCTTGCTCACTGGCCATGTTGGGGAGTTAGTGGTGCTTGTGGTCTCTCTCAGAATCCCCCTTTCCACTAACCCTTTAACTATCTCCACTACAGCTTTCTCTGCTTCTGGTTTTATTGGGTATTGTCGGTGTGGCTTATGCTCCGGTCCCGGTACCTTTACTGGGTCCATTGTAGTCAAGCCGGTATCTAACTTGGTTTCAGCCCATACCCCGGGGATGAAAGCACAGATGGCTCCAAACCGCCTGTCTCTAATTCCCGATTTCTGGTGGCCACCTTAACGGTTTCAAGGTGACTTGTGAGTTTTCCTATTCTAGTTTTCTGACCATCCTGTCTTGGCCAGATTAATTTTCCCTTTCCACAGTCTATCAGAATCTCATATTCTTTCATCAGATCATTCCCCATTATTGTACCCATTATTCTTGCACACATAAAACCTCATTGGTATATACAGATTATTTATCTCTACTAATGTGGTCTTGCACAGGTAGGCAGGTGTTTTACTCTCTCCTATCCCGGTCAGATAAATCATTTTATTTGTAGTGGGTAAGGGTAGGTCGGTGACAGATACAGATGCTCCTGTGTCCACTAGCATTTCACATTGCCTGCCCCCACCTAGTGCTGACACATAAATCCTTCCCTCCTTCTTACCCTTGTGAATGGGGGCTGCAGACCGTCAATCTTGCTGACCCCAGAGGTCCTGTGGTCCCTCCGGTTCTGCTATGGTCATGGATCGGGTCGGAGGCCTCCCATGCTTATCCCAACACAGAGCTTTTGTGTGTCCACATTTATTACAGTGGCTGTAAGGTTTCCCACTATTCCCAAATCTGTTCCCATTCTGTGGGGCCCCGCAATCCCTCGCAAAGTGCCCTTGCCATCCACAATTGTGGCAAGTCAGTTTAGACTTTGTTCCATTCCCGTTACTGTAAGCTGCTACTCTTTCTAGCCTTGTTCTTACCTGGGAGTTCTCTTCTCCCAGTACGCCACTAGCCCACTCTACCAACTCATCATAGTCTTGGGACATAATCACTCCCATTTTTAGGATGACTTGGTGAGCGCTAGAGAGCCCATCATTAAAAGCCTGGATGAATGCTCGATCTCCTCGACCTGGGTTTCCTTGTCCTGAGCACTCTTGATATACCTGGTACAATCATTCCCCATATTCGAAAGCTCCTTCCCCTTTTAACTGTTTTGATGTGGTTATTCTTACAAAGAAGAACAGAAACAGCCCGGGAAACAGGCCCTTCAGCCCAACGAGCCCGCGCCGCCATTTTAACATTACCAGTCCCCCCTCCACCCATGACCCTTATCTATGCTTATGGCATTCCACATTGAGGGAAAACTATTTTAGGGACAATTTATTCTGCTCCAGTTAATGGGAGCATTCCCTAATACCCTCTGAATCTCTGCTTTAAACTGGGTGAAGGATGCCTGTTGGGCATCTATCTCCGATGTTAGGGGGACTACATGTGTCCACCGACCCCCACTATAATCCTGTGCTGGAGGACCAGTGGGTCCACCTGCCTCCACTTATCTGCTGGACAGGCTGCCCTGACCAGCTGGTGTACATCTCTCAGGTGTAATTGGTGCCCTACCCAGATTGTGTCTAATTCTCCCCAGAATTTAGTGTTTGTGCTTCTAGGTTGTAATTTACCCAGGGAAGCCATTATCTGCTGTCTCTCACCTGGGGTGGAGTGTTTATAATTTGCCTTTGGCTGCACATCTGTTCCCCTTCAGGTTACTGGCACTAAGTTGTGTTCTAGCACTTCCCACTCCTCTGGAGGAGCGGTTGGTTCCTGTTGTGTGGACTCATAACGAGGTACAGGAACAGTTTCCCCTCTCCATTGTTTCTCTTCTAATACCTGGATTTGTTTCTCCACTTCCTTCACTCAAGATTCTAATTCTCTAATCTTTTCTTTATCTTCACTCCACTTCTTAGTAGAGGTGACTACTTGCTCAATTAGACCAGCTAACTGATGTATTAACATTACTCCTATCTTCTTTGTCTTGTTTCTCTTTTCTTTATCTGTTTCTCTTCTTTTCTCTGTTGCTGTAAGGTCTGAGAACTATCCCAGCTATCTTTCATTAACTGTCCTCTTTATTAACTGTTTCCTATCTGTCAAGTAAACTTCAATGAGGGAACCTGCAGATTCCCTTTTAACTTTACTATCTGCTATTTTGCCGACTTCAATCACCCCGGCCACGATTACTCCCTGGTAAAGTGTTCTGTCTACCGTAGGGGACTTCACTACCCCTAGCCACTATTACTACTCTAGTGTTGTACTGGAGAACTTCTTGTTTCCCGAGTTATGATAATTAAACTTAACAACGTTTGCTTTTCTAAAAATCAGCTAGTTTTTATTATCATAAAACTGCATGTGGTATATGGCTGAATCTTGGACACAGAGTGCAGTCCACGCTAACTGCTGATTCTATCCCAAGACTGCGCCCATTGCAAGGATCAATTCAATAATTATACATTTTCTTATCAGCTTACATGATGTTAGTAATACAAGCGGTGGTACATCGAACAAAACAAATTCTGTGACTCCCTCATCCCCAACCTTGGTTCAGCAACTCCTTTATGCCTTGGTTTCTGTAATGAACAAATTCTGTGACTCCCTCCTTCCTGACTTTATCTAATGTCTCGTATGTTATCTCGCGGTATATGGAGTCATCTGTGTAAAGGCCGGCTCTCCTGGTGTTAATCATGTCTCACCCAGGCTGTGCGAAGTCAGTCTCATCAAAATAGACTGAAGGCCAAGCATTTGGCCTTCACTGGTTGTAGTCATTTCTTTGTTCACAGTCAGTCAGCTTTACAGGGGTCTGGTATTTTGAAATGACTTGGTCTGCTGTCCTTACTTTATACTAGACCATTTTTCCCATCAGGCCAATGCTTCATTTGTACGCTATCACACTAGCACCGTGTTTCACTGCCATTTCAGGGTTTCAGTCCACTGTTGCCACCTCGGCACTGTGCTTCTTCACCGGAATCCGGTTTAGGTCACAGTTGATCGGGCTCCTTTTCCACCCCACTTTCACAACATTGACAGTACAATTCCAAACTTCACAAAGTTTCATGCAATCGGATGGCAACTCTGTGTTTGTTCGCCACTACAGAGTTTGATGTTAACTGACCTCTGCCACTTGTGCTTCACAATCCTAAGTGCCCTTGGTGTCTCTTTCCCTACTTACGCACCTGACTTTAGCGTGGAGGATTTCCCCTCTTAACGTCCGGTCTAAGGTGAAGTTCAGAGACAGGCATTACCTTGTCCTCTTGTTGGTCAGCACAAGTCACAAGTTACTTATCACTATCAGCAAGCAGTTATCACTATATCACTATCACTTATCAGTTATCACTTATCACTATACCACATACGACAATACTTATTACTACAAATATTAACCCCTTGAGTTTAACCCCTTGCAAACTGTATTCTTGACCCTGTCTGACTCTCACAAATTCCGTGATCTCTACCCCAGTGCTGATCATGGCCAATCGATCTCACCAGTAATAGGATCCTTGCCGACTACACCAATTGTTGTGGGAAAATTACCACTTCGGAGTCAGACTGGAGGTGCAACAATACAGTTTTATTTAATGAAGCTTCGTGGAGAAAAGGCACTGGCATTCTGCAGGGCTGGGCAGCTATCTTCTCTCAACGATACAATAGGAGCGGTCCATCTTTATACCCTTTACACAATAGGTGGACCGGACACTACTAACGCATCGTTGTAATCAAATTATGTAATTTGTTGTAATTATGTATTCCTATTCCTACTTGTGGCTAATCTCCCTATCAGACCCCATTGTCCCAGGACTATCTTTATAATTAAGGTGCCTGGCTTCCTGCAGTATTTGTTCCCTGTTTGTTTATTTCAAATAACTGTCTGTCCTCTGTTTTAAATTTCAAGTAGTTGTCTGCATTGAAAGTCAGTGCCTGCTTAATGTCTTTTAACCCTTTAAGTGCTGGGCAGCTATTTTTATGCCAGGTATCCACCTTTATGGTTTTTTTCCCCATTACAAGATACAATGGTGTTCTCATGTGTCAGTTCTAGGATCACTGTTTTTTAATAGATATAAATGACATGGAACCTGGAATCCAGAGTAAAATTTTAAAATATGCTGATGACACTAAAGTTGGAGGTACGGCCAATTGGCTGCAACAGGACATGACATAGACTAACAAAAACGGCAGACGTGTGGCAGATGGAATTTAATATAGAGAAGTATGAGATGATACACTGTAGCAGTATTTGAAATAAAGAGCAAAGAAAAGGAAGGTACAGCACTGGAACAGGTCCTTTGGCCCTCAAAGCAAGTGCTGATTATGATGCTGTAACTAAACTAAAAAATCTTCTGTCCTTACTCGGTCTATATCCTTCTGTTCCACAATTCGGTTACGTTCACCTTAGTGATGGAAAGGGATAGGCATGAACCTCGGGACAGTAGTTATAGCTGGGGGAGGGGTAATTATGAGGCTATTAGGAGAGAATTAGGAAGCATAGGTTGGACTAGGAGACTACAGGGTCTGGGAACGTCCGAAATGTGGAGTTTTTTCAAGGAGCAGCTACTGCGAGTCCTTGATATGTATGTCCCTGTCAGGCAAGGAGGAAATGGTCGAGCTAGGGAACCGTGGTGCACTAAAAAAGTTGATTCGCTGGTTAAAAGGAAAAAGGAGGCTTATGTCAGGATGAGACTTGAGGGCTCAGGTAGTGCACTGGAAAGCTTTAGATTGGCTAGGAGGGAGTTAAAGAGTGAGTTAAGAAGGGCTAAAAGAGGACATGAGAAGACTTTGGCTGATAGGATTAAGGAGAATCCTAAGGCATTCTATAGATATGTTAAGAACAGAAGATTGGTTAGGGCAAGATTAGGGCCAGTTAGAGACAGCAGTGGGAAGTTATGTGTGGAACCGGAAGAGATTGGAGAGGCATTGAACCAATATTTCTCTTTGGTATTCACGCAGGGAGACATAAATGTAGTTGTGGAGAACACTGGGTTACAGGGTTGTAAACTGGATAGTATTGCAGTCGATAAGGAGGATGTGCTAGATATTCTTGAGGGTTTGAAAATAGATAAGTCCCCTGGGCTGGACGGGATTTACCCTAGGATTCTCTGGGAGGCAAGAGAGGCGATTGCAGAGCCTCTGGCTCTGATCTTCAGGTCGTCGTTAGTCACAGGTATAGTGCCAGAAGATTGGAGGATAGCGAATGTTGTCCCATTGTTTAAGAAGGGGAACAGAGACTTCCCCGGGAATTATAGACCGGTGAGTCTTACTTCTGTTGTGGGCAAGATTTTAGAAAAAATTATTAGGGATAGGATTTATAGTTATTTAGAGAGTAATGAATTGATTGGAGATAGTCAGCATGGTTTTGTGGAGGGTAGGTCGTGCCTTACTAACCTTATTGAGTTTTTTGAAAAAGTGACCAAAGAGGTGGATGGGGGTAAGGCAGTTGACATGGTATATATGGACTTTAGTAAGGCGTTTGATAAGGTTCACCATGGAAGGCTTCTGCAGAAAATGCAGATGTATGGGATTGAGGGTGATTTAGTTAATTGGATCAGGAATTGGCTAGCAGATAGGAGACAGAGGGTGGTGGTTGATGGTAAGTATTCGTCATGGAGTTCAGTTACGAGTGGTGTGCCTCAGGGATCTGTTTTGGGGCCACTGCTGTTTGTAATTTTTATAAATGATCTGGATGAGGGTATAGTTGGGTGGATTAGTAAATTTGCTGATGACACCAAAGTCGGAGGTGTGGTAGATAGTGAGGAAGGGTGTCATAGTTTACAGAGAGACTTGGACAAGTTGCAGAGCTGGTCCGAGAGGTGGCGGGCGGATGGAGTTTAATGCGGAAAAGTATGAGGTAATTCACTTTGGCAGGAATAACAGATGTGTCGAGTATAGGGCTAACGGGAGGACTCTGAATAGTGTTGATGAACAGAGGGATCTAGGTGTATGTGTACATAGATCCCTAAAAGTTGGGAATCAAGTAGATAAGGTTGTTAGGAAGGCATACGGTGTCTTGGTGTTTATTGGTAGGGGGATTGAATTTAGGAGCCGCAGCGTCATGTTGCAACTGTACAAAACTCTGGTGCGGCCGCACTTGGAGTATTGTGTGCAGTTCTGGTCCCCACATTATAGGAAGGATGTGGAGGCATTGGAGAGGGTGCAGAGGAGGTTTGCCAGGATGTTGCCTGGTATGGAGGGGAGGTCCTATGAGGAGAGACTGAGGGATTTGAGGTTGTTTTCGTTAGAAAGAAGGCAGCTAAGAGGGGACCTTATTGAAACGTATAAGATGATTAGAGGTTTAGATAGGGTGGACAGTGATAGCCTTTTTTCTCGGATGGAGAAAGCTAGCACGAGGGGGCATTAGCTTTAAATTAAGGGGTGGTAGTTATAGGACGGATGTCAGAGGTAGGTTCTTTACCCAGAGGGTGGTGAGGGATTGGAATGCCCTGCCTGCTGCAGTTGTAGATGCGCCTAGTTTGGGGGCGTTTAAGAGATCCCTGGATAGGTTTATGGATGGAAAGGGATTGGTTTAGGTTAGAGGGTCATTGCTTTTTAATTGGTGGGCGCAATATCGTGGGCCGAAGGGCCTGTTCTGTGCTGTAATGTTCTATGTTCTATGTTCTATTCCCTCCCTGGTGGTGTACCCATCCAGATGCCTCTTATATGTTGCTAATGTACCTGCTTCCACCACCTCCTCTGGCAGCACACTCTCTGCTTGAAAAATGTCCCCCGCACATCAGCTTTCCCCTTGTCACCTTGAACCTGTGCCCCTTATAATTGACACTTCCAGCCTGGGAAAAAGCCTCTGATTATCCACCCTGACAATTTTGTAAACCTCTATCATGTCGCCCCTCAGCCTCCATCTTTCCAATGAAAACAATGATTGTTTATTCATCCTCTCCTCATAGCCAATGCCCTCAAGACCAAGCAACATCCTGGTGAGCCTTCTTTGCACACTGTCCAAAGTTTCCACATCCTTCTGGTATTGGGGTGACCAGAACTGTGTGCGAAAGTCCAAGTGTGGCCTAACCAAGACTTTATATGGCTGCAACATGATTTGCCAACTCTTGTACTCAGTACTGTGGCCGATGGGAGGAGACACAGTGGTTAGCACTGCTACCTCACAGCACCAGGAACTGGGTTCAATCCCCAGCCTGGGTGACTGTGTGCAGTTTGCACATTGGCTATGATTGACTGTGAAACATTACTGAAAGGAAAGACAGTGGACAGGCAATGGCAGGTAATTGAAGAATGAATAGATGAATGCCAGAAGTAGTTTATTTCTGTTTAGTGCAAGAATAGTAAGGGAATTGTGGCCAAACCATGTCTTTCAAGGAAAACTAGAGTTAGTATTAGATTCAAAGAAGAAGCATACAAATTGGCAAGAAAAGGCCTGAGGATTGGGAGCAGTTTAAAATTCAACAAAGGAGGACCAAGGGATTGATTAAGAAGGGGAAAATAGAGTATGAAAGCTAATAGGGAACAGAGAACTGTAAAAGTCAGCTTTGTAAAAAAAAAAGATACAAAAAGAAATGTTTCTTACAGTCAGAAATGGGAGAATTCATAATGGGAAGTAAAGAAATGGCCGAGGAATTAAATTTGTACTTTTCATTCATGTCTTCCTTTGTGAAGATTGAAGCAATGTGCCAGAAGTCCTGAGACAAACAAGCTTTAGTGAGGAGCCGAAGGAAATCAGCATTCATAGAGAAATGGTTTTGGGGAAATTGATGGGATTGAAGGTGAATAAATCTCCAGCACATGATAATCTTCATCCCAGTGGCCCTGGAAATAGTACATGCATTGGTGGCTATTTTCCAAAATTCTTTGGATCTGGACTGGTTCCTACAGATTGAAGGGTGGCTAGTGTAAACCCACTAATCAGGAAGAGAGGTAGACAAAAAGGAGGGAACTATAGATCAGTGAGCCTAATGTCAGTATTAGAGAAGTTACTAGAGTCCATTACTAAGGATTTCATAACTCAGCTTTTGGATGACAGTAGTCTTCAGACAAAGCTGATCAAAGTCAGCATATGTTTACAAAAGGGAAATCTGCTTGACGAATCCAGCAGAGGGCAGCAGAGTGGCAGAGCTGATTGGCTGTTGGCGTGAAAATCTACATTTTTGGCCAAGTCACCTTTTCCGGAAAGGGGTCCTGAACAAGACATCCTTGGATTTTCAAGTGGGCAGAACCATCCAGCAGAAGGTAGAAGAGTGGTGATGCTGATTATGTGAAAATCTGCATCTTTGCCTAAATCAAAGCAACATCTTCTGGGAAGTGGAAGACCTGGTGAAGCCCAAAACACTACAATAGTGTTTCTCTTCTTCCTCTTCTAACCACAAAAAAGACACTATGGTAAAAGGTAAAAGCTTCTTGGCCTTTGGCTGAGATCAAATGTAGTTTTGCTGTGCTGCACTTGGTTGAGGTCATAAGGTTACACTGAGGCTTCATTTGAAGTCTTTTTTTTTAAAGCAGCATCTAGGCCTTTTGGCTAAGATGTAAATGAGATCAAGCCTTGAGGAGGTGCAAGCCTGCTCCAATCAGCTTGGACCGTGTAGATCAAGTCCAAGACATGAAGTGGCCAGCCTGTCTTATCAGTTTGGATGTGGAATGTCTCACTTGTTGAGACTTTGAATTGGACTTTGATTGGATTGAATTGGATATTGAAAATTTTTTTAGAAAGGTAAAAGCAAGATACTGTCTTGCCTTGCTGCAGTAGTACAGGACACAAGGAAAAGAGCTGATTGGTAAGTAGAAGGAATCTCTACAGTGCAGAAGGAGGCTATTCAACCCATCAAGTTTGCTCTGACTACAGTCCCACCCAGGCCCTATTCCCATATCTGCACAGAATAACCCTGCTAGTCTCCCTGACACTAGGATCAATTTAGTGTGGCCAATTAACCTAACCCGCACATCTTTGGATTGTGGGAGGAAACCGGACCACATGGAGGCAAACCCCTGCAGACAGAGGAAGAATGTAAACTCTGCCAGAATTGAACCTGGGTCCCTGGCATTGTGAGGCATCAATGCTAACCATTATGCCACTGTGCTGCCCAGTCTGGTAAATGTTTAATAATTTTATCACTAGTAGTCTCAAAGATAATTTCTGTGGTTTATAATATGTCAAGGTTATATTTGATAGTAACGAGGAACAGGAAAGGAGAGCCCTAAAGAATTGGATATAATCTGAAACAAAACATCTTTCAGAAGTTTAATTTAAAGAGGTAAGACATGACAGGAGAGCTCCAAACTGTGGTTTATTCCTCTTGCTCCATGTGGCAGACTGGGGACAGTTCCTGTTTCCCCAGGTCAGCATGTGTGCAGGAAGTGTCGCCAGCTACAACTCCTGGAAGCTCAAGTTTCAGAACTGGAGTGGCGGCTGGGGACTCTGTGAAGCATCCGTGAAGCAGAGCAAATTGTGGATAGCGCATGTAGAGAGATGGTCGCACCGCAGCTTCAGTCTCCGCAGGCAGGACCACCAAACACAGCAAAAGAGCAGGTAGTGCAGGAATCTCCTGTGGCCATTCCCTTGCAAGACAGTTACACTGTTTTAGATACTGTTGAGGGGAATGAGCTCTCAGGGGAAAGCAGCAGCAGCCAAACTCATTGCACCTTGATTGGTTCTGCTGCAGAGGGGAGGAGTAAAAAGTGTGCCAGTGCAATAGTTATAGGGGACTGAATTCTAAGGGGAATAGACAGGCGTTTATGTGGCCGCAAACGAAACTCCAGGGTGGTATGTTGCCTCCCTGGTGCTAGGGTCAAGGATGTCTCGGAGCAGTTGCAGGACATTCCGGAGGGGGAGGACAAACAGCCAGTGGTTGTGGTGCATATCAGTGCAAATGATATCGTTAAAAAGGGAGCTAGGAAGAAAGTTAAGAAATTGGACTCAAAGGCAGTGATCTCAGGACTACTACCAGTGCCATGTGCTAGTAAGAGATGAAATGACAGGATATATCAGATGGATATGTGGCTGAAGAGATGTTGTCAGGGGGCGGTTTCTGATTCCTGGGGCATTGGGACTGGTTCGGTGGGAGGTGGGACTTGTACAGATTTGGATGGGTTACACCTGGGCAAGACTGAGACTGATGTCATGGAGGACTGTTTGCTAGAGCGGTTGGGGAGGGTTTAAATTAATATACCGGGGAATGGGAACAGGGAAGGAGTCAGAGAATGAGGGAGCAAGGACAAAACCAAAAGGTAGAAAAGGGAATTAGAAAGATGATGGGCAGAGAAACCATGGGCAAAATTCAAACAGGGCTACAAAGAAAAATATAGGGAACAAGACAAACAATGTTCAAAAGTCAAGCTTAAAGGCTCTGTGCCTTACTGCACAGAGCATTTGCAATAAAGCGGATGAACTAATCACACAGATAGATGTAAACATTGGGACTACGGAGATATGGCTGCAGGGTAACCAGGGATAGGAACTGAATTTTTCAGGGTATTCAGTATTTAGGAAGGACAGGCATAAAGGAAAAGGTGTTGGAGTGACTTCACTGGTTAAAGAGGAAATTAACACAATAGTGAGAAAGGGTATTAGTTCTGACAATGTGGAGACTGTACGGGTAGAGTTGAGAAATATCAAGGAGCAAAAAACATTAGTGGGTGCCTTATATAGACCTCCAAACTGCAGTGGAGATGTTGGGAATGGTATTAAATACAAAATTATAGATGCATGTGGTAAGGGAATATCAGTGATCATTGGTGATTTTAATCTGCACATAAATTGGGCAAATCAAATTAGCCACAATGCTGCAGAGAAGGAACTCCTGCAGTGTATACGGGATGGTTTTCATGACCCATATGTGGAGGAACCAACTAGAGAGCAAGCCTTCTTATACTTGATATTGTGTAATGAGAAGGAAATGATTGCCAATTTAGCCGTGCAATATCCCATGGGAATGAGTGACCATAGCATCTTTTATCAAGATGGAGAGTGAAGTAGTTGATTTGGAAAGTAGTTGATTTGGAATCTTAATAAAGGAAACTATGAAGATATGAGACTCTTGTTAGTCTTGATAAATTGGGGAGAGTCACTTAAAGGGATGACAGTGGATAGGCAATGGTAAACATTCAAGGACCACATGGGGAAACTGCAAGAACTGTTCATTCCTGTCTGGCACAAAAGCAAAATGTGTAAGAGGGCCAATCCATGGCTTACAAAGAAAATTAGAGATAGTATCCAATCCAAGAAAGAAACATACAGATTGGCCAAGAAAAATAATAGGTCTGAGGATTGGGAGCAGTAGAACTCAGCAAAGATTGATTAAGAAGAGGAAAATACAGTACAAAAGTAAGCTTGCAGGGAACATAAAGACTGACACTAAGAATTTCTACAGGCACGTGTAGAGAAAGAGGTTGGTGAACACAAGTGTAGGTTCCCTACAGAGAGAAATGGTGGAATGTATAAAGAAAAAGCTGAGCAACCGAGTACATACTTTGGTTCTATCTTCCCAAAAGAGGACGCAAATCAGATACCAGAAATGTTGGAGAATGTAAGATTTAGTGAGAGGGAAGAACTGATGGAGATCAATATTAATAGAGAAATGGTGCTGGGAAAATTGATGTGATTGAAGGCAGATAAATCCCCAGGGCCTGATAATCTACATCCCTGAGTACTTAAGGAAGTGGCTCTAGAAATAGTAGGTGCATTGGTGGTCATCTCCCTGGATGCTGGGACAATTCCTGCAGATTGGAGGGTATCTAATGTCACTCCAATGTTCAAAAAGGGAAGAAGAGAGAAGACAGGGAATTATAGACCAGTAAGCATAACATCGGTTGTGAGGAAAAGTCTTGAATCCATTATCAAGGACTTTATAGTGAGCATTTAGAAAGCAATAGCAATATCAGACAGAGTCATCATGGATTTATGAAGTGAAATCATGCTTGACAAATCTGTTGGAATTTCTTGAAGGTGTGACTAGTAGAGTTGACAAGATCGAGCAAGTCGATGTAGCATATTTGGGCTTTCAGAAAGCGTTTGACAAGTCCTACATAGGAGATTATTGGACAAGATTAAAGCACATGATTGGGGTAAGTGTATTGAGATGGATATAAAACTGGTTGGCAGAGAGGAAATAAAGAGCAGGAATTAATGGGTCCTTTTCAAATTGGCAGGTAGTAACAAGTGGAGTATCTCAGGGATCAATGCTGGAACCCCAGCTATTCACAATATATAGAACCATAGAACATTACAGCACAGAGACAGACCTTTTGGCTCTTCATGGCTGTGCTGAACCATTTTTCTGCCTAGTCCCACTGACCTGCACCGATAGAATATTAATGATTAAGATGGTGTACTCAAATGTAGATGAATGGATTCAAAACTGTTGTTGTGGTATTTATTGATTCCCTCATATGAACTCCAGCCTGTGTTTTATTGATGTAAGTAATTACTTTAACTTGAGGTGAGCAATAGCTGCTGATCATGGAGGGGGAAAGAAATACAAATAACCATGTAGTAAAACATGGAACAGCACACTTTGCAATGCTGCAAAGTTAGTGCACCTGAATCTGCCTTGCCAACACTCTTAGTGTTTGCTAAGAAATTACAGACAAGAATCATGATAACACAGTATAAATTTTAAAAAATAAATTGATAAGAAGTGACAAGTTGTTTACAGGCATGAAGAATCATTATAAAAATAATTAACAAAGGAGACAGTGCATAATGGCCATTCTGGCTATGATGTACATGAGGTTTATTGCGGGAACAAATTCTAGATTCATTTTTGGGACTTAGAATGCCTTGGTTCTTTTGTAAATGTTTTGCAATTTTAACAAGTACTTAAAACTATAATCACAAATGAGAAACTGAATAGTTTCAATAATTTTACTCCATGAAAGCAAGTGGAGGCATGCTACTACGACCACTGCATTTACGATAAAAATGCCATTGTTACTTTATGTGAGAACAAATGTACCAATCTACGGAAAGATAACTAGCTCCCAACTCCAATAGCTTTATTTGTTTGAATCTGATTTAATGACAATAAGTTTGCAATTATTGGGTTCCCACTGATATTATTTCCTTTCACCAGTTTCCAGTTGGAAACAGAAAATTGCCTAGAAATTAAAATAGGCATTATGTCACTATAACAAATATTTTTGAGAATTGACATTGCCTTGTTGCACTGTGCAGAGAGGTAAAAGTTCTGGCCAGGAAAGGATGAAGCTCTGCAATGTCAGCAAGACAGCTTGGCAGTAGTACTATACAAGCAACGTTCCATAAGTTTATGTGGTAGTCTATAACTAGATGAAAAAAACAAAATGTGAGCTAGAAATGCATAATTATCACCTTGAAAAGTACACGTTGATTGTTAAAATGGTGACAAATAAAAAGTACATAGGTACAGCATATGTACAAGCTTAAATTTTGAACAAATCCCCTTTCTCCCATTACCCATTTTTCTTAAAGGATGCTACTTACCAAGTCCAGTTAGAGAAGCCAGTGTGCAGGACTGTGCCAGCTGCTTTGCAGGAGCTTTGTATCACATCAACAACAGGAACAACATGTTAACACTTCTTCAAAGTCATGAGTTGCTATGGTATTGCAAAACTGTACATTGCAAGGGAACATTGCAAAACAGCTGCTTTGCAAGGGAGAGAAGAAACGTTATAAACAAAAAGATCCATTCAAGAGCACAGTGCTTCATATAACAGGCATATTCTGTTTACAATATCACCTAAGGCAAAATCAGTTTGTATCTTTTCCTGTAATACAATATCAATGAAGAAGGAACAAAGGATTTGGGTTTCACACATTTTTATCAAGGAAGGAGATGCAGTCAGCTTTTAAAAAGTAAACCTGGAAAATTTTCCTACATTTCTAAAAGCAAAACCTGAAAATAGTGAAATGCTGATATATTAAAAAAGGTGATACAGCTCAGTATGCATTCAACAGGTAATATTACATAAGAACATAAGAAATAGGAGCAGGAGTAGGCCATCTGGCCCTTCGAGCCTGCCCCGCCATTCAATAAGATCATGGCTGATCTGTCGTGGCTCAGTTCCACTTTCCCGCCCTCTCCCCATAACCCTTAATCCCCTCTCTTATCAAAAACCCATCAACCCGCTTCTTAAAAATATTTAGCGAGGCAGCCTCCACCACTTCAACGGGCAGAGAATTCCAGAGATTCACCACCCTTTGAGTGAAGAAGTTCCTCCTCAACTCCGTTCTGAACCGCCCCCCCTTTATCTTGAGGCTGTGCCCCCTAGTCCTACTGTCTTTTTTGAGCGGGAAGAGTCTTTCCACCTCTATCCTATCCATCCCATTCATCATCTTATACGTCTCAATGAGATCTCCCCTCATTCTTCTAAACTCTAACGAGTACAAGCCTAGTTTATTCAGCCTCTCCTCATAGCTCAACCCCCTCAACTCCGGTATCAGCCTAGTAAACCTCCTCTGCACTCCCTCCAAGGCCAAAATATCCTTGCGCAGGTGCGGCGCCCAAAACTGCACACAGTACTCCAGCTGCGGCCTCACCAATGCCCTATACAGCTGCAGCAAGACCTCCCTACTTTTATATTCAATCCCCCTCGCTATGAAGGCCAGCATCCCATTCGCCTTCCTGACCACCTGCTGCACCTGCAGGCTGGGTTTTTGCGACTCATGCACAAGGACCCCGAGGTCCCTCTGCACCGTCGCCTGCTGCAGTTTTTCGCCACGTAAGTAATAGTCCTTCCTACCATTCTTCCTACCAAAGTGGACCACCTCACACTTGCCAACATATTGATACTGGCTTGACAGCAAGTGAAAAATCTGAAAAGATAGGCAGATATCATTGATTTTAGAATTCATGTTAATCCAAAATTATCCCAATTTTTGATTTGTAATTTCAGGTATTAGTATACATAGCCAAATTAAGCATACTGCATTTATAATCCAAGGTACACACAGAGGTCAGAATCTGATGTAGATGTGAGGTTACAAATTGAATTGCTGCTCTAGAGACAGATCACAAGAAATGCATACACTATTGCAGACAGTGCTATAAGTTGTAATGACTGAAACCAAACAATTATTGATGGATAATAAAAAGCTGCACTCCTACATCTGTTATATTCACAAGTATAGGAAAATATCCAACCCTCATTTCCTTATTCCAGCTATGAAAAAAATGGTATAATAAAAAGAAATTGCATTAATTCCTGAGCTACCTGTATAGTTACCTGGATTAGCATTACATACAAGAATAAAACTCCTGAATAGTTATTTACTGAAGAACTTTGTAACACACCCATGCTCATTTTTACAATGGCTGCCCAGTAACTGTCATGTCAAAGTTCCCATATCTTCTTTTGGTGGATGTAATTACTAGAAAGCAACTTAATTCTGAAATCCTGTTGAAGGCAATTTCCATTTTGGACAAAAAATGTCAATGATGTTTTGAAAAGCCATGGAATTTTTGGATTTCTTTTTAGTAATTTGAAATTCTGTAAGGGAAACATAATAAAAACTTCTTTAACTGAAAAAATTAATTGTAGTTTTGCATACAGTAAAATCCCATTCAACCAAATCCCTGTCAAAACTCTCAATTAATCAAATTATCAGGTCATCACCAAATCCTGTTCAATTAACACAGGCTTGAAAGTTGGGTTATCATTTATACCAACTGAAGCGAAGATCACTGGCCAATCACAAATAACTAAGCTTTTTTAATAAAGTTACAGCACACTGAAATCATGTAAATTCAAACCTCACGTTTTCTGGTCAATAAAGCACTTTCAATTTAAGGTAACATGGCTCAAGTACATCTAGCTGTGCTGTACCAGTCCCTGAACATTTTCAGGAGCAAACTTTGCTGGATATCTAGGGACTGGTACAGCAAAGATGTACTACAAAGTTTGCTCTCTATTTTGTCCTAATCTCAGAACACAAAAACTACAGTTTTACAGTTCTCAAAGCAACCATCTTCAGGGGACATCTAAGATAATTTACCAATTGGTGCTAAATTAGAAACAGTTGTGTTACAGCTCCATATGCACTAGGAACTGGAATGAAACTGCCAAACATTTCATACAAGACTCTTAGTCAGCAGACTGCAGAGATTTCACCCCATCAGTCTAAGCTTTATTTGAATCCACTGTCAATCGATAATTTCTCAACTGAAGCTCTTTCAATTTGGAGACCAATGACAGGGCAAACATGTAGATCATCTTCAAAAGATAACTGAAGAGCTACGATTTAAAACATTACACAAGTGCCATCCCACCAACGCACCCCCCCCACCAACCCAATGAATTAGCCTCATCATTTCAGACACAAGCTCCTTTTCTTCAGCTATATTTTGAATTGAATACCTTTGTTAAATTCTTCTCACCAATTATTTAAGACTTAACCATTAATCTAGAACGAGGTAAATACGTGAGGGAGAAAGGAATACAAAGGGATAATATAAAGTGAGAGGAGGCTCATGTGAATCACAAACACTGGCTTTGTGCTGTTGGAATAAGTGACCCATTTGTCTGGCCTTTCTCTGCTGTAAACACCACATTAGGACAACTGAGCAAAATAAACAGCTATGCAGCTTCCTCTGCAGTTTGTCAGCAAGATTAAGCTGATTCATCAGCTGGTCCTCATTTTACTGAATATCCCGCCTGACACATTCTGTAAGTCTCTTAATTACAACCACTACCCAGATGAAAATAAGTTTTGTGTCTTTGATAGTTTGTTATAGCCACCGCATAGCAACTCTAATCTCTTGGTTTATTTACTTCCATGTTCCACAAATAAGAACAAGGAACAACACAGCATGGGAAACAGGCCCTTCAGCCCAACGAGCCCACGCCGCCATCTTAGCGTGCTTTTCCTCCTCCACCCTTGACCCATGTCTATGCTTATGGTATCCCCATTGGAAACCAGATTAAGGGGAGAATAATTTAGGGACAATTTGTTACACCAATCAGCCTAAGAGCACATCTTTGGAGTGTGGGAGGAAACCGGAGCACCCGGAGGAAACCCACGCAACCACAGGGAGAATGTGCAAACTCTCACAGATACTGGCCCAAATCCATGTATCTGCACAGCAAACAGCGATAATGTTTGATTTAATGAGGTTTTACTGTACTACCTACTCAATTTTTTCTTCTCAAGGAGCGCAAAACCTTTTCTGTGACATGCGCAATGAGGGAGATATAAAATTCAAGAGTAGCTTACTTATCCATCTCTCCTTAGGAATAAATGCAATTTTCTGAACATACAGACATTTTTAATTTACTGTCAAGCATTTTAATATATCAGAAAGATCAAAATGTGTGGAGTCTGAAGGAATTAAAAACTTAGGCCATTTTTATGCTTCTTCCATTTTAGTTATATTCTACTAATTATTTATTGAAGAAATATTTTTGTATCTTTAGTGGCTTTACACTGAACTTCTCTGGCAACATAATAGATCTCTTCATTTGTTACTTCTCAAAGGACGTCTGTATGCAGCATCTTCATCATTATCATCATCTGAAATTCTTTTATATTAATGATTTGGATGCGGGAACAAAATATAACATCTCAAAGTTTGCAGCTGATACCAAGTTGAGTGGGAAGGTGAATTGTAATGAGGATGCAGAAATCCTTCAGCGTGATCTGGACAGGTTGATTGGGCATATCAATGGCATATGCAATATAATTTGGATAAATGTGAGGTTATTCACTATGGAAGTAAAGTCAAGTTTACTACCTGAATGACTATAAATTGGGAGGGGGGAGTGTGCAGTAAGACCTGGGTGTCCTTGTGCACCAGTTGCTGAAAGTAAACATGCAGGTACAGCAGGTGATAAAGAAGGCAAATGGCATGTTGGCCTTCATTGCAAGAGGTTCGAATACAGGAGCAGGAATATATTGTTACAATTATACAGGGTTTTGGTGAGGCCACACCTAGAATATTGTGGGCAGTTTTGGTCTCCTTTTCTGAGGAAGGATGTTCTTGCTCTTGAGGAAGTGCAACGAATGCTGATTCCAGGGATGGCAGGACTGAAGTTTGAGGAGAGATTGATTAGGTCAGGAATGTTTTTGCTGGAGTTCAGACGAATGAGGGAGGATCTCATAGAGACTTATAAAATTCTAACAGGACTAGACAGGGTAATTGCAGCGAGGATGTTCCTGATGGTGAGGATGTCCAGAACCAGGGGTCACAGTCTGAGGATACAGGGTAAACCATTTAGGACAGAGATGTGGAGACATTTCTTCACCCAAAGGGTGGTGAGCCTATGGAATTCATTACCATAGGAAGTAGTTGGTGCCAAAACATTGAATGTATTCAAGAAGCAGCTGGACATAGCATTTGGGGCAAATGGGATCAAAGGTTATGAGGAGAAAGCAGAATTAGGCTACTGAGTTGGACAATCAGCCACAATTGTGATGAATGGCGGAGCAGGCTTGAAGGGCTGAATAGCCCCCTCCTTCTCCTATCTCCTATGTTTCTATGAATCTATTGTAATTCTTTGCGAATGTAACTAGCAGTGTTGACCGAAGAGAACCATTGGATGTGGTTTGTTTAGATTTTCAAAAGGCTTTTGAGAAGGTATCACATAACAGACTACTATGGAAAGTAGAGATGGTTAGAAAGCTGGTACACAGATAGGAAGCAAAGAGTTCACAAAAATGGGTCTTTTTCTGATTAGCAGTCAGTGACTAGTGGGGTCCCACAGGGATCTGTGCTTGGTCCCCAATTGTTCACATTATATATTAATGATTTGGAAGAGGAAGTCAAATGTATTATATCCATATTTGCAGATGATACAAAGTTAAGTGCGAGGATGAGCTGTGAGGAGAATGCAGAGATGCTTTAGTGTGATTTTGACAGGCTGAGTGAGTAGGCATATTCATGGCAAATGTAGTATAAGGTGGATAAATGTGGATCAGTTGTTGAAAGTAAGCCCACAGGTACAGCAGACAATAAAGAAGGCAAATGGTATGTTGGCCTTCATAGTGAGAGGATTTGAATATAGGAATAGGGATGTTTTTCTGCAATTGTATCGGGCGTTGATGAGACCACACCTGGAGTATTGTGTGTAGTTTTGGTGTCCTTATCTGAGGGAGAATGTCCTTTCTATAGAGGGATTCAACAAAGGTTTACCAGGTTGTTTCCTGGGATGGCAGATCTGTCATATGAGGAGAGACTAAGTCGAAGGAGACGTAATCCTATAATTAGGATTATATTCACTGGAGTTTAAAAAAGTGAGAGGGAACCTCATCGAAATTTATAAAATTCTAACGGGGTTAGACAGGGTAGATTCAGAAAGAATGTCCCCAGTGGTCAGGGAATCTAGAACTAGCGGTCATAGTTCGAGGATAAAGGATAAACATTTTAGAACTGAGGTGAGGAGAAATTTCTTTACCCAGAAGTGTGGAATTCACAACCACAGAATGCCGTTGAGGCCAAAACATTGTCTGATCTGAAGAAGAAATTAGGTATAGCTCTAGAGGCTAAAGTGATCAAGGGATATGGGAAGGAAGGAGGACATCAGAATATTGAATTTGATGATCAACCATGATCAAAATGAATGGCGGAGCAGGCTCAAAGCACCGAATGGCCTACTCAATGAATAAAGAAACTTCATCACAGGAACAAGCCCTTCGGCTCTCCAAGCCTGCACCAACCATGCTGCCCAACTTAACTAAAACCCCCTACCCTTCAGGGACCATATCCCTCTATTCCCATCTACTCATACATTTGACAAAACGCCCCGTAAAAGCCAATACCATATCCGCTTCCACTACCTCCCCCTGCAGCGAATTCCAGGTACCACCACCCTCTGTGTAAAGTATCTGCCTCATACATCTTCTTTAAACCTTGCCCCTTGCATCTTAAACCTATGCCCTCTAGTAATTGACTCTTCCACCCTAGGAGAAAGCTTCTGACTATCCAATCTGTCCATGCCTGCCATAATCTTGTAGACTTCTATCAGGGTCGCCCATCAATCTCTGTCATTTCAGTGAAAACAAACCAAGTTTCTCCAACCTCGTCTCATAGCTAATGCTCTCCATACCAGGCAACATCCTGGAAAATCTTTTCTGTACTCTCTCCAAAGCTTCCACATGTTTCTGCTAGTGTGGCAACCAGAATTGAACACTATATTCCAAGTGCAGCCTAACTAAGGTTCTATAAAGCTGCAATATGACTTGTCAGTTTTTAAACCCAATGCCCCGGCCAATGAAGACAAGCATGCCGTATGCCTTCTTGACTACCTTCTCCACCTGCATTGCCACTTTCAGTGACCTGTGTACCTGTACACCCTTTGCCTATCAATGTTCTTACAGGTTCTGATCCTTCTAGTTTCTAAATTTCTCGCCTCTCATGATATTACAGACTGCGTTTTTGGTGAAACTGGGAAAGGGCAAGAGGCTGATTTAAATATTAATGGCATCCTTATCATGTCATTAACAAGCCTGGGATCCAATTTCCAGGCTCATTTACCTATTCCACCTCATGCAGCTAGGTTGATGTAGATACACATATTACTTTGTCCTCTGCCCAGAGAAGTTCCAGTCTCCTCAATCTCTCTTCATAAAACAATCCCACCACCCTACTGATTAATCTGTGAAGTTCTATTGCGCTCCCTCTATGTCCTTCCTTAGTGTTGGGACCAGAACTATGGAAGGTACTCCAGTTAAGGTCTCACCAGGGACTTATACAACTGCAGCAAGACATCTTTACTTCCATACTCAAATTACTTTCTAATGATGGTCAACGCACCAGTTGCCTTCCTAATTGATTGCCACACTTACATGACAATTTTTATTGAATCATGAACAAGGACACCCACCCTATGGACATTGGCACTTTCAAAATTTTCACGTAGAAACCCTACAGTACAGAAAGAGGCCATTTGGCCCATCGAGTCTGCACCAACCACAATCCCACCCAGGCCCTACCCCCATATCCCTACGTATTTTACCCACTAATCCCTCTAATTTACACATCTCCGGACACTAATTTTTAGCACAGCCAATCAACCTAACCCGCATGTTTTTGGACTGTGGGAGGAAACCAGAGCACCCAGAGGAAACCCAGACAGACGCGAGGAGAATGTGCAAGCTCTACACAGACAGTGACCCAAGCCGGGAATCAAACCCAGGTCCCTGAAGCTGTGAAAGAGGCAGTGCTAACCACTGTGCTACCATGCCGCCTGGAAGAAAAATCCTGTCCTGTTTTTTCTACCAAAGTGAATAACTTCACACTTGTTCACATTATATTCCACCTGTGTTCTAACCCTTTTACCTGACCTGCCCAAGTCCTCTTGACGCCTCCTTGTATCCTCTGATAACTTACGTTCCCACACAGTTCAATGAGATCCCCTCATTCTTCTGAGCTCCAGTGAATATAATCCTTACTGACTCAATCTCTCTTCATATGCCAGTCCCACCAAACCAAGAATCAATCTGGTAAACCTCAGATAAGGAGACAAAAACTGCACAACATATTCCAGGTGTGGCCTCACCAAGTCTTTATATAATTGCATTAAGACATCAAAATTCCTGTACTCAAATCCTCTCACTATGCAGGCCAACATATCATTTACCTTTTTTGCTGCCTGCTGTATCTTCAGGGACTGGTGTATGATAACACCCAAGTGTCAATGCACATTCCCCTCTCCTAATTTTTGGCCATTTAAGCAGTAATCTGCCTTCCTGTCAAAGTGGTTATTATACTGCATCAACCAAGTATTTGCCCGTTCACTCAGCTTGTCCAAAATGACACTGAAGGATCTCTGCATCCTCCTCACAGTTCACAGCTATAAGGAAAGGGTGGACAAATGGGTTGTTTTCTTTGAAGTGGCGGAGACTAGGGGAGACCCAATAGAAGTCTGTAAAATTATGAAAGGCATAGATAGGCTTGACAGTCAGAATCTTTTTCCCAGAGTTGAAATGCCTAATACTAGGGGGCATACACTTAAGGTAAGAGAGGGAAAATTCAAAGGAGATGTGAGGGGCAAGTTTTTTTACACAGACTACCCCCAATCCCATGTGCTTTAATCTCTTATGTGGGACTTTGTCAAAAGTCTTCTGAAAGTCCAAATAAAACACATCCACTGGTTCCCCCTCATCAACTCTACTAGTTATGTCCTCGAAGAATTTCAGTAGATTTGTCAAGCATGATTTCCCTTTCATAAATCCATGCTGATTCTGTCCAGTCTGTTTTCTGTTTTCTAAGTGTTTTGCTATAAAATCTTTGTTTTATGTTTCATGTTTAAAGCCCTCATCTTCTCTAAATTTACCTTATTAATCCCTTTGTAATTTTAAAGGCATCTACAGATCACTCCTCAGTCTTTTCTCTTTTGAAGAAAACATGCCCAACCTGTTAAATCTCCCCTTATCATCTCCATTCTGTATCATCCATGTTTTTCTTTTCATTGTAAGTGCTTCTGGTTACTTTTTGCAATATGAAGACCAGAATTGTGTACAGTATTCTGAAGTGTTATCCATACAAGTTTAACATAACTTCTCTGCTTTTAAATGCTATTCTTCAGATGTACACTTACAAATAGTGGCATTGAGAATCTGGTACTTTAACATTCAGTTTAATATAATTTAATTTAACATTAAGATAATTGCACTGAATAGAATTTAGGGTGATTCTCACCTTTGTATAACACTACTTTTTTCTCTTTAATCGTTTTTGGTAGTTCAGGACTGCATACTGGAGAAAGTGGAACAAAACCAGGAAAAAGCAATACACCTGACATTCGGCAAGTGCCAACCGTAGTGATTGAGTATGATGATGACAAAGAAAATGTGCCTAGTGAATCAGACTATGAGGATACTTTCAGTATGAATGGGGAAGAGGATGAGGAGGATGATGGTGATAACGACGACGACGATGATGATGATGATGAAGATAGTTTTTTCACAAGTATGAACAAATCATATTAAGATGTCAACGCCTTAATTTGCAAACACTAGAGAAAATCAAAATTGGTGACAAATTAATCACCAGTAGCCAGACCTCAATCTGTGTTTTTGAGGCTTGACTCACTACCGATCATTTTGTTGAAACAGGAGACATGTTGCCAAAGTTTCCTGTCTTGCACTACCAGGGCAAACACAAGACTTCCAAATTTCAAACGCAGATCAAGACTCAATATTCTGAAGTAGGTGATCTCAATTTGTGTCCCAAGTAACATTCACACCATACAAGTGCTAGGCAATGACTATCTCCAACAAGAAAATCTAACCATTGCCCCAAGACTTTCACTGGTGTTATCACCACTGAATCCCCCACTATCAACATCCTCAGTGTTAACATTGACCAGAAACTAAACTGGAACAGCTAAGTAAACACTATGGGTACAAGAGCACAACACAGATTAGAAATCCTGTGGCAAGTGATGAATCTTCTGACTCTCCAAAACCTGTCTACAATCTACCAGGCATGAGTTAGGAGTGTGATGGAATACTCTGTATGAGTACAGATGAGCCTGGATGAGTGCAGATCCACAGAAATGTTTGAGATCATGTAGGACAAAGTACTCTGCTTGAATGGCATCCTTTCCACAAACATCCACATTACCAATGCACAGTAAAAGTCGGATGCATCATTTACAAAATGCACTACAGGAGCACAGAACAGAGAAAATTACAGCATAGAAACAGGCCTTTCGGCCCTCCAAGCCTGCACCAATCATGCTGCCCAACTGAACTAAAACCCCTACCATTCCGGGGACCATATCCTCTATTCCCATCCTATTCATGTATTTGTCCAGACGCCCCTAAAAACTCACTATCGTATCTGCCTTCACTACCTCCCCCAGCAGCGAGGTCCAGGCACCCTCTGTATAAAAAAAACTTGCCTCGTACATCTCCTTTAAAGCTTGCCCCTCACACTTTAAACCTATGCCCACGAATAATTGATTCTTCCACCCTGGGAAAAAGCTTCTGACAATCCACTCTGTCCGTGCCCCTCATAATCTTGTAGATTTATATCATGTCGCCCCTCAACCTCTGTCGTTCCAGTGAGAACAAACCAAGTTTCTCCAACCTCCCCCCTTAGCTAATGCCCTCCATGTCAGGCAACATCCTGTTAAATCTTTACTGTACCCTGTCCAAAGCCTCCACATCCTTCTGGTGTGGCAACCAGAATTGAAAACTATATTCCAAGTGCAGCCTAACTAAGGGACTATAAAGCTGCAACATGACTTGCCAATTCTTAAACTCAATGTCCTGGCCAATGAAGGCAAGCATACCATATACCTTCTTGACTACCTTCTCCATCTACATTGCCACTTTCAGTGACCTGTGTACCTGTACGCCCAGATGCCTCTGCCTATCAATAATCTTAAGATTTCTGCCATTGACTGTAAATTTCCTATCTTTATTGAACCTAAGGAACCCACTAAGATTCTTTAGGCAGCACCTTTCAAACCCACAACCATTACAATTTGGGAGAAAAAGGACAGCAGATACATGGGAGCACCACCACCTGAAAGTTCACCTCCAAGCCATTCAACATCCTGAATTGGAAATATATTGCTGTTACTTCAGCGTTGGTGGGCTAAATTGCTGGAGCTTTCTCTCTAACAGTGTAGTAGGTGTACCTACGATATGTGGATTGCAGCAGTTCAAGAAGGCAGCTCATCACCACTTACTCAAGGACAACTGAGGTGGGCAATTAAACTTGCCTAGCTGGTGCACCCACATTCCTTGAATGAATAAAAAAATTTGAACCCCATGATAGCATTCCTCTCATTAATAGCATGTAGAGTCCCATCTGCTTATTAATTATACAACTTCTGTCCAATTGGAGTAAACTTATCAATCAATTAGTACCCTTTTCTCCTGTAGTATAAATTGTTGCACTCATTTGAAATTTGACTTTCTTGTGTTTGTCCTGATGAGTCCAAGACAGAAAGCTTTAACATAATGTGTCGTGTTTCAGCAACATCCAAGTTCTGTTCTATTAATCATTTTCTTTATTCAGAAATAAAAACATTGGGTGGAACTTTCCCAAAAAATTTCTCGGTGAGGAAAATGGGGTGAATTGTGCCGGTCTCTCAAGTGCACTCTGAATCGCAAACCTTTGACATGCAGTGCAATGAAGGAGCCTCCATGCAGATCACACCATCATGGAGGCTCCAGGTGTGTGACTTGCCCAAAGTGGCTACAGCTGTTTGCCGTTCATCAGGGGGAGCTGCATTTAATCACTCTCATTGTAATCGCAGCCAGTCACACCAGGAAGATGGAACCACACAGAGCAGTCCCGTGCTTCACCGAAGGAGAGCTGGGAGGGCAATATTCTTTTTCCCAAGATGGACGATGGTACTGGAGTCAGGCCAGCAGTGCGGCCTGGGAAGTGATGGCAATGGCAGTCAGTGCCCACGCCATGACAGGGAGGACTGGCGCCCAGTGCAACAAGAAAATCAACAACCTCGTTTTGAAAGCAAGACTGAGTGTCCATCCCGTCCTGGCATCAGTCCTGTCCATCACACCTGGAATATCCACACTGATCCACTCCCTGATGCCCTGAGGCCTTCCAGCACCTGACCCTCTAGAACCTTCCTCCAACTGCTCTGGCACTACCCTGTCACAACCCCTGCCTCTCAAGATATGGTCCCAACATATGCCCCCTAATTGTCCAACACCCCCAACTCCCCATGCCCTTCCAGCCATCAAGCTTTCAATCCCCCCCTTTTGTCTACACAGGAAAAGGTAGGAGATAACAGGAGGTAGAGGGAGAAGACCGACAGTGGATTTCTCAGGCTGTGTCCCCTGACTCCCTTCGAGGAGCAAGCGATGGAGCTCTCAGGAGGCAGCTGAGAGAGCTGTGACTGACAGCCAGGTTAGCGTGTGCCACAGATGTGAGGAGCCACAAAACCTTCATTCATCTGACCTTTCTCAAGTAAGTTGCAAGCTGCTCAGATACTTGTCCCTCCCCTGCACTGAACCATGTGTCTTCTTTTGCAGGAGACGATTCTGATGAGACCAGGCCATCAGGACTTGGCATCCCCACTGCAAACCTCCGCGCCCCCATTGACACCACGGGGGAAAGCTCCGAGGAAAACTCCACTGACAAATCCTGAAGAAAGCACCAACCAGTTGACACAGATGAGCATCTACCAGCACGTACAATCACTATGGTGGAAAATGTTAGCAGTGAGGCGTCCGGGACACTTTCAGATGCGCACACATAGTCTTAGATGCACTTTGGGTGGAGGCAGAAAGATCTGAGGGCTGAGGCAGGCAGAGGTTGCCAGAGGCAAGGGGACAGCTGGCTCCAGCAAATTGCCGAGCTACTAGAATCAGTTCTGCCGAAGCTGCTGGAGATGCAGAGGCAGAACTGAGGATTGCAGGCTAAGTGTCAGTGACATTCCTGCAACAACAGGGCCACATGGATGGGTCCTACAACCTTGTCGGTGCGGAGATAGAGCCGGCATTGTGTGGCAGTCAGGCCAACACTGAAAGGGTGTTGATCACAGTGGAAAGCCTGCTAATGGTAGCCATGGGTGACAGGGTCCAAGGCAGAGCCAATTTGTGGAGGACCATTGCGGATTGTCCCAGGAGCATGCTCAGGACACAGCGGGCCATGGCTGCAGACTTCCAAGCATGGCCCAGTCACAGCGAACTACCACTGAGGGACTCCAGAGCTTGAGCCAGTCTCAGAGGGCCATTGCTGAGGGCTCGCACACCATGGTGCAGATGCAGTTTGGCCTCCAGGATGGACAACACAAAGTGATGTAAAGATTTCTGGAGCTCATTCCACCTGCTGCTTTGGCCCATGGAGTGCCCCATGCCCATGAGCACCCCGAAGAGGTGGAAAGCATGACGGTGCCTTCCAACCTGGAGATTCAGGCCATCCCCAGCCCTTCTGAATACCCCCATCCTGATACTGTTGAATCTCATGAGCAAAAGGGTAAGAACGGTGACACAGCTGTGACACCTGAAAGTTAATCCTCCGGAATCCTGGACCCTCCAGGTCCTGGCCACCAAGGCATTACAGCCACAGGATCAGGAACACAACTGACCACCTCCACCTTGATGTGCATCCTGGGTGGAGGTCACCTGAATGTAGCGGTAAGCCACGTAAGGTTAAAAGGTCAGCAGAAGGCACGAGTGAAGGCAGCCACTGTAGTTAGGCATAGGGTAATATACACTATTAAAGTTCTTGCACTCCACAGCTGTGACTCATCTGTCTGTGATCCAGCTCCCACAGGGAGTCTCAATCCCGACCCTACCCAGAGAGACTTAAAGCCTTGTTTCGATGCAAGAGAGGCTCTGCAGCCCACTGAGTGAAAACTGACACATCTACTGCTCAAGTCGTGCAAATCCCAGCACTGGTTCCAGATCCATGACTGCTCTGGTATGCCAAGGACCCAGGCACCAGTGTGCAGTCAGAGAACAGGTAGGAGTCACACTTCTGTTGCACCAGGGAAGCATCACAGAGTGCCACATAATGAGTCGTCATCACTCTCCTGCCTGGACCAGTAAGTCACTACTATGATGCACCCAGGCCCATTACCCTGGTTGCATGTCAATGGGGATATGGACAAGGAGTGGGGGAGGGCAGAGTTTACGGCTCCCAAGGACAGGTAGGGATGCTGGTGATGGTTGGAGCCGCTAGATCCATGTCTCCTAGTGGGAGAACCTTGCCATCCTGCCCTGCCAGGATGGCAAGGACCAGGACCACATCTTCAGGAGCTCACTGCTCAACGACGGACTGGGTAGCAGTGTGAGCTTCTTGGTAGTGGGTCTCCACCTTAGTCTCGGGCCTCCACACTGGCATTATCAGCCATAACCTCAGTAGATAGCCCTTGTCCCCCACAAGCCATCCCAGCAGCCTGGGGTGGTCCTGGAAGGCTCCAGGGACGTTTGAGCTGCGCAAGATTTAGCCACTGTGAATGAACTCTGGGTGCCATGCACACACCTGCAAGGTATTCATCTGGTGGTCACGCACTATCTTGATATTCAGGGAGTGGAACCTCTTCCAATTTATAAAGTGGCAGATGGACGGAAGGAGAAAGAGAGACATTTCATAAAATTCCATCCTGGGCCCCTCATTCCCTTCCAGCTACCCGTGTCCTCATGAGTCTGAACACTGGCAACATGACACCATCCCTAGTGCCTTGCACCATCTCAATGGGTTGCTGACCATTGCCATATGCTCGCCACGGCAAGCACGGAGAGCATTCGGTTGGCTGTGAGGGTGTCCCCTTTGGGAATGCATGAAGCATAGCATTGAGTTCACCCACATGGAAATCTGATGCTTCCAGTAATGGATTGTAGTTCCGACAGATGGTGGAGAAACACCCTCGTGATTATCATGCGACGGATGGCCATTATAGGGAGCGCTGCAGAGTTCGTGCAGCATATGGAATCGTGTTAACACCTCTGTTGATTGGGGCAACAGCTGCGATATTTGGTGCTTGTAACTGTTAGTGGGGCTCAGGATGGGATGTCTACAATAAACCAGAGTCTGTCCAGTAGACAGATGGCAGGGTAACTAGTGGGGTTGGGACTCAACCTCATATGCAACCCTTTGGAGGTCATTCACAGCCAGGGGGAATGGTCATTTGCGGCCAGGGGAATGTGTGGAACATGAGCCCCAGGCCAGCGGCATCCCTGGACCTGAGGACCTCCAGCCCAGCACACAACGCCTCAAACCCCTGCACCCATGCAAAATCCCCCACCCTATCCTGCACCATGGCAGAGGCTGAGATGCCTCCCCTGCACCCCAGAGGTTGGTGCTTAGTGGTACTCACCTTCTCACCCTCCTTCCTTACTGCTGCACCCAAGCCACACTTTTAAAGAGCAGTATTGATTCATGCCAGCGTGACATAACAATGGAGAAGTGGAAAGCATCTGAAAGATGGGAAGCACACGTGCCAAAATCGCTAATGTTGGTGAAATCCAGTCAGTCACATGCTAATAAACTTTTGTGCCCATTCTGGGTACAAAGCAGATTGCGCCATTCAGGCCGGAAAGATTGGAAACTGTTACACGCCGGGCATGAATCTGACTTTTAGCTTTTGACACTATTTTCCCAGCTGGCCACACTAATCATCAGAGGGAGCAAAGTGGTGAAATCACACCCATTCTTTCTTTTAAATAAGTCAGGTTTAGGCGCTTTATCTATTGTTTTACATGTGATTTTCAAATATGTAATGATATTCGAAAATGTAATCTTAAAATTAAATGTTGGCTTAATGGTAGTCATTGAGTTTCTTCATTGAGTACTTTATATAAAGTAGGAAATTCAAGATTCATCCATGATTTGAACTGTGTTGCTTAAGCTTAGTTGAAGCAACCATTAACATTGATCGCAGCACTCTGACTGGGTGGAGAGAGGAGGGGAAGGGAGTTGGCCAATTATAATGACCATCTTGTATCACTTGGTGAAGTGTGAATGCATGAGGATATCACCAGGCTTACCAACAAAACTTCTTGCTAACTACTGACAGAATGGACTCACCCATATGGGTCAGCCTCTTAAATAAGGTTCTGGGAGCAACTGTTGCCCCATAATCCAGCAGGAAGACAATAGCTTCATGAGGGGAAAAAGCTGGTAGAAACAGGAAAAGGTGAAGAAATTACTAAGTGGATGTTATATATTTTCTAACCATAATATGAATAAATAAATTCTTATTGTGAATCAGTTGTGTTAGATTTGCTTAACTTGCCACATTCCACATAATTTTCTTTGATATCTTTACAGGTTCGTTAGCATTAAAAGTATGTAGGAAAGACTCTTTGGCAATAAAATTGAGCAACAGACCATCAAAGCGTGAGCTGGAGGAAAAGAACATCATTCCAATGCAGACGGATGAGGAGAGACTTGAAATGAGGCAACAAATTGGCACAAAACTAACAAGGTTGGTTGTGGAATGCACTTCTTGGTAAATGCATAAACCTTGCCTCTCCTGGCTTTCAATAATCTTAAGCCTTGCTGCAGGGATAGGTTAGCTACTGTTGCTCAAACTTCCGCACAACTTTGATACAGAAAAATTACAGCCTGTAGTATTGGATAACCGCAGTCCTACCAGTTCAGTGCTTTAATAGTAATGAGTTTGTATCAGCATATCAAAGATTTGGAAGCAAATTTTAACAATTCCAACAAAGCAAAAACGGGACAGGGAGACAATTAAATGCCATTTCCCAGCCAAGTTCATTATTGTTAAAACACTGTTATCATTGTTATACAGGTAAATGTTGGCTGTGTGGAGTTTGCATATTCTCTCCCTGTCTGTGGGGGTTTCCTCTGTGAGCAGTTTAGGTTTTCCAGATCCAAAGGAACTATCTTACAGGCCTATATCAGGCTAAGTCACCAGAAGAGAGAAATCTATTTTTCTGCTAAGACTCAGAATAGCTCTCACGAGAGGAGATTACTCTCCTGTGTCTCAAACAGTTCAACAGTTACTTTCTAATGGGCAATATTTGGATTTGTCACTCATAACTAAACCCCCTATCTCTGTCAGTCGTGAATCCTTGTTATTTAAGACTTCCTAAATGAGTGTCTAGGATCTCAGACTAGTGAGATTAAAACTACACAGTCTATTTCTAATAGTATTTATTCTCAATTGACACATACAGAATTGCAGAGTTAAATGTATAAATTGATTAACAATCCTTTGTTATCTGTTAACAAACTAACATCCCTAAGAGAAGGTTACATCTAAACATATAAAATCCTGAAGTATCGCAATTTCTAATACATTTCGAAGAAGTTTAATATACAAGAATTACGAGGTCTTTGTTGATGAAGCAGGCTTGCAGAACAGATTTCTCTTGACTGCACACTTAGCTGGAGATAGAGCAAGTGACAAGTCTGTAGATTCTGCCTGTTTATCTAAGTATATTTCTTACTCATTCAGTACTATAGGTCCCTTTGTTCATTTATCTCTTGCATTGAGTAATGTTTAATGGTAAAATGAGTTTATCACCAAGCATGTGATTTAATGTTCTTAGAGTCTGCTTGAATGTCAGGTGTCTAAGATATATAGTCAGACAGGGAGTTTGTTAGAAACACATTTCCACTTTTGTCTGTTTTTGATGTGTCAAGATTGTTAAATATATAGATGTCCAAATAACCACTATTCCAAATGGTGATGTCTTAAACGTCAGAAGTTAGGAAGTTTGCTTATTTTGTTCTTTGCTTGTTATCTGTAGATGTTCTTTTGCAATCTAATTAGCAGCTATAATTGCAGGAATTTGAGGAATTTATGGGCAGTCAATTCCCAAGGATCTTCAAATCCTGCTTTTGTCTATTAGTGACTTCATCCTAGGTCAGCTAAAGTTTCATAAGCTGATACTGACTTTTGAATGATCTGTCTGCTGAAATAGTTTTATTCCACTTTGAATTAAAGCACTAGATGTATTAATCTCTGCTGCTTATATATGTCCTTATTCGAAACTGAATTCTGGGACAGTGTGATTGTCAGAGATCCTTGTGTACCAGCAACCTTAGGCACACTTAGTTGACTCTTAATATAAACTGCGCTAGACACCATGCATTCAATGCAAGTCATTAATGACTTGTGCACAAGGAGAACTCCCCTGCCTCCATCAAAATGGCTGGAGTCGTTCTTACAGTGAAACAATTCAGCAGTCAATTATAGCAAATCAGGACAAGAGATTTTTCACATCTTTCATTGACTTACATATTTGCCATTAAATCCTGTTTTTTTTTCACCCTTTCTCATTTGATGAAGAATTGACTTCTGCTAATCCTTCATTTGCATAGCATATCCCCATATCTTGCCTTCGGTATTTGTTATGGAAAAAGTCTGGTCTTATTCACCCTCTGGTGTAGGTCAAAAAGCAGAATGCTTTGAGGTCTCAGCAAAAGAAGATTAGTCTAAAGAAGATAGGCATCCTTGAAGGTCTGCAACTAATAAGATTCTTTCAAGCTGTTACAGAGAAGGCATGATCTTTTTTAATCTGAGCATTTTAACTTCAACATGATATCCATCACACCTCCAAGTACTTCAGTTTCCTCCCACACTCCAAAGATGAGCAGATTAGGTGGATTGGCCATGGTAAATGGCCCCTTAGTATTCCAAGATATGTAGGTTGGCGGAATTAATCATGGTAAGTGTGTGGGGCTACACGGATGGGGGGGAGGGCCTGGGTGAGATACTCTGTCAGAGAGTTGGTGCAGACTCATTGGGCTAAATGGCCTCCTTCTATACTGTAGAGATTCTATGATTTGGTGATTCTATGAAATATTATACCAAATTCATGCAAAGCAAAGTACAGATAAATAGGTGACAAACCAATCTTTTCTTTGGTGGTGTTGGTAAATTTTCCTGTGTCTTATTTATCCAGAAAATCAAAACACAAATTGCACTCTACTAAAAGAGACCAAAATCTTACAAATCAGAAGAGGGAAAGGTAGGGCAAACAAATCTCTAAATCCCTGATGATAAAAGGCATAGTTCAAGAAGAAAAACTGTGCTTACGACAGAGAATATAACCAAGAACCAGGCTGAATACAGAAGGTTCAGAGGGGAATTGAAAAAAATATAAGAGAAGCAAAGAGAGAGTATGAAAAGAGATTAGCAGCGAACATAAAGCATCCAAACTCTTCAGAGAGGCTAAATGTAATAAAAGCGTGGTAAAGGGAGATGTGGGGCCTACTGGGGAACATAAGGGGAATTTACACACCAGGACAGAGGGCGTAGTTGAAATATTAAAGGCATACTTCTGTCTTTACAAGTGTAATGTCCTAACTATGTTAGGGGTTATAGGTTTTAAACAAACAACAGTCATGTGCAAAAGTAGATTCAAATACACAATAAGTTTATTGAAAGCGATGTACTTTGCACAGAACATTAAAATTAAACTAAGCAGGAGCCTGTGAAACACTCCAAATATATCACTGTCAAATAATGTGACCAATTCTAAAAGCAATCATGCAACTATTTAAATATGTAATGGGCGCAACCTTCATCAAAAAAATTCTAAGTGCCAAGTGAGCAAGAAAATGAGAGGGAATGGCAGCAGTTTTTTCAATGAGCTGTAAGTCACAATCTTCTAGCACTAAGTGCAAAACAAAGCCCCGGTGGGGAAGGGATGCAGAACCTTTACTTGCCACTGAAAAGGGCAGCAAGATGGCACAGTAGTTAGCACTGCTGCCTCACAGTGCTAAGGACGCAGGTTCAATTCCTGGCTTGGGTTACTGCCTGTGCGGAGTTTGCACATTCTCCCCATGCCTATGTGGGTTTTCTCTGGGTGCTCAGGTTTGCCTCCCATAGTCTGAAAGATGTGCTGGTTAGGTGCATTGGCCATGCTATATTCTCCTTCAGTGTACCTGTTCAGACGTCTGAGTGTGACGACCTGGAGATGTTCAAGTAACTTCATTGCAGTGCAAGCCTACATGTAACACTAATAAATAAATTTCACTTAAACTTGAACATGACTTGGGATGCCATTGCACAGACCTCCCAGTGCACTGGGAGATACCCTGCCACTTGAATTCTATGCCTGAGAGTCTGGAACCCATTTGTATGGTGGGTGTTACAGAGAGGGAGAGAGGTAGATACATTTCTTTCCTTTCCTATATCCTCAAACTCTAAGTTGTCAAGGCTCACAGCCAGGGCCTGCTGTGTCTCCAGAACCCTTCCGACACCGTGGCCATGAACAGATTGCCTCCAGAATTCAAGTGACACCCTCGGACGTGGTCGGCTGTGTCTCTGCCTTGGCCCGCTGTGTCCCCAGGATGGCCTTCAACCTGTCACCCACGAGGACAAATCCCTGACTTTCCACTGCAGACACGACCCTTGCAGTGTTAACTTGAGTATCATGCTTTACCGGCACCACCTCCAGCGACAGCACTCTGACTCCTAAGACAGCCTTGCAATCACAGCATGGTTGCTGACAGCCCATCCACAATTACCCAGGTCTGCTAATGCATCTCCACCAGCTTCAGGATGACCGATCTGGGCCAAATGAATCCTTACCTCCGACAGACTTCCTTGTGCACGATCCCTTGGATGTTCCCACCTCCACTTGATATGCGTTAGCGGCTGTGAAGTGCTCACCAATGATTGACCCAAAAGCTTCACCACTAACATGTCCCACCACCAGGATAGTCTCTGTGTTGGTGGCTTGTATTGTAGATGCCTGAGCCAATTCACTGATGCTATCCTTAGAAGATTCCTCAGGGCCTCCCTCCAAGGTGTATCTGAGAAGCCCTGGCCAGTCTCAGCAGGAGGGTGGTGACAGCTCCAGGGCACAATCAAATCAAACTCTATAACAACAATGAACCCTAATCAAATGAACAACCTTTGATGCCTTTAGCTCCTTTGGTTCATCCCAGCCTTCCCTGATTCCCAACTTCACAAAGCTGGTCACCATTTCTTATAAAGACATTGAACACGATCTTTTTGACCCTCTGCGTTGGTCGATCAGTGAGATAACGCATATGGCTTTTGCATCAGTGCAAACCAGTTTCATGCGGGGAACCATCTTCAAGACTGTGTTTTGCTAGTGTGATTGACTTTGTGCACAAGAAGGGCGAGAGGCCAATTTAAATATTAATGACCGTTAATGTGCTAGGCACGGCCATTTCCTCCCTCTCACTGATGAGAATCACTCATGGTCCCCATCAACGGGAACCAGATGTGATGGCCATGCAGGAGGGATCAGAGGCCATTGAAGCCACTGGATGGGCAGTGCCTATGGGCCGTACCAGTCTGGCAGTGCCCACTGGGCACCATTGTTGTGACAGTGCCAAGGGGTGGGTCCTCAGTGGGGTGGAGCCTAAGTGGTGATAGGCATTGGGAGCTCTGCAGCGGTGGAAATCGGGGAGGGAAGGGGGGAATTTTGCAGGGCTGGTGATCAAGGAGAGAATGGGAGAACTCTGCAGGGGTGGTGATTGGCAGGAAAGGGGGGAATTCTGCATGGGCAGTAATCAGGGTGGGAAGGGGGGAATTCTGCAGGGGCAGTGATGAGGATGGGAAGGAGAACTCTGCAAGGGTGTGATTGGGGAAGGGGGCAACTCTGCAGGGGTGCTGATCAGAGAGGGAAGCGGGATCTCTGCAGCGGTGCTGATCGGGGAGTTAAGGGGAGACCTTTGCAAGGATAGTGATTGGGGAGGAAAGGGGAGAACTCTGCATGGGTGGTGATCAGGGAGGGAAGGGGGCAACGCTGCAGTGGTTGTGATTGGGGAGGGAACTCTGCAGTGATGATGACTGGCGAGGATAAGGGAACTCTGCAAGTGGTGGTGATTGGCTGAGAAGGGGGGAATTCTGCAGGGATGGTAATTGTGGGGGGAAGAGGGGAACTCTGCAGGGGTGGTGATTGGAGATTGAGTTCCATTTGCCAATGATCAACCCATCTGACCAGCCCATCTATATTGTCCTGTAATTTAAGGCTACATTCCTCATTATTTACCACCCTATCAATTTTTGTATCATCCACACACTTACTGATGAACCCTGCTACATTCTAGTCTGAATCATTTATATAAACCACACCCAGCAAGGGTCCCAACACAGATCCCTGCAGAACCCCACAATCTTCCAGTCAGAAAAACACCCATTCACCATCACCCTCTGTTTCCTGCCACTCAGCCATCTCTATAACCAACATGTCACAGTTCCTTGGATCCCATGGGCTCTTGACTTCACTATCAATCTCCCATATAGACCCTTATCAAAAGCCTTGCTGAAATACAAGTAGACTATGTTAAATGCGTTGCCCTCATTCTTAGAAAATGATGAACAATGGAAGACAAAGAGAAGACGAAGGGGAGGAAAGCTGGACCCTGACAAGGTTGCATGAAAAGCTCCCAAACAAGGGAGTTAAAGAGATATCATATTATTACTGTAAGGTGATAGATGAAGACTCAAGTTGCAGTGAGTAGAGGTCCAGAAGTCCAACTGGGGCGTGGACACCTCACAGGTAATGGCCTCTTGGGGCCATTGAATTAAATAAGAAGTCTCTCAACACCAGGTTAAAGTCCAACAGGTTGATTTGGAATTGCGAGCTTTCAGAGTGCAGCTCCTTCCTCAAGTGAGTTAAGGAACAGACTCATTCATGAGACTGCTAGTTTTTTTCTTCTCTGGATTGCTGATATCCTGCATGGTCTGGTGAAGACAGCTGGGCTGGAGAAAGTGATTTAAGTGTGTTGGACTGGTATTTAAATATGGCACCAGAACCTTTGATCTTGGTAACTGATAGCAAGTGGACAGCCTACTAGGTGGCACTGAGGGGATGTTTGTGCATAATTAATTAGGTTCCAAGCACTAAATCTGGCGTGGGATCCCACTACTCCAGTTGGTGGGGCAGATGTCACTGGAGCTGGCCACCACTGCCCTTAGCGTCAAAATGGAAGAATTCTGTTCGTTGTTTTCAGTATCATGATCACATGTTCTAATAAGTATGAACATTTCAATCCATGAGTAAGGACAAGAAAGAGGCATGTCTAGGAAGCCTTCCTTGGCTCGTGAACCAGATGTTGGGGGTATTATCTCCTGTAAACTGGATCAGTGTACTCAATCCTTCTCTCCTATGGTGCAGCAGGTGGTTAAGGAGAAGCATCAACCCTTCTAGTGGTCATCTTGTTTATCTGAGGTCTAAGGTAAGGCTAAGGCAATGTTCACATGCCAAACTAAAGGTTAGCAGCTGAAAAGAACAAATAAAAGGCCAAACATTCCAGAGTAATGGAAATGATCTTCAAGGCAATGAAAACAGACTTCCAATACAAGTTGTAAGAATACAAGTGTTTCCCCCAGACAAGAAAGCAGGGGTCAGATCTCAGATTTTGAAGAATTTCTTATCCTTCTTTTGTTCAGCCCCTCAAATCACACTTGTCTTTTTGTTTTGAAGTCCATGGCAACCTCCACAAAGCCAAGGAAATTGCTAAGCTTTAATTAAAACTTAACCGAGTAAAAACAGCTCTTAATGAGATTTTGCATGTATTATAACTGTAAACATGCCTGTTCCACATTGGTTTCCTGTGTTCCAGTTAAAGGTAGAAGCCATGGATTGCTGCTGCTTCCCAGTGCCCTACAAGCCCTTTTAACCACCATGCAAGCCTTATTGCAGTTAAAACCTCTCTTTCTATCTCACTCTCTATTCACTGCTCTTATTTCTCCATTCTCCTTTTCCTCAAATGCTTTGCGTCCAACCTCCCCATCTGTTTGTCTCTACTTCTTGGCATGCCTAATATAGGCATGAAGATATTACAATTTTTAGATTTATGTTTTGTTATAGCTATATCTTTCTGCTTCATCTTGGACAGTAGAAATGTTTAAACTCAATGAACATCAGATAAATATGAAATGAGTCTCATGGACTTTTCATTGCATCAGGATGACTCCTCATTCCAAACACGTGTACCTTTGCTGTCTTAAATACTCAGGTCAGAATTGTACTGTCCCGCTCACCACAGGAATCGGAGCAGGAAAGGGGCAGACCTTGGAGAGGTCTGTTGTCCTTGGGCAGGATTTTACAGTTTTGGGAGGCTGTAAAATCCCACCCTCAGTGTGAAAAGCCACGAGACATGATGTTTATTGTCCTAACGCACCCTTATTTGGAAAAGGATTTTGGACTTGTAATATGTTATATGGGCAAGGCATGTTTGTCACCTACTTTTAAAACTAACAGGAAATGCTATTCTGAGACAGAAATGCTACCATGAAATCATCTGCAGGACAATTATGCAGCCAGGGTAAAACAGCTATCTTGAAAATGGAAGAACTATTTTTGAGTTCACCTGGTAGTTTACCCCCTGGCAATTCAATTACAAGAAGCACTGTAGCTTACTGAGAATGCTCAGCTATTTGCAAGATTTCCATTCCAACTAAGTCATTAATTTCTCTAAGAAAGGACAAACCTGTTACAAAAGAGACTGGAGCCGTTTCAAATTGTATTGAATTCTTACTGATTTGTTCATTCTAATCTATATGCACGTTGTAATAACTCCACGGAGGTGAAAGTCCCGTAACCAAGTTACTTTATTTATACGTCTGTACACAGCCAGATCTCCAATTGCTCCCTGCTGAATGCGGGCTGGGAGTCTGACACATCTGCTTTAAATAGAGAGCATAAGGCTCCCTGATTTAACCATCAATTGGAACTCATCAGGTAGCTCTTTTGATAATATTTAGTGATCCCTCCTCCTCGTGTTCTGCAGTGATATATCCACTGCAATTATTTGTCTTGAGCTCAAACCTGCTTCAGGTTTAAGAAACAATTAATTGAGCTCGTCAGTTGAGCAACTGGAACTGGGTTTTCTCGCATGCTAGTGCTACCTCTAAGCGAGAATCATACCCATAGACCAACGAGCCAACTGCCAAGGACTCATCGAGCAAGCCAACCTCATCAGCCTGGCTGAAGTCATCACACATGTGATAGTGTGAATGAGATATCAGATTTAAACCTCTGGAGAAAGTATGTGATGATAAATAATCTTGTTTTTAAATTCACAAAGGATTGCTGCTGAAATTGATTGAATTGGAACAAATCATTCCGAAGATAAGAAGACCTACTAACTTAATATGTAAAAACACTTTGATCATGGATAAAATAAAACACTCAATTCTGTCCATGTCACTCATTGCTACCTTCTCAACTGGCCTGTCACTTTTGTTAACAGGATCTGATAAATGTCAGTTGTGAATTGATAGATCCTTAAATATGACAATAATGAAAATATACTGATTGTACTTTTTCAGTATTTGGACTGAATCAAGAGTCACAACTATTTTGCAAGTTTCAAATTCTCTTCAGAGCAAATCGCTGAATGGGGCTTTCAACTCAGTGTAACAAGATTAGATAAATAAAAGCATGATTTTTTATTTAGGTTGGGAGATACAAGAACCTATTTTTCATCATGTCATCAACATTATAACTAGCATTTGGGGGACATACAACATCAGGCAATTTCATACAAGTGATCAGGCTCAGAAAAACTTGGAAGCAGGTGTGGGAGAAAGGAAATATGCAAAATGAAATGCTTTCCAGATGCTTTTAGCATAATGCAATGATAGCATGCAATCGTGTATGACTTCCTTCAGATCAAAAAATATTGTTTGCAACAAGAATTTCAGTTCAGGTGCTGCATTAGGTATTCTGGCTTGGAGTGGCAGAGGTCTTCAACAGCCACTTGCAAGTTCCAACATGGGATAATGACAATGTAGCAAACACTGCTGTGAAGAAACATGGTGAAGAGACTGATCCTGATCTTTTTACACAGGCGATTAAGTCAGAGGCCAACTGCAGAGGAACTGGAACAAAGAAACATTCTGAAACGTAAGTAATTATACAACTTTATCATTCCTCCTTGTCGGAACAAAAGTCAGACTCTTAATGCTGTGGAGAAAAAGTGTCAACTGTTGAATTTCACTGTTTAATAACTAACTAAAGGTAGAAGTTGTTTGTCAGAAGTCACAGTGGGGAGGCATGTCATGGTCAGGCAGAAGGATCCATCTGAAGGACCCTAATGCACCGGTGCAACCTGTGTTGGAGATGGGGCATGCTGTAGATGAGCATGTCCTCATGTCCAGGGGCGAGGGAGAGGATCTCCCAATGCACTGAAAATTTATGGCGCTCTTGCAAAATGGCATCTGAGTATTTTGAATCCGGGCTCACCTGTGTATTTATCACCACCCCCACCACCACAGTACTGGTGCAAAGTTCCCAATTCTCCAAAAAAATGATTGAGTTTGGGAAGATTGCAGTGTGGAATGCACCTGAGAGATTGGTGCAGATTGCTCTGTTAATCCCACCATTATGACACTTAATCATTTTTTGGAGGAATATCACCCAAAAATAATGCCACGCTGGCTACAGTGCCTTGTCTGAGCACAAACTGACATCTATCATTTTCTGTCAGTTGTGCATTAGACTGTATGAAATGCCAGGAATTTATTTGCAATGTTAGATGGCAATTTTTGAAAAGGAGAGATTGATATTCTTTGAAACCAATTAACAACCAATTAGCCACCAATAACTTAAAGGCATCAACCCTCCTCAATCGGAAGGTTCCACATCAAAGAGCTGCTGATCAATTGGAGGTCCCCCAAAGCCATCTCTGCCACTCGCATTGGGGCAGAGGAGCAGAGGAAGCAATGGGCAAGCCACTCTTGGAATTAATGAGCTCCCTGCTTTCAAACACAACACTAGGGGAGCATGAAATCTACCCCGTATTTGCAGCATGTTTCACCATTCAGCAAGCATATATTGCAGTTGTTGAAGATTTTATTGATTTATCTCTTTAGCAAGAAATGAGCAAGAAGAAGAAGAGGAAAAGCGAGAAATTAAAAGACGGCTGTCACGAAAGGTAAGTGTCAGAAAGTTGAGTTGGATCAGGCTAGTGGAATGCTGTCCCTTATTACAAGTAGAACTGAACATAAAAGTAAGGATGTTATGCTTCGGTTATGCAGGACATGGTGACACAGTGGTTAGCATTGCTGCCTCACAGCACTAGGGATCCGGGTTTGATTCCAGCCTTGGGCCACCATCTGTGTGGAATTTGCATTGTTTCCTCCGGGTGCTCCAGTTTCTTCCTGCAATCCAGAAATGTACACATTAGGTGGATTAGCCATGCTAAATTATTGCTTAGTGTTTAAAGCTATGTAGGTTACGTATATTAGTCATGGTAAATGCAGGGGGATGCAGCAGGCTGGGAGGTATGGGGCGGTGGTGGGGGGGGCTGCTGGGTAAGATGGTGGGGATGCCTGGGTAAGATGTGTTTTTGGAGAGTTGGTCCAGACTCATTGGGGGGAGGGTGGACAGAGGCATATGACTGGGGAAAGGGTTAGAAGCATAAAGAGATAATCCTGAAGTTGTGTGCACCATGTAGTCAGGGCTAGAAAGCAGAGACAGTCCTGGAACAATGCCAACCCTAGTGCCAGTCCAGAGAGGGGGAGGGCCTTGCCATTCTGTCAGTTGTTCACAACATGGTGTGCATGGCATGGTCAGTTCCTCACATATTTCAGTCCTGGGGATTGTTGGTTGCTCGCTGAACCATAGATGGCACAGTTAGTCGGCAGAAGCATAAGCAGACTGTAAATGGGGAACAAATAACTATAAGTGATGGTCTCATGGGGGTATCTTGTTCAGTCACTGTGCATTGGGCCTCAAGATGGGGAGGGCTTAGGTTGAATGTTGTATTGTGTTGTCACTACTCATGGTGTTTTCTGCTTAGACATCATTAAACATGGTAATTATTGAAGTAATTGTTTACTTTACTGAACTCTACATGCATATTTGCAATACAGGATACAGGTAAGGAGAGGAAGCCATGACATGTCCTGACATATTGCTGACCAAATCTATATTGCTCTGATCTCTAAGTCAAATGCCTTCTCATATCACCGATGTGTCGTAATATGCAGACTCCCAAGTTATTCTTGAAAGTACTGGTTCGTTCTCCTATACCTCCCTTCTTGACTTTCCTGCCTATAGGTGAACATGAGTTACTTACACTTTGATTCAAGTCACTGTGTGTCATAAGGCTTATGTACTTTGCTTCAGTGTTGCAACTGTAACTAATCTAAACTATTTCATGATTAACATTACAACATTAACAGTATGTAATTACAGAGTTTGTACTAGCTTATCTCCCCTCCTTCCAGCCTTTGAAATCAAGGTTTCAGGTGGTCTTGAGGTCATGTATCCCTATCATATGAAGGTGTCAATCCAGATCGTCCACTTCCCACTTCTTAGTAGATGTTGCTGGGCTGACTTCTTCCACAATACACCATTTAGCCTGGTTTGTTGGAGCCAATTCAGCTTCGTTCTTTCCCCCACACAACAATGAATCAGGAATTGAGCTGCTTGTTGTCTGTTGTCCACTGACTTTGGGGTGGAAACAGGGAAAGCTGGTAACAGGGACATGGCTGAGCGGTGTAGTTGGAGAAAGGATGACTACAACAATAATTTAACAACAATAATGATAATATTGGCTTTGAAATGGCTGTTCAGGCTGAGAGTTAAACATGCTAGGACTTTTGATCAATTTATTATTAAAAACAGGCCAGTAATGCCCCTGATTCTTAATGGTCTTCCTATGTAGGTTAGTTTGCCTTTGTGTGCTGTAAATTCCAAAATTGAATACCAGTTTGAAGATGGTTTTATTCATGCTCCTTGATAACAGAAACTGCAGCTCGCGTATCCACCTTTATTTTCAACAAGTGTCCATTTACCAGCAGTTCCACTATGATAGGGGCAACTTCCCCCATCTACCCCCTGTCATGTGCTAGGTGCACCTTGCCCCCATCTCCATTGTTATTTGGTTTTTAATTTAAACACCTTCCAAGCATTCCAGTTTAATGAAATAAACAGGGACAGGAGTCTTAATTAATTGAACAATCTCACTTTATTTGACGCTTTAGATACCAACTCAAGCTTAAACAGTTGCAACTCTTTTCACTCCTTTACTGAACTTCTAACTAATGTAAGGTCATCATTTTGGTAGGAATAACAGCAAAATGGTAAAAAAAATTGCATCATGCTGCTGTGCAGAGGGACCTGTGTGTCCCTGTGCATAATCACAAAAAGTTGAAGGAGCAGCAGATAATTAAAAAGGCAAATGGAATTTTGTCCTTCATTGCTAGAGGGATGGAGTTTAAAAAGAGGGAGGTTATGTTGCAGCTGTATAAGGTGCTGGTGAGGCCATACCTGAAGTAGTGTGTGCAGGTTTGGTCACCTTACTTGAGAAAGGGTATACTGGCACTGGAGGGGGGCAGGGGTTGGGGGGGGGGGGGGGGGGGGGGTGGTGGGGGGGTGGGGGGGTGGGGGGGGGGGGTGGGGGGGGGGGTGGGGGGTGGGGGGGGGGGGTGGGGGGGGGGGGTGGGGGGGGGGGGGGGGGGGTGGGGGGGGTGGTGGGGGGGGTGGGGGGTGGGGTGGGGTGGGGGGGGTGGGGGGGTGGGGGGGTGGGGGGGGGGTGGGGGGTGGGGGGGGGGGTGGGGGGGGGGGGTGGGGGGGGGGGGGGGTGGGGGGGGTGGTGGGGGGGGTGGGGGGGTGGGGTGGGGTGGGGGGGGGTGGGGGGGTGGGGGGGGGGTGGGGGGGGGGGGGTGGGGGGGGGTGGGGGGGTGGTGGGGGGGGTGGGGGGGGGTGGGGGGGGTGGGGGGGTGGGGTGGGGTGGGGTGGGGTGGGGGGGGTGGGGGGGGTGGGGGTGGGGTGGGGGGGGGGGTTGGGGGGGGGGTGGGGGGGGGTGGGGTTGGCGGGGGTGGTGGTGTGGTGCAGAAGAGATTCACTAGGTTGATTCCAGAGTTGAGAGGGTTGGCTTACGAGGAGAGACTGAGTAGACTGGGACCATGCTAATTGGAATTTAGAAAAATGGAGGGGGGGGTTGCGGAATCTTATAGAAACATAGAAAATTATGAAGAGAACAGATAAGATAGAAGTAGGGAGGTTGTTTCCACTGCTGGAAGAAACCTGAACTAGGGGGCATAGCCTCAAAATAAGGGGGAGTAGATTCAGATTCATCCAAAGGGTGAATTCTCTGTTGCTGCCCAATGAAGCATTTGAGACTATCTCATTGAATGTTTTAAGGCAAAGATAGATTTTTGTACAGTAAAGGAATTAAGGTGAACGGTGGATAAGTGGAGCTAGGTCCATGAAAAGATCAGCCATGATCTTATTGAGCAGGCTTGAGGTGCCAAATGGCCTACTCCTGCTCCTAGTTCTTATGTTCTTATGAACTGAACATCAACTTTAACTGAACATTAATTTTAACTGAAAGTTAATGTTAAGATTCTTGGTCATCCACCTAATTGTGTGACCAGAAACCAATCACACAGCTCAAATACCAATGAAATTATTTGTAAATGATGCAAATATGCGTGTCCCTCACATAACGGCAATAAATTTGGTGCCACCGTGTCTACCTGAAAGTAAACAACTTCTCATATTTGGTTAACAGTTTCAGACCTGTTTCCAGACCAGATCCCTGACTCAGAGTTATGACCCGTATCTGGTTTTAATTATAAGTTGACCAGAAGTCCCAGCATGCTCAAATCTCAGCCAGAGTAGCCATTTCAAAGCCAATATTACCATTATTGTTGTTAAATTATTGTTGTAGTCATCCTTTCTCCAACTATACTGCTCAGCCAAGTGTCTGTTACCCACTTCCCTGTTTCCACCCCAAAGTCATGTGCAGAATGCAATCTTCCCCTGTCTTCCCCCATCATGTGACTTGGTTTGCACCCTTCAGTTTTCTCCCCACCCCAGTCAGGTGTCTGTGTGAACCCTTCCGACATCTCTCCCTTCCCAGCCACTTATGTGCCTATATGCATCCTTCCCCCATCTCCCCAAAATCATGCCCGTGAACATCCTTCCCCAGTCTCTGTCACTCATGTGTTTGTGTATACTTTTCCCCATCAACCCCAGTCACGTTCTGTGTGCACATCGCAGTCAATTCCACCCCATGTTCTTTTCCCATGTCTGTCAGTCATGTGCACCCTTCACCAGTCTGTCCCTCCAAATGTGTGGATCCTTCTCCCTCCTGCACCCAATCATGTGTGCATCCTTCCCCATTCTCCCTCCCAGTCATATATCTGTGTGTCCCTTTCCCCATTCCCTGCCCCAGTCATATGCCTGTGTACACCCTTTCACTGTCTCCCCCACCCAGTCATGTTGTGTTCATGCTTCCCACATCTCTATGCCCAGTCATATGTCTGCTTCCCCAGTCATGTGTTTGTGTGCATCCTTCCCCTGTCTCCCCTCCCAGTCATGTCTAAATTGGCACAATTCCTATTTGCTATAGGACCACACTTCATGCAACAACAGGAATTGCCTCAGTGGAACTGTTAATGGGATGGCAGCTTCCCATTGAATCACAACAGTGCAGAAGGAAGTTATTCAGCCCATCAGGTCTGCATCAACCTTCCGAAAGAGCCCATGCTCTAGGCCCATGCCTAATCCCCCTAATCCCACGCATTGATCGATCCACCTAACTTTCACATCTTTGGACTGTGGAAGTAAACTGGAGCAGCCAAAGGAAACCCATGCAGACACAGGGAGAATGTGCAAAGTCCACTCAGGCTGAAATTGAACTCAGGTCCCTGGCATTTTTAGGCTGAAGTGCTAACGATCTTCAACAAGACTGAGCCTACTGCTCTCATCTGATGGGGAGGGTGGAGCCCCAACAAGAAAACCATGTGCATGTAAGGAACTTCGGAAGTAGTCCCAGGTGGGTCCCTGAGATCATTATGGAGAAAATGGGGCCAGTATTTTACAAAGTAAAAATCCAGGGCAAAAAATAACACCTGGACAACTTCAAGAGCAGAGAATCCGTCCCAGAGCAGACCTTGTTACTGGTCATGGAGGAGGCTACCACTAATGTCAGACAACAACTGGAAGCTGACCCCAGGCCTGCCTTTCCGGATGACAAGGACAAGGACTCTGAAATAGAAACAGAAGCAGCTGAAGCAGAACTGAAGAAGAAATTCACATCAGTGGCTTTACAATGCTCTTGCAGAAGAAAAGAGCCCCAGTTTAGTTCACACAACTAGATCTGGTCCCACCTTCGACTGACCTCAGACATCGCCAAGCTTTAGAAAGGACCTTCTCACGGCAGGGGTGTCATAGAATCCCTTCAGAGCAGAAAGAGATCAGACAAAACCTGCACTAACCTTCCAAAAGAGCACTTTACCTAGCCCAAATCTACGTAGGCCAATTCACCTAACCCACACATCTTTGGACCGGGGCACCCAGAGGAAATCCACACAGACAAGGGAGAATGTGCAAATTCCACTCCACAGTCAGTCATCTAAGGACAGACTCAAACCTGGGTCCCTAGCTCTGTGAGGCAGCAGTGTTACCCACCATGCCATTGTGCTGCTTGGGTATTGGGGGAGGAATGGAGTTTAGTGGGGAGGGATGTTAACGTGAAGGCAAAGGACATGGGTGACCATCAATATATCTCACCATGGATTTCTAGAGTATGAACTCCCCTTTTGAGTGAGCGGGCTGTGGAGGCCTAAAACCTGTTGCCTCAGTCCATTATTCTGCTTGAAATTATGTGTTACAGCCAATGATGCTGCTCTTTTCCATTCTGTGAATAAAGGGTTTATAGTGATGGAAGACAGGCCTTGGTGAGATTATTACAACAGTAAATATAGAATAATGAAGCTACCCCTTCTGATAGTACAACTGATTGTGGCTTTGCTCTGTGTTGTCTTAGCAGACTTATAGAAAGTCATGGATTTCCTCAAAATCATCGTAGCTAATGTACTTGAATTTTTGACTTGTGTGGTTGGCAGATGATGTTCTTAACCAGTGAATCACATTTAATGTGTAGAAATCCGTACCTTGAAATGTGACCTGACAAACCATGTTTTGGTAAGATTATTTACCTGCAGATAACCAAATACTGGTGGAAGTGAATACACTTTGTGTATGTAATAGTAATAAAAATATTGCAAATTGGTTACTAACATTGTTTTATAAATCTTTAATATCAATTTGTTTTTCTCTAGCTTAGCCAAAGGCCCACCGTGGAAGAGTTGAGGGAAAGAAAAATCCTTATCCGATTCAGTGACTATGTGGAAGTGGCTGAGGCCCAGGATTATGACAGGCGTGCAGATAAGCCATGGACAAGGCTAACAGCTGCTGACAAAGTAAGATATCAGGGGCAAATGTTCAGAAAAATAGGAATTGCACAAGTATTAACAATTATTTTTTAATCAATTGGATATTTGGCATGCACAAAAACTCATCACCAAAATAAACTATTGAGAAATTAACACAAATAAATGCATTTCAACTCACATGAAGTATATACTCACTTCCTTTAATGAGAAACATCACTTTGAGCAACATTGGCAGAATGAAATGTTACCGTTCATGCTGATATTACTGGACGGTCAGGTCCCAGAATGGAACCCTGGCACAACAGATTATAACTTTTCTGTTTTGTTTAGAGACTTGGATGAACAGAGTCGCAGGATTCCCAATTAACTTTTAACAAAAGAATAAAACATTTGTTAAACAATTATAATACACTAATCCTTCACCACCTGCCTACTCAATCGAGGAATTGAGTTTGAGTCAAGATATAATGTTGCAGCTATATAAGACTCTGGTCAGACCCCACTTGGAGTACTGTGCTCAGTTCTGGTCACCTCATTACAGAAAGGATGTGGAAGCCATAGAAAGGGTGCAGAGGAGATTTACAAGAATGTTGCCAGGATTTGGTGGCATGCCTTATGAGGGTAGGTTGAGTGAACTCCGTCTTTTCTCCTTGGAGAGATGAAGGACGAGGGGTGATCTGAAAGAGGTGTATAAGATGTTGAGAGGTATTGATTGGGTGGATGATCAGAGGCTTTTTCCCAGGGCTGAAATGGTTGCCACAAGAGGACACAGGTTTAGGGTGCTGGGGAGTAGGTATAGAGGAGATGTCAGAGGTACGTTTTTCACTCAGAGGGTGATAGGTGCGTGGAATCAGCTGCTGGCAGTGGTGGTGGAGGCGGATTTGATAGGGTCTTTTAAGAGACCCTACATAGAACTTAGTAAGATAGAGGGTTATAGGTAAGCCTAGTAGGTAGGGACATATTCGGTGCAATTTGTGGGCCGAAGGGCCTGTTTTTTGCTGTAGTTTTTGTACGTTTCTATGTTTCTATATCTTTACACATATACATAGATTTGTAAGGAGAACACCAGTTACAGAAATTTGTATTCTAATGTTCTCAGCAAGTGCACAACCAAAAGGCAAAATGTGGTCAGAGAACATCACACTCTGAAACTAAGTGACAGATACTGCCCAAACAATTTCTGTGGATTTCACATCAGATCTCCCCTAGGTGCAAGTTGCACTGTGAACCAACTGGTTTCAGTGGAACTCTGGCTTCCATACAAGGATTTCTAATCACCAATCCCGAAAAATACACTTTGAAATTTTCTCCCATAAAGGGCTTTGTCTCAAATGCCTTCACCAAGAATCCACATCCAGGATTTCAATCTCTCCTTTCAGTATTCCTTGTACTGCCATGTGCATTCAAGCATCCACAGAATCTCTCAAGTACCCACAATGCCAACACTGCTGAATTAAGGTTCTTTTTGATTACTTCAAATGTCTTGCTCCTGTGAACAGTCTTGGATTACCGGGTTCCAACTATAACAACTTGTCCTCCTTTTCAAAGTGTGCCTCTGATTGATAAGCAACAGCTTAGGTATTTGTTTACCTCTATAGTTGTTTTTATGTCATAAACTGTCAATTAGGTGGCAACAGCTGCTGGATTACAAGCCATGGTTTACTGTCCGACAGGATCACTGTTTTCCATGTCCAATTTAAAGTTTATGAAATAGCTGTTAACTGAAATGTCTGCATTCGAATAAAAAAATCCCAGCAATGAAAGGATGGTCCTTCAATGTCCATAACCTTTGAGCTAGGTTTGACCTCCAACCAACGGAAAAAAAAATTTCTTTTATTTCCATTGAGTCGAGAATGCTAGGGCACTCGATCTGACGTCACTCTTTCCTCATCTTTGCATATTCTTATGGAAAGAAGAAAACAATTATTATAGCACAGAAGAACTACTCTTGTGAAAAAATGTATTTCTTGCATCATATTTACTTCTTTTGCAAATTTTGCGCAACATAATATTTCCACAAGCAACCTGCACCAGTAACTTCCCAGTCTTATTTATTATACTCTGTGAATTCACATGGAAACATAGTTACCTTGATTTAGACATCATGGCTGGAATTTTACCGGCTCGCAGAACAGCATTCTCCATTGGTTTCGGGTGGGATCTTACGAGCCTCAGGCGGGTGTGCTGATAAAATTCCAGCCCGTTACTTTGTCCCTTCCTCCGACTGCACCTATTAACTTATTATTCTCTTTACTAATCCTACTTGTCTCTCCAAGTATATTGCAAACCCTGGTATTCCTCTTGGTTTCCACACCCTTGCAGAGTTAGTCCCAGCAGCATTAGCAAAATGCCACACAAGGAATTTTCTCCCAGTACTGGTCAGGTGCAACCCTATAAGAAGTGGGGGGGGGCACGGTAGCACAATGGTTAGCACTGCTGTTTCACAGTTCCAGGGACCTGGGTTTGATTCCCAGCTTGGGACACTGCCTATGTGGAGTTTGCACATTCTCCTCATGTCTGTGTGGGTTGCCTCTGGGTACTTCAGTTTCTTCCCACAATCCAAAGATGTGCAGGTTAGGTTGTTTGGCCATGTTAAAAAATTGCCCCTTAGTATCTGAGATGCGTAGGTTAGAGGAATTAGTGGGTAAAGTATGCAGGGAAATGGGGATAGGGCCTGGGTCGGATTGTGTTCAGTGTAGACTTGATGGGCCGAGTGGCCTCTTTCTCTACTGTAGGGTTTCTATTATTTCTATGAAGTCTCACAACACCAGGTTAAAGTCCAACAGGTTTATTTGGTAGCAAAATCCACTAACTTTCAGAACGCTTGCTGCTCCTTCATCAGGTAAGTGGGAGTTCTATTCACAAACAGGGCATATAAAGACACAAACTCAATTTACAAAATAATGTTTGGAATATGAGTCTTTACAGCTAATCAAGTCTCAAAGGTACAGACAATGTGAGTGGAGAGAGCATTAAGCATAGTTTAAAGAGATGTGTATTGTCTCACAGTTAGTGAGATTTTGGGAGCCCAGGCAAATCGTGGGGGTTACAGATAGTGTGACATGAACCCAAGATCCTGGTTAAGGCCGTCCTCGTGTGCGGAACTTGGCTATCGCCCACAACTTGCTTGGGCTTCCAAAATCTCACTAACTGTCCCTGTCTGGAGACAATACACATCTCTTTAACCTGCGCTTAATGCTCTCTCCACTCTCATTGTCTGTACTTTTGAGACTTGGTTACCTGTAAAGACTCGTATTCCAAACATTATTTTGTAAATTGAGTTTGTGTCTTTGTATGCCCTGTTTGTGAACAGAATTCCCATTCACCTGACGAAGGATCTGCAAGCGCTCCAAAAGTTCGTGGCTTTTGCTACCAAATAAACCTGTTGGACTTTAACCTGGTGTTGTGAGACTTCTTACTGTGTTTAACCCAGTCCAACACCGGCATCTCCACATGAGGTGCAACCCATCCAGCTTTGTACAAGTACCATCTTCCCCAGAGCCAGTCCCAGTGTCCCAGTAATCCAAAACCATCTAGAAGGACAAGAGCAGCGGATACTTGGGAACACCACGATCTGGAAACTACCCCCCAACACTCCAAGGCACTCACCATCCTGATTTGGAAATATATTGCTTTTTCTTCACTGTTGCAGGATCAAAATCCTGGAATTCCCTCCCTAACGGCATTGTCGGTATAGTGGGTACCCTGTGTCCCCTGGCACTGCTCACGGGGCAAAATGCCCATGCCCAGGGGGCACCTTGACAATGCCCACTGGACATCAGGCAGTGCCAATGGGATGGGGCCCAGGAGGTGGGACCCAAGGGCAATCAATGGGATTGCCACTCTGCAATGGGTCATTTTTTTCTAAAAACTAACCTGAAAGCCCAAATAACCCAACTGTCAAATTCTGGCTACAAAATGTAAGGAAGAGAGGTGAGGAGCTTGGGGACATAAACAGAAGATGTCATTATGTAGCCCTTTACACGTGTTGATCTCTGTGATCTTTTGTTGTTACTCTGAGCTTATTTAAATGAGTTAAATATGGAGTAGTATTAGACCATTCATCCTCTTGAACATATTCCAACATTCAATCTGTACCTGATCTTCACCTCCCTGCGTCTTAATATCTTTGCTTAACAAAAATCTATCATCTCAGTTTTGAAATTTTCAATTGCAGCTTCTTGGGGAAAGCGTGTTCCAAATTTCGACTACCCTTTGCATTCTTGCTGACCTCACTGGAAAAATGGACAAACAAATTTGATAGGCAGTCAAATAGTTTGTCTCAGTGCCAGGGACCCAGGTTCAATTCTGGCCTTGGGTGTATGGAGTTTGCACGTTCTCCCCATGTCTGCGTGGGTTTGCTCAAGTTTCCTCCAACAGCCCAGAGATGCAGGTTAGGTTGATTGGCCATGCTAAATTGACCCAAGTGTCAGGGGATTAGTTAGGCCTCATTTATAATATTCTGGTTCCCACACTACCAGAAGGATGGGAATGCTTTGGAGGAGGCACAGAAGAGGTTTACCACGATGTTGTCCGGTCTGGAAGGTATTAGTTATGAGGAAAGGTTGGATCAACTCAATTTGTTCTCACTGAAACAACGGAGGTTGATGGGTGACCTGATAGAGGCCTACAAGATTGAGTGGAATGGACTGAGTGGATAATCAGATGCTCTTTCCTAGGGTAGAAAAGTCCAGTACTAGGGGAGATAGGAAATAGATGTGTGGGGAAAAGTTTAGAGGACACGTGCAAGGCAAGTATCTTTTACACAGAGGGTGGTGAATGTCTGGAACATGCTGCTAGGGATGTGGTACGATAGCAGCATTTAAGGGGCAATTAGACGTGAATACGATGGGAATAGAAGGACACGGACTCCGTAAGTACATACAGGTTTGAGTTTAGGCAGGCATCATGATTGGCGCAGGCTTGGAAGGCCAAAGGGCTGTAATTTTATTTGTTCTCTTTATTCTTTGATTAGCAGGATAAAAATGTGGGGTTCTGGGAATAGGGCCTGAGTGGGATTGTGATCAGTGCAGACTTGATGAGCCAAATGAGTTCCTTCTTCACTGCATGGATTTTATGGAATGTATAAAATAGCACAAGGAAGTTCAGGATCTTTATAAAAATTCCAATACTTTTCATTTTCAGGCTGCTATTCGTAAGGAATTGAATGAATTCAAAAGCACTGAAATGGAAGTCCATGAATTAAGTAGACACCTAACAAGGTAGGCCTGTTTTTACAACCTATTGAATAGAATGTCTTCATGTTCTAAATACATACCATCTGTTAAATATTTGCTATATTATTTTCAGGTTTCACAGGCCCTAGCTGTTTACTGCTGACAACCACAGGGAGTCTTACAAAAAACCCGAAGTGCTAGGACTGTATGGGTGCCCACTAATCCCTACCAGGACAGAACTTTTGTGTCAGATGTTTCAGTAATGCACATTTTCCAACTGTCTTCAGGAGTCATCATGTTGCTCCAGAGATTGAATCAGATGTGGCACATGGCAAAAGCTGGTGGCTATTGTACATTCAGCATTGTCTTGGTCTCTCTCATTGTTTATTGCTTGTAACAATGCAAAAGAATCTTAATCAGTCTTTAATCAATCTTTAATATCATTACTTGTGTGATGGAGCTGAGACAGCTTTTTTCTCCAGAAGAACTCTGAATAGTAGGTTCTATTCAGTTAACGTTACTGAAATTTTATCACACTTTTTACCAGGGTGCAAAATTATGTCAGTTTATCAGGCATTGCAGTTGCAGTTAAACATTTGGAGGGAAATGTATCTCTAGTAGATACTTAACGTTCAGCGGGTTTGCAGATCCAGCTCTTATACATTTTATGGTAAATGTGTGCTACACAAAGATTCATTGCAACAATTGCCATAAATATATCCGTTGGTCAGAATATGGCTATGGTTCTGATCGAGAAAAAATAATCAATTGCTTCTTGTTTCTTTAAAGATGTTACTGGATAATAACTGAAGGAGTTTCTTCAATACACAGATTGTACATCTTGAGTTTTGTATATATAAGAAACCAATTTACACATACAACTAGTTGGTCGAACAGAATAACTATTATACTTACAAGTTACTAATATAATAAAACTGGATAAGAGTAATTGTTGATTTGTAACACTGTATTAGGGTTAAAGATCTACAGAGACTGCAGCATCTAATATTCAACCCAAACCTATTTTAGCAACTTGCAACAAAGATTTGCCCAAGGCAGTTGAGCTTTGCACATTTTAATAGGCTAGTCATGGGAGGATCAAACAAGTGTTTCTTTAGCTTGAGAAAATACTTTATGCTGGATATTGAAGGAAAGGACCTATCGGGATTTACCGATTGATCTTAATTTGTATTGTATATTACCCATGTAGCTGCACTTTTTAAGGAGGACACTTACACCCATCATTTTGTACAGGAAGAAAAGTGAGTGGTAGTGTAAATCAAATGAGCTGTTCAAATGTATATAGTGAAGTATGTATGTGACTATATACAAATCCAAGTAACACTTGTGAGTGGGATCCAGCTACCAAACAGCATTGCTGTAGATGGAATATTTTCTAATATGAACTTTGGCCAGAATTTACATGCTCAGTTATTATAACAACCTCACCCTATGTGCCAGTCATATATTTGAACCCAGATACAACAGTGACTGCATCAACTAGATGCCTTTGCTGTTAATTTGCAAGCAGCTCTACTATAAAATCAGGATTTGAACATCAAGATAAACTTGAATGATTGATTCTATTTTTTCTACGTTTCTTCCATTGAATGCAAAGGAAGCTCCAGCAATGGAAAAGGTGCCATTAACTTAAAGTTTGTTTTTAAATTGCCATTACCCATTATCCAGATATAGTAGATTTTGTTGATTTGCTCCCCAGCATTTAGCCAAAACTGTGACTCAACTTACTTAAGAAACTGATGAGGTTGACTCAGTTTGGAATTTAAACATTCTTTTGTGTGTGCATTCTGTAACTCCATATTTTAAGCTCCATTTACTCAGTATGTTTTCATGAGCACATGGTTCTGAAAAAGCAGCATAAATTAAGGTGACCACTGTACATAATTGTCTTTGTTAAGGAGTGAATGTTATGGCTGTTCCCTCTGTCTCTTCCAATATTGTATAATAAACATTTTGATGTATGAAAACTGTAAATAACCATAAAAAAATTGCTCCTGGCTTTGTCATCTGTACATACTGAAATTGCATGTTCCTGTATAATTTAAATTACTGTCTACAAGTTTGTTTCAAATGATGTATACAATTTCTTAAGACTAAATCTTATTTAAAAAGTCTTTTTTTAAGTGGTTGGCATTCAACAACTGTTTTTACACAAAAGGGGCTTCAATTTAAAGAGTTTGGTTAAATCTAATTTTGCTAAATAACTCAAGCTTTGGTCTCATTAAAAGTTAAAACAAAGGCAAACTGGTGTCTTCATTTTCATGATCATTTGGTGCAAACTTTGCCTCGTTCATTGATTTGGAATAGATAGGTGCATCATGCAGGCCATGTATTGCCTGTTTTTTGGCCACTGAAATGTTTCCAAGAATTCCAAGAAAAGGTGAGAGAGCATGGGATCCAAAGGGCTGTTGCCTTGTGGATCCAGAACTGGCTTGCCTGCAGAAGGCAGAGAGTGGTTGTGGATGGGTCTTTTTCTGCATGGAGGTCGGTCACCAGTAGAGTGCCCCAGGGATCTGTTCGAGGACCCTTGCTGTTTGTCATTTTCATAAATGACCTGGATGAGGAGGTGGAGGGATGGGTTAGTAAGTTTGCCGACGATACGAAGGTTGGTGGTGTTGTGTATAGTCTGGAAGGATGTCAGAAGTTGCAGCGAGACATAGATAGAATGCAAGACTGGGTGGAGAAGTGGCAGATGGACTTCTAAATGTGTAGTGGTCCATTTTGGCAGGACCAATGGGATGAAGGAGTACAATATCAAGGGTAGCAGTGTTGAGGAGCAGAAGGACCTTGGGGTCCGGGCCCAGAGGACTCTTAAATCGGCCTCACAGGTGGAGGATGTGGTCAGGAAGGAGTATGGCGTGCTAGCCTTCATTAATCGAGGGATTAAGTTTAGGAGTCGGAAGGTAATGCTGCAACTTTGTAAGACCCTTGTCAGACCCCACTTGGAGCACTGTGCGCAGTTCTGGTTGCCTCACTACAAGAAGGATGTGGAAGCTATTGAGAGGGTGCAGAGGAGATTTACAAGGATGTTGCCTGGATTGGGAGGCATGCCTTATGACGATAGGTTGAGGGAACTAGGTCTCTTAGAACATAGAACATAGAACACAACGGCACAAACAGGCCCTTCGGCCCACGAGTTGCGCTGATCACATCAACACCTATCTATAACCCCCAATCCCATAAAACCCCATATACTCATCCAGAAGTCTTTTAAAAGACCCCAGCGAGTTCGCCTCCACCACCACTGACGGCAACCGATTCCATTCACTCACCACCCTCTGAGTGAAAAACTTACCCCTAACATCACTTCTGAACTTCCCTCCCTGCACCTTAAATCTGTGTCCTCTCGTAGCGACCATTTCAACCCGGAGAAATAGCCTCTGAGAATCCACCCTATCTATTCCTCGCAACATTTTATAAACCTCTATCAGGTCGCCTCTCAACCTACATCTCTCCAGGGAAAAGAGACCCAGTTCCCTCAACCTAACTTCATAAGGCATGCCTCCCAGTCCAGGCAACATCCTTGTAAATCTCCTCTGTACCCTTTCAATAGCTTCTACGTCTTTCCTATAGTGAGGCGACCAGAACTGCGCACAGTACTCCAAATGAGGCCTCTGACAAGGGTCTTATAAAGTTGCAGCATTACCTCCCGACTCCTAAACTCAATCCCTCGATTTATGAAGGCCAGTACACCATACGCCTTCTTGACCACCTCTTCCACCTGCGAGGCCGATTTAAGAGTCCTGTGGACCCGGACCCCAAGATCCTTCTGCTCCTCAACACTACTAAGACTCCTGCCCTTGATAGTGTACTCGTTCATCCCATTGGTTCTGCCAAAATGGACGACTACGCATTTATCCGCGTTGAAGTCCATCTGCCACTTCTCCGCCCAGTCCTGCATCCTTTTTATGTCCTGCTGCAACTTTTGCCATCCTTCCAGACCATCCACAACACCACCGACCTTCGTGTCATCAGCGAACTTACTTACCCATCCTTCCACTTCCTCATCCAGGTCATTTATGAAAATGACAAACAGCAAGGGTCCTAGAACAGATCCCTGGGGCACTCCACTGGTGACTGACCTCCATTCAGAAAAAGACCTATCCACAACCACTCTCTGCCTTCTGCAGGCAAGCCAGTCCTTGATCCACAAGGCCAAAGGCCCTTGGATCCCATGCCCTCTCACCTTCTCAAGAAGTCTTGCATGGGGGACCTTATCAAACGCCTTGCTGAAGTTCATGTACACCACGTCCACGGCACTTCCTTCGTCAATGTGTTCAGTCACATTATCGAAGAACTCAACTAGGCTCGTAAGGCACGACCTGCCCTTGACAAATCCATGCTGACTATTCCTGATCATGTCAAACCTCTCCAAATGGTCGTAAATCTTGTCCCTCAGAAGCCTTCCCATCAGCTTACCAACCACTGAGGTCAGACTCACCGGTCGCTTCTCCCTGGAGAGACGAAGATTGAGAGGCGACCTGACAGAGGTTTATAAAATGCTGAGAGGTATACATAGGGTGGATTCTCGGAGGTTATTTCCCAGGGCTGAAATGGTCACTACGAGAGGACACAGGTTTAAGGTGCTGGGAAGCAAGTACAGAGGAGATGTCAGAGGTAAGTTTTTCACTCAGAGGTGAGTGAGTGGAATCGGCTGCCGTCGGTGGTGGTAGAGGTGAACTCGCTGGGGTCTTTTAAGAGACTTCTGAATGAGTGCATGGGATTTAATGGGATTGAGATGTAGATAGGCCTGGTAGGTATAGATATGATCAGCGCAACTTGTGGGCCGAAGGGCCTGTTTGTGCTGCAGTGTTCTATGTTCTATGAATTCAAAGATGCACCAGATGCAAATCTCTAAAAGGTATTTTTGTGTGTGCAGGACATTCAGAACAAGGAAACTGTCAATCACTACACAACTCTAATTTGACACCAATGCACATTTTCTTAACCTCGTGCAGCTGAAGATAATATTAAATAGCATAAAACTCCAACCCTATTAGTTATTTAAAGGAATTAACTATTAACTACTAAGGATTAACTATTAAAATGCTGTCTACAAAGTTATTTGTCAGTTATTTCTTCAAACTGATGGTGTTGAAATTCCTCAGGAAAAGAAACAAAACCCACAAAATACAATGCTTATGCATGTGCAGAACCCACCATGATCATGGTCTCTTCCCTGTAAGGAAATCATAGAATCACAAAGCAGAAGACCTTTAGGCGGATTGGTTCTGTACCAACACATGAGAAACCTCTCACCTATTCTCATATACCAGCATGTGGCCCATGGCCTTGACTATTATGACATGCCAAGTAAAAAGGTGCTTTTTAAAGGATGTGAGGCAACATCCCTCTACCACCTTGCATTCCAAATGGTCACCGCACTCTGAGTAAAAAAAGACTTTTCTCATATCCCCCCCTTGAACCTATGTTGTTCAATGACTGACCCTTCAATTAAGGGGAACAGCTGGTCCTTATCTATTTTGTCTATGCCCCTCATACGTAATCTTATACACCTCGATCAGTCTTCCCTGTTTGAACAAAAAATATCAAGCCAATTCGACCTCCCTTCATAACTTAAATATTCCATTCCAGGCATTCTGGTGAATTTCCAGTGTATTAATTGAGAAGCTGCATGCCAGACCCTGCACAGTGTCTGAGAGACCGAGCAATGTACTGTCCCAGTTCTGAGGAACCTAGCGATGTATTTCCCCTGTGCCCGAGGAACCGAGTGATGTACTTGCCCAGTGACCGAGGCACGGATCGTGATTTTTCCCAATGTCCGAGGAACATAGAACATAGAACACTACAGCACAAACAGGCCCTTCGGCCCATGAGTTGCGCCGATCACATCAACACCTATCTATAACCCCCAATCCCATAAAACCCCATATACTCATCCAGAAGTCTTTTAAAAGACCCCAGCGAGTTCGCCCCCACCACCGCTGACGGCAGCCGATTCCATTCACTCACCACCCTCTGAGTGAAAAACTTACCCCTAACATCACTTCTGTATTTTCCTCTCCGCACCTTAAACCTGTGTCCTCTCGTAGCGACCATTTCAACCCGGGGAAATAGCCTCTGAGAATCCACCCTATCTATTCCTCTCAACATTTTATAAACCTCTATCAGGTCGCCTCTCAACCTTCGTCTCTCCAGGGAAAAGAGTCCCAGCTCCCTCAACCTAACTTCATAAGGCATGCCTCCCAGTCCAGGCAACATCCTTGTAAATCTCCTCTGTACCCTTTCAATAGCTTCTATGTCTTTCCTAAAGTGAGGCGACCAGAACTGCGCACAGTACTCCAAATGAGGCTTGACAAGGGTCTTATAAAGTTGCAGCATTACCTCCCGACTCCTAAACTCAATCCCTCGATTTATGAAGGCCAGTACACCATACGCCTTCTTGACCACCTCTTCCACCTGCGAGGCCGATTTAAGAGTCCTGTGGACCCGGACCCCAAGATCCTTCTGCTCCTCAACACTACCAAGACTCCTGCCCTTGATAGTGTACTCGTTCATCCCGTTGGTTCTGCCAAAATGGACGACTACGCATTTATCCGCGTTGAAGTCCATCTGCCACTTCTCCGCCCAGTCCTGCATCCTATTTATGTCCTGCTGCAACTTTTGCCATCCTTCCAGACCATCCACAACATCACCGACCTTCGTGTCATCAGCGAACTTACTTACCCATCCTTCCACTTCCTCATCCAGGTCATTTATGAAAATGACAAACAGCAAGGGTCCTAGAACAGATCCCTGGGGCACTCCACTGGTGACTGACCTCCATTCAGAAAAAGACCTATCCACAACCACTCTCTGCCTTCTGTAGGCAAGCCAGTCCTTGATCCACAAGGCCAAAGGCCCTTGGATCCCATGCCCTCTCACCTTCTCAAGAAGTCTTGCATGGGGGACCTTATCAAACGCCTTGCTGAAGTCCATGTACACCACGTCCACGGCACTTCCTTCGTCAATGTGTTCAGTCACATTATCGAAGAACTCAACTAGGCTCGTAAGGCACGACCTGCCCTTGACAAATCCATGCTGACTATTCCTGATCATGTCAAACCTCTCCAAATGGTCGTAAATCTTGTCCCTCAGAAGCCTTCCCATCAGCTTACCAACCACTGAGGTCAGACTCACCGGTCGGTAATTTCCTGGGCTATCTCTGTTCCCTTTCTTGAAAATAGGGACTACATCCGCAATCCTCCATTCTTCCGGAACCTCTCCCGTCTCCATTGACGACGCAAAGATCATCGCCAGGGGCTCTGCAATCACCTCCCTCACCTCCCACAGTATCCTGGGGTATATCCCATCTGGTCCCGGCGACTTATCAATCTTGATAGAATTCAAAAGTTCTAACACATCCTCCACCTTAACATCCACAAACTCAATCTTCCATCTGCTGCAAATCCGTGGCAAAATCCCCCAGATCAGCTTCCACCGTGAATACTGAGGCAAAGTACTCATTAAGCACCTCTGCCATTTCTTCTGGTTCCACACAGACCTTACCCCCTTCACCTTTTATAGGTCCTATCCCTTCTCTTCTCATCCTTTTACCTTTCATATATTTATAAAAGGCCTTGGGATTCTCCTTAATCTTACCTGCCAAGGTCTTCTCATGACCCCTTCTGGCTCTCCTAATTTCCCTTTTAAGCTCCTTTCTCCAGTCCTTATACTCCTCAAGATCCTTAACCTCTCCGAGTTCCCTGAACCTTTTGTACACCTTCCCTTTCCTCCTGACTAGGTTCAACACAGCCTTCGTGCACCACGGTTCCCTCGACCTACCAAAACCCCCTTGTCTCATTGGAACGTTGTCACGCATAGCTCCAGACAAACATTCCTTGAATATCCGCCACCTTCCTTCGGTACTTTTCCCTAAGAACGCCTCCTTCCAGTTTATTTGTCCAAGTAACTTCCTGACTTCTTCGTATCTCCCCTTACTCCAGACAAACACCTTCCTAGCCTGCCTGATCCTATCTCGTTCCAATGCAATTGTGAAGGAGATAGAATTATGGTCACCATTCCCAAGATGCTCCCCTACTGAGAGATCCATCACCTGCCCTGGTTCATTCGCCAGTACCAGGTCAAGTACAGCCTGTCCCCTCGTAGGCTCATCCACATACTGTGTCAGGAAACCTTCCTGAACACACCTAACAAACTCCTCCCCATCCAAACCCCTTACCCTAGGGATATTCCAGTCGATGTTTGGGAAATTGAAGTCTCCCATCACGACAACTCTGTTATTAATACATTTCTCCAGAACCTATTGATGTACTTTCCCAGTGCCTGAGGGACCAAGTGATGCACTTTCCCAATGTCCAAGGAACCTATCGATGTATTTTCACAGTGTCCAAGGGACTGAGTGATGTCCTGTCCCAGTGTCCAAGGAACCAATCAATGTACTTTCCCACTGTCTGATGAAGATTTCACTTGTATTTATACAACATAGAAAAACTAAGCACAAATAGGCCCTTTGGCCCACAAGTTGCGCCGAACATATCCCTACCTACTCGGCTTACCTATAACCCTCTATCTTACTAAGTTCCATGTGCTTATCCAAAAGTCTCTTAAAAGACCCTATCGAATCCACACACCCACCACCCTCTGAGTGAAAAACTTACCCCTGACATCTCCTCTGTACCTACTCCTCAGCACCTTAAACCTGTGTCCTCTTGTGGCAGCCATTTCAGCCCTGGGAAAAAGCCTCTGTGAATCCACCCGATCTATTCCTCTTAACATCTTATACACCTCTATCAGGCCACCTCTAATCCTTCATCTCTCTAAGGAGAAAAGATGGAGCTCTCTCAACCTAGCCTCATAAGGCATGCCACCCAATCCAGGCAACATCCTTGTAAATCTCCTCTTGCACCTTTTCAATGGCTTCCACATCCTTCCTATAATGAGGTGACCAGAACTGCACACAGTACTCCAAGTAGGGTCTGACCAGTGTCTTATATACAGCTGCAGCATTATCTCCCGACTCCTAAACTCAATTCCTCAATTGATGAAGGCCAGTACACCATACGCCTTCTTAACCACATCCTCTACCTGCAAAGCTGATTTCAGAATCCTATGAACCCGACCCCCAAGATCCTTCTGATCTTCCACACTGCTAAATCTTACCCTATTGTATTCCATCGTCCCATTTGACCTGCCAAAATGAACTATCACACGCTTACCTGGGTTGAAGTCCATCTGCCACTTCTCTGCCAAGTCTTGCATCCTATCTATGTCTCACTGCAACTTCTGACATCCCTCCAAATACCCACAACACCGCCAACCTTCGTGTCATCAGCAAACTTACCAACTCATCCCTCCACTTCCTCATCCAGGTCATTTATAAAAATCACAAAGTCCCAGAACAGATCCCTGGGGCACTCTACTCGTGACCGACCTCCATGCGGAAAACAACCCATCTACAACCACTCTTTGCCTTCTATGGGCAAGCCAGTCTGGATCCACAAAGCAATGTCCCCTTGGATCCGATGCCCCCTCACTTTCTCAATAAGCCTTGCATGGTGGACCTTATTGAACGCCTTGCTGAAACCCATATAAACCACATCTACTGCTCTTCCTTCATCAATGTGTTCACATCTTCAAAAAACTCAACCAGGCTCGTAAGGCACAATTTGCCTTTGACAAAGCCGTGCTGACTATTTTTGATCATACTCTAGCTCTCCAAATATTCATAAATCAGGATCTTCTCCATCAACTTACCAACCACTGAGGTTAGACTCACTGGTCAATAATTTCCAGGGCTATCTCTACTCCCTTTCTTGAACAGAAGAACCACATCCGCAATCCTCCAGAACCTCTCCCGTCTCCATTGATAATGCAAAGATCATCGCCAGAGGCTCAGCAATCTCTTCCCTCGCCTCCCACAGTAACCTGGGGTGCATCCCATCCATTCCCGGCGACTTATCTAACTAGATTGTTTTCAAAAGCTCCAACACATCCTCTTTTGCTGTCATTAACAGCGAGCTGGTTGCAGCGAAGTCATTATCAGCGAGGGGGATGCGGCAGAGTCATCAGTGAGGTGGATGCAGCGGGGTCATTAACAGCAAGCAGGATGCACCAGAGGCATTAACATTGAGGTGAAGGCAGCAGTTTCATGAACAGCGAGTAGGGTGCAACAGGGTCATTGACAGCAAGAGAGCAGCAGTTGGGCGATCTGTCATTCTGGATGGCCCCACAGCAGCCCTCTCGCTGTCAGCGGCCCCGCAGCTGCCCTCTCACTGTTCTCCCTTAGTGTAGCTGAACAGGCGCTAGAGTGTGACAGCTAAGGGATTTCAGCTTCCCCTAACACCTTCTCCTGAGTAATGACGCTGTTGAATTTTTCCTATGTTATTGGTGTCCCATACCATGAAGACTGACACATAGTACCAATTCAGTTTCTTTGCCATTTCTTTGTTCCCCATTACTCCTTCTCCAGTGTAACTGTCCAGCAGTGTAATGTCCACTCTTGCTTCTTTCTTACTGTTTATATCAAAAAAACTCTTGAAATCTTCTTTAATTTAACTGGCTAGCTTACCCCCATATTTTATCTTCTGCCCCCTTTTTTTAGCTTGTTCGCTGTTGGTTTTGAAAGGCTTCCCAATCCCCTGGCTTCCCATTCATCTTTGCTACATTGTCTGCTTTTTCTTTTACTTTTATGTTGTCCCTGACTTCCCTTTTCAGCCATAGTTGCCTCGTTGTCCCCTTAGCATTCTTCTTCTTCCTTGGAATGGAATGTTGCTGCATTTCCTGAATTATTCGGTGGCACAGTGGTTAGCACTGCTGCCCCATAGTGCCAGGATTCGTTTCAATTCCAGGGTCTGTGTGGAGTTTGCACATTCTCCCCATGTCTGCGTGGGTTTCCTCAGATCAGTGTCTGCGTGGAGTTTGCACATTCTCCCCATGTCCACATGGGTTTCCTCCTCCAGTCCAAAAATGTATGGGTTAAGTTGATTGGCCATGCTAAATTGACTCTAGTGTCAGTGGGATTAGCAGGGTAAATATGTGGGATTATGGTCAGTGTGGACTCGATGGGCCTAATGACCTCCTTCAGCACTGTAGGGTTTATATGATTCCCAGAAACTTCTGCCATTGCCGTTCCACCATCTTTACTGTTCGGCTCCTGTCCCAATCAAATTTGGCTAGCTCCTCCCCCATGCCTTTGTAGTTACCTTTGCTCAACTGTAATACCGTTACATCTGATTCCAACTTGTAACCTCTCAAACTGCAGAGTGAATTCTATCATTATTATCACTGGATCCTAAAGGTTCTGTTACCTAACGCTCCCTTATCAAATCTACTGTGAAAATCCCTGCCAGGGACCTGCAGCACCCAATTTGAGCAGCCCTGTCTGTGACCCAAAACACCCACTGTGAGCGGTCCTGCCTGAGACCAACAGTGAGCACCCTGCTTGAGATAGGGAGGCAACGACCTCGTGGTATTATTGCTAGATTATTAATCCAGAAACTCAACTAATGTTCTGGGGATCCGGGTTCAAATCCCGCTATGGCACATGGTGGAATTTTAATTCAATAAAAAAAATCTGGAATTAAAAATCTACTGATGACCATGAATCCATTGTCAACTGTCAGAAAAACCCATCTGATTCATAAATGTCCTTTAGGGAATGAAATTCACCTCCCTTACCAAAGGAATTGTGGTTGACTCTCAACTACCTTCAAGGGCAACTAGAGATGGAAAATAAATGCTGGCCAATCAGTGATGCCCATTTCCCACGAATGAATTAAAAAAAGACCTACAGTATCCACTGTGAGCAGCCTGCCAGGGACCCGCAGCACCCACTGTGAGCAGCCTGCCAGGGACCCGCAGCACCCACTGTGAGCAGCCTGCCAGGGACCCGCAGCACCCACTGTGAGCAGCCTGCCAGGGACCCGCAGCACCCACTGTGAGCAGCCTGCCAGGGACCCGCAGCACCCACTGTGAGCAGCCTGCCAGGGACCCGCAGCACCCACTGTGAGCAGCCTGCCAGGGACCCACAGCACCCACTGTGAGCAGCCTGCCAGGGACCAGCAGCACCCACTGTGAGCAGCCTGCCAGGGACCCGCAGCACCCACTGTGAGCAGCCTGCCAGGGACCCGCAGCACCCACTGTGAGCAGCCTGCCAGGGACCAGCAGCACCCACTGTGAGCAGCCTGCCAGGGACCCGCAGCACCCACTGTGAGCAGCCTGCCAGGGACCCGCAGCACCCACTGTGAGCAGCCTGCCAGGGACCCGCAGCACCCACTGTGAGCAGCCTGCCAGGGGCCCGCAGCACCCACTGTGAGCAACCCTGGCAGCACTCAGTGTGAGCAGCCCCGCCGGAGATCCACAGCACCCAGTGTGAACAGTCCTGTCAGACCAGCAGCACCCACTGATTTGATCTGGTTTATTATTGTCACATACATTAACATACAGTATTGTTTCTTGCTTTCCAGACAAAACATACCATTCATAGAGAAAGAAACAAGAGAGTGCACAATGTAGTGTTATAGTCATAGCTAGGATGTAGAGAAAGATCAGCAATCCATTCAATCCTGTCTGCAGCAGGGAAGAAGCTGTTCTTGAGTCAGTTGGTACATGACCTCAGACTTCTGTATCTTTTTCTTGAAGGAAGAAGGTGGAAGAGAGAATGTCTGGGGTCCTTAATTATACTGGCTGCTTTGTCGAGGCAGCAGGAAGCGTAGACAGAGCCAATGGATGGGAGGTTTGCCTGATGGATTGACCTTTGGTAGTTTTGTAGTACCCACCGTATCCACTGTGAACAGCCTGCCAGAGACCGCAGACCAACCATGAGCAGTCCTGCCAGAGACCCACAGCACCCACTGTGAGCACCCTGCCAGAGACCCATATCCACTTTGAGCACCCTGCTAGAGACACGCACCATCCACTTTGAGCAGCATCATCAAGACACAGTTCCTACTGTGAACTGTCCCAAGACCCACAGCACCCATTTTGAACTGTCCCAAGACCCACAGCACCCACAAGACCAGCCCTGTCTGTGAACCACAGAACCCACTTTGAGTTTATTAGTGTCACAAGTAGGCTTACGTTAACACTGCAATGAAGTGAGAGTGAAAATTGCCTAGTCATTACACTCACCTGAGGGAGAATTTAGCTTGGCCAAAGCACCTAACCAGCTCCTAATTAGAAAATGTTGTAAAATCTCAGCATTGTAAACCATGATGTGGAGTTGCTGGCATTGTACTGGGGTAGGCACAGTAAGTAGTTTCACAACACTAGGTCAAAATCCAACAGGTTTATCTGGTAGCATCAGGTGAGTGCACAAGCTTTAGCAGGGCTGCCCGTTCATCAGGTTAGTGCACTCACCTAATGAAGGAGCAGCACTCCGAAAACTCGTGCTACCAAATAAACCTGTTGGACTTTAACCTGGTGTTGTGAGACTACTTACGGAGCGAAAAGAGCTGACGTTTCAAGGCCAGGTGACCTTTGTCGAAGCTAAGAGGCATAGAAAGTTGGAGATATTTATACTGTAGGGTAAGCGAATGAAAGGTGAGTCGTTGCCACAAAAGCAAAGGGAAAAGCAAAGAGGTGCTAATGGCAGTCCACAGAGAGAGTAGAAGGTGTGAATAACCAAATGGGAGAGAAGCCAAAATCAGAGGGTAAACTGTGAGAGATAAAGAAATGGGGAGAAGGGGAATATGTGCGGGAGAGAAGTAAAATTGAGAAAAAGCGGGAAAAAAGAAAGCAAAGGACGAGATAAGGTAAGAAAAAGGAGGAAAAAAGAATGGAGCAGGAAAAAAGAAAAATAAAGAAACAGAAGCTGGGCTAACCAGCACATCTTTTGGACTGCGGGAGGAAACTGGAACACCCAGAGGAAACCCACACAGACACAGGGAGAATGTGCAGACTCCACACAGACAGTGACCCAAACTGGAAATTGAACCTGGGTCCCCGGCACTGTGAATCAGCAGTGCCAACCACTGTGCTACCAGGCCACGCCCCAAAAAAAGCAGCCCTGCATGTGACTCATAACAGCCAGTATGAAATGCCCTGTTTATGAACACAGCACCCCTGGTGAAATGTCCTGAGACCCACAGCATCCATTTTGAGCACCCTGTCAAATACTCACATTACCACATGAATGACAGATGGAGTTTAATTTAGATAAATGCAAGGTAATGCATTTTGGTAGATCAAATCAAGGAAGTTGGGAAGAGTTATAGAACAAAGAGATCTAGCGGTACAGGTTCATAGCTTCTTGAAAGTGAAGTCACAGGTGGACAGAGTAGTGAAGAAGGCATTTGGCATGCTTGGTTTCAATGGTCAGAACATTAAATAAAGGATTTGGGATGTCTTGTTGAAGTTGTACATTGATAAGGCCACACTTGGAATACTGTGTACTGTCCTGGTCACCCTCTTACAGAAAGGATATTATTAAACTAGAAATGGTTTGAGCAATAAGGTGAGGCTGTATAGACTGGGACTTTATTCCCTGGAGCGTAGGGGTGATCTTATAGGGGTCTCACAGGTGGCATGGTGGCTAGCATGGTTGCCCCACAGTGCCAGGGACCCAGGTTCAATTCTGGCCTTGTGATGTTTGCATGTTCTCCCCTTATTTGTGTGGGTTTCCTCCCAGAGCTCTGATTTCCTCCCACAGTCCAAAGATGTGCAATTTAGGTGGATTGGCTATCCTAAATTGCCCCTCAGTGTCAGAGAAATTAGCAAGGGCTTATGGGGATATGGTCTGATTGGGATTGTTGGTGATGCCAGGTCAATGGGCTAAGTGGCCTTCTTCTGCACGGTAGGATTTCCATGATTCTACAAAGAGGGGCATGGATAAAGTAGATAGTCCACATCTTTTCCCAAAGGTAGGGGAATCTAAAACTGGATTGTGTTCAGTGCAGACTCGATGGGCTGAAGGGCCTCTTTCTGCACTGTAGGATTCGATGGCGAGCATAGGTTTAAGGTGAAAGGGGAGACAGAAAAGGGTCCAGGGGGCAATTTTTTCACATAGAGGGTGGTGAGTGTCTGGAATTAACTATCAGAGGTAGTAGTAGAGGCAGGTACAATTTTCTCTTTTAAAAAGCCTTTAGTTACATGAGTAAGATTGGTATTGTGGGATATGGGCCAAATGGGCACCACAACAGCTCAGTGACTAGCACTGCTGGCTGTGCAGATACATGGATTTGGGCCAGTGTCTGTGGAAGTTTGCGCATTCTCCCCGTGGTTGCGTGGGTTTCCTCCGGGCGCTCCGGTTTCCTCCCACACCCCAAAGATGTGCTGTTAGGCTGATTGGTGTAACAAATTGTCCCTAAATTATTCTCCCCTTAATCTGGTTTCCAATGGGGGTACCATAAGCACAGACACGGGTCAAGGGAGGTGTAGGAAAAATACATCGTTAAGATGGCAGCGCAGGCTCATTGGGCCGAAGGGCCTGTTTCCCGTGCTGTGTTGTTCTTTGTTTGTTGTCTCTTAATGCGGGCAATTGGGATTCGTTTAGTTATAAAAACTGGGTGGCATGGACAAGTTGGGCCAAAGGGCCTGTTTCCATGTTGTAAACCTCTATGACTCTACCCACTGTGAGCAGATTTGCCTGAGACCCACAGCACCCAGTGCAAGCACATTGGTTGAGACCCATTTTTCCCACTTTAAGCTGCCGTGCCTGTGACCATAGCACCCAGTGTGAGCACCAGGCCTGTGAGCTACATAGCATCCAGTGTGAACAGCCCTGCCTGAGACCTACAGCACCCAGTGTGAACAGCCCTGTCTGAGATCCACAGCACCCAGTGTGAACAGCCCTGTCTGAGATCCACAGCACCCAGTGTGAACAGCCCTGTCTGAGATCCACAGCACCCAGTGTGAACAGCCCTGTCTGAGATCCACAGCACCCAGTGTGAACAGCCCTGCTGTAAAGTCTTACACAGCCACTTTGACTTTGTTTATGATTTGCACTGCTACAATATTGCACTTTCCTGAAAATCACAAGCAAAATGAGGATAGGTATCTGCACACTATTTAAATCTGGATGTAAGCCTGATTTCCTGCTGGCATGACACATAGTTGGGAGGCATCTTTAATGAATTTTCATGACTTGGTCATGGTTATGAAAATAGTCATTTGTTTATACAAAAGCCTTTCATCAGGACAATCACAAGAATCGGGGAAACAACAACTTCACACTGAATGAGTCGAGAATGCTGATTGGTTGCATACGGACTCTGATTGGTATTACTATGGGGATTGAAAGTCAACTGCCAAGCATTGTTTGAAATTTAAAACCAGGCAGGTTGACTGGGATTGGTCAAGTTATTGCCATTGAGTAAGAAACTAGCAAATAGCTACTTATTCTGTCTAGCTGAAACAGCACAATTTTCAGCAAAGAGAACAGAGCTGTGTGTAACTTCCAGTATATGCAAATGTGCCCCACTGTTCGCCCACTTGACAAACTGAAATTGGTCAATCACTGAGTTAAGCATTGTTTCATGATTTTTTTTATAATTCGAGTAATTTGTAATTCTCTTGATTACTGTTTAGCAGAAAAACGCAGAAACCTGCAGCATCCACTGTCAGCAGCCTGGTGAAAAGACACAGTTCCCACTGTGAACAGTCCTGAGACTCACAACATCCACTGTGAGCAGATCTGTCTGTGACCCACAGCACTTAGTTCGCACACCCTGCCAATAACCTGCAGCACCCACTGTGAGCAGCTTTGTTAAGACATACAGTTCTCAGTGTGAACAGCCCTGAGACCCACAGCACCCATTTTGAATTATACTGAGACATCACCCACCCCTGTCAGTGACCCACAGAACTCACTATGAGTTTATTAGTGTCACAAGTACGCTTTCATTAACACTGTAATGAAGTGACAGTGAAAAACTCACAGCGCTGCATAAGAGCACCCACTGTGAACAGCCCTGCCAGATACCCACAGCACCCGGTATGAGTTTATTAGTGTTACACGTAGGCTTAAATTAACACTGCAATGAAGTGACAGTGAAAATCTCCTAGTCACCAACTCTGGCACCCAAGGGAGAATAGCTTGGCCAAAAGCACCGAACCAGCACCAGAAGAGAAAATGCTAGAAAATCTCAGCAGGTTTGGCAGGTGAGGTGAGGTAAGGTGAGAAGTTGACGTTTCAAGTCCAGATGACCCTTTGTCCTCACTGAGTTAAACATTTTCTTTGATCTTTATGTCCAACAATGTCTGAGTCATTTATGAAAAGTTTTGATTTTCTGATAAAGATGGCTTAGCTCGTATTTATGGTGATAAAATGTTGATTCAGGAAGGTCCAAAAATAGTTTAGTATTTTGTGAAAGGTTTTGTTTTCATTGCCAAAAATGTCTAGCTCACTTCCTGCAATATACAACAGGTTCATTTATGTCAAATGATGGCTGATTTTTGTGAATTCAGCTTTCTTTTATTGTGAACTACTGTTTTATTAGAAGTCCAACAATTTTAAGCTTTTGTGAAAATTTTTGCTTTTCTGGATAAACAAATGTTTCTCTCACAGAGTTAAACTATCTTGAAATACTAAAAGCTATGTTGTTCTGCACAGGAATATCATTCATTTTTGTGCTTACTTTTTTGTTCCTTTCTCAGATCTCTCATCTGGGTTTTGCATTCCAGTATTTATGCAGTGGTGTCTACATATGTAAGACCCCAGAGCCCCTCATTTTTCTCTCTCCTCCTGTCATCATCGATATTTCTGGCACAGTCACAACCAGTAAAAAGTCTGATAACACCAGGTTTAAGTCCAATTGATTTATTTGATAGTAAACTCACAAGCTTTCGAGGTTTCCCTCTTCTTCAGGTGAATGGAGAGTCACCTGAAGAACAGGGAAACTTCGAAAGCTTGTGAGTGTACTATCAAATAAATCAATTGGACTTAAACCTGGTGTTGTCAGACTTTTTACTGTGTTTACCCCAGTCCAACGTCGGTACATCCACATCACAGTCACAACCATCAGCGCACCACCAGTCACGTCATCTCAGACTAACTAAGACTCAACTGCACCCCCAAAGGCTTTCAATGTTTCAGATACCAAAGAATTCCAGTGATTATGGGGCCCATAATTGTCCACTTCAAACCCCAACCAGAGCCCTACATGTTTTTACATTCCGATAGATTCATGTTATTTAAAGAAATATAGACCTAAGAATTAGGTCACAGACCTCAATGTTCTCATTGAGTGGCAGTACAGGTTTGGATGGTTAAATGGACTATGCCGATTCCTGTTTTGTCCCCATTCTGACTCGCTAAGTTTCTCAGGTTGAACCAGTTTAATGCTGTCTCCCTAGTCCTATTCTTTAATAATGTAACTTCTTATTCTGGAACAACTTTTTTTCTCTAAAGCCAATGTTAGTTAAAGGTCAGCTCAAAGGACTTGCCAATTAACTTCTACCATCCACTACCACCTGCATGGCATTAGTTCCCTCTGTGGACACACAGAGTTCTACAGGCCTTGGCCTGCTTCCAAATATATCTTTGGAAGTAGGATATCTTGCATTCATACCTTTGTAAAGATTCAGAGACGAATATCAATAGTGTACAGGTCAAACATAAAAATAGATCAATGTAATGAATTAGCAATAAAGCACAGGAAGTAATCTCACAACACCAGAGTTCATTTTCAACAGGTTTATTTGGTAGCTCGAGCTTTCGGAGCACTGCTCCTTCATCACATATGTGCAGGATTTGTTTCATAAACAGGGCGTATATGGGCACAAAATCAATTACAAGATAATGGTTGGAATGCGAGTCTGAACAGATAATCAAGTCTTTACGGGTGCAGACAATGTGTGGAGAGAAGGTTAAGCACAGGTTGAAGAGGTGTGAATTGTCTCAAGCCAGGACTGCTAGTGAAATTTTGCAAGCCCAGGCAAGTCATGGGGGTTACAGATAGTGTGACATAAACCCCGGATCCCGGTTGACGTCATAGAATCATAGAATCCCCACTGACCACAATCCCACCCAGGCCCTACCCCCAATCCGTACATACTTACCCACTAATCCTCTCTAACCTATGCATCTACAGTCAATTTAGCATGGCCAATCAACCTAACCTGCACATCTTTGGACTGTGGGAGGAAACCGGAGCACCTGGAGGAAACCCACGCAGACACGAGAATGTGCAAACTCCACACAGTGACCCAAGCCGGGAATTGTACCTAGGTCCCTGGAGCTGTGAAGCAGCAGTGCTAACCACTGTGCTACCATGCCCCCCACATGAGGTCGCCCTCATGTGTTTGGAACTTGGCTACCAGTTTCTGCTTGGCAATTCTACGTTATTGTGTGTCTTGAAGGCCACCTCGGAGAATGCTTACCCAAAGGGTAAGGCTGAATGCCCTTGACTGCTGAATATTGCCCAACAGGAAGGGAACACTCCTGTCTGATGATCACCGAGTAGTGTCCATTCATCCGTTGTCGTAGCGTCTGCACGGTCTCACCAATGCACCATGCCTCGGGACATTCTTTCCTGCAGCAAATCAGGTATATACTCTTGCGATGTTGGCCGAGTCGCAAGAGTATATACGACGTACCTGGTGGATGGTGTTCTCATGTGAGATGATGGCATCCGTGTCAATGATCTGGCACATTTTGCAGAGGTTGCTGTGGCAGAGTTATGTGGCATCATGGTCACTGTTCCCCTGAAGGCTGGGTAGTTTGCTGCATACAATGGTCTGAGGTTGCATGGTTGAAGGCAGATAGTGAGGGTGTTGGCAAGATGTTCGTCTTCATTGATGACATGCTGAAGGCTCCGGAGAAGATGTCATAGTTTCTTTGCTCCAGTGAAGTACTGGACAATGAAGGGTACTCTGTCTCATGTTTGTCTTCTGAGGAGGTTGATGCAACTTTTTGCTGTGGCACGTCAGAACTGCCGATCAATGAGTCGAGCGCCATATCCTCTGTTCTTACGAGGGCGTCTTTCAGCGTTTGTATGTGTCTTTTGCGATCCTCCTCATCTGAGCAGATTCTGTGTATATGGAAGGCTTCTCCATAGAGAATGGCTTCTTTAACATGTTTAGGATGGAAGCTGGAGAAGTGGAGTATCGTGAAGTTATCTGTGGGCTTCCAGTACAATGAAGTGCTGAGGTGATCTCCTTGATGGAGATGCACGTGTCTAAGAATGCAACTGATTCTGGAGAGTAGTCCACAGTGAGTCTGATGGTGGGATGGAACTTGTTGATGTCATCATATAGTTGTTTCAGTCATTGTTTGCCCATGTGTCCAAAGGAAAAAAATGTCATCAATGTATCTAGTATATAGCATCGGTTGAAGGTCCTGTGCAGTGATCAAACCTCTGCATGAAGATATTGGCATATTGAGATGCAAATTTGGTTCCCATGGCTGTTCCGTATGTCTGGATGAAGAACGGGTTGTGATCCAGGATGAAACAAATGAGTTGTAAAATTACATCTGGAGATTGACAGTTGTCAGCATTGAGTACTCAGACAGTTGCAGCAATGCCATCGTCGTGGGAGATGCTGGTGTAGAGTGCCGAGACAACCGTTGTGATGAGGAATGCTCTTGTTGATTGGTTAGGTTGATTGGCCATGCTGAATTGATCCTAATTTCAGGGGGATTAGTAGGGCCAATATGTGGGGTTACAGCGATAGGGTGGGATTGTTGTTGGTGCAGATTCGATCGGTCAAATGGTCTCCTTCTGTACTGTAGAGATTCTATGATTCTAAGACAAACAGGGGAGACGGGGGACTGAGTACCCTCTGTTATCCATACTTCCCCTTCTCTACATCTTCTCCAGAGCCTTCAACTTGCCATCGACGAAGACAAACATCTCGCCAAGGCCATCCTCACTATTTGCCTTCAAACAACAGCCTGAACTCAAACAGACCACTGTATGCAGCAAACCACCCAGCCTTCAGGAGAACAGTGACTACGACACCACACAACCCTGCCACAGCAACCTCTGACAAGATGTGCCAGATCATCCGCATGGATGCCATCATTCCATGTGAGAATACCAACTACATGGTACATACTCCTGTGACTTGGCCAACATTGTCTACCTGATACGCTGCAGGAAAGGATGTCCAGAGGCATGGTACATTGGCGAGACTTTGCAGACGCTACGATAATGGATGAATGGACACCGCTTGACAATCAGCAAGCAGGACTGTTCCCTTCCTGTTGGGGAATATTTCAGCAGTCAAGGGTATTCAGCCTCAGAACTTCAGGTAAGCATTCTCCAAGGTGACCTTCAAGACATGTGACAACGCAGAATCACCGAGCAAAAACCAATCGCCAAGTTCCGCACAGGAGGACGGCCTTAACTGGGATCTTGGGTTTATGTCACACTATCTGTAATCCCATGATTTGTCTGGGCTTGCAAAATCTCACTAACTATCCTGGCTTGGGACAATCCACACCTCTTTAACCTGTGCTTAACCTTCTCTCCATCTGCATTGTCTGCACCTGCAAAGTCTTGATTTACCAGTTAAGACCCACATTCCAACCATTATCTTGTAATTGAGTTTGTGTCTATATATGCCCTGTTTGTGAAACAAATCCTGCACTCACCTGATGAAGGATCAGTGTTCTGAAAGCTCATGCTACCAAATAAACCTCTTGGACTTTAACCTGGTATTGTGAGACTACTTACTGTGCCCACCACAGTCCAATGCCAGCAACTCCACATCAATTAAGGAAGAAGAGCAATATTTGCACATAGAGAGATAATTTGTTTCTCTTTTGTAAAATGAATGCCATCTTTTGGAGACTGTGGGCAACTAAAAGCAGCACTTCTATTATTTGTATGGACCTTTGAGTATACTAGCAAAATGTACTTCTGGGACAAATTGAGAAATACTTGGGGCCAGAAATTGTCAGGCAAACATACGAATTAGGAGCAGCAGTAAGCTACTCAACTCCTTGAGCCTGCTCCACAATTCAATAAGATCTGATTGAGATTACAATCACATTCCTGCCTACACCCAATAATCTTTCAACCCCTTATTAATAAAGAAACTATCGAGTTCTGTCTTAAAAATGTTCAAAGATTCTGCTTTCACTACCTTTGGAGGAAGAGAGTTCCAAAGACTTATGTCCATAGAATCATACAACATAGAAGAGGCTCTTTGGCCCATCTGGTCTGCACTGACACATTAGAAACACCTGAACTCCCACCTAATCCTATGTGCCAGCACTTGGCCCATAGTGCCGAATGTTATATATGCCAAGTGCTCATCCAGATATTTTTTAAAGAACGTGAGGCTACTCGCCTCCGCAACCCTCCCAGGCAGCACATTCCAGACTGTTATCACGCTCCGGGTAGAAGTTTTTCCTCACATCCCCCTGAAGCTCCTGCCCCTCACCTTATCCTATATTCCCTCATGCTCCTTTTCGCTCCGTCCATGTATCTCATAATCTTATAAACCTTGATCAGGTCACACCTCAGTCTTCTCTGCTCCGATGAAAACAAGCCTACACAATCTCTCTTCATAATTTAAATGTTCCATCCTGGTCTCCTCTGCACTCCCTTCAGTGAAATCACATCCTTCTGATAATGTGGCGACCAGAACTGCACACAGTGCTCCAACTGTGGCCTCACCAAAGTTCTATACAACTCCAACATGACTTCCCGGCTTTTGTAATCTATGTAAGAAGTCTCATAACATCAGGTTAAAGTCCGACAGGTTTATTTGGTAGCAAAAGCCAATAGCTTTCGGAGTGCTACTCCTTCGTCAGGTAAGTGGGAATTCTGTAATCTATGCCTCCAATCTTGATAAAGGCAAGTGCCCCATGTGCCTTTTTCACCACCCTACTAACATACCGTTCCACTCTCAGAGATCTTTGGACAACATGCCAAGGTCCCTTTGTGCCACAGAATTTTCTAGTGTCCTATCATTCATTGAGTACTCTCTTGTCACATTACTCCTTCCAAAGTGCATCAGCTCACACTTTTCAGGGTTAAATTCTATCTGCCATTTATCTGTCCATTTGACCATTCCATCTATATCTTCCTGTAACACTAGACATACCACCTCACTGTTAATCATGCATCTAATCTGTATGTTTTCCACAAACTTACTAATCCTACCCCCCCCAAATAGTTATCAATGTCATTTATATGAATGACGACTAATAAGGGATCCAACTCTATGATACGCCACTGGACACTGGCTTCCAGTCACTAAAGCAGACTTCTATCATCACCCTCTGTCTCTTACAACTAAGCCAATTTTGAATACACATCATCAAATTACTCTGTATCCCATGTGAATTTACCTTCTTTATAAGTCTTTATGTGGGATCTTGTCAAAAGCTTTGCTGAAATCCATATAAATTATATTGACTGCACTGCCCTCGTCTACACACACCTAGTCACCTCCTCAAAAAGTTCAATCAAATTTGTTAGGCTCAGAGAAAAAAGTTCTCCTCATCTGTCTTAAATGAGCAACCCCTTATTTTTAAAGAGTGGCACCAAATTCTAGATTCTCCAACAGGAGGAAACAGCATCTCCACATCAACCCTGTCAACCCTTAGGATCGGAAATCACTTTATTTATCAGTTAATTGTACAACAAATTCAGGTGCAGATATGAGTTGAATGAATATATCCAAAAGTTGCTCAGTTGTGCTGCTCCATCTTCACCTTTGCAAAACAATATATCACATTGATGTGTTAAAACATATTGAATGGCAGGAAGATGCTATAAATATGAGATAAATGCAAACTAATTGCACCAGGGAAAATTAATTTTTGTCACTTCAAGTGTACGCAACCTTTAAAAGGACATGGGTTCTGACAATGAACTACAAAAGTGGAGCCATGTTTCTTTATAGTAAAGAATGTTGGTGATTTTAAAATATCACTACAATGTTTTTACTTTTCTTGACTCTTTTTATTTTTTTTGATTCAATCTTTCTCTCTTCTCTCTTGATGTACCTCATTGACATTGAATTCATCCACTCTATATTAAAGGGCCTTCTGCCCTTGCACTATTCATTTTTACAATATATCAATCTGACTGATTAAGGAGGTAAACTATTCACCCTGATGCCTTTTATCTGGCTGGACATTTATTTTGTCGCACCTTTCCTAACTTTGTATGCAAAAATGTATAATTGTGCAAGAGCAAATTTAACTAATATCAGATATAATTTGATGCTCTACTACATCATAATTTGGGCCAGTAATAATGTCTTCACACTTTATTACTTTACTTGCTAAATAAGTAATTATCAACAATAACATGAACACAACATTGCAAATTTTAACAGACTTTTTAACAGGAAAAAGACTGACCTTTAAGTATAGATTTTGTAATACTTTGTGCATTATGCCTGTTGAACAGTTGTAAAGTGGCATGTACATGTCACCGTGATTCAATCAATAAAATGTTCATATTGATCAGACTTTTAACTTCAAGTCTGTATAGCTGTGTATAAAAACATTTATTTTTCTGGCCTAATGCACCAAGTTTAATTACAGAATTTTTTAAAGTTACATTTTTTTAACAAATAAACATAAAATATGATATCAGTCAGAAAACATACAAGTGAAACTGGAAATATCACAAAATGTACACAAATAGACCAGAAATTATCTGTTGACAAATGCTTTTATTCGATAAAGTAGTGTTGTAAAAGCTTCTTCACACATATAAAAAGGACCTGTGACATTTTGGAAAAAATCGATGATCTCAGCCAGCATCTTGTTCTTTTACAATTAACATCGAGGTTAGATACCTTATTATTGATAAATGTAGATTTACTCAGGTTTTTTTTTCAGATGGCTACAACTCAGAAAATCTGTGTTTGCTGAAAACACTGTTTCTTGGCAAAAAGGATTGACAAGAACCATTCCAGAATCTACATAATTGTCATTCAGGGGGGACTGAGGTTCAGATAGATGGTCCTGAAAAATAAGAACAAGCATTTTCAAATGAGATATCCCAATATGTTATTTACAAACAATGCCAGCTTTTAAATATTGTGATATTTGATTGCATGCAAAATAATTTTCGCAGATATGGAAATCTAGACAAGAATTATTTCCTCTGATAAACTTCACGATCTCCTCAAAGAATTCATAGAATTAGAGTCATAGAGGTTTGCAGCATGGAACCTCGGCCCAACTTGTCCATGCTGCCCTTTCTCTTTAAACAACGAAGCTAGTCCCAAGTGCCTGTGTTTGGCCCATATCCCTCAATACTAATCTTACTCATGTAATTGTCTAAATGCTTTTTAGAAAACAAAATTGTACCTGTCTCTACTACTACCTCTGACAGCTTGTTCCAGACACTCACCCCCTGCGTGTGAAAAAACTGGCCCTCTGGACCCTTTTGTATCTCTCCCCTCTCACCTTAAACCTACGCCCTCTAGTTTTAGACTCCCCTACCATGAGGAAAAGATACTGACTATCTAGCTGATCTATGCCCCTCATTATTTTATAGACCTATATAAGATCACCCCTAAGCCTCCTATGCTCCAGAGATAAAATTACATTTTATAAAGCACAGAAATAGGCCATTCAATCCAATCATCCATGCTGGTGTTAACACTGCACTTGAATCCTCTCCTATCCTTCTTCAGTTAACTTAATCAGCATGAACTTGTCTTTCTAGCCTCTTCTTAAAGTGCTATTTGCTTGAATCTGGATCTGTGTCAGGGAGTAATTTAGCAACTTGCATATTCTCACCACCCTGGGAAAAGAATTTCTTTCGAATTTGATTCCTTGATGATTATCTTGTGTTGATATTTGTGCTCTTCCCCACAAGTGGAAACATCTTTATGTCTACTCTATTAACACAGAGACTAGGAGCAGAAGTACACTGTTCAGCCTATGAGCCTGCTTTGCCATTCATTATCATGGTTGATCCCTGAGCTTTCTCCCCAAACCTCTTGATGACAGTAAAATCTAAAACTCTACCTTTTTCTTGAATACATTTAGTAACTTAGAATCCACAGCCTTCTGTGGTAGAGAATTCCACAGGATCCCTACCCTTTGAGTGAAGAAATGTTTCCTCATTTTAGTGTAAATGGTCTACCTCATATCCCGAGACTGTCCCCACTGGTTCTAGATTCCCTAACCAGGGAAAATTTCCACCCTGCATCTTCACTGTCGAGCTTTGTTAAAATTTTATATATTTCGGTCAGATCTCCTCTTATCTTTCTAAACTATAGAATCTTACAGTGCAGAAGGAGGCCATTCAGCTCATCGAGTCTGCATCAACCACAACCCCACCTAGGCTCTATCCCTATAACCCTATGCATTTACCCTAGCTCGTGTTCCTGACACAAAGGGACAATTTAGCATGGCCAATCCACCTAACCCGCACATCTTTGGACTGTGGGAGGAAACCAGAGCATCCTGAGGAAACCCATGCAGACATGGGGAGAATGTGTAAACTCCACACAGACAGTGCCCCAAGCTGGGAATTGAACCCAGTTCCCTGGTGCTGTGAGGCAGCAGTAATAACCGCGGTACCATGGTGTCACCCAGAATACAGTCAATCCAATCTCTCCTCATTACAGTCCCAGCAGTTGTATCACTTAAAGAACATCTGCAGCACTCCCTCTATGACAAGTGTATCTGTTCTTAGGTAGGGAGAGCAAAACTGCACGCAATGTTCCAGGTGTGGGCTCATCAGGGCCCCGTATAACTGCAGTAAGACATCCCGACTTCTGAACCCAAATACTCTTGCACTGAAGGTCAACACATAATTTGTTTTCATAGAACCACAAAGCGCAGAACAGGCTCTTCAACCCACCAAGTTTATACTGACAAATGAGAAACACTTGTCCCACATAATCACATTTGCAAGCACTTGGCCCATAGCCTTGAATGTTATGAAATGCCAAGTGCTCATCCAGGTACTTTTTGAAGGATATGAGCCAACCTGCCTCCACCTCCCTTCCAGTCAACACATTCCAGACCATCATTGCCCTCTTGTTAAAAAAACATTTCTTCACATTCCCCCTAAACATCTTGCCCATCACTTTGAATATGTGTCCCCTCGTGACTGACCCTTAAGGGGATTAGCTGCTCCTTATCCACCCAGTCCATGCCCCACATAATATTGTGAACCTTGATCAGGTCACTCTCAGCCTTCTCTGCTCCAGCAAAAACAACTGAAGTCTACCTAACCTCTCTTCATAACTTAAATGTTCTATTCCAGCCATATCCTGGTGAATCTACTCTACACTCCATCCAGTGCAATTCACATCCTTCCTACAAGATGGCGACCAGGACTGAACACAGTGCTCCAGCTGTGGCTTCACCAAAGTTCTATACAACTCCGACATGACTTCCCTGCTTGTGTAATCTATGGCTTGATTGATAAAGGCAAATGTCCCATATGCTGTTTTCACCACCCTTCTAACATGTTGTCTTCAGAGATCTGTGGACAAACGTCAAGGTCCCTTTGTTCCACAGAATTTCCTAGTGCCATGCTGTTCATTGAATACTTCCTTGTCAAATTACTCCTTCCAAACCTTACACTCTTGAAACTTTTAAAGAATGCTTCAAAAACTGTATGAATCTTTCGGCAATTCCACTGGTTGATGGATGATAAGGCATGGATTTTATAGGCTAACTATCATTTACTTTGAGATAATCCTCAAACTCTTGTGAAGTAAACTATGAACCATTATCTCTAACAATCTGTTTTGGTTTATTAAATCTTGCAAAAAGATTAGTCAAGTTTTTCAATGGTTTGTTCCGCTGGAGTAGATCTCATGATAACAACTTCCAGCCATTTTGAACGTGCATCAATTATGACTAAGTACACATAATCATCAAATGGACCAGGAAAATCTATACTCAATCATTGTCATGACATTTTAGGCCACTCCCAAGTGTGTAAAGAAGACAACGGTGGTGCATTTTTTATTCATACACAGGACTGACACTGTTCCACTTTTTCTTCAAGGTGCGCATCCAGACCTGGCCACCAAAAATAACTATGTGCAAATTTCTTCATCTGGACTATACCAGAATGTCCTTCATGTAGTTGCTCAAGGACTCTTCCATGCAGACTAGGAGGAATGAGTACTCAGATTCCCCACAATAAACACCCACCTTGGATGGTCAACTCAAGCTTTCTTGACACATATGGTTTCAAATCAGGATGCAGACAATGGGCAGAATTTTACTGGCACGTCTGCCCAAGTTTCGCACGATCCCGCCCAAGGCCAATGGAGAATGCTGTTCTCCTACCTGAGACCACCCCCAGAATCGGGGCTGGCATGCCAGTAAAATTCAGCCCAATGTGTTCATTCCTTTCAATATCATCTCCATCATCTTCCCCATCATGGGATAATTTCTGGTATGTCTCTGAACTTGAGAAGCTGTCACAGGCAAATGATCTACTTGCAAAAAAATAAAGATTATTAGCAAAACTAGTTGGTGGTGCTTCTAAAATATCATCCATCTTTTTACCTGCTTTATGTAGGCCTTTACTATCAATCATGTGATCCAAATACTGGACTAATGTTTGGAAAAAGTCACATCTTCTTTCTCGATATGCAGACCATATGCTTGAAGATGTTCCAATGTTGCTTCTAAATTATTCAAGTGTTCCTTTTCAGTGGACTCTGTAATTAGAATATCCATCAGGTAACATTGTACATCAGAGCGACCACTTGAAATTTGATCCATCGATCTTTGGAATAGGACTAGTGCAGATGTTATTTCCAAAAAGGCTATCTTTTATAACGAAAAGACCTTTGTGAGTAATGATGGTTAGTAATGATTGAGATTCAACGGATACATTCAGCTGTAAATTTGCTTGTGAGAGATCAATTTTCCTGAATTTCTGCCCACCTGATAACCCAGCAAGCAAATCTTCAATTAAAGGAAGTGGATATTGATCAGCACATAAAACCGGATTTATGATTGTTTTGAAACCATCATAAATATGAACTAAACCATCTGATTTGTGATGGTAGTAGCTGAGTCAATCATTGTAACTGGTTCTAATACACCAATGTTAACAAGTCATACTAAATCTTCTTTGACCTTGGGACAAATTGCATTTTACTTTAAGACTTTTTGGTTGACTATTAAGCTTCATCTTGGGTTTCATTTGAACTCTCTCCATTGAATCAAGTGTCTCTTCAAGTACACTCCTGCAGGTCTGTTTTGACATGGACCAATCCATGACAGCACTCCGGTTAAGCTTAATCTTCTCCAACCATGATCTCCCAAATAGAGGTGGAAAATTACCACAGACCACGATGAGAGGCAACTCTGGTATTTGTTCACGCAACTCTATGTTGACCATGATGTAACTTTTAACAGCATGATCTCTTCTGTGTATGCCATTAAAATCAGATCAGCTGGTTTTAAAGGAATATGCTTTTGTTGATATGCAGTCTCAGGACTTAAAGATACATCAGCACCAGTATCAACCTCCATCCTAATAGGTTGCCACAAAACTTCAGAATCGCCCAGAATCTATGTCTTGAGCCTGTATGGATAAGACGTACAGTTGAAGCTCTCCATCATATTTCTGGACATTCTCTTCTTCAGTCGTAATTCTTTTCTTCTGTGATGTAAATTCTTTTTGTAGAATGTAACTTGTTCTTCAAAGGTACCAGATTCTTCTTCTGAATAGTCTTCTCAGGGGAAACTAGCCCAACAAGCTTTTGCAATATGCCCCATTTTGAACAATTCCTGCATTGACTATCCATGCTTCAGCATCCAATTGCTGAATAACCCATTTTGGCACAACTGTGGCATGGTTGTTGCTGTTTCTATTTCTATGGCTGTTCCCACCTTGTGGATCTTCATTCCTCCACCAAATGGTGAAGCCGTTTTAGCAGCCAATTCCATTGACATTGAAATTTCTATTGCTGTTTTTAAAGTCAAAGCATGTTCAGTAAGCAATCTTCTTCTGATAGCCTCATTTTGGAGAGCACAAACTAGATGATTTCTAAGAGTATCACTAAACTTATAATGTTATGCCAGCCTTTTTATGGTTGCCACAAACAAAGAAATGTTTTTGCCTTCCACTTGATTCCTCCGGTGGAACCTCTGATCAAAGGCTTCGGAGAGTAATACTCTTCAGGGATCTTTGTCACGTTATCGTAAGTTTTTGCTCCTGGCTTTGCTGGACAAACAAAGTTCCAGAGCAAATTGAAGGATTTGCTTCCAACTGTACTTAGAAAAGCTGGTATGTGCAACTCATCTGCAATTTTATTTGCTTGTACAAAGTATTGAAAATGCTCTGCTTGAGAGCGCCATGATTCATTTTTTTCATTGAAAGGCCCCATGGATCGTAATTGACTCACCATTTCCCACCAGGCACTAGCAACTTAAGACTTAAATTATACATCAAATTATCCCTGCTGCCAAAATGCATCAGCTTGGACTTCACTATTTCAAATTTTTGCTTGTCTATCCTGTTTGTCTATCTGTTATGTTGCAAATGATTTGTTTCTCCTCACTGTTGGCTATTCCTCCAAGTTTGGTATCATTGGCCAATTTTGGAATTCTCCTCCACATTTCAAGATCTAAGTCATTTACATACTGCAAAAACAAAGTGGTCCAAGCCCTAACCTTTGAAGATTCCCACAGTTTCCAACACGCTGGTCTGAATATCTTACTAAGTTGATTTAGCATTCGAAAACATGAAATTACTATACTTACTCACAAGACACACTGAACATGCCAAAGTGTTGAGTTTATTCACTCAAGTGTAAATGACTTTTAACAGCATGATAAATCTCATATGCTGCCACCAATCTTGCTGGCACTGAAAACTAACTTTTATAAATGCTGCAAGTCATTTAACCAGGTATTAATTATTATTGGAGGTTTTAAAACATTTAACTTTCCCTTCTGTCTCCATCCTATCTTTCTTCTCTTCTTTTTGCTTTCCGTACATGATTCCAAATTGAATTACATATTCTAATAGACATTTCCTGAGTTAGATTATATTCGTTAAAATTCTTAATCTGATTGTTTGAGGTTTTGTGATGCTGCTTGTCTGGTACTCAAGTAAATACGTGGGGTTACAGGGATGAGGCCTGGGTGACATTGTGGTCGGTGCTGGCTCGATGGGCTGAATGGCCTCCTTCTGCACTGTAGGGATTCTATGGTTCTATACAATTCCATATTATTTGTAGAGGGCACCCTGATATGTAGACTATCTGATGAACAACAAATTGCAATCTACAGAGATCCTATGGGAAAGAGTAAGCAAGATAAATAAAGTTTGTTCACCACTGACTACAAAATCCTCCAAAAGGCATGACCTTTTGATTTCGAGGTGAAAGTACTGCCATTATGAAAAAGTATTAAGTTTCAATTTTGTCCTGTAGATACTGCAGGTTTCCAGAAAATCTATTTAATTTGGCCTATTTACATAGATGGAGGCAAAATTAGACATGTTAATACAGTTTGTTGACTAATGAGAAGAAGGTGCAAGACAAGCAGATCTGCTGGCTGCCATTGATTACCTCACAGGTAAACTAGCAGAAGTCAAATAACTATGTTAATCTTACGTGACTGATCATCTGGTTGGGCCATCCCATGCTGGTTAGGCCACTAAATCACTTTATTTACTTAATCTATAATTTCAGGTATTTTCAAATCTTTAAAAAATAAATTACCTCTGATGTTTCAAAAGATTGGATTTCTCTTGGAAGTTCCACAGCATGTCTGTTGAAATAATCCATAGTGATTGTATTGTTCCAATAACTTGAATTGTTTTCAGGGTTTGCCGGCTTCTTCTTTTTCTGCATACAGCACACTGTAAGTAAAACTGCTGTCAATAGAAAACAGAGGTTAATTTTATATAAGAAAGTATCCGGTGCTGATGATGATATCATTTTGAAGCAGGCAGTCAGAACATTGTGACATAAGACGTCCTCTTGAAGACCAGAGTGGTAGACTGTGTATGGAACCAAAAGGGATGGGGGAGATACTAAATGGTTTTTTTGCATCTTTATTTACTGAGGAAATGGACATGGAGTCTACAGAAATAGGGCAAACAGGTAGGGAGGTCATGGAACCTTTACAGATTAAAGAGGAAGAGGTGCTGGCTGTCTTGAGGCAAATCAGAGTGGATAAATCCCCAGGACCGGACAGGGTATTCCCACAGACCTTGAGGGAGGCTAGTGTTGAACTTGCAGGGGCCCTGGCAGACACACTTAAAATGTCAGTATTCACGGGGGAGGTGCCAGATGATTGGAGGATGGCACATGGTGTTCCATTGTTTAAAAAAGGTTCCAAAAGAAATCCGGGAAATTATAGGCCAGTAAGTTTGACGTCGGTGGTGGGCAAGTTATTGGAAGGTGTGATAAGGGATAGGATCTACAAATATTTGGATAGGCAGGGACTTATTAGGGAGAGTCAACATGGCTTTGTGCATGGTAGGTCATCTTGGCTTATGAGGCTATACTGACTGGAATTCAGAAGAATGAGGGGAGATCTTATAGAAACATATGCGATTATGAAGGGAATAAATAAGATAGAAGCAGGGAACTTGTTTCCACTGGCAGGTGAAACTAGAACTAGGCTGCACAGCCTCAAAATAAGGGGAAACAGATTTAGGACTGGGTTGAAGAAGAATTTCTTCAAACAAAAGGTTGTGAATCTGTGGAATTCCCTGCCCAATGAAGCAGTTGAGGCTGCCTCATTGAATGTTTTTAAGGCAAAGATATTTTTGAACAGTAAAGGAATTAAGGGTTATGGTGAGCGAGCGGGTAAGTGGTGTTGAGTCCACAAAAAGATCAGCCATGATCTTATTGATCATGGCTCCAGGGGCCAGGTGCCTACTCCTGTTCCTAGTTCTTATGAGGGACGTTGTCAAAGGCCTTACTGAAGCCCACGTCGACAGTATCCACTGCCCTACCATCATCAATCATCTTTGTCCTTCATTATTGCACTTGAATGCAGGTTACAAGATCAACAGCAGGGTTCTGAGGAATGTGGAGGAACAGAGAGATCTTGGGGTTCATTTCCACAGATCTCTGAAGGTTGCCACTCAAGTGGATAGAGCCGTGAAGAAGGCTTATGGTGTGTTAGGGTTTATTAACAGGGAGTTTGAGTTTAAGAGCTGTGGGGTTATGTTGCAACTATACCGGACGTTAGTGAGACCACATTTGGAATATTGTGTTTAGTTCTGGTCACCTCACTATAAAGAGGATGCGGAAGCACTGGAGAGGGTGCTGAGGAGATTTATCAGGATGCTGCCTGGTTTGGAGGGTAGGTCTTATGAGGAAAGGTTGTGGGAGCTGGGGCTTTTCTCTTTAGAGCAGAGGAGGATGAGAGGCAACTTAATAGAGGTTTATAAGATGAAGAGGGGGATTGATAGAGTGGATGTGCAGAGACTATTTCCTTGGGTGGATTAGCTATTACTAGGGGGCATAACTGTAAGGTTAATGGTGGGAGATATAGGAGGGATGTCCAAGGTAGTTTCTTTACTCAGAGTTGTTGGCATGTGGGATACACTGCCTGCTGTGATAGTGGAGTCGGACACTTTAGGAACTTTCAAGCAGTTATTGGATAGGCACATGGAGCACACCAGAATTATAGGGAGCGGGATAGCTTGATCTTGGGTTTGGACATAGCTCAGCATAACATTGAGGGCCGAAGGACCTATACTGTGCTGCACTGTTCTAACCAGGAATCACTTCTATCTTACCGCCAGAAGGACTTGCAGGTTGACACACTCAAACTCTTCAGCTGCGTTATGAGTGCACCTTCCTTGGTTAAGTTCTGGGGGTGGAACTTGAACACAGAGCTTTTGACTCAGAGGCAGGGATGTTACTCATTGTGCCAGAAGACCTTCCACTTTCTCACTTGTCATTCTCCTCTCTACTGAGCTCCCTCACTCACCAAACTCCAAATTTCACACCTTTGTGCACTCAAACAACACTCAGAGACTCTGGGGCTGATTTTACCATCAAGTTGCACCCATTTTCGGACACAAAAACTTAGTAAAGTTGGGATGAGGTGAGTAGCGTGATCTACGACCGTCTCTGCGCCCATTTCCCCTTTACTAAGTGCCTAAAATGGCCATGATTGGGACCACACCTAAAATGTGTGCAATGCCAATTTAAATGCATTTAAGTGCATTTAAATTGAATTAATGGGCTGGACGTCCAACTTTACTTTCCCTCTTTACAACCATGTTCACCATTTCCGAATCGGTGCGAAACAGACACAGTACAAAGAAAATTACAGCATAGGAACAGGCCCTTCAGCCCTCCAGGCCTGCACCCACCATGCTGCCCAACTCAACTAAAACCCCCTATCCTTTATTTTTAAGAAGCGGGTTGATGGGTTTTTGATAAGAGAGGGGATTAAGGGTTATGGGGAGAGGGCGGGAAAGTGGAACTGAGCCACGACAGATCAGCCATGATCTTATTGAATGGCGGGGCAGGCTCGAAGGGCCAGATGGCCTACTCCTGCTCCTATTTCTTATGTTCTTATGTTCTTATGTTCCTTCCAGGGACCATACCCTTCCATTCCCATCTTATTCATGTATTTGTCAAGACGCACCTTAAAAGTCACTATTGTATCCACTTCCACTACCTCCCCTGGCAATGAGTTCCAGGCACCCACCACTCTGTGTCTGTCTCATATATCTCCTTTAAACCTTGCCCTCGCACCTTAAACCTATGCCCTCTAGTAATTAACTCTTTCACCCTGGGAAAAAGCTTCTGACTATTCATTCTGTCCATGCCTCAATAAAAGTCAGATTTGGGAGCTCCATTAGTGAGGTTAATGATGAGTTAAGTGCTCATCGCTATCTGCAGTTCCACCAACCCTGATGTCATCCGCAAACTTACCAATCAAATGAGTTACATTTTCCTCCAAATCATTTATAAGTATTACACAGAAAGAAAGGAAATCTTGCATTCCAGATCGCATTATCTTGTCCCATGTCCCTAAATTGAATCCAGGACTGCTCTGTTCGGTCCCAGGGAGAAACTCGCACCACTGACTAGACGGCCCCTCCTACTCAATTTTCAGGTTTTCTGACGACATCACCGTAGTGGGTCAGTTCTCAAACAATGACAAGATGGAGTGCAGGGATGAGATAGAGAATCTGGTGAACTGGTGCAATGACAATAATCTGTCCCCCAATGTCAACAAAACAAAGGAGATAGTCATCGACTTCAAGAAGCATAGTGGAGAACATGCCCCTGTCTACATCAATGAGGGCGAAGTAGAAATGGTTGAGAGTTTCAGGTTTGTAGGTCTCTAGATTACCAACAACCTGTCCAGGTCCCTCCATGCCAACGCTATAGTTAAGAAAGCCCATTAACGCCTCTACCTTTTCAGGGTACTAAGGAAATTTGGCATGTCTACTACGACTCTCACCAACTTTTATAAATGCACCACAGAAAGCATCCTTTCTGGTTGTATCACAGTTTAGCATGGCTCCTGCATTGCCCAAGACTGCAAGAACCTACAAAAGATTGTGAATGTAGCCCAATCCATCATGCAAACCAGCCTCCCATCCTTTAACTCTCTCTACGCTTCTCGCTACCTCGAAAAAGCTGCCAGCATAATTAAAGACCTCACACACCCTGGACATACTCTCTTTCACCTGCTTCCGAGGGGAAAAGATACAAAAGTCTGAAAACAAAAGACTCAAGGACAGTTCTTCCCTGCTGCCATCAGACTTTTGAATAGACCTACCTTACATTAAGTTGATCTTTCTCTACACCCTAGCTATAACTGTAACACTACATTCTGTACTCTCTTCTTTCCTTCTCTATGAATGGTATGCTTTTTCTTTATAGCATGCAAGAAACAATACTTTTCATGTATATTAATACATGTGACAATAATAAATCAAATCAAACATCAATGTCAAATTGAGGGACAGCCAATAATCCAGTGCCTGGAGTGAGTGCAGCAAAGGTGTATCAGAATGGTAACTGGAATACAAAGGTTAAATTATCAGGAGAGATTACACAAACTAAAGTTAAAGTTTATTTGTTTGTCACAAAAGTAGGCTTACATTAACACTGCAATGAAGTTACTGTGAAAATCCCCTAATCACCAGGGTGACTAGAGGATTTTCACAGTAACTTCATTGCACTGTTAATGTAAGCTTACTTGTGACACTTACTATTATAAACTTCAACTCACAACGCCTGGAAGCTGGATTCAATTCGACCTCGGATGACTGTGTGGGGTGACTACGTGGAGTGACTCTGTGGAGTTTGCACATTCTCCCCATGTCTGCGAGGGTTTCCTGTGAGTTATCCAGTTTTCTCCCACAGTGCAAAGATGTGCAAGATAGATGGATTGGCCAAGCTAAATTGCCACTTCATGTCAGGGGATTATCAGAGTAAATACCTGGGGATACAGGGATAGGGCTTAGGTGGGGTTGATACCGGTTGAATAGCCTCCTGCACTGTAAGGATTCGATGATTCTACTCAAAGAACATCAGTCAAATGCTTTGCTTTTCTATTTTGCCTCTGAAATTAAGGACAATAAGTACTCAATCTGCAAATATTTTGACCTTCCTGTGGTCATGTGTTAATTCCTAATGGATAGTTTCACATTGACCATTCTCGGTCCAATTGTGTCCTGGCAAAAGCAGAATTTACTCAAATTCAGAGCGTTCTGTATCATGATCACTCATTTACATCTGAAGGTGGTAACGTTTTCCAGCACTGTATCTGCAGAATCAGAAACTTCACAGTTAGAGATTAACATGTTAAAGTATCCTCCCCATTGTGGCCCTTTATCTGGACATGCTTAGATTAAACCTGAAAATGTTCTCAGTTAGACTGATATGGTATTATACTTGTTATAAATTAACTTTTCTACATGGATTTCAGTCTTAGAAACTTTTCATGTTGTACAAAGATTTGAGATTCTTTTCAATTTCATTGGACATTAAAGCCTATGTTAAGTTGCTAATCATTATTTTAGTCACACACAGCCTAAATATTTAAATTATTCATAAAATATATGATAAGTACCGTACAGTAGTGAAATTGAATTCCTGACTTACAGCATGATGAAACAGGCACACTGATAGCCAAAATAATCCAGGCTATGTCAATTTTGCTGAGGCAGATAGTTGTTTTTTGCTGAGGCTTATCTTCTTCAGTTACGTGGGAAATGTTGCTGGATATTTGAGGGTTCCTTGTTCCTGCAGGAACTACTCTGTTCAGGAAATTTCCTGCTGCTGTTGTATCTGATTCAGAAAAGGCTGAAGAAATCCCAGGTGCAGACAAAGTTGACAGAACACCATTAGAAAAAGAATCACTTCCCATTGTGCTGAATGTTGTCATGGAGGTTGAAATATAAGATTCAAGCATGGCTGGTAGGTGTTGACTGCCAACTTTCAATAAATCCTTCAGTCTATCAATGTATGGGGGATAGTCACTCATTACAACAGACAAATCTAGGTTTAGATCTGGTTGTGATTTTAGTGACAAGCTATCAAACGTAGAAGTGAGCTGTGAGATGGAACTAATTATCAGATTAGTTGGCAAGGCAGGAAGAAATGATGTCTGTAAAATGTTTTCTTCTGTGGTGTTTGACCTCTCAATTTGCTGGAGATTTTTAAGGTCATGCAGGCTGTAGGTTTCATTTGAAAATTTAAGCATAGTGATGTTATGGATATCAGAGGTTCTCGAAACCACTTCAGACGGATGGTTAACAAATGAAGAAATTGTCTCAAAAGCGTTGTGGTATATTCTAGTAGTAAAAGAAGAATACAATATTAAATTTCCATGAAGTGGTACAGGCTCCACTAAGTCATTTTTATGACGTGGAGACAGTCTCTCTTTTAAAGGTGTTGGCTTTGAATACAAAGTGCTTTGATTATACATGGAAACTGAGACCTCCATTGTTCTGAGATAATTATAGGCATCATTCTGTGTTGAGACTGATGGTGGTAACTGGATGATGGTAGGTGTGGGTTCAATTAAGCTGGTATCCATCAGCTTGATGTCATGGACAATCTGAAGATATTTCAAGTTACTTCCATCTGTAGCTAACATCCTATGCCAGTTTGTATGATCCAACATCTTGGGATTAGCACTAGATTTGGGAAGTGCTGTACTTGCAGTAAAATCTATTAGATGATTTTGAGAACTTGACTTAAGAGGCAATTCTTGTGCAGTGGACATTAGTTCTTCTGTCAATGCCAGGATCAGTAGAACAACTAAATGCAAATAAGAACAAGATATTATTTAAAATCAAACATCAATGTATAGCAGTGTTATATCATGTAATCATAGAGTATTACAGCTATCTGGCCCAAACTGGCTCAGTGAATGTACGATAAAACTAGTCCCATTCACCTGCTATGGGGAGCATCATTCCTGTAGCCCTGTAAATTGGTGTTTTGTAAGTATTAATCCATTTCCCTTTTAAAAATTTCCAAAGCATTTGCTTTTGGCATCCTTCAAGCAGTACATTCCAGATCATAAAAACTCAGTCTGAAAATAACCGCTTCCTCGTCTCCTCTGATTTTTTATGCCAATCATCTGAAATCTGTGGCCAGGATATTCCTTGCCCGATCAGTGTTCAGAGGCACACTGGAAAATATTGTAAGAAGACCCTGGGTGCATTTCCTGATGGTGTAAATCCAGAAAATCCCTTCCCCCATCAATGCTGCCACTGAACATCAAAAACATAATTCTAACAACTTTGCATTTCATTATAGTAGCTGCACACCAGAATCTTTCATCCCAAGTGAAATTTAAATCTCATATCAGTGTGATCTCAGAACAATGTGATTTACAATTGCCATTGAAAAGTGTGCATCTGGGAGCCTGTACTTCACAGTGAACTCAAAGGCGACTGCACAGAACTTTGGGCAGCACTTGCAAGAAAGCAGCTCTGAGGATTCAAAGTGGGGCCACCATCCTGACCCCATTCAGGGTCAGGTCAGAGGCAAGTCTCCATAGTGGCTTTTTCATGGCTGGCTTGTAGTGCTGGGCAAGGGCAACAGTGTGGGAGATAGTGAGGTGGAACGGGGAGGTATTGGGCTCTGCAATTGGAAAAGCATTTCAAGATTGAGCATTCATCCACAGTTGAGGCAGTTCAATATCAGCTGCATTGCTGTGCCTGGGGTATGGCTTCTGAAGCAATCATGTCTACTCAAGAAACACTAATTCCTGAGAGTGCCAATGATTGCACCTGCTGTGTTAACTCTTCATACGCATCTGTTATAGGACTGCTGAATGATTGAGTGGGTAAGTTTGAGGATCCTCCTGCAATGGATGGGCGTGGATCACTCACTGAGTGTGGCACTCAGAACACCCAGCATTATAGCTGTATAGGCATGGGATATTGGCCGTCATGGTCTAAGCAAACCAGCTGGCCTGTGAGTGAAGGTTTGGCTAATGCCTGTGCTTGAACTGAGAGCACCATTGTATCATGTGGTGTGGGGAGGATGTGAATGGGGTTTTCGTAAGGCATCAATCAAACTAAACATTTGGTGATCAGAACTCTCTGGGTGCTTCCTTCCCTTTGAAGGATACTAGCTCGGTGCAGGGCGCCCTTTAAATGTGGTACTCAGATTAGTGAAGCTCTGAGATGTGATGATGTGGAGTGAGCTGCCCTGCCAATGAGTCATTGTTTAGAAAATGCAGAGACAGGGGTTTAACAAAGTCTTTGCTGATTTCTGGAAGAAAAATACGTCTTTTGTTTGTCAATCTCCCAGAAGTGTAAAACAGTTTGGACCAGAATTTTTATTTCCCTGTTTTACTAATGTTACATTTTAAGGTATACAAGACCAGTTCAGAACAGGATTCTCATTTCCATGTTTTATGTATTTTTTCTTCTGGGCTTTCTACCACATGAAATAGGTTCACCTTATTTACATTATCAAATGGTCAAATCTACTCTTAATCTATGGATATAGCTAGTCTTTCCACATAACTGCAGTCCACCATTTCAGGTATCAGCATGGTCGGTGCAGGCTTGGAGGGCCGAAGGACCTGTTCCTGTGCTGTAATTTTCTTTGTTCTTTGACATCTCGATCCTCTATGACATTGACTCCCATCCAACAGTGCAGTGTCCAGAACAGGACACAATTTTAAAGCTTAGTCCTAAATAGTTTCCATTTGAAAGGTTTAGAAAATGTCCCACAGTTGTGCTGTATGCCTCAGCATAAATCCTATATACACTAATCTCCATTGTTCAGGTGCTTTCTGAGATTTCTGGTATACACCCCAAAATTTTTCTTCCCTGCATTCCCGTTAAAATTGGATCATTTATCTCATTTTGCCTCTCCTCTTTCTTGATGTCTAACAATCACTTCACACTGTAAATTTACATCTACTATGAAACTGTCTGTTTAGAATCATAGAATCCATACAGTGCAGAAGGAGGAGATTCGGCCCATCGAATCTGCATCGACCACAATCCGACCCAGGCCCTATTCCCACAAACCCACATATTTACCCTGCTAAACCCTCTGACACCAAGGAACAATTTAGCATGGCCAATCAACCTAACCCGCACATCTTTGGACTGTGGGAGGAAACTGGAGCACCCGGAGCAAAGCTACGTCAACACAAGGGGAATGTGCAAAAGCCACACAGTGACCTGAGGCTGGAATTGAACCTGGGTCCCTGGCACTGTGCCACTGTATTGCCTTCTGACTGTTTAACCAGACTATGTCCTCTTGAAATATGTTAATATCCTCTTCATTGTTTACTACAATCTAAATGTTCTGCCATTGGCATAAAAAAAGTCATAACATCTGTTCCAACAATTTTATCATTGGAACAATGGAACTTTATAGCCTCACTTGGTTAAACAAGGCTGAAGTGCAGTGTTGACTCTGCCAGCCAGCCACTGAAGACCCAACATGCAGTGGAAACGAGGAAGTGTGTGCAATGGAGTGGGATGCTGAGTGTTTATTGTGTATGTAGCGGAGGGAATTAGCAGGTAACAACAGAAGACATGTAAGTGATGGAAGGGAAATGCTGCAAAGATCACAGAGGGGCAGGGGCACTTATTCTCAAGGCACCATAAAACACGATGGGGGGAGGTGGGCTGGAGAGAACCTTCAGAAGGGATTCTCCTGCCATGGGCTAATTCATAAAGTTGTTGAAACCACACTCCTGAAGTGAAGGCATAGGGCAGAGAGAGGGAGGTCCAGGTGACAACAGGGGCACAGCAGGAATATCAGGAGCTGCAAGATGGCCAGTCTCCAGGCAGACATGTCAAAAACACTGATTTTCAGGAGCTGAGAATAAAACTTGAGAAAATAAAATGAGTAGCAATATGGCAAACACTGATGTGGAACAACAATAGAAAATGTTTAAAACTGTTCAACAGAATGCAAGAGGAACATATTCTGCTAAAAGGAAAGAAGAGGCTAAACATTAGGGAGACTCTATGGAAAAATAAAGACTTAAAGGACCAAGATGAGGTTAAGGAAATAGGCATGCAGACTGCAGAAGAGTGCATGAAGGGATTAAGAAGGAAATTAAAAAAGAAAGCTAAAGTAGAACAAGTAGAGTAAATTAACAAGGTACATAGAAAAAAGAAAAACATTTCACAAGCCCATCAATAAGAAAGGAAGACTGTGGTAGAAATTGGACCAGTACAGGAATAATAAGACTTTTTTAAAATCATGATCTCTGCTGTTTGCAGCCTTAGGTGATGTCATTGATGAGAGGAGATATAGAAAAAAACTGTGCCAGTCGTGTGACAAGCGTTTTTTTAAATTCATTTTGGCTCCATTGCTAGAAGCATAGATGAAAGAAGTTTCTTTCTCTGTTTTTATTTTTAAAGTTTTACCAATGAGCTGAAAGCACAACTTATTCCCACCCCAACACACACACACACACTTCAGTCCAACACACACACAGACGCACACGTTTCGTTCCATCTCACACACACACACACACAAACATTCATCACCCTGACACACACACACCACCCCGATGCTCGCACACACACGCTTCACCCCGACGCATGCACACGCTTCACTCGAGGTGCACACATATACTTCACTCCAACACGCACACACACACACACTTCAGTCCGACACACGTACACACACACAAACACATACTTCACTCTGACTAATGTGCCCACACACACACACACAAAGGCACCATCGCACTCCCACAGCCATCTGCTCAACTGCCATCACACAAACACCCATACACCCACATCTTACTCCATTACACACAGGCAGCATTTCACGCCCCACACACACACTTCACTCCGACACACATGCACAGCTTATTCAGATGCCCACACACACTTCAGTCTAACGCCCACACACAGCATGCGCACACACACACATTCAGGCAGACAACCCTCTCACTCTGTCACATACACACACACCTCACTCCATCACACATGTGCACCCCGCTCACTCCGTCACATACACACACACACACACCCTTCTCACTCCATCAGACATACACACAGCCCTCTCATTCCATCACACACACGCACATATCCCTCTCACTCTGTCACACACACACACATGCACCTCTGACTCCATCACACATGCACACCCCTCTGACTCTGTCACACACACACATACCACTCTCACCACCACAGACACACACCTCTTTTACTCCATCACACACACACACATGCACCCTTCTCACTCCATCTCAAACACACGCACTCCTCTCACTCCATCTCAAACACACAGCCATCTCACACCATCTCACGCACACCCATCTCACACACAAACACACACACACCCCTCTCACTCTGTCGCATTCATTACATCACACACACCCCTCTCAATCCATCACAAACACACACCCCTGTCACTCCATCTCACACACACCCATCTCACTCCGGCACACACACATACCCCTCTCATCTGTCACAAACACCCACTCTGTCACATACACACTCATCCCTCTCACTGTGTCACAGACACACACCTCTCTGGCTCCATCACACACACCCGTGTGACTCTGTCACACAAGCACACACAGCCCTCTCATTCTGACACATCCATATCCTTTCACTCCATCTCATACATAACCTTCTCACTACATCACACACACACACACACACACACACACACACACACACACACACACACACACACACACACACACACACACACACACACACACACACCACCCCCCTCCCCCCCAGACCTCTCTCACTCCCTTACACTCACATAGACACCCCTCTCACTCATCACGGAGACAAGTATATGGCTCCTACACACTCACACACACCTCTCACTCCATTACACACAGAAACACACACGCACATCCCTCTCACTCCATCACAGACACCCACTCCGTCATACTCACACCCATCTCACTCCGTCACACATTCACACGCCCTCACTCTGCCACACACACACACACAACCTCTCTCATTCCATCACGTATACACATTCCTCTTGTTCCATCACATACACACACACCTCTCACTCCATCACGCACACCCCTCTCAGTCACACACACTCTACTCAGTCACACACACACCCCCACTTGGATCTTGGATTGAAGGGCCTGTTCTGCGCTGTAATGTTCTATGTTCTATCTCACTGTCGCACACGTACGCACTCCTCTCACTCCGTCTCATACACACACAGTCCTCTCACTCCGTTGCACATATACGCACCCATCTCACTCAGTCACACACACACCATCATCTCACACATACGCACTCCTCTCACTCCGTCACACACACACACCCTTCTCACTCTGTATCTCACACACACACCCTTCTCACTCTGTATCACACACACGCCCTTCTCACTCTGTATCACACACACACCCTTCTCACTCTGTATCTCACACACACACCCTTCTCACTCTGTATCACACACACACCCTTCTCACTCTGTATCACACACACACCCTTCTCACTCTGTATCTCACACACACACCCTTCTCACTCTGTATCACACACACACCCTTCTCACTCTGTATCACACACACACACCCTTCTCACTCTGTATCTCACACACACCCTTCTCACTCTGTATCTCACACACACACTCTTCTCACTCTGTATCACACACACACCCTTCTCACTCTGTATCACACACACACACCCTTCTCACTCTGTATCTCACACACACACCCTTCTCACTCTGTATCACACACACACCCTTCTCACTCTGTATCACACACACACACCCTTCTCACTCTGTATCTCACACACACACCCTTCTCACTCTGTATCACACACACACCCTTCTCACTCTGTATCTCACACACACACCCTTCTCACTCTGTATCTCACACACACACCCTTCTCACTCTGTATCACACACACACCCTTCTCACTCTGTATCACACACACGCCCTTCTCACTCTGTATCACACACACACCCTTCTCACTCTGTATCACATGCACACCCTTCTCACTCTGTATCACACACACCCCTCTCACTCTGTATCACACACACACACCCCTCTCACTCTGTAACACACACACACCCTTCTCACTCTGTATCACACACACCCTTCCCATTCTGTCACACACACACCCCCTCACTCCGGCACACACACACCCTCTTCACTCCGTCACACATGGAGTGAGAGCTGTGTGTGTGTGTGTGTGTGTGTGTGTGCGAGAGACACTTCTCACTCCGTCACATACACCCCCTCAGTCCGTCACACACACAAATCCCTCTCACTCCGTCTCTCTCACACCAACACACACTCATCTCACTCCATCATGCACACATCTTTCACTCCATCACACACACACATACCTCTCATTCCATCTCACACACACCCATCTCACTCAGTTACACACACAGTCCTTTCACTCCGTCAAACGCACGCACACCCCTCTCACTCTGGCCCTCTCATTCTTTTACATACACATGTCCCTCTCATTCTTCTACACACACATGTCCCTCTCATTCTTTTACATACATATGTCCCTCTCATTCTGTCACTCACACATACCCTTCTCACTCCGTCACACACACACACCCCTCTCGCTCTGTCAGACACTCCCACCTCTCTCACTCTGTCACACACTCCCACAACCCTTGCTCCGTCACATGCACACGCCCCTCTCATGCATCGCACACACACGTCTCTCTCGTTCCATCACACACACACGCTCCTCTCGCTCCATCTCTCTCACATACACACACACCGTCACATACACACACCGCTCCCACTCCAACAAACACACACACGCCTCTCACTCCATCTCACACTCACACACACACACACACACACACACACACCTCTCAAACACACACCCCTCTCACTCTGTCAACACACACACACACGCATCTCTCACTCTGTCAAACACACATACATCCCTCTCACTCAGTCACACACACACCACGCTTTCACTCAAGAGTCATAGAGGTTTACTGCATGTAAACAGGCCCTTTGGCCCAACTTGCCCATGCCACTCTTTTTTTAATACCCTAAGCTAATCCCAATTGCCCGCGTTTGGCCCATATCTCTCTATACCCATCGTACCCATGTAATTGTCTGAATGCTTCTTAAAAGATAAAACTGTACCAGCCTCTACTATTACCTCTGGCAGTTTGTTCCAGGCACTCACCACCCTATGTGTGAAAAAAATTGCCCCTCTCGACACTTTTGTATTTCTCCCCTTAAAACTATGCCCTCTGGTTTTAACTCCCCTATCTTTGGGAAAAGTTATTGACTATCTAGCTGATCTGTGCCCCTCATTATTTTATAGAGCTCTTTAAGATCACTCTCAGCCTTCTACCTCCAGAGAAAAAAGTCCCAGCCTATCCAGCCTCTCCTTATAACTCAAACCATCAAGTCCCGGTAACATCCCAGTAAACCTTTTCTGCACTCTTTCTAGTTTAAAAATATCCTTTCTATAATAGGGTGACCAGAACTGAACAATGAACAAAGAACAACACAGCATGGGAAACAGGCCCTTCGGCCCAACGAGCCTGCGCCGCTATTTTAACATTATGAGTCCCCTCTCCACCCATGTCCCTTGTCTGTGCTTATGGCATTCCACATTGAGGGAAGACTAATTTAGGGACAATTTGTTACACCAATCAGCCTAACAGCACATCTTTGGGGTGTGGGAGGAAACCGGAGCACCCAGAGAAAACCCATGCAAGCACGGAGAGAATGCAAAAACTCCTGCAGGCACTGGCCCAAATCCATGTATCTGCACAGCAAACAGTGATAGTCACTGAGCTGTCGTGTTGCCCAGCATCTGGTCCAGTTTAAGCGTACACTAACGACGTGAAGTACTAGGCTACTCTCGAAACATTGAAGAGCAGCCCTCGTACGACCCATCACGTGTACGCCCCTTGTTGGACAACAAGGCGGACCGAAGCACCTGTGGATTAAAAGAGAAAAACATCAATACCATGCACATCCTTTTACAAACATTCAAGGGAATCCCCAGAAGCTCAGAAGTGAAACAAGTGAGCCAGAAAATATGTTGGAAGGTCCATAGGAATCAATTAATTCCCAGGGACGTCCCAAGGCTCCTGAACCTTATTTAAAACAGTCTCCTATATCCCTTCAACTCCATCCCGCTCATGTGCCTATCTAAGTAACTCTCAAACAACTCCAGTGTGCCTGCCTCTACCAACTTGCTTGGCAGAGCATTCCATACCCCCACTACCTTCTGTGTGAAAAACCTCCCTCTAACATCCGAATTATACCTCGCCCCCCTCACCCTAAGTCCATGGCCCCTTGTAATGTGTGTTTCCAATCTAGGAAAAAGCTTACCACTGTTTACTCTATCTATACCCTTCATAATCTTATATACCTCTATAAGATCCCCCCTCAGTCTCCGTCTTTCTAGGGAAAACAGCCCCAATTTGCCCAATCTTTCCTCACAACCCAGTCCTTCCATACCAGGCAGCATCCTGGTAAACCTCCTCTGCACTCTCTCCAGGGTCTCCATGTCCTTCCTGTAGTAAGGCGACCAAAACTGGACGCAGTACTCCAAATGCGGCCTAACCAACGTTCTATACAACTGCAACATTAGACTCCAGCTCTTGGACTCTATACCCCTTCCTATAAAGGCTAACATACCATAAGCTTTCTTCGCAACCTTCTCCACCTGTACTGCCACCTTCAAAGACTTGTGCACTTGCACCCCCAGGCCCTGCTGCGTTTCTATACTCTTTATAGGTCTACCCTTTATCATATAACTCCCCCTACATTATTTCTCCCAAAATGCATCACCTCACATTTATCAGGATTAAATTCCATCTGCCATTTATCTGCCCAATATACCAGCCTATCTATATCCTGTTGTATTGCCTGGCACTGCTCCTCACTGTCTGCCAGTCCAGCCATCTTAGTATCATCTGCACATGTGTATTCTCAGTGTACTTCCACAAGACGTCCCATCTCCTGAATTCAATGTTATGACCAATGAAACCAAGCATGCTGAATGCGTTCTTCACCACTCTGTCTACCTGTGACTCCACTTTCAAGGAGCAATGAACATGTACCCCTATAAAGCTTTGTCTGTAACTCTCCCCAATGCCCTAACATTAACTGAGTAAGTCCTGCCCTGGTTCAATCTGCCAAAATGCCTCACCTCGCATTTGTCTAAATTAAACTCCATCTGCCATTCGTCAGCCCACTGGCTCAATTGATCAATATCCTATTGCAATTGGAAATAACTTGCTTCACTATGCCACCAATCTTTGTGTCATCTGCAAATTTACTAACAATGCTTCCTATATTCTCATTAAAATCATTAACATAAATGACAAATAACAGTGGACTCAGCACTGATCCCTGAAGCACACCGCTGGCCACAGGGCTCCAGTTCAAAAAACAACCCTCTACAACTATCCTTTGGCTTCTGTCTAGAAGGCAATTTTGTATCCATTTAGATACCTCATCCTGGATCCCGTGAGATTTAACCTTATGCAACAACCTATCATGTGGTACCTTGTCAAAGGCCTTGCTAAAGTCCATGTAGACAACATCAACTACACTATCCTCATCTAACTTCTTGGTTATCCCTTCAAAAAACTCAATCAAATTTGTGAGACATGATTTTCCACTCACAAAGCCATGCTGACTGTCCCTAATCAGCCCTTGTGTCTCTAAGTGCCTGTAGATCCTGTCTCTCAAAATACTTTCCAACAACTTACCCACCACAGATGTGAGGTTCACTGGCCTGTAGTTTCCAGGCTTTTCCCTGCACCCTTTTTAAACAAAGGCACAACATTTGCCACTCTCCAATCTTCGGGCACCACACCTGTGACTATCAATAACTCAAACATCTCTGCTAGGGGACCCGCAATTTCCTCCCTAGCCTCCCACAATGTTCTGGGTACATTTCATCAGGTCCTGGGGATTTATTTGCCTTGATGCGCTTTAAGACTTTCAGCACCTCTTTCTCTGTAAGACATCATTATTTATTTCCCTAACATCTGTGCTTTTCGCAACAGTAAATACTGATGAGAAATATTCATTTCAGATCTCACCCATCTCTTGTGAATCCGCACATAGATGACCTTGTTGATCCTTAACAGGCCCTACTCTCTCCCTAGTTACTCTTTTGCCCTTTATGTGTTTGTATAAGCAAAGTATGAGGATTCTCCTTTGCCTCATTTGTCAAAACAATCTCATGTCCCCTTTTTGTCCTCCTGATTTCTCTCTTAACTCTACTCCCCAAACTCTTCAAGGGATTCAGTTGATCCCAGCTGTCTACACATATCATGTGCTTCTTTCTTCTTCTTGACCAGGGCCTCAGTATCCCAAGTCATCGTTGGTCTCTGGTATAGTACCGGAAGATTGGAGGACAGCGAATGTTGTCCCATTGTTTAAGAAGGGGAACAGAGACTTCTCCGGGAATTATAGACCGGTGAGTCTTACTTCTGTTGTGGGCAAGGTTTTAGAAAGAATTATTAGGGATAGGATTTATAGTTATCTGGAGAGTAATGAATTGATTAGAGACAGTCAGCATGGTTTTGTAGCAGGTAGGTCGTGCCTTACTAACCTTATTGAGTTCTTTGAGAAAGTGACCAAAGAGGTGGATAGGGGTAAGGCAGTTGATGTGGTATATATGGATTTTAGTAAGGCGTTTGATAAGGTTCACCATGGTGGGCTTCTGCAGAAAATGCAGACGTATGGGATTGGGGGTAATCTAGGTACTTGGATCAGGAATTGGCTGGCAGATAGGAGACAGAGGGTGGAGGTTGATGGTGAATATTCGTCATGGAGTTCGGTTACGAGCGGTGTGCCTCAGGGATCTGTTTTGGGGCCACTGCTGTTTGTAATTTTTATTAATGATCTGGATGAGGGTATAGTTGGGTGGATCAGTAAGTTTGCTGATGACACCAAAGTCGGTGGTGTGGTAGATTGTGAGGAAGGGTGTCATAGTTTGCAGGGTGACTTAGACAGGTTGCAGAGCTGGGCCGCGAGGTGGCGGATGGAGTTTAATGTGGAGAAGTGTGAGGTAATTCATTTCGGTAGGAGTAACAGATGTGTTCAGTATAGGGCTAACGGGAGGACTTTGAATAGTGTGGAGGAGCAGAGGGATCTAGGTGTATGTGTACATAGATCCCTGAAGGTTGGGAATCAAGTAGATAAGGTAGTTAAGAAGGCATACGGTGTCTTGGCGTTTATTGGTAGGGGGATTGAATTTAGGAGTCGCAGCGTCATGTTGCAACTGTACACAACTCTGGTGCGGCCGCACTTGGAGTACTGTGTGCAGTTCTGGTCCCCACATTACAGGAAGGACGTTGAGGCTTTGGAGAGGGTGCAGAGGAGGTTTACCAGGATGTTGCCTGGTATGGAGGGGAGGTCATATGAGGAGAGACTGAGGGATTTGGGGTTGTTTTCGCTGGAAAGAAGGAGGCTAAGAGGGGACCTTATTGAAACATATAAGATGATTAGAGGTTTAGATAGGGTGGATAGTGATAGCCTTTTTCCTCGGATGGAGAATGCTAGCACGAGGGGGCATGGCTTTAAATTAAGGGGTGGTAGTTATAGGACGGATGTCAGGGGTAGGTTCTTTACCCAGAGGGTGGTGAGGGATTGGAATGCCCTGCCTGCTGCGGTTGTAAATGCGCCTAGTTTGGGGGCGTTTAAGAGATCTATGGATAGGTTTATGGACGACAAGGGATTGGTTTAGATTAGTGGGTCAGTGTTTTTTTTAAAAAAACTGGTCGGCGCAACATTGTGGGCCGAAGGGCCTGTTCTGCGCTGTAATGTTCTAATGTTCTATGTTTAAGTCATCCAGGGTTCCTTACTTCTGCCAGCCTTGCCCTTCACTCTAAGAGGAATGTGTTTACCCTAAACTCTGGTTACACACTTTTGAAACCCTCCCACTTACCAGATGTCGCTTTGCCTTCCCACAGACTTCCCCAATTAATTTCTGAACGTTCCTGCCTGATACCATCAAAATTGGCCTTGCCCCAATGTAGAATTTTAACTTTTGGGTCAGACCTATCTTTCTCCATAGCAATCTTAAAACTAATAGAATTATGGTCACTGGTTCCAAAGTGATCCCTCACTAACACTTCTGTCATCTGCCCCTGCTTATTTCCCATGAGGGGGACATCTGCAAACTTACTAAGCATGCCTCCTACATTCTGATCCAAATCATTAATATAACTGACAAATACACTCCATCTCTCTCACACACACCCCTCTCACTCCGTCTCTCTCTCTCTCTCACACACACATCCCCTCACTCAGTCAAACACACACACACACACACCTCTCACTCCGTTAGAACAAATCGCAATTAGAAGGGAGGAAGTGTTAAGTGTTTTAGGAAGCATTAAGGTAGACAAATCACCAGGGCCAGATGGCATCTGTCCTAGATTACTGAGAGATGAAATTGCTGGGCCTCTAACAGAAATCTTTGTTTCTTCATTGGACACACGTAAGGTCCTAAAGGATTGGAGGATAGCAAATGTGGCCCCGTTATTTAAGAAGGGCAGCAAGGATAACCTGGGTAATTATAGGCCAGTGAGCTTGACGTCCGTGGTAGGGAAGTTGTTGGAGAAGATTCTTACAGATAGGACCTATACACATTTAGAACTGAATAGTCTCATTAGCGATAGACAACATGGTTTTATATAAGGGAGGTCATGCCTCACAAATTTGGTTGAGTTTTTTGAGGAGGTGACAGAAATGATTGATGAGGGAAGGGCCGTGGATGTCGTCTACATGGATTTTAGTAAAGCATTTGACAAGGTCCCTCACGGCAGGCTGGTGCAAAAGATTAAATCTCACGGGATCAAAGGTGAACTAGCTAGATGGCTACAGAACTGACTTGGCCATAGAAAACAGAAGGTAGCAGTGGAGAAAAAGAAAAATCTTTTTCTAGGTGGAGGTCTGTGACCAGTGGTGTTCAGCAGGGCTCTGTACTGGGACCTTTGCTGTTTGCAATATATATACATGATTTGGAAAAAGATGTAGCTGGTCTGATTAGTAAGTTTGTGGATAACACAAAGATTGCTGGACTTGCGGATAGTGATGAACATTATCAGAGAATACAGCAGGATATAGATAGGCTGGAAAATTGGGTGGAGAAATGGCAGATGGAACTTAATCCAGATAAATGCGAAATGATGCATTTTAGTAGATCTAACCCAGGGGGGAGCTATACAATAAATGGCAGAACCATCAGGAGGATAGATACACAGAGGGACCAAGTTCACAGATCCTTAAAGGTGGCAGCACAGGTGGAAAGGGTGGTGAAGAAGGCATATGGCATGGTTGCCTTTATTGGATAGGGCATAGAGTATAAAAGTTGGCTTATGATGTTGCAGTTATATAGAATGTTGGTTAGGCCACATTTGGAATACTGCGTCCAGTTCTGGTAACCACACTACCAGAAAAACGTGGAGGCTTTGGAGAGAGTACAGAAAAGGTTTACCAGGATGTTGCCTGGTATGGAGGGTATTGGCTATGAGGTAAGATTGAGGAAAGTAGGACTGTTCTCCCCGGGAAGATAGAGGTTGAGGGACTACCTAATAGAAGTTTATAAAATTATGAAGGGCGTAGATAGGGTGAACAGTTGGAAGCTTTTTCCCAGGTCAGAAATGACAAACACAATGAGTCACAAGTTCAAGGTAAGGCGGGGGGCAAGGTTCAATATGGATATGCAGGGGACTTTTTTTCACAGAGGGTGGTGGGAGCCTGGAATGCACTACCAAGCAAGGTGGTTGAGGCAAACATGTTGGGATCATTTACGACTTATTTAGATAGCCACATGAACAGACTGGGAATAGAGGGATACAAACAGATGGTCTAGTTAGGAACACATGATCGGTGCAGGCTTGAAGGATCGAAGGGCCTATTCCTGTGCTGTATTGTTCTTTGTCAAACACACACACACACACACCCCTCTCACTCCGTCACACACACACACCCCTCTCACTCCGTCACACACACACATCCCTCTCACTCCGTCACACACACACACCCCTCTCACTCCGTCACACACACACACCCCTCTCACTCCGTCACACACGCACATCCCTCTCACTCCGTCACACACACACATCCCTCTCACTCCGTCACACACACACATCCCTCTCACTCTGTCACACACGCACACCCCTCTCACTCCGTCACACACGCACATCCCTCTCACTCCGTCACACACACACACCCCTCTCACTCCGTCACACACACACACCCCTCTCACTCCGTCACACACGCACATCCCTCTCACTCCGTCACACACACACACCCCTCTCACTCCGTCACACACGCACACCCCTCTCACTCCGTCACACACGCACACCCCTCTCACTCCGTCACACACACACACCCCTCTCACTCCGTCACACACACACACCCCTCTCACTCCGTCACACACGCACATCCCTCTCACTCCGTCACACACGCACACCCCTCTCTCTGTCACACACACACACCCCTCTCACTCTGTCACACACACACATCCCTCTCACTCCGTCACACACGCACATCCCTCTCACTCCATCACACACGCACACCCCTCTCCCTCCGTCACACACGCACATCCCTCTCACTCTGTCACACACACACACCCCTCTCACTCCGTCACACACGCACACCCCTCTCACTCTGTCACACACACACATCCCTCTCACTCCGTCACACACGCACATCCCTCTCACTCCGTCACACACGCACACCCCTCTCCCTCCGTCACACACGCACATCCCTCTCACTCCGTCACACACGCACACCCCTCTCCCTCCGTCACACACGCACATCCCTCTCACTCCGTCACACACGCACACCCCTCTCTCCGTCACACACGCACACCCCTCTCACTCCGTCACACACGCACATCCCTCTCACTCCGTCACACACACACACCCCTCTCACTCCGTCACACACGCACATCCCTCTCACTCCGTCACACACACACACCCCTCTCACTCCGTCACACACACACACCCCTCTCACTCCGTCACACACGCACATCCCTCTCACTCCGTCACACACACACACCCCTCTCTCCGTCACACACGCACACCCCTCTCTCCGTCACACACGCACACCCCTCTCACTCCGTCACACACGCACACCCCTCTCACTCCGTCACACACGCACACCCCTCTCTCCGTCACACACGCACACCCCTCTCACTCCGTCACACACGCACATCCCTCTCACTCCGTCACACACACACACCCCTCTCACTCCGTCACACACACACACCCCTCTCACTCCGTCACACACGCACACCCCTCTCACTCCGTCACACACGCACATCCCTCTCACTCCGTCACACACACACACCCCTCTCTCCGTCACACACGCACACCCCTCTCTCCGTCACACACGCACACCCCTCTCACTCCGTCACACACGCACACCCCTCTCACTCCGTCACACACGCACACCCCTCTCACTCCGTCACACACGCACACCCCTCTCACTCCGTCACACACACACACCCCTCTCACTCCGTCACACACGCACACCCCTCTCACTCTGTCACACACGCACACCCCTCTCTCTGTCACACACGCACACCCCTCTCACTCCGTCACACACGCACACCCCTCTCGCTCCGTCACACACGCACACCCCTCTCACTCCGTCACACACGCACACCCCTCTCACTCCGTCACACACACACACCCCTCTCACTCCGTCACACACGCACACCCCTCTCACTCCGTCACACACGCACACCCCTCTCACTCCGTCACACACGCACACCCCTCTCACTCCGTCACACACGCACATCCCTCTCACTCCGTCACACACGCACACCCCTCTCTCTGTCACACACGCACACCCCTCTCACTCCGTCACACACGCACACCCCTCTCACTCCGTCACACACGCACACCCCTCTCACTCTGTCACACACGCACATCCCTCTCACTCCGTCACACACGCACACCCCTCTCACTCTGTCACACACGCACACCCCTCTCACTCCGTCACACACGCACACCCCTCTCACTCCGTCACACACGCACACCCCTCTCACTCTGTCACACACGCACACCCCTCTCACTCCGTCACACACGCACACCCCTCTCACTCCGTCACACACGCACATCCCTCTCACTCCGTCACACACGCACACCCCTCTCACTCTGTCACACACGCACACCCCTCTCACTCCGTCACACACGCACACCCCTCTCACTCCGTCACACACGCACACCCCTCTCACTCCGTCACACACGCACACCCCTCTCTCTGTCACACACGCACACCCCTCTCACTCCGTCACACACGCACACCCCTCTCACTCCGTCACACACGCACACCCCTCTCGCTCCATCACACACGCACACCCCTCTCGCTCCATCACACACGCACACCCCTCTCACTCCGTCACACACGCACACCCCTCTCGCTCCATCACACACGCACACCCCTCTCGCTCCATCACACACGCACACCCCTCTCACTCCGTCACACACGCACACCCCTCTCACTCCGTCACACACGCACACCCCTCTCACTCCGTCACACACGCACACCCCTCTCACTCCGTCACACACGCACACCCCTCTCGCTCCATCACACACGCACACCCCTCTCTCTGTCACACACGCACACCCCTCTCACTCCGTCACACACGTACACCCCTCTCACTCCATCACACACGCACACCCCTCTCTCTGTCACACACGCACACCCCTCTCACTCCGTCACACACGCACACCCCTCTCACTCCGTCACACACGCACACCCCTCTCGCTCCATCACACACGCACACCCCTCTCTCTGTCACACACACACACCCCTCTCACTCCGTCACACACGCACATCCCTCTCACTCCGTCACACACGCACACCCCTCTCACTCCGTCACACACGCACACCCCTCTCGCTCCATCACACACGCACACCCCTCTCTCTGTCACACACGCACACCCCTCTCGCTCCGTCACACACGCACACCCCTCTCACTCCGTCACACACGCACATCCCTCTCACTCCGTCACACACGCACACCCCCTCTCACTCCATCACACACGCACACCCCTCTCTCCGTCACACACGCACACCCCTCTCACTCCATCACACACGCACACCCCTCTCACTCCGTCACACACGCACACCCCTCTCACTCCGTCACACACGCACACCCCTCTCACTCCGTCACACACGCACACCCCTCTCACTCCGTCACACACGCACACCCCCTCTCACTCCATCACACACGCACACCCCTCTCACTCTGTCACACACGCACACCCCTCTCACTCCGTCACACACGCACACCCCTCTCACTCCGTCACACACGCACACCCCTCTCACTCCGTCACACACGCACACCCCCTCTCGCTCCGTCACACACGCACACCCCTCTCGCTCCATCACACACGCACAACCCCTCTCTCTGTCACACACACACACCCCTCTCGCTCCATCACACACACACACCCCTCTCACTCCGTCACACACGCACAGCCCTCTCACTCCGTCACACATGCACACCCCTCTCGCTCCATCACACACGCACACTCCTCTCACTCCGTCACACACGCACACCCCTCTCGCTCCATCACACACGCACACCCCTCTCACTCCGTCACACACGCACACCCCTCTCACTCCATCACACACGCACACCCCTCTCACTCCGTCACACACGCACACCCCTCTCACTCCGTCACACACGCACAACCCCTCTCACTCCGTCACACACGCACAACCCCTCTCACTCCGTCACACACGCACACCCCTCTCACTCCGTCACACACGCACAACCCCTCTCACTCCGTCACACACGCACACCCCTCTCTCTGTCACACACGCACACCCCTCTCACTCCATCACACACGCACACCCCTCTCACTCCGTCACACACGCACACCCCTCTCACTCCGTCACACACGCACACCCCTCTCACTCCGTCACACACGCACAACCCCTCTCACTCCGTCACACACGCACAACCCCTCTCACTCCGTCACACACGCACACCCCTCTCACTCCGTCACACACGCACACCCCTCTCACTCCGTCACACACGCACACCCCTCTCACTCCGTCACACACGCACACCCCTCTCACTCCGTCACACACGCACAACCCCTCTCACTCCGTCACACACGCACACCCCTCTCACTCCGTCACACACGCACACCCCTCTCACTCCGTCACACACGCACACCCCTCTCACTCCGTCACACACGCACACCCCTCTCACTCCGTCACACACGCACACCCCTCTCACTCCGTCACACACGCACAACCCCTCTCACTCCGTCACACACGCACAACCCCTCTCACTCCGTCACACACGCACACCCCTCTCACTCCGTCACACACGCACACCCCTCTCACTCCGTCACACACGCACACCCCTCTCACTCCGTCACACACGCACACCCCTCTCACTCCGTCACACACGCACACCCCTCTCACTCCGTCACACACGCACACCCCTCTCACTCCGTCACACACACTCACCCCTCTCACTCCGTCACACATGCACACCCCTCTCACTCCGTCACACATGCACACCCTTCTCACACTGTCACACACGCACACCCCTGTCACTCCGTCACACACACTCACCCCTCTCACTCCGTCACACATGCACATCCCTCTCGCTCTGTCACACACGCACACCCCTCTCGCTCCATCACGCGCGCACACCCTTCTCACACTGTCACACATGCACACCCTTCTCACACTGTCACACACGCACACTCCTCTCACTCTGTCTCTCACAAACACACATCCCCTCTCACTCCATCACACACAAACCCCCTCTCAGTCCATCACACACGCACAGCCCTCTCACTCCGTCACACACACACACCCCTCTCACTCCGTCACACACGCACACCCCTCTCACTCCGATTCTCACACACATGCACACCCCTCTCGCTCCGTCACACATGCACACCCCTCTCGCTCCATCACGCGCGCACACCCTTCTCACACTGTCACGCATGCACACCCTTCTCACACTGTCACACATGCATACTCCTCTCACTCCGTCTCTCACACACACACACACCCCTCTCACTCCGTCACACACACTGCTTCTCACTCCGTCAAACGCACAACCCTTCTCATTCCGACACACACACACACAATCACACACAGAAAGGCACCACCACAGCCTTCTCACTCCATCACATGTGCAAACACAGACACACAGAGCCCTCTCAGTCTGTCATACACGCACATCCCCTCTCACTCCGTCTCTCACACACACGCACACCCCTCTCATTCCATCATACACGCACAACCCCTTTCACTCCGTCACACACGCACACCCCTCTCACTGTCACAACAGAACCACACAACCCCTCTCACTCCGTCACACACACACCCCTCATCTACCATGGCTCATCCATCTAACCTGCACATCTTATTTTTTGTTATGTACGTAAGTGACATAGATGAAACCACAGGGACAATGTTATGCAAGTTTGTAGGGTGGTTAATGGTGAAGACAGTTGTAATTTACAGGAAGATATAGATGGTTTGATCAGAGGAGCAGAGCAGTGGAAGATGGTACTTAACCCTACTGAGTGCGAGATTATGCACTTTGGAAGAAGGAACAAGCTGAGGGAGAATTTAATGAATGGCAAGATACTGGGTAAGTTCAGGAACAGATAGATCTTGGGATACTTATTCACAGGTCCCTGAAGTTGGTAGAGCACGTGACCAGGATAGTTAAGCTTTCATTAGTTGTGACATAGACTGCATGAGGAAGGAGGTAATATTGGAGCTATTCAGATGTTGATTAAGCCACAGCTGGAGTGCTGTGTACAGTTCTGGTCATCTCACTACAGGAAGGATGTGATTGCACTTGAAAGGATACAGACAAGATTCACCAAGGTGTTGCCTGGGATGGAGCATTTGAGCTATAGGGAGAGTCTGGATAGGCTTGGGTTGTCTTTTTTTAGAGAAGAGAAGGCTGAGGGGGTGAGGCATAAGATTATAAGGGGTATGGATAGGCTGAGTAGGGAACAGCTGTTCCCCTTGGTTTCGGGGTCAATCACAAGGGGACTCGAGCAAAGGGACAGGAGAGTCAGAGGATATTTGAGGAAAAGTTTTTCCACTCAGAGGGTGATGGGAATTAATGGAGGCTGAAAACCTTACAAACATTAAGAAATATTTGGATGAGCACTTGAAGTATCACAACATTCAAGGATATGGGACAAGTGCAGGAAAATGGGATTAGTGTGCCTCCAGTGGCAATTATTGTTGGTGCAGATTCAATGGGCCTATGGGCCTTTTCTGCATTGTATGACTATCTTTGCACTGTGAAAGTAAACATTGTGGGAATACCCAGAGGAAACGCACAGGTACAGGCAGAATGTGCAAACCCAAGGTCCCTGGCACTCTGAGGCAGCAGTGCTATCCATTTTGTCACCATGCCACTGATGTACACTACAAACAGCAAGGGACCCAGCACCAATTCCTGCAGTACACCACTGGACACAGGCTCTAGTCACAAAAATAATCTTCAACCATCATCCTCTGCCTTCTGCCACTAAATCAATCTTGGATCTAATTTGCCAAATGCCCTGGATTCCATGGGCTCTTTCTTATGTTCTTGGTAATTTTTTAAACCATATTATTTTTCAATTATGTTTTTTATCCTCTTACCCTGTTTCCAACATCTTGTAACCAACATTTTGATTTGGTGCAAAAGTCATGCTTGTTGCCAACTGTTCATACTTCATACAAAGTTAATAAATACAAGACATTGCACATAATCCTTACTCAGTTGGTGAGAGAGGACCCGTGAGCTTTTCTTCATGGTATCATCTGCTCAAGCTTATCCTCCACTTTACTCATAATTCACTCTAGAAATTAAAATGAAACACCTGTTACTCAGCATGTAAAAAGGATTTAGACAGTTGCATGGGTAAGATGAGCATAGAAGGATATGGCCCAAATGCGGGCAATTGGGACTAGCTTAGTGGTGAAAACTGGGCAGCATGGACAGGTTGGGCTGAAGGGCCTGTTTCCATGCTGTAAACATCAATGCCTGTATGACTCTTCGGAATTATGTAACCAAGTTCTACGTCACCTCCAAAATCTCCACCATGAAAATATTAACGCTACTTCCCCGGGCTGAAATGGTCGCTACGAGAGGACACAGATTTAAGGTGCAGGGAAGCAAGTACAGAAGAGATGTTGGGGGTAAGTTTTTCACTCAAAGGGTGGTGGTGGAGGTGAACTCGCTGGGGTCTTTTAAAAGACTTCTGGATGAGTGTATGGGATCTAATGGGATTGGGGGTTATAGATAGGTCTATGGCTTAGTAGGTATAGATGTGATCGGCGCAACTTGTGGGCCCAAGGGCCTGTTTGTGCTGTAGTGTTCTATGTTCTATGTGTCAGTTCCTAGGGTCTACAATCTAGGAGAATGTTAAAAGGTTGAAGGGAAACTTATAGATTTCTGTACAAAGAATATATCAAGCTAATTCTCATCCTCATGTTCAAATTTTTCCATCCCTTCCTACCTCTGTAATCTCTTCTCATCCTTCCCTGATTGCTCTCTATTTTGAAGTGTGCTTACGACACCACCGTAGTGGGTGAGATCTCAAACAATGACAAGACAGAGTACAGGAATGAGATGGAGAATCTGGTGAACTAGTGCGGTGACAATAATCTCCTCCTCAACGTCAACAAAACGAAGGAGGTTGTCATTGACTTCAAGAAGCATAAAGGAGAATATACCCCGTCTCCATCAACGGGGATGAAGTAGAAAGGGTTGAGAGCTTCAAGTCTTTAGTGTCCAGATCACCAACAACCTGTCCTGGGCCCCTCATGCCGACATTATAGTTAAGAAAGCCCACCAATGTCTCTATTTTCTCAGAAGACTAAGGAAACTTGGCATGTCAGCTATGACTGTCACCAACTTTTAAAGATGCACAATAGAAAGCATTCTTTCTGGTTGTATCACAGCCTGGCATGGCTCCTGCTCTGTTCAAGGTCACAATAATGTACAAAGGATTGTGAATGTAGCCCAGTCTATCATGCAAACCAGCTTTCTATTCATTCACTCTGTCTACACTTCCTCAGAAAAACAGCCAACATAATTAAAGACCCCACGCACCCCGGACATTCTCTCTTCCACCTTCTACTGTTGGGAAAAAGACACAAAAGTCTGAGGTCACATACCAACCAACTCAAGAACAGCTTCTCTGTTGCCAACAGACTTTTGAATAGACCTACCTCGCACTAAATTGATCTTACTGTACACCCTAGCTATGACTGTAACTCTACATTCTGCACTCTCTCCTTTCCTTCTCTATGAATGGTATGCTTTGTCTGTATAGTGTACAAGAAGCAATACTTTTCACCATATGCTAATACATATGACAATAATAAATCAAATCAAAATCAAGGTAGAGGAACTGATAGTGCAAATTAAAATAAATGGATATGACCTTATCACCATTACAGAGATATGGGGCCCGATTTTACCATTTTGATTCTAAGCGGTGGGCAGATTTGAAACTGGGAGTGTTTCACATCCGACTTTTAGACCTGTTCTCAGGCACCCCCATACGCACTCTGCCTGCAAAAAGTATCAGTGATTCTGAATCATGCTATAGAAGGCTGTGGGCAGGGCCAAACGTGCCCAAAACCCTGCAGCTCTGATTGAAATGTCCAACTGTGCATGCACAGAAAAGAAAATGCTTCTCCCCTGCCACATCCCTCCTGGGCCGGATATACCGATTGAAAGATCTATTGGTTACGAGGGAAGAAGTGTTAGGGCTCTTAGAGGGCATTAAAACCGATAAATCTCCGGGGCCTGATTGCATTTATCCTAGGCTGCTTAGAGAGGTGAGGGATGAGATTGCTGGGCCTCTGACGCAAATCTTTGTCTCTTCTTTGGACACAGGTGAGGTCCCAGAGGACTGGAGGATAGCGAACGTGGTACTGTTGTTTAAAAAGGGTAGGAGGGATAGCCCGGGTAACTATAGGCCGGTGAGCTTAACGTCAGTGGTAGGTTAGTTGATGGAGAGGATTCTTGGGAATAGGATGTATGCGCACTTGGAGCGTTGCGATCTGATTAAGGATACGCAGCATGGCTTTGTCAAGGGGAAGTCTTGCCTTACGAATCTGGTAGAATTCTTTGAGGAGGTAACAAAAACGGTTGATGAAGGACGAGCCGTTGATGTCGTCTATATGGATTTCAGTAAGGCGTTTGACAAAGTCCCTCATGGTAGGTTGGTACAGAAGATTAAAGCTCATGGGATATGTGGTCAGGTATCTAGATGGGTAGAGAACTGGCTTGCAAAGAGGAGTCAGAAAGTAGTTGTGGAGGGGTCTTTTTCTAGCTGGAGGTCTGTCACTAGTGGTGTGCCGCAGGGCTCGGTACTGGGACCTCTTCTCTTTGTAGTGTATATAAATGATTTGGAAGAGGGAGTAGGTGGTGTGATCAGCAAATTTGCTGATGACACCAAGATGGCTGGATTGGCGGGCAGTGAGGAGCAGTGTCTGGCAATACAGCGGGATATTGATAGGCTGGTTGATTGGGCAGATACGTGGCAAATGGAGTTTAATCCGGATAAATGTGAGGTGATGCATTTTGGCCGGAATAATGTAGGGGGGAGTTATATGGTAAAGGGTAAGCCCGTAAGGAGTATAGAGTCACAGTGAGACCTGGGGGTGCAAGTGCACAAGTCTTTGAAGGTGGCAGTGCAAGTGAAGAGTGTGGTGAAGAAAGCCTATGGTATGTTAGCCTTTATAGGAAGGGGTATAGAATATAAGAGCTGGAGTCTAATGTTGCAGTTGTACAGAACGTTGGTTCAGCCGCATTTGGAGTACTGTGTACAGTTCTGGTCGCCTTACTACCGGAAGGACGTGGAGACTCTGGAGAGTGTGCAGAGGAGGTTTACCAGGATGTTGCCTGGTATGGAAGGACTGGGGTATGAGGAAAGATTGAAGAAATTGGGGCTCTTTTCCTTTGAAAGACGCCGACTGAGGGGGGATCTAATAGAGGTATATAAGATTATGAGGGGTATAGATAGAGTAAACAGAGGTAAGCTATTTCCTATAATAGAGACACGTAGGACAAGGGGCCATGGACTTAAGGTGAGGGGGGAGCGGTACAACACAGATATTAGAGGGAGGTTTTTCACACAGAGGGTAGTGGGGGTATGGAATGCTCTGCCAAGTAAGGTGGTGGAGGCAAACACGCTAGAGTCATTTAAGAGTAACTTAGACAGGCACATGACTGAGTTGGAGATGGGTGGATATAGGAGAACCTTTTAAATAAGGGTCATTAGCATTGGGGCGTCCCTGGTAATGTAAATGGGTATAGTATGATAATAATGTTTTTTTTTCCTCTTTCATTCACAGGTTTTGAGTCGGTCCATCTCGTGTCCTTGTGCATGAGTCGCAAAAACCCAGCTTGCAGGTGCAGCAGGTGGTCAGGAAGGCAAATGGGATGCTGGCCTTCATAGCGAGGGGGATTGAATATAAAAGTAGGGAGGTCTTGCTGCAGCTGTATAGGGCACTGGTGAGGCCGCAGCTGGAGTACTGTGTGCAGTTTTGGGCGCCGCACCTGCGCAAAGATATTTTGGCCTTGGAGGGAGTGCAGAGGAGGTTTACTAGGCTGATACCGGAGTTGAGGGGGTTGAGCTACGAGGAGAGGCTGAATAAACTGGGCTTGTACTCGTTAGAGTTTAGAAGAATGAGGGGAGATCTCATTGAGATGTATAAGATGATGAATGGGATGGATAGGATAGAGGTGGAGAGACTCTTCCCGCTCAAAAAAGACAGTAGGACTAGGGGGCACAGCCTCAAGATAAAGGGGGGGCGGTTTAGAATGGAGTTGAGGAGGAACTTCTTCACTCAAAGGGTGGTGAATCTCTGGAATTCTCTGCCCGTTGAAGTGGTGGAGGCTGCCTCGCTAAATATCTTTAAGACGCGGGTTGATGGGTTTTTGATAAGAAAGGGGATTAAGGGTTATGGGGAGAGGGCGGGAAAGTGGAACTGAGCCACGACAGATCAGCCATGATCTTATTGAACGGCGGGGCAGGCTCGAAGGGCTAGATGGCCTACTCCTGCTCCTATTTCTTATGTTCTTGTGTTCTTATGTGTCCAACGAGGGGCATACACGCGATGGGTCGTACTGGGGCTGCTCTTGGTTGTTCGAGATTGGCCTAGTGCTTCATGTCATTAGTGTGTGCCTAAACTGGACAAGATACTGGGCAAGACGACAGCTCAGTGACTATCGCTGATTGCTGTGCAGACACATGGATTTGGGCCGGTGTCTGTGGGAGTTTGCGCATTCTCCCCGTGCTTGCGTGGGTTTTCTCCAGGTGCTCCGGTTTCCTCCCACACCCCAAAGATGTGCTGTTAGGCTGATTGGCAGGAATAAATTGTCCCTAAATCAGTTTCCCTCAATCTGGATGGCCATAAAACATTAGATAGGGGTCATGGGTAGAGAAGTGGACTGGTGGTGTTGAGATGGTGGCGCGGGCTTGTTGGGCCGAAGGGCCTGTTTCCCAGGCTGATTTTGTTCTTTGTTCTTTACCTCTCCCTGGCCTCCCAGACATTGCCTCACCCCCACAACATTACTGACCCCCATCCCCCGCACCTAGACCAAATGCATGCCCCTCCTCCCTTTCCCCTCCCACCCACCGACTTCAGGCAGAGCGGCAGTGGACCCCTCCTTTCATATAGAATGTAGAACATCACAGCGCAGAACAGGCCCTTCAGCCCACGATGTTGTGCCAACCAGTTAAAAAGCAATGACCCTCTAATCTAAACCAAACCCTTTCCATCCATAAACCTATCCACGGATCTCTTAAACGCTCCCAAACTAGGCACATTTACAACTCCTTTCCTCTACTGATCTCAGGCTGAGAGGAGTGGACCCCTCCTTTCCTCTACTGATCTCAGGTAGAGTGGCAGTAGACCCCTCCTTTCTCTCCAATGATCTCAGGCAGAGTGGCAGCTGCCAGCTGACACCGCCCCCCACCCCCTCCCCAACTGATCATAGACATAGGAGATATCGAAGATAGGAGGAGGCCATTTGGCCCTTCGAGCCTGCTCCGTCATTCATTAAGATCTTGGCTGATCATCCAACTCAATAGCTTAATCCTGCTTTTTCCCCTATAGAAACATAGACATCTTAGAGCATTTAAATGGCTGTCGCTTCGGGTGAAGTTCCAATTGCAGCCATTTTCGGGCCTTGGTAATGGGGAAAAATGGCACAGAGGCAGGCGCAGGTTGCACTACTCACCTCATGCCTGACTTTACCAAATTTTTGCAACCGAAAATGGGCACAATACATAGTAAAATCAGGCCCATGGTCAAAAGAAGATCAAAACTGGGAACTTAATATCCATGGATATTTGACATTTCGGAACAACAGGAAGGAAAAGATGGTGGGGGTAGCACTATTAAGAAGTGATGAAATGAGGTCAGTTGTGAGAGATGACCTAGGCTCGATGGAAGGTGGGATTTTATGATCTTGCTTGGACGCGATCGGAAAATTCTGCCCAAGTCCAACGGAGATTTCCATTCTGCGAGCCTCAGACTCCCAGATTCTGGGACAGGCAAGGCAGTCAAATTCCGCTGTAAAGTCCATTTGGATGGAGCTAAAAAACAGATATAGATGATATTGGTTGTAGTCATGTATAGGTTATGTGGAAAAAAGCAGGATTAGGCTATTGAGTTGGATGATCAGCCATGGTTGTAATGAATGGCAGGGCAAGCTCAAAGGGCCAAATGGCCTCTTCCTGCTCCTATCTTCTATGTTTCTGTGTTTCTATAGACCCCCCAAATGATAGGAGAATGCAAATGATAGGAGAATGCAAAAAAAAGAGCAATTATTATGGGTGACTTTAATGTTCATGTTGATTGGGTAAATCAGTGTGGAAAGGGTATCAATGACAATGAATTCGTACAGTGCATCAGGGATAATTTCTGAGAGCTATGTATCATGGAGCCAAACAGGAAACAGGCTATCTTGGATCTAGCAAGGAGTAATGACGTAGGTAAAGAGAAGGACTTGGTGAATGATGAGTCTAGGAAAAGGTGACACCTGTGTATCTGTGTACACCGAGGTCCCTTTGCCTATCAATACTCGTAACAGTTCTGCCATTTACTGTATACTTCCTATTTGGATAGTCTGATTCAATGTTGATATCAAAAAGGTGGAGGTATTGGGGTTCTTGAGATATACCCCAGGATATTGAGAGAGGCAAGGGAAGAAATTGCTGGGGTCTAGACAGAAATCTTTGTATCCTCACTGACTACAGGGGAGGTCCCAGAGGATTGGAGAATAGCCAGTCTTGTTCCTCTGTTTAAGAAGGGTAGCAAGAATAATTTGAGGATTTTTGAGGTATTAAGAAGAGGGTTTTTCGAGACAGGATTTATTCTCATTTGGAAATAAGTGGACGTATTAGTGAGAGGCAACATGGTTTTGTGAAGGGGAGGTCGTTCTCACTAACTTGATTGAGTTTTTTGAGGAAATGACCAAGATGATTGATGAGGATAGGGCAGTGGATGTTGTTTACATGAACTTCAGTAAGGCCTTTGACAAGGTCCCTCATTGCAGACTGGTACAGAAGATGAAGTCGCATGGGATCAGAGGTGAGCTGGCTACATGCATACAAAACTGGCTTGGTCAAAGACAGAGGGTAGCAGTGGAAGGATGTGTTTCTGAATGGAGAGCTGTGACAAGTGGCGTCCCTCAGGAATCAGTGCTGGGACCTTTGCTGTTTGTAATATATATAAATCATGTGAAGGAAAACATAACTGAATTGATTAGTAAGTTTGCGGACAACACAAAGGTTGGTGGATTAGCCCCAAAGATAGTGATGAAGACCATCAAAAAATACAGCAAGATATAGATTGGTTGGAGACTTGGGCGGAGAGATGGCAGATGGAGTTTAATCTGGACAAACGTGAGGTAATGCATTTTGGAAGGTCTAATCCAAATAGGAAATATACAGTAAATGGCAGAACCATTAACAGTATTGATAGGCAAAGGGACCTCGGTGTACACAGATTCACAGGTCGCTGAAAGTGGCAATACAGGTGGAGAAGGTGACGAAGTGGCAATGCAGGTGGAGAAGGTAGTCAAAAAGACATACAGCATGCTTGCCTTCATCGGCCAGGGCACTGAGTCTAAAAATTGGCAAGTCATGTTGCAGCTTCACAGAATTTTAGTTAGGCCACACTTGGAATATAGTGTTCAGTTCTGGTCGCCACACTACCAAAAGGATGTGGACGCTTTGGAGAGGGTACAGAAAAGTTTTACCAGGATGTTGCTTGGTATGGGGGGTATTAACTATGAGGAGAGGTTGGAGAAACTTGGTTTGTTCTCACAACGGAAGTTGAGGGGAGACCTGATAGAAGTCTACAAGATTACGAGAGGCATGGACAGAGTGGATAGTCAGAAGCTTTTTCCCAGAGTGGAAGAGTCAATTACTGGGAGGCACAGGTTTAAGGTGCAAGGGGCAAGGTTTAAAGGAGATATACAACGCAGAGTTTTTACACAGAGAGTAGTGGGTGCCTGGAACTTGTTGCCGGGGGAGGTAGTGGAAGCAGATACAATACTGACTTTTAAGGGGCAACTTGACAAATTCATGAATAGGATGGGAATAGAGGGAGATGATCCCCGGAAGGGTAGGGGGTTTCAGTTCAGTCAGGTAGCGTGGTCGGTGCAGACTTGGAGGGCCAAAGGGCCTGTTCCTACATTGTCGTTTTCTTTGTTCTTTGTTTAATAAATTACCTCAGAGTAAAATATCCCCTAGGAAATAATGATCATAACATGATAGAATTTAATTTTCAATTTGAGAGTGAGAAACTTGGGTCGGAAACAATTGTGTTTAACTTAAATCAAGGCAATTATAATGGAATAAGGATAGAGTTAGTTGTGGGCAGATAGATTAGCAGGAAATACAAAAAGCAAGTAGTGGCAGTTAATTCATGACTTTCAGCAGAACTATATCTCAGGAAGGAGGAAAGTTTCTAACAGAAGATAAACCAGACATAACTAACCAAGGAGGTTAAGGAGACTATGAAGTTGAAAGGAAAAGCACGTAAGGAGACAGAAATCAGTGATAGCCCCAAAGACTGAGATAAATTCAGAATCTAGCAAAGGAGGGCTAAAAAGATAATAAAGAGAGAGAAAATGAATCAAGAGGGAAAACTAGCGAGGAATAAAAACTGGCAATAAAAACAAAGAACAGCACAGAAACAGGCCCTTAGCCCTCCAAGCCTGTGCTGATCAAGATGCCCTAACTTTAAAAAAAACGTTCTGCCCTTACTTGCTCTGCATCCCTCTATTTTCTCCCTATTCATGTACCCATCCAGATGCCTCTTAAATGTTGCTAATGTGCTTGCTTCTACCACATCTTCTGGCAGCACGTTCCAGGCACTCACCACTCTCCGCATGAAAAAATCTCCCCACTCATTCCTCTTAAACCTTCCTCCTCTCACCTTGAACCTATGCCCCTTGTAATTGACACTTCCACCCTTGGAAATAGCCTCTGACTATCCACCCTGTCTACGTCCCTCATAATTTTGTAGACTCTATCATATTTCCCCTCAACCTCCTCCTTTCCAGTGAGAGCAATCCTAGATTATTCATCCTGTCCTCATAGCCAATACCCTCAAGACCAGGCAGCATCCTGGTGAACCTTCTTTGCACTGTCTCCAAATTTTCCAAGTATTCTATGAATGGCATGGCACTAGGAAGTTCTGTGGAAAAAGGGACTGTGGCATATTTGCCCACAGATGCCTGAAAGCAGAAGGGCACATTTGTAGGGTGGTGGAAAAGGCATAGATTACAAAGCAGGGATGTCATGTTGGAGTTGTATTGAACTTTGGGGAAGCCACAGCTAGGGTACTGTGTGCCGTTCGTCACATTATAGGAAGGATGTGATTGCACTGCAGGGGGTGCAGAAGAGATTCACCAGGATGCTGCCTGGAACAGAAAAGGACTTTGAATAGTGTGGATGAACAGAGGGATCTAGGTGTGTGTGTACATAGATCCCTGAAAGTTGGGAATCAAGTAGATAAGGTTGTCAAGAAGGCGTACGGTGTCTTGGCGTTTATTGGTAGGGGGATTGAATTTAGGAGTCGCAGTGTAATGTTGCAACTGTACACTACTCTAGTGCGGCCGCACTTGGAGTACTGTGTGCAGTTCTGGTCCCCGCATTACAAGAAGGATGTGGAGGCGTTGGAGAGGGTGCAGAGGAGGTTTACTAGGATGTTGCCTGGTATGGTGGGGAGGTCCTATGAGGAGAGACTGAGGGATCTAGGGTTGTTTTCGTTGGGAAGAAGGCGGCTAAGAGGGGATCTTATTGAAACATATAAGATGATTAGGGGTTTAGATAGGGTGGATAGTGATAGCCTTTTTCCTCGGATGGAGAAAGCTAGCACGAGGGGGCATGACTTTAAATTAAGGGGGGGTAGCTACAGGACGGATGTCAGGGGTAGGTTCTTTACCCAGCGGGTGGTGAGGGATTGGAATGCCCTGCCTGCTGCAGTTGTAGATGCGTCTAGTTTGGGGGCGTTTAAGAGATCTCTGGATAGGTTTATGGACGAAAAGGGATTGGTATAGGCTAGTGGGTCATTGTTTTTGTAACTGGTCGGCGCAACATCGTGGGCCGAAGGGCCTGTTCTGCGCTGTAATGTTCTATGTTCTATGTTCTATTTAACTTAGAACATAGAACATAGAAAAACTACAGCACAAACAGGTCCTTCAGCCCACAAGTTGCGCCAAACGTCTCTACCTACTAGGCTTACCTATAACCCTCAATTCTATTAAGTCCCATGTACTCATCCAGAAGTCTCTTAAAAGACCCTATCGAATCTGCCTCCACCACCATCGATGGCAGCCGATTCCACTCATCCACCACCCTCTGAGTGAAAAACTTACCCCTGACATCTTTACCCAGAGGGTGGTGAGGGATTGGAATGCCCTGCCTGCTGCAGTTGTAAATGCGCCTAGTTTGGGGGCGTTTAAGAGATTCGTGGATAGGTTTATGGACGGAAAGGGATTGGTTTAGATTAGAGGGTCATTGCTTTTTAATTGGTCGGCGCAACATCGTGGGCCGAAGGGCCTGTTCTGCACTGTAATGTTCTATGTTCTATCGCCTCTGTACCTACTCCCCAGCACCTTAAACTTGTGTCCTCTTGTGGCAGCCATTTCAGCCCTGGGAAAAAGCCTCTGAGAATCCACCCCAACAATACCCCTCAACATCTTATACACTTCTATCAGGTCACCTCTCATCCTTCTTCTCTCCAAGGAGAAAAGACCGAGCTCTCTCAACCTATCTTCATAAGGCATGCCACCCAACCCAGGCAACATCCTTGAAATCTCCTCTGCACCCTTTCAATGGCTTCCACATCCTTCCTGAAATGAGGTGACCAGAACTGAGCAACTCCAAGTAGGGTCTGACCAGGGTCTTATACAGCTGCAGCATTATCTCCCAACTCCTAAACTCAATCCCTCAATTGATGAAGGCCAATGCACCATATGCCTTCTTAACCAAATCCTCTACCTGCAAAGCTGATTTGACAGTCCTATGAACAAGGACCCCAAGATCCTTCTGATCTTCCACATTGCTAAGAGTCTTACCCTTAATATTATATTCCTTCATCCCATTTGACCTGCCAAAATGAACTACCACACATTTATCCGGGTTGAAGTCCATCTGCCACTTCTCCGCCCAGCCTTGCATCCTATCAATGTCTCACTGCAACTTCTGACATCCCTCCACACTACCCACAACACCTCCAACCTTCGTGTCATCAGCAAACTTACCAACCCATTCCTCCACTTCCTCATCCAGGTCATCTATAAATATCACAAACAGCAAGGGTCCCAGAACAGATCCCTGGGGCACTCCACTGGTGACCGATCTCCATGCAGAAAAAGACCCATCTACAACCATTTTTTGCCTTCTGCAGGCAAGCCAGTTCTGGATCCACTAAGCAATGTCCCCTTGGATGCCATGCCCCCTCACCTTTTTCAATAAGCCTTGCATGAGGGACCTTATCGAATGCCTTACTGAAGTCCACATAAACCACATCTACCGCTTTTCCTTCGTCAATGTGTTTAGTCACATCTTCAAAAAACTCAACCAGGTTCGTAAGGCACGATCTGCCTTTGACAAAGCCATGCTGACTATTTTTGATCATACTATATTTCTCCAAATGTTCATAAATCCTGTCTCTCAGGATCTTCTCCATCAACTTACCAACCGCTGAGGTTAGACTCACCGGTCGATAATTTCCTGGGCTATCTCTTCTCCCTTTCTTGAACAGAAGAACCACATCCGCAATCCTCCAATACTCCAGAACCTCTCCCTTCTCCATCGATGATGCAAAGATCATTGCCACAGGCTCTGCAATCTCCTCCTTTGCCTCCCACAGTAACCTGGGGTACATCCCATCCGGTCCCGGTGACTTATCTATCTTGATGCTTTTCAAAAGCTCCAACACATCCTCTTTCTCAATGTCCACATATCAAGCTTTTCAGTCCGCTGCAAGCCTGTAGTACAACCACCAAGATCCTTTTCCACCGTGAATACTGAAGTAAAGTATGTGTTGAGCACCTCTGCTATTTCTACCGGTTCTGTACAAACTTTCCCACCATCACATTTCATAGGTCCTATTCCTTCAAATCTCATCCTTTTGCTCTTCACATACTTGTAGAACGCCTTAGGGTTTTCCTTAATCTTATTTGCCAAGGCCTTCTCATGACCCCTTCTGGCTCTCCTAATTTCCTTCTTAAGTTCCTTCCTACAAGTCATATACTCCTCTAGATCCCTTACATTACCTAGCTCCCTGAACCTTTTGTACACTTTTCTTTTTGACTAGATTCATTACATCTTTTGTGCACCACGGTTCCTGTAACCTACCAAAATTTCCCTGTCTCATCGGAACGTGGTCGTGCAGAACTCCAGACAAACATTCCTTAAAAATTTGCCACATTTCTTCTGTACATTTCCTCAAGAAAACCTCCTTCCAATTTATGCCTCTAATTTCCTGCCTGATGGCTTCATAATTCCCCTTACTCCAGACAAACACTTTCCTAGCTTTCCTGATCCTATCTCTCTCCAATGCTAGTGTGGCATTGGAGAGACATAGAGTTATGATCACCATCCCCAAAATGCTCCCCCACTGAGAGATCTGACACCTGTCCAGGTTCATTACCCAATACCAAATCAAGTACAGCCTCTCCTCTTGTAGGCTTATCCACATACTGTGTGAAGAAACCCTCCTGAACACACCTAACAAACTCCTCCCCATCCAAACCCCTTACTCTAGGGGGGTTCCAATCGATATTTGGGAAATTAAAATCTCCCATCACAACAACTCTGTTATTACTGCATCTCTCCAGGATCTGTTTCCCTATCTGCTCCTCAACATCCCTGTTACTATTGGGCGGCCTATAGAAAACACCCAGTAAAGTTATTGACCCCTTCCTGTTCCGAACTTCCACCCACAGAGACTCCGTAGACAATCCCTCCACGGCATCCACCTTCTCTACAGTTGTGACACTATCCCTAATCAACAGTGCCACTCCCCCACCTCTTTTACCTCCCTCCCTGTCCCTCCTGAAACATCTAAAACCCAGCACTTGAAGTACCCAGTCCTGTCCCTGAGTCATCCAAATCTCAACTTATGAAGAGAGGTTGGATAGGCTTGGATTGTTTTTGTTGGAGCAGAGAAGGCTGAGGGGCAAACTGATTGATGTGTACACGATTATGAGGACCATGGACAGAGTGGATAAAAAGCAGCTGTTCCCCTTAATTGAAGGGCTAGTCATAAGGGGCAGAAAGTTTAAGGGGAATGTAAAGAAAAACCTTTTTACTCAGAGGGTGGTGACGGTCTGGAATCAGCTGCCTGGGAGGGTGGCAAAGGTGAGTTGTCTCACATCCTTTTAAAAGCACCTGGCTGAGCATTTGGCATGTCATAATATTCAAGGCCAAATGTGGTTAAATAGAATTCGGTGGGAGGTCAGGTGTTCCTCACCTGTCCGCGCAGACTCGACGGAGTGAACAGCCTCTTCTACACTCTTATGATTCTATGAACTTCTATCTATCATGACTTATTTTAACCCACCTCTCCTTCCACTCCACCCAAAAGTACAAGAAAGGGGCAGAACAGTGATTAGCACTGCTGCCTCACAGCGCAAAAGGGACCCTGGTTCCATTTCAGCCTTGGATGATTACCTGTGTGCAGCTTGCATGTTCTCCCTGTGTCTGCATGAGGTTCCTTGGAGTGCTTTTGTTTCTTCCCACATTCCAAAGATGTGCAGATTAGGTTAATTGGCCATGTTATTAAATTATCCTTTACTGTTCCAAGGTGGATAGGTTAGGGGAATCAGGTAGGTAAATGTGTGGGGTTATAGGGATAGAGTAAAATTTTCTGTTGGAGACTCCATGGGCCGAATGGCCTCCTTCTGCACTGTAGGGATTCTATGATTACCATCACATTTCTACCTTTCTCCAATCCAGAAGGGTCAGCCATGAGGGGGCATAAGTTCAAGGTGAGGGGCAGGAGATTTAGAGAGGGATGTGAGGAAAACTTGTTTACCCAGAGAGTGGTGACGGTCTGGAATGTACTGCCTCTGAGGGTGGTGGCGGTGGGTTGCCTCACATCTTTCAAAACGTATCTGGATGAACACTTGGGACATCATAACATTTAGGGCTATGGGCCAAGTCTTGGCAGATGGGATTAGGTGGAAGTTCGGGTGTTTCTGATGCATCGGTGTAGACTTGATGGGCCAAAGGGTCTCTTCTATGCTGCATGATTCTATGATGAAGAGTCATAACACTTAAAATGTCAACTGGTTCTCTCTCCAGAGATGCTGCCAGACCCGCTGGGGTTTTTTTTCGCATTTTCGGCTTTCAGTTCAGATTTCCAGCATCCGCAGTACATTGATTTTTATTTACTATGATTTACCTGTTCTTAAGGTGATTTCTTATCTAAATTGATAATAGCCCTTTGATCCCATGAGCGTCAATTATTTAAATAGTTTCTTTCATGGTACTGTGGCAAATACTCTGAAAATCCAAATAGGCAACATCCTTCACCAATTTTCTCTATTACTTCCATTAAAAAAGTTAAGTTAGATTAGTTAAGCATGATTGCCTTTTACAAATCCATACTAGTAATCCTTAATTGTGCAAACTTCTTCAAATGCTGGCTGATTTTCTCTTCCCTGATTGTTCTAAAATCATACTCACCATTTATGGTAAATCATAGTCTTTTAAGCCTGTAGTTACTAGAACTTCTCAGTGGATTGCCACGTGATGTGGTGAATTCTGGTGATCCCTTGGTGATGCTATTAGGAGCTCCTTGCTCCTGGTAGGGTCACCCAAGATGACAAGGTCAGGGGAGGATAGCAAAACCAAGTCTGTGAACATGACGGTTGCCATCAGTCTTTCCTTTCCCAAAGAAGGTGTATTCTCAGGTTATTCGACTGGTAAGCCTAACATTTGTGGTGGGTGAATTACTAGAGAGGATTCTGAGGGATAAGATATACAGGCATCTGGAAAGACAGGCTTTGATTAGGTTTGTGCATGGGTTTTGCAAAGTGCAGTCCAAATTGTTCAACAGCAGAACAGGTAAAGAAGTCTGTATGTTTCACAAGCTGCAGAAGGATAGCCCCATCATCATGATTTGACAGTCACTGTAATTTAATCACCAAACCATAAAGATTGTTTGGACAATGGCAGTACCCCAAGGTTCCCAAGCAAAATGAAGTTGCATGGATGCATCTACTGAGGACATTCAGCCAATTCCTGTATGATGCATAATTGGCAATGGGGACAAAAGTCTCACAGGCAATAGATTCATGACCATTATTTGGGCACATGTTGGAACATCTTTGGATAGCAGCATCTGTTATTGAGCAACCCTCTTCATGATACCTTCCACTCAACTGAAATGGGGTGGGGGGCTGGAAAAGCTGCTATTAAAATAGACAGTCGCTTTTTCTCCTAGGAGAGGAACCACATCTAACACGATCACAAACTTTGAGATCAAAGAAAATCCTAAACTTTAAAACTTGGAATGTTGGAGACCTGAGAGATTTCAAGTGACCACTGGAAAGGAAAACAGCAATTATATCACATGAACCATTAAGACTCCAAATTTGTACTGTCACCCTTAGTGAGACTTGTTTTCCTAGGGAAGGGCAGTCATAAATCAACCGCATGGAGACATGGCCTTTGGCCCAAACTGGTTCATGCCAACCTAACTGCATTTAGCTGATATGCCTCTAAACCTTTCCTATCCATGTATCTATCCAAATGCCTTTTAAATGTTGTCAATGTCCCTGCCTCAATCACTTTCTCTGGCAGCTCTTTCCCCATACTTACCACCCTCTGTATAAAAAAGTTGTTCCTCAGGCTCTCATTAATTTTTTGCCCTCTTAATGTAAACATGTCCTCTAGTTCTCGACTCCCCAACCCTGGGAAAAAGGCTAAATGCATTCACCCTGCCTTTCGTGATCTTGTACAAATCTATAAGATCACCTGAGTCTCTTACTCTCCAAAGAAGGAAGTCCTTGCTGTCCAATCTCTCCTTATAACTCTGTCCCTTGAATCCTGGCAATATCCTTGTAAATCTCTTCTGCAGCATCTCCAGTTTAATAACATCTTTCCTATAGCAAGGTGACCAAAACTGAACACAGTACTCCAACATCCTGTACAACTGCAACATAACTTCTCAACTATACTCAATGCCCTGACTAATGAAGGCCAGCGTGTCAAAAGCCTTCTTCACTGTCCTATCTATCTGTGACTCTACCTTGACAAAACCATACACCTCAACGCCAAGGTCCCTCTACTCCACAATAATCCCTAAGGTTTTACCATTTACCATGAAAGTTCTACCTGGATTTAACCTTCCAAAATGCCAGACCTCACACTTATCGGTATTAAACTCCATTTGCTATTTCTCGACCCACTTCCCCAGCTGATCAAGATCCTGCTGCAATTTTTGATAACCGTCCTTACTGTCAACAATACAATCTACGTTAGTGTCACCTGCAAACTTACTGATCATGCCTTGTACATTCTCATTCAACTTATTGATACAGATAATATACAGCAGTGAGTCCAGCACACCACTGGTCACAGGCTTCCAGTCCAACAAACATCCACCATTATCTTCTGCTTCATACTATTAAGCCAATTGTATATCCAATTTGCCAGCTCTCCCTGGATTTCCATATGATCTAACCTTCCAGAGCAGCCGACCAAGTGGAACTTGATCAAAGGCCTTACTAAAGTCCACACAGACTATGTCTATCCCCTGCTCTCATCAACCTTCCTGGTCACTTCAACAAAGAACTTCAACAAATTTGTAAGGCATGATCTCCCATGCACAAACCTAATCAAACCCTGTCTTTCCAGATGCCTCTCTATCTTATCCCTCAGAATCCTCTCTAGTAATTTACCCACCACAAATGTTAGGCTTACCAGTCGAATAACCTGAGAATACACCTTCTTTGGGAAAGGAAAGACTGATAGCAACCGTCATGTTCACAGACTTGGTTTTGCTATCTGAAATAGGATGCACTGCCAGACTTCACTATTTGTATCCATGAAAGAGTCATGACATTTCAGCAAAACCAACACACCTTCATCAAAGTTGCAGTGGGGGAAAATGTAGCAAACAATGACCATAGTCCCATAAGCTTTTGGATCCTGGTGGAAAAGGAAGAATGTTACCCTAAGGTTAAGGTGCTAAATTGGGGGAAGGCAAAGTACAACTGGATTAGGCAGGATTTGGAAGCTGTTGTTTGGGACAGGCTGTTTGAGGGTAAATCCACATTTGGTACGCAGCAGTCTTTTGAGGAACAATTGATTGGAGTGCAGGACAGGCATGTGCCAATGAAAAGGATGGAAAGGAAAGGCTGGATTCAGGAACTCTGGCTGACCAGGGAAATTGTTAGTCTAGTCAAGAAGAAGAAGGATACATACAGGGGTAATCCAGAAGGTAGATAGAACATAGAACATAGAACATTACAGCGCAGAACAGGCCCTTCGGCCCACGATGTTGCGCCGACCAGTTACAAAAACAATGACCCACTAGCCTATACCAATCCCTTTTCGTCCATAAACCTATCCAGAGATCTCTTAAACGCCCCCAAACTAGACGCATTTACAACAGCAGCAGGCAGGGCATTCCAATCCCTCACCACCCGCTGGGTAAAGAACCTACCCCTGACATCCGTCCTGTAGCTACCCCCCCTTAATTTAAAGCCATGCCCCCTCGTGCTAGCTTTCTCCATCCGAGGAAAAAGGCTATCACTATCCACCCTATCTAAACCTCTAATCATCTTATATGTTTCAATAAGATCCCCTCTTAGCCGCCTTCTTTCCAACGAAAACAACCCTAGATCCCTCAGTCTCTCCTCATAGGACCTCCCCACCATACCAGGCAACATCCTAGTAAACCTCCTCTGCACCCTCTCCAACGCCTCCACATCCTTCTTGTAATGCGGGGACCAGAACTGCACACAGTACTCCAAGTGCGGCCGCACTAGAGTAGTGTACAGTTGCAACATTACACTGCGACTCCTAAATTCAATCCCCCTACCAATAAACGCCAAGACACCGTACGCCTTCTTGACAACCTTATCTACTTGATTCCCAACTTTCAGGGATCTATGTACACACACACCTAGATCCCTCTGTTCATCCACACTATTCAAAGTCCTCCCGTTAGCCCTATACTCGACACATCTGTTACTCCTACCAAAGTGAATTACCTCACACTTCTCCGCATTAAATTCCATCCGCCACCTCTCGGCCCAGCTCTGCAACCTATCTAAGTCTCCCTGCAGACTATGACACCCTTCCTCACAATCTACCACACCTCCAACTTTGGTGTCATCAGCAAATTTACTAATCCACCCAACTATACCCTCATCCAGATCATTAATAAAAATTACAAACAACAGTGGCCCCAAAACAGATCCCTGAGGCACACCACTCGTAACTGCACTCCATGATGAATATTTACCATCCACCACCACCCTCTGTCTCCTATCTGATAGCCAATTCCTGATCCAACTTCCTAGATTACCCACAATCCCATACATCTGCATTTTCTGCAGAAGCCTACCATGGTGAACCTTATCGAACGCCTTACTAAAATCCATGTATACCACGTCAACTGCCTTACCCCCATCCACCTCTTTGGTCACCTTCTCAAAAAACTCAATAAGGTTAGTAAGGCACGATGAGGGCAGTGCAGTTGATGCTGTCTACCAGCAAGACCTCTGACAAGGTTCTGCATGGTAGGTGGTTGCATAAGGTTAACATCTCACAGGATCCAAGGTGAGGTAGCTAAATGGATACAAAATTGGCTTGATGACAAAAGCCAGAGGCAATTGTAAAGAGTTCTTTTTCAAGCTGGAGGCCTGTGACCAGTAGCGTGTGCCTCAGGGATCAGTGCTGGGTCCACTGTTAGTTGTCATTTATATTAATGATTTGGATGAGAATATAGGAGGCATGGTTAGTAATTTTGCAGATGACACCAAGATTGATGGCACAGTGGACAGTGAAGAAAGATATCTCTGATTGCAACAGGATCCTGGTCAATTGGGTCAGTGAGCTGACGAATGGCAGATGGAGTTTAATTTAAATAACTGAGAGGTGATGCGCTTTGGTAGACTGAACCAGGCATGATTACTCAGTTAATAGTAGGGCGTTGAGGAGAGTTACAGAACAAAGAGATCTAGAGGCACATGTTCAACGCTCCTTGAAAATGGAGTCAGAGATGGACAGAGAGGTGAAGAAGACATTCAGCATGCTTGGTTTCATTGGTCACAACACTGAATACAAGAATTGGGGCATCTTATTGAAGTTGTACAAGACATTATTAAGGCCACACTTGGAATATTGTGTACAGTTCTGGTCACCCTATTATGGAAAGGATATTATTAAACTAGAGTAGATTAATAACTATTTGAAAAGATTTACTAGGATGCTACCTGGACTTGAGTTATAAGGAGAGGTTGGATAGACTGGGACTTTTTTCCTTTGGAACGTAGAAGGCTGAGGGATGATCTTATAGAGGTCTGTTAAATTATGAAGGCCATAGATTAGCTAGAAAGTCAACATCTTTTCCTAAAGGTAGAGGAGTCTAAAACTAGAGGGCATAGGTTTAAGGTGAGAGGGGAGGGCCCAGAAGGGCAATTATTTCACACAGAGGGTGGTGAGTGTCTAGAACAAGCTGCCAGTGCTAGTAGTAGAGGTGGGTACAATTTTGTCTTTTAAAAAGCATTTCGACAGTTACATGGGTAAGATGGGTACAGAGGGATATAGGCCAAATGCGGGCAACTGGGACCAGCTTTGGAATTTAAAAAAAGGGCAGCATGGACAAGTTGGGCTGAAGGGCCTGTTTCCATGCTGTAAACCTCTACGACTCTATGGCTTGAAGTCTAGGCAATTAAGAACAGATGAAGCACTTGAACAATACCGGGAAAAAAGAGCTCAAACAGGTATTAGGACAGCAAGAAGGGGTCACGAACTGTCCTTGGCAGACAGGATTAAGGAGAATTCCATGGCATTATGTACATATATTAGGAACAAGAGGTGAGAACATATAGAACATAGAAACAGTACAGCACAGTACAGGCCCTTCGGCCCTCAATGTTGTGCCGAGCTATGTCCAATTCCAAGATCAAGCTATCCCCTCCCTATCATTCTGATGTGCTCCATGTACCTATTCAATAACCGCCTGAAAGTTCCTAAAGTGTCCAACTCCACTATCACAGCAGGCAGTCTATTCCATACCCCAACCACACTCTGAGTAAAGAATCTACCTCAGCCATCCCTCCTATATCTCCCACCATGAACCTTATAGTTATGCACCCTTGTAACAGCTACTTCCACCCGAGGAAATAGTCTCTGCATTTCCACTCTATCAATCCCTCTCATCATCTTATAAGTCTCAATTAAGCTGCCTCTCATTCTCCTCCGCTCCAAAGAGAAAAGCCCCAGCTCCCACAACCTTTCCTCATAAGACTTACCCTCCAAACCAGGCATCATCCTGGTAAATCTCCTCTGCACTCTCTCCAATGCTTCCACATCCTTCTTATAGTGAGGTGACCAGAACTGAACACAATATTCCAAATGTGGTCTCACTAACATCCGGTATAGTTGCAGCATAACCCCACAGCTTTTAAACTCAAACCCCCTATTAATAAACACCTTCTTCACGGCTCTATCCACTTGAGCGGCAACCTTCAGAGATCTGTGGATCTGAATTTGAAAGAAATCCCACAACACCAGTTTATAGTCCAAACAGGTTTATTTGTAGCAAAAGCCACAAGCTTTCAGGACAGCCTGTCCCTTCGTCAGCTGGCTGGGAGTTCTGATGGTAGAAAGGACACAAAGACACAAACTCAATTTACATGCATAATGACTGGAATGAGAGTCTTTACAGCTAATCAATTCTTAAAGGTATAGACAATGTGAGTGTAAAGAGCTTTAAGCACAGGTTGAATCTGAACCCTCTCTGTTCCTCCACATTCCTTAGAACCCTGCTATTGACCCTGTAATCTGCATCAAGTTTGGTTAAACTCCATCTGCCACTTTTCTGCCCAGCTCTGTATCCTATCATTGTCTCTCTGCAGCCTGCAAGAGTCCTCCACCTCATCCACTACTCCACCAATCAGCAAATTTACTAATCCACCCTTCAGCTCCCTCTTCCAAGTCATTGATAAAAATCACAAATAGCTAGATAGGCTAGCTAGAGTTGGTCCGCTTAAGGACAAAGGAGAGAAATTATGTGGAGAACCAAAGGGACTGGGTGAGATCCTTAATGAGTACTTTGCATTGGTAGTCACAATGGAGAGGGACATGTCGATTCATGGTGTCAAAGAACAATACAGCACAGGAACAGGCCCTTCGGCCCTCCAAGCCTGCGCCGCTCATGAGCCCAACTAGACCATCTGTTTGTATCCCTCTATTCCCAGTCTGTTCGTGTGGCTATCCAGATAAGTCTTAAACAATCCTAACGTGTCCGCCTCTACCACCTTGCTTGGCACAGCATTCCAGGCCCCCACAACCCTCTGTGTAAAATACGTTCCCCTGACATCTGTGTTGAATCTTGCCCCCCTCACCTTGAACTTGTGACCCCTTATCACCTCCGACTTGGGAAAAAGCTTCCCACTGTTCACCCTATTTATGCCCTTCATAATTTTATACACCTCTATTAGGTCGCCCCTCATCCTCCATCTTTCCAGGGAGAACAACCCCAGTTTACCCAATCTCTCCTCATAGCTAAGACCCTCCATACCAGGCAACATCCTGGGAAACCTTTTCTGCACTCTCTCCAAAGCCTCCACGTCCTTCTGGTAGTGTGGCGGCCAGGACTGGACGCAGTATTCCAAATATGGCCTAACCAACGTTCTATATAGATGCAACATCATATGCCAACATTTATACTCTATCCCCCTTCCAATAAAAGCAAGCATGCCATATGCCTTCTTTACCACCCTCTCCACCTATGCTGCCACCTTTAAGGATCTGTGGACTTGCACACCCAGGTCCCTCTGTGTGTCTATACTCCTGATGGTTCTGCCATTTATTGTATAGCTCCCCCCGGATTAGATCTACCAAAATGCATCACTTTGCATTTACCTGGATTAAATTCCATCTGCCATTTCTCCACCCAATTTTCCAGCCTATCTATATCCTGCTGTATTCTCTGATAATGTTCATCACTATCCGCAACTCCAGCAATCTTTGTATCGTCCGCAAACTTACTGATCACACCAGCTACATATTCTTCCAAATCATTTATATATATCACAAACAGCAGAGGTCCCAGTACTGAGCCCTGCGGAACACCACTGGTCACAGACCTCCAACCGGAAAAAGATCCCTCCACTGCTACACTCTGTCTTCTGTGGCCAAGCCAGTTCTCGACCCATCTAGCTGGCACTCCTTTTGTCCCGTGAGATTTAACCTTTTGCACCAGCCTGCCATGAGGGATCTTGTCAAACCTTTACTAAAATCCATACAGACAACAGCCATGGCCCTTCCCTCGTCAATCGTTTTTGCCACCTCCCCAAAAAACTCAATTAAATTTGTGAGGCATGACCTCCCTTGTACAAAACCATGCTGTCTATCGCAAATAGTTCTAAACGTGCATATATCATATCTCTAATAATCTTCTCCAACAATTTCCCTACCAAGGACATCAAGCTCACCAGCCTATAATTACCCGGGTTATCCTTGTTACCCTTTTTAAATAACGGTACCACATTCGCTATCCTCCAATCCTCTGGGACCTCACCTGTGTCCAGTGAAGAGACAAAGATTTCTGTTAAAGGCCCAGCAATTTCATCCCTTGTCTCCCTGAGCAGTCTAGGATAGATGCCATCAGGCCCTGGGGATTTGTCTGTCTTAATGTTTCCTAAAAAACCTAACACTTCCTCCCTTGTAATTGAGATTTTTTCTAATGGGTCAACACATCCCTCTGAGACACTACCAGTCAACATGTCCCTCTCCTTTGTGAATACTGATGTGAAGTATTTGTTTAGGATCTCACCTACTTCCTTGGGTTCTAAGCATAATTCCCTACCTTTGTCCCTGAGGGGTCTGATTTTTTTCCCTGACAACCCTCTTGTTCCTAACATATGTATAAAATGCCTTAGGATTCTCCTTAGTCCTGACTGCCAAGGACATTTCATGTCCCTTTTTGCCCTTCTAACTCCCTGTTTGAGCTCTTTTCTACTTTCTCTGTATTCTTTCAGTGTCATGATGTGGAGATGCCAGCGTTGGACTGGGGTAAAGCTTGTGAGTTTACTATCAAATAAATCGGTTGGACTTAAACCTGGTGTTGTCAGACTTCTTACTGTGTTTACCTTCTTTCAGTGTTCCATCTGTTTTTAGCTGCCTGGACCTTACGTATGCCTCTTTTTTCTTTCTGATTAGACCTACAGTTTCACTGGTTATCCACGGCTCTCCAATTCTACCTTTCCTATCCTTCCTTTTTATAGGCACATACCTGTCCTGCAGCCCGATCACCTGCTCCTTAAAAGACTCCCACATGCCATATGTGGATTTAACCTCGAACAGCCTCTCCCAATCAACAACTACCAATTCCTGCCTAATCTGGCTGTAGTTAGCCTTCTTCCAATTCAGCACCTTACCCATAGGACAACACTCATCTTTTTCCATTACTATCCTAAAGTTTACAGAATTGTGGTCACTATTTGCCACATGTTCCCCTACTGAAACTTTGACAACCTGACTGGGCTCATTCCCCAGTACTAGGTCCAGTATAGCCCCCTCTCTAGTTGGACTAACATATTGTTCCATAGAACATTCCTGTATGCATTTTATAAATTCCTCCCCATCCAGGCCCCCAGCCCTAAGCGATTTCTAGACTATACAAGGGAAATTAAAGTCTTCCATTACAACAACCCTATTTTTTCTGCACCTGTCCAGAATCTCCTTACATATCCGTTCCTCCACATCCCATGGGCTGTTGGGAGGCCTGTCGTATAACCCCAGCATAGTGACTGTGCCCTTCCTGTTTCTGAGCTCCATCCACAGTGACTCGTTACACGACCCTTCTAAACTGTCCACCCTCTGTACCGCTGTAATATGATCCCTAACCAGTATTGCTACTCCCCCACTTCTTCTATCCCCTCCTCTGTCACGCCTAAAACACTTACACCCTGGAATATTCAGCTGCCAATCCTGTGCTTGTTTTAACCAAGTCTCCGTCACTGCAACCACATCCAAGTTCCGCGCAAGCATTAAAGCTCTAAGTTCGTCTGTCTTGCCCGTTACACTCCTTGCATTGAAGCAGATGCACTCCAGACCTCCAGGCCCACTGAGGTCACCCTCCCCCAGAATGCTCTTCCTCTTAGATAGCCTTGTCCTGGCCCCAAGCTCGTCCCTAGCCTCTATGCTTATTGGCCTATTGTTTTGATCCCCACCCCCCTGCCATGTTAGTTTAAACCCACCCGAACCACACTAGTAAAACTCCTGGCCAGGATATTCGTGCCTCCAGTTTAGGTGTAATCCGTCCTTCTTATTCCGGCATTTTGGCCGGAATAATGTAGGGGGGAGTTATATGGTAAAGGGTAAGCCCGTAAGGAGTATAGAATTGCAGCGAGACCTGGGGGTGCAAGTGCAAGTCTTTGAAGGTGGCAGTGCAAGTGGAGAGTGTGGTGAAGAAAGCCTATGATATGTTAGCCTTTATAGGAAGGGGTATAGAATATAAGAACTGGAGTCTAATGTTGCAGTTGTACAGAACGTTGGTTCAGCCGCATTTAGAGTACTGCGTCCAGTTCTGGTCACCTTACTACCGGAAGGACGTGGAGACTCTGGAGAGAGTGCAGAGGAGATTTACCAGGATGTTGCCTGGTATGGAGGGACTGGGGTATGAGGAAAGATTGAAGAAATTGGGGCTCTTTTCCTTTGAAAGACGCCGACTGAGGGGGGATCTAAAAGAGGTATATAAGATTATGAAGGGTATAGATAGAGTAAACAGAGGTAAGCTATTTCCTATAATAGAGACACGTAGGACAAGGGGCCATGGACTTAAGGTGAGGGGGGAGAGGTACAACACAGATATTAGAGGGAGGTTTTTCACACAGAGGGTAGTGGGGGTATGGAATGCTCTGCCAAGTAAGGTGGTGGAGGCAAACATGCTAGAGTCATTTAAGAGTAACTTAGACAGGCACATGACTGGGTTGGAGATGGGTGAATATAGGAGATTGTTTTAAATAAGGGTCATTAGCATTGGGGTGTCCCTGGTAATGTAAATGGGTATGGTATGATAATAATGTCTTTTCTCTTTTCATTCACAGGTTTTAAGTCGGTCCACCTCGTGTCCAACGAGGGGCATACAAGCGATGGGTCGTACTGGGGCTGCTCTTGGTTGTTCGAGGTTGGCCTAGTGCTTCATGTCGTTAGTGTGTGCCTAAACTGGACAAGATACTGGGCAAGACGACAGCTCAGTGACTATCGCCGATTGCTGTGCAGACACATGGATTTGGGCCGGTGTCTGTGGGAGTTTGCGCATTCTCCCCGTGCTTGTGTGGGTTTTCTCCGGGTGCTCCGGTTTCCTCCCACACCCCAAAGATGTGCTGTTTGGCTGATTGGCAGGAATAAATTGTCCTTAAATCAGATTCCCTCAATCTGGATGGCCATAAAACATTAGACAGGGGTCGTGGGTGGAGTAGGGGTCTGGTGGTGTTGAGATGGCAGCGCGGGCTCATTGGGCCGAAGGGCCTGTTTCCCGGCCTGATTTTGTTCTTTGTTCTTATATAGGTGCCGTCCTCTGTTGAAGACTTCCCAGTGATCCATGAATTTGAAACCCTCCCTCCTGCACCAGTCCTTTAGCCACACGTTCAGTTGTACAATCTCCCTGTTGCTAGCCTCACTAGCACTAGGCACTAGTCCAGAGATTGCCAACCTAGAGGCCCTGCTTTTTAGCCTACTACCCAACTCCCTGAATTCTCTCGCACGACCTCCCTGCTCTTTCTACCTACGTCATTTGCGCCAATGTGGACAATGACATCTGTCTGATTACCCACCCCTTTTAGTACGCTTCCTACCCGCTCAGAGACATCCAGGACCCCGACACCAGGGAGGCAGACTACCATCCTGGAGTCTCATTCACGCTCAGAGAATCGGCTGTCTGTGCCTCTAACTATTGCATTCCCCATTACTATTGTTCTCCTAGTCCCCCTTTTTCCCTTCTGAGTCACAGAGCCTGACTCCGTGCCAGTGACCTGGTCACTGTGGCTTACCCCTGGAGGGTCATTCCCCCCAACAGTATCCAAAACGGTATACTTATTTTGGAGGGGGACAACCACAGGGGATCCCTTCATTGACTGCTCTCTCCCCTCCCCTCTCCTGTCTGTCACCCAGCCCTTACTGTTAAGGGAGACAGCCACCGGGACACTCTCTGGTACGTGACCTTTATCCTTCCTAACCATAACCCACTTGTCTTCCTCCTGTGGCCTCGGTGTGACTACCTGCCTGTAACTTCCCTCTATTAATTCCTCATTCTCCCTGACTAAACTAAGGTTATTGAGCTGCAGCTCCAGTTCCCTAACGTGGTCCCTCAGGAGCTGCGGTTCCACACACCTGGCGCAGATATGGACTTCCGGGAGACGAGGCGACTCCATGAACTCCCACATCCAACACCAAAAGCAACAAACTGGCCTCTCACTCATAATTACCCCTTTCTTTAAATTACTGGAAGAACAAGGAACAGAAACTACCCTGTCTCTGCCTGTTTACACCGAAGCCCGTTGAGCCAAAGCCCTTCAGCCTTCACTCTGCTCCCTCTCACTCCGTGCCCACTCTCAATGCTGCCGGCTGTACAGAGTGGCCTACTCTTCATAGCTCCCATTCACCACTAGCTGGCGTCAGGCGCCTGCGCAGTTTTCCCAGTAAAAAAACTTTTGAAAGGAAAAAAGCCCGTGAAAAAACGTAAACTTAACGGATAAACAAATAAATAAATAAATAAGCAAGCAAACACTAGCTGCCTTACCCTCAGCACGAATCTCTCCCTCTCAATCTTGCTCTGGTCACACAATCTTGGAGGGATGTGTAAACCCTTTAGAAAAAGTCATCAAAAGTGTTAGGTGAATTATAAAGCATTAAGGTAGACAAATCCCCAAGGCCAGGTGGGATCTATCTCAGATTACTGAGAGAGACAAGAGATGAAAATGCTGACCCTCTAAAAGAAATCTTTATTTCTTCGTTGGCCACTGATGAGGTACCAAAGGACTGGAGGATAGCCAATGTTGTCCTGTTATTTAAGAAGGGTAGCAGGATAACCCGGATAATTATAGGCCAGTGAGCCTGACATCACTGATAGGGAAATTGTTGGAGAAGATTCTTAGGAATAGGATCTGTACATATTTGGAACTGAATGGTCTTGTTAGCAGCAGAGAGCATAGTTTTGTACATGGGAGGTCATGCCTCACTAATTTAGTTGAGTTTTTTGAGGCGGTGGCAAAAATGATTGATGAGGAAAGGGCTGTGGATGTTGTCTACATGGACATGGATTTTAATAAGGCATTTGACAAGCTCCTTCATGGCAGGCTGGTGCAAATCTCACAAGGTCAGCAGTGAATTAGCTAGATGGATTCAGAACTGGCTTGGCCGTAGAAAACAAGGGAAACGGTGGAAGGGTGTTTTTCTGAATGGAGGTCTGTAACTTGTGGTGTTCCACAGAGATCAGTGCTGGAACCTCTGCTATTTGCAATATCTATATAAGTGACTTGGAAGAAAATGTAGCTTGTCTGATTAGCAAGTTTGCAGATGATTCTAAGATTGACAGAGTTGAAAATACTGAAGAAGATTGTCAGAATACAGCAGGATATAGATAGACTGGAAAATTGGGCGGAGAAATGGCAGATGGAATTTAATTTGGACAAATGCGAGGTGATGCATTTTCGTAAATCCAATTCAGATGGGAGCTATAAAATAAGTGGCAGAACAATCAGGAGCACTGACACACAGACATCTGGAGGACCGAAAAGTGGCAGCACAGGTGGAAAAGGTGATGAAGAAAGCATATGGTATGCCTGTCTTCATTGGATGGGCATCGAGTACAAAACTCGGCAAATTATGTTAAGTTGTATACAACATTGTTTCAGCCACATTTGGAATACTGTGTCCAGTTCTGGTAACCACGCTGCCAGAAGGATGTGGAGACTTTGGAGAGAGTACAGAAAAGGTTTACCCGGATGTTGCCTGGTATGGAGGGTATTAGCTATGAGGAGAGATTGAATAAACTGGGATTTTTCTCCCTGGAAAGGCAGAGGCTGAGGGGTGACCTAATAGAAGTTTATACAGATACATTCACCTGACAAAGGGACTAACCCGAAAGCTTGTGCGTTTACTATCAAATAAATCGGTTGGACTAAAACCTGGTGTTGTCAGACTTTTTACTGTGTTTACCCCAGTCCAATGCCGGCACATCCATATCATCACTCAAGCCATGCATGGGATTGGCGTTTGCTGGACCAATCACAGATTTCACTGATAAGTGCAATCATTTATTTTGAAACAAAGATTTTAAGCTCCAAGATGAACAAGATCAATGTCTCAGCCCTAAAGCAGCCTGACTGAAGAGCGGTATTCCAAATGGTCCTCGTGACCAACCTAGAAGTTCTTCACACATCCAACTCAATTCCAGAACAGTAAGATCAAATAGAGGCTGTTCGACTGGAGCCCTGGGCTCAGATCATTGGATGATCATTTGGTCTGACAAATTTATTGGAATTTTATTGGACTTCTATGAGGATGTGTCTAGTGTGTTGGATAGAGGGGAACCGGTGGATGTGGTGTTTCTCGATTTTCAGAAGGCATTTGATAAGGTGCCGCACAAGAGGTTGTTACAGAAGGTTAGGGGGCATGGAGTTGGGGGTAGAGTGTTAGCGCGGATAGGGGATTGGCTGTCAAATAGGAGGCAGGGAGTGGGTGTCAATGGGTGCTATTCGGATTGGCGGTTGAGTGCCCCAGGGATCGGTGCTGGGGCCTCAGCTATTTACCATTTATACAGATGATCTGGAGGAGGGAACCGAGTGTAAGGTGTTGAAATGTGCTGTTGACACAAAGATTGGTGGAACGGCAAATTGTGCGGAGGGTGTGGAAAGTCTGCAGAGGGATCTAGATAGGCTGAGCGAATGGGCGAGGAACTAGCAGATGGAATATAATGCTGGCAATGGTAGGAAGGACTACTACTTACATGGCGAAAAGCTGCAGCATGCTACCGTGCAGAGGGACCTGGGGGTCCTTGTGCATGAGTCGCAAAAACCCAGCCTGCAGGTACAGCAGGTGGTCAGGAAGGCAAATGGGATGCTGGCCTTCACAGCGAGGGGGATTGAATATAAAAGTAGGGAGGTCTTGCTGCAACTGTACAGGGCACTGGTGAGGCCGCAGCTGGAGTACTGTGTGCAGTTTTGGTCGCCGCACTTGCGCAAGGATATTTTGGCCTTGGAGGGAGTGCAGAGGAGGTTCACTAGACTGATACCAGAGTTGGGGGGTTGAGCTATGAGGAGAGGCTGAATAAACTAGGCTTGTGCTCGTTAGAGTTTAGAAGGATGAGGGGAGATCTCATTTAGACGTATAAGATGATGAAAGGGATGGATAGGGTAGAGGTGGAGAGGTTCTTCCCGCTCAGAAAGGACAGCGTGACTAGACGGCACAGCCTCAAGATAAGGGGGGGGCAGTTTAGAACGGAGCTGAGGAAGAACTTCTTCACTCAAAGGGTGGTGAATCTCTGGAATTCTCTGCCCGTTGAAGTGGTTGAGGCTTCCCCGCTAAATATATTTAAGACGCGGGTAGATAGGCTTTTGGTAGGCAAGGGGATTAAGGGTTATGGGGAGAAGGCGGGAAAGTGGAACTGAGCCACTTCAGGTCAGCCATGATCTTATTGAATAGCGGGGCAGGCTCGAAGAGCTAGATGGCCTACTCCTGCTCCTATTTCTTATGTTCTTATGAGTATTCTTTGGCATTAGGACTGGTTTGACAAAAATGATGTTCAAAGATATGCAATTTTCCAAAATGAAAATGAACAGCCATCATTGCCTGACAAAATGACCTAGGTTGAAACATAAGAAGGCAGTTTTCAAACAGCTGAAGCCTGACACCCAAAGTCAAATCTGGACGATAAAGAACACAATAATGGCTAAAGACAAAATACTGTGGATGCTGGAATCTGAAACAAAGATTGAAAATCTTGATTTGACAGCATCTGTGGAGAGAGAATAGAGCCAACCTTTTGAGGCTGGATGATCAGGTTGTCAACCCTAACGAAGGATCATCCAGGCTTTGGCTCTATTCTCTCGCCACAGGTGCTATCAGGCCTGCTGAGTTTCTCCAGCAATTTTTTTATGACAATGGCTCAATCCAACTATTTTGACCCTGCAAAATCCTCCTTGCTAACTTCTGGGGACTTATGCCAAAATTGGGAAAAATGTCTCACAGACTAGTCAGCAACAGTCTTACATTGTCAAACTCATGGAATCATACCTTACAGATAATATCCCAGGCACAACAATCACCAGTTGTGGGTGTGCACTGTCCCACCATCAAGACAGACCCAGCAGAAGTGGCAGCACACTGGTGTTCAGTCAGGAGGGATTTGCCATGGAGTCCTCTTCATTGATTCTGGACCCCAAAATATCTCATGGCGTCAGGTCAAATATGGGCAAGAAAACTTCCTACAGATTATCAAGTACCATCCCCCCTCAGCTGATGAATCAGTACTCCTCCATGTTGAAGATCACTGGGAGGAAACACTGAGGGTGGCAAGGGCCACCTAAGTGGCAGACTTCAATGTCCACCACCAGCAGTGCCTCAGTAGTATCACCACAGACCAAGCTGGTTAGGTCTTAAAGAACATAGCTGCTAGACTGGGAATACGGCAAGTGGTGAGGGAATCAACAAAGGGGAAAAGAAACATATTTGACCTCATCCTCACCAACCTACCTGCCATCTATCCAGACAGTATTACCAGGGGTAACCACAGCACAGTCCTTGCTGCGATCAAGTCTTCTCTTCACATTGAGGATACCCTCCATTGTGTTCTGTGGCATTAGCACCACGCTAAATGGAATAGACTCGGAACAGATCTAGCAACTCAAGATTGGACATTCATGAGGCACTGTGGGCCATCAGCAGCAGCAGAATTATACTCAACTACAATTTGTAACTTGTGGCCTGGCATATTCCGCACTATATCATTACTACCAAACCAGGGGATCAACCCTGATTCAATGAGGACTGCAGAAGAGCATGCCACAAACAGTACCAACCTACTTAAAAATGAGGTGTTAACCTGATGAAGCTGCAACACAGAACTACTTGTTTGACAAACAGCATAAACATCAAGTGACAGACATAATAAAGTGTTCCCACAATCAATGGATCAGATCTTAGTTCTGTAACTCTAGCTTGCCACATCCAGAGACGAATGGTGATGGACAATTATATAACTCAATGGAGAAGGAGACTTCACAAATATCCACATCCATTATGATGGAGAAGCCCAGCATATCAGTGCAGAAGATAAGGCTGAAGCATTCAAAATAATCTTCAGCCAGAAGGAGGTCCCCAGTGTAGAGTCATGGAGGTATACAGCACAGAGGCCCTTTGGCCCATTGTGTCTACACTAGGCACATACAGGCGATCTAAGTTTTCTAATCCCATTTTCCAGCACTGAGAAACATAAAAAATGGGAGCAGGAGGAGGCCCTTCAAACTTGCTCCACCATTTATTACGATCATGGTTGATCATCCAACTGAATAGCCTAATCCTGCTTTTTCCCCATAACCTTTGATCCCACTTGGCCCATAGCCTTATATGATTTTGCATCACAAATGCACATCTAAATATTTTAAATGCTATGAGGGTGTCTGCTTCTATCACCTTTTCAGGCAGTGGCTTGCAGACTCCCATCACCCTTTGGGTGAAGAAGTTTTTCCTCACATCCCCTCCAACTCCCCTTACCTTAAATCTATGCCCCATGGTCATGACCTCTCTGTCAAGGTGAAAAGCTTCTTCCTGTCCAATCTGTGCCCTTCATTATTTTAGACATCACAATCACATTCCCCTCCCTTCTTTCTCTCTCTCTCTCCCTCCCTCCCCCCCCAGTCTCCTTTGCTGCAAGGAAAACAACCCCAATCTATCCAATCTCTCTTCATATCTAAACCTCTCCAGACCAGGCAACATCCTGGTAAATCTCCTCTGCACCCTTTCCAATGCTATTACATCCCTTCTATAAAGTAGATTTCACAACTGCATAAAATACTCTAGCTGTGGCTTAAGCAACATGCTATACAGTTTATCTTGCCATCATAGAATCTGAGTGCAGTAGGAGGCCATTTGACCCATTAAGTTTGCACTAACTTTCCGAAAGATCATTTCACCGAGGCCCTATCCCCATATCTAGCGCCACTGATGACCCACCAGTAGTAGCCGAAGTCATGAAAGCTGTCAGCCAGCTATCCAGTGGCAAAGCCCCAGGGGCAGATGCCATACCCGCAGAGATCTATAAAGCTGCTGGTCCTGCATTTACTGAGAAGCTCACCGAGTTGTTCCAGTCCTTTTGGAAGCAAGGATCCATTCCTCAGGGACTTAAAGATGCTTCCATCATACACCTCTACAAGAGGAAGAGCAATCGGCAAGTATGCGACAACCACTGAGGAATCTCGCTGCTCTCCATCACAGGAAAACCCTCACAAGAGTCCTGCTAAATCGTCTGGTCACTCATCTGGAGCTGTGCCTGCTTCCAGAATCACAGTGTGGCTTCCGCAAAGGTCGTGGGGCTACTGACATGATTTTTGCTGCGCGCCAACTTCAAAAGAAGTGTCAGGAGCAGAATTGCAAGCTCTACACAACCTTTGTTGACCTCGCGAAAGCCTTTGACACTGTAAACCGACAAGGGCTATGGAGGATCATGTCAAAGTTTGGCTGCACCCCCCCCCCTAAAATTCATTCAGACGGTACACCAGTTCCATGATGGCCAGAGTACTGGATGGTGGAGAATCCTCTGAGGCATTCCCAGTCACCAATGGCATCAAACAGGGCTGTGTGCTCACACCCACACTGTTCAGCATGACGTCTACTGCTATGCTGAATGATGCCTTCCAGGACAGTGTTGCTGGAATCAGCCTCAAGTACAGAGTGGATGGGAAGCTCTTCAACCTGAGGAGACTTCAAGCTATTACCAAAGTGCAAGAGACTGTTCTGAGAGACTTCCTCTTTGCCGATGACTGTGCCCTGTTTGCTGGCTCAGAGCCAGAGGTGCAAGTCAGTATGGACAAATTTTCCATGGCTTGTGACAACTTTGGACTCACCATCAACATTAAAAAGACAGAAGTTATGCACCAGCCTGCTCCTCATGCACCATACACAGAACTCTTAATCACAATCAAAGGGCAGAAACTACAGGCAGTGGACCAGTTCATTTATCTTGGCAGCACCCTCTCCCAAGCAGTGACTATTGATACAGAAGTTAACTGCAGAATAACAAAGGCAAGTTCTGCTTTCGGTAGACTGTGTCCCACTGTATGGGAACGTCGAGGAATCAGCCCAGCAACAAAACTGAAGGTCTACAGCGCCGCGGTACTCACTACCCTCCTGTATGCCTGTGAAACGTGGACTGTGTATCGAAGGCATGCAAGACAGCTCAATCATTTCTACATGACTTGTCTTCGCAGAATATTACGCATCCGATAGCAAGACAAAGTACCAGATACTGAAGTTCTCTCTAGAGCAAGTTTACCATTAGTCCACACACTGCTGATGAGAGCGCAGACACAGTGGGCAGGTCATGTCATCCGTATGTCAGATGAGCACATACCTAAGCAGCTCCTTTTTGGGGAACTCTCTGCTGGAAAACGCTCACACGGAGGGCAGAAGAAACCTTTCAAAGACACACCCAAGGCCTCCCTGAGGTTGCCTGACATTGACACGACCACCTAGGAAACGCTGGCACAAAATCGCCCTACTTGACAGTTCCTCATCCACAAAGGCTTGCCAAGCTCATGAAGCAAGGTGTACTGCTGAAGCACAACATAAGCATGAGCTGTGCAAGTTCAGAGCCATCAGCACAACAACTACAGTGTCTACACAAGTCTGTCCAATAAGCGCCAGGACATTCCGTGCCCTAATTGGCCTGATCAGTCATCTTCGGACACACTTCAACCAGCCTCAAAATGACTAATGGTGTCGAGATCCTCATCGATGACGATGGACGAACATGGCTAATCAACCTAATCTACACACATTTGGATACTAGTGGGCAATTTAGCATGCCAATCCACCTAACCTGTACATCTCTGGACAATGGAGGAAACCAGAATACCTGGGGTAAACCCACACAGACATGGAGAGAACGTGCAATCATCCAAGAATGGAATGGAACCAGAGGTTCCAGGCACTGTGAGGCAGCAGTGCTAACCACTGTGCTGTGCATGCTGCATACTATTCCGGCATAACCTCCCTGCTCTTAAAATCTATTCCTCAGCTAATAAAGGCAAGTATTCCATACACCTTCTTAACCACTTTATCCACCTGTCCTGCTACCTTAAGGGATCTGATCTTTGATGCTTCCCAGGGTCCTGCCATTCATCACATATCCCCTTGCCCTGTTGTCTTGCCCAAGTGTATCACTTCACACTTAGCCAGATTGAATTCTGTTTGCCACTGATCAGCCCATCCGACCAGCCCATCTATGTCCTCCTGTGATCTAAGGTTATTCGTCTCACTATTTACCACTCTCGCAATATTCATATCATTTGTGGATCAACCCCCCTATGTTCAAATCTAAATTTTTATATAAACCACAAACAGCAAGAGCCCCAACAATGATCCAAGCAGGTTCCCTCTGGATGCAGTCTTCCATTCAAAAAATCATTCCTTGCCATCAACCTCTGTTTCCTGCTACTCAGCGAATTCTAGATCCAATCTGCCAGATTTCCTTCGATCCCAAAGCCTCGGTTATCTTACCCTGGTTATCAGTCTCCCATATGAGACCTTATCAAAAGCCTTGCTGAAGTCAAAGTAGACTAAATACATTGTCCTCATTTATATACCACGGAGGTCAGGTATGACCTCCACTCAACGAAACCATGCCGACTGTTCTTAATTAATCCCTGCCTCTACAAATGCAGATTAATTCTATTAATCAGAGTTGTTTCCAATTGTTTCCCCATCACTAAGGCTAGATTGACTGGTCTGTATATTCCTGGTTTATCCCTTCCTCTCTTCTTGAATAACACTGGCTATCCTCCAGTCCTTCTGCATTTCTCCTGTGGCCAGAGAGGAACTGAAAATTACAATAAGTTTTTTGCTATTTCCTTTGCTATAAATAGCCTTTATTTCCTATTTCCTATCCTAAGGAAATAAATAGCCTTTATTTCCTTTTGTTATTTCCTTTGCTATAAATAGGAAATAGCCATTACTATTTCCTCCCTTGCTTCACTCAACAACATAGGATATATTTCATCTTGCCCTGGAGATTTATCTAATTTTAAGCCTGCCTGACCACTCAGACCTCCTCTCTGTTGATGTTAATTTCTTTAATTGACCACAGTTCTTCTCCTTGATTTCTATACCAACATTGTATCAGTGTTCACTAATGAGAGAGACAAAGTATTCATTCAGAACCCTACCTACATCTCTGGCTGCACACACAAATGACAATTATGGTCCTTAATCGGCTCTACTCATCTTTAGTCATCTTTTAATGTAGTTGTCCTTAGTTATCCCTTAACGTAAAGCCATTTAGAATTTCATAGAATCACAGAGTGCAGAGGAGGCCCTTCGGCCCATCGAGTTTGCACCGAAACATCTGACCTCCCAACTAATCCCACCTGCCAGTACTTGGCCCATAGCCCTGAATGTCATGACGTGCCAAGTGGAAGCGTTGAGGAAGAAACAAACTTGATGTTACGATGGTCACAGCATATCCTCAATAAATCTTCCCATGGAGTTCGTAGAACATGCACTCCTCTATTCGGCGAGTGGAGGCTCGCTCAATTGGGCAAGAGCAGCAGGGGGTTTAAAACAAGCTGGCTCCATTCAGGCTGATAATCAAAAGACTTCATTATGAGGTACAAAAGGCTAGTCATGGCACGAATCAATGCCAGCCTCCTGGATGACCTGGATCCACTATAGTTTGCCCACTGCCGCAACAGGTTCACAGCAGACGCCATCTCCCTGACTCTGCATTCAACCCTGGAACACCAAGATAACAAAGACACCTATGTCGGACTCCTAAATATTGTCTACAGCTCAGCTTTCAACACCATTATTCCCAGCAAAACCCATCCCCAAACTCTGTGGCCTGGGCCTTGGCTCCCTCCTTTGCAATTGATCCTGAACTTCCTAACTCAGAGACCACAATCAGTAAGGATAAGCAACAACAGCTGTTCCACAATCTCCTCAACACCGTGCCCCACAAGGCTGTGTTCTCAGAACATAAGAACATAAGAAATAGGAACAGGAGTAGGCCATCTAGCCCTTCGAGCCTGCCCCGCCATTCAATAAGATCATGGCTGATCTGAAGTGGCTCAGTTCCACTTTCCCGCTTTCTCCCCATAACCCTTAATCCCTTTGCCTACCAAAAACCTATCTACTCGCGTCTTAAATATATTTAGCGAGGTAGCCTCCACCACTTCAATGGGCAGAGAATTCCAGAGATTCACCACCCTTTGAGTGAAGAAGTTCCTCCTCAACTCCATTCTAAACTGTCCCCCCCTTATCTTGAGGCTGTGCCCTCTAGTCCTGCCGGCCTTTCTGAGCGGGAAGAACCGCTCCACCTCTACCCTATCCATCCCTTTCATCATCTTATACATCTCAATGAGATCTCCCCTCATTCTTCTAAACTCTAACGAGTACAGACCCAGTCTATTCAGCCTCTCCTCATAGCTCAACCCCCTCAACTCCGGTATCAGCCTAGTGAACCTCCTCTGCACTCCCTCCAAGGCCAAAATATCCTTGCGCAAGTGTGGCGACCAAAACTGCACACAGTACTCCAGCTGCGGCCTCACCAGTGCCCTGTACAGTTGCAGCAAGACCTCCCTACTTTTACATTCAATCCCCCTCGCTATGAAAGCCAGCATCCCATTTGCCTTCCTGACCACCTGCTGCACCTGTCGGCTGGGTTTTTGCGACTCATACACAAGGACCCCCAGGTCCCTCTGCACCGTAGCATGCCACCTACTATATTCATACATCTATGACTGTTGGACCAAATTCCCCTTTAATTTGATTTTCAAGTTTGCTGATGACACCATTGTAGTGGGTTAGATCTCAAACAATGAGACAGAATACAGGAATGAGATAGAGAATCTGGTGAACTGGTGTGATGACAATAATCTTTCCCTCAATGTTAACAAAAAAAAAGGAGATTGTCATCGACTTTAGAAAGCATAGAGGAGAACATGCCCCTGTCTATATCAGTAGAAACCATCAAAAGCTTCAAGTTTTTAAGGTGTTCAGATCACCAACAAACTGTCCTGGTCCCCCCGTGCCGACACTATAGTTAAGAAAGCCCACCAATGTCTCTTACTTTCTCTTTTGCAGCTTTGTAGAACCTTAGTTAGGCCGCACTTGAAATTTAGTGTTCACTTCTGGTAACCATACTACCAGAAGCTTTGGAGACCATGTAGAAAAGATTTACCAGTATGTTGCCTGGCATTAGCTTTGAGAGATTGGAGAAACTTAGTTTGTTCTCACTGGAGGTTGAAGAGCAACCTGATAGAAGTCCACAAGATTATGAGAGGCATGGACAGAGTGGATTGTCAGAAGCTTCTTCCCAGGGTGGAAGAGTCAATTATTAGGGGAATAGGTTGAAGGTGCGATGTACGAGATAAGGGTTTTATTTTTACACAACGGGTGGTGGGTGCCTGGAAATTGCTGCCTGGTGAGATAGTGGAAGTAGATCCAATTGTGACTTTTAAGGGGCGTCTTGACAAATACATGAATAGAATGGGAATAGAGGGATATGGTCCCCAGGAGTATAGGTGGTTTTTGTCCAGTCAGGCAGCATAGTTGGTGCAGCTTGGAGGGCCGAAGGGCCTGTTCCTGTGCTGTAATTTTCTTGGATCTTAGAAGACTAAGGAAATTTGGCATGTCAGCTACGACTCTCACCAATTTTTACAGATGCACATTCTTTCTGGTTGGTACGGCTCCTGCTCTGCCTAAGACCAAAAGAAACCACAAAAGGTCGTGAATGTAACCCAATCCATCGCGCAAACCAGCCTCCCATCCACTGACTCTGTCTACACTTCCTGCTGCCTCGGCAAAGCAGCCAGCATAGTTAAGGACCCCACGCACCCCGGACATTCTCTCTTCAGTTCTAAATGTGCATAGATCCTATCTCTAAGAATCTTCTCCAACAATTTCCCTCCCATGGACATAAAGCTCACTGGCCTATAATTATCCAGGTTATTCTTGCTCCCTTCTTAAATAACGGGACCACATTTGCTATCCTCCAATCCTCTGGGACCTCACCTGTGTCCAGTGAAGAAAGATTTCTGTTAGAGGCCCAGCAACTTCATCTCTTGTCTCTCTCAGTAATCTAGGACAGATGCCATCTGGCCCTGGGGATTTGTTTACCTTAATGCTTCCTAAAATACCTAACACTTCGGTATTCACGACTGAAAAAGATCTGGGTGGTTGTACTGCAGGCTTGCAGCGGATTGAAAAGATTGAGTATGTGGACATTAAGAGAGAGGATGTGTTGGAAGTTCTGAATAGCATCAAGATAGATAAATCGCCAGGACTGAATGGGATGTACCCCAGGTTACTGTGGGAGGCCAAGGAAGAGATTGCAGAACCTCTGGCAATGATCTTTGCGTTGTCGATGGAGACGGGAGAGGTTCCAGAGGATGGGAGGATTGCAAGATTGCAAATATGGTTCCTATATTCAAGAAATAGGGATAGCCCAGGAAATTACCGACCACTGAGTCTAACCTCAGTGGTTGGTAAGTTGATGGAGAAGATCCTGAGGGACAGGATTTATGAGCATTTAGACAAGTTTAGTATGCTCAATAGTAGTCAGCACGGCTTTGTCAAAGGAAGATCGTGCCTTACAAGCCTGATCAAGTTCTTTGAAAATGTGACTAAATACATTGATGAAGGAAGAGCGGTAGATGTGGTTTATGTGGACTTCAGCAAGGCATTTGATAAGGTCCCCCATGCAAGACTTCTTGAGAAAGTGGGACGGCATGGGATCCAAGGGGCTGTTGCCTTGCCCGCAGAAAGTAGAGAGTGGTTGTAGATGGGTCTTTTTCTGCATGGAGGTCGGTCACCAGTAAAGTGCCCCACGGATCTGTTCAGGGACCCTTGCTGTTTGTAATTTTCATAAATGACCTGGATGAGGAAGTGGAGGGATGAGTTGGTAAGTTTGCTAACAACAAAGGTTGGTGGTGTTGTGGGTAGTTTGGAGGGACGTCAGAAGTTGTAGCAAGGCTGGGCGGAGAAGTGGCAGACGGACTTCAGCCCAGGTAAATGAGTAGTGGTGCATTTTGGCAGGTCAAATGGGATGAAGGAATATAATATCAAGGGTAAGACTCTTAGCAGTGTGGAGGATCAGAAGGACCTTGGGGTCCGGGTCCATGGGACTCTTAAATTGGCCTCACAGGTAGAGAATGTGGTTAAGAAGGCGTATGGTGTACCGGCCTTCATCAATCAAGGGACTGAGTTTAGGAATCGGGAGATAATGCTGCAGCTTTGTAAGACCCTAGTCAGACCTCTCTTGGAATACTGTGCTCAGTTCTGGTCGTCTCATTATAGGAGGGATGTGGAAGCTACTGAAAGTGTACAGAGGAGATTTACAAGGATGTTGCCTAGATTGGGTGGCATGCCTTATGAGGATGAGAGAGCTCGGTCTTTTCTCCTTAGAGAGACGAAGGATTAGAGGTGACCTGATAGTGGTGTATAAGATATTGAGTGGATATTCAGAGGCTTTTTCCCAGGGCTGGAATGGTTGCTACGAGAGGGCACAGGTTTAATGTGCTGGGGAATAGGTACAGAGGAGATATCGGGGTAAGTTTTTCACTCAGAGGGTAGTGGGTGAGTGGAAATGGCTGCCGTCAGTGGTGGTGGAGGCAAACTCAAAAGGGTCTTTTAAGAGCCTTCCGGGTGAGTACATGGGACTTAATAGAATTGAGGGTTATAGGTAAGCCGAGTAGGTAGGGATATCATTGGTGCAATTTGTAGGCCGAAGGGCCTGTTTGTGCTGTAGTTTTTCTACGTTCAATGTTCTACTTCCTCCCTTGTAATTGTGATTTGTTCTAATGGGTCTACACATCCCTCTGAGACACGACCAATCAACATGTCCCTCTCCTTTGTGAATACTGATGCAAAGTATTAATTTAGGGTCTCACCTACTTCCTTGGATTCTAAGAATAATTCCCCTCCTTTGTTCCTGAGAGGTCTGACTCTCTGACAACCCTCTTGTTCCTAACATATGTGTAAAATGCCTTGGGATTCTCCTTAATCCTGTCTGCCAAGGACATTTCATGATCCTTTTTTGCCCTTCGAACTCACTGTTTGAGTTCTTTTCTACTTTCTCTGTATTCCTCCAGTGCTTCATCTGTTTTTAGCTGCCCAGACCTTATGTGTGCCTCTTTTTTCTTTTTGATTAGATCCACAATTTCTCTGGTTATCCACAGCTCTTGAATCCTACCTTTCCTGTCCTTCCTTTTTACAGGCACATGTCTGTCCTGCACTCCTATCAACTGCTCCTTAAAAGACTCCCGCATGCCAGATGTGGTTTTACTCTTAAACAGCCTCTCCCAATCAACAGCCGCCAAATCCTGCCTAATCCAGCTGCAGTTAGCCTTCCCCCAATTCAACACCTTACCCATAGTGTTAAGTTTGTTTTCACAAGACTCTTCCATCCTTGATTCAAAGGCAAACACCAACCACCGTCCAATTCAAAAGTTCTTTATTCTTACATATGCAAGCTGGCAAACCTTTGCTATGTAACTTCCACTCATTGCTGGGAGTCAGGTATCAAATGCATGCTGAATAATGGGACAGTCCCCCTTTATGTAGCTTTTACAATCCTTCAGATCACATGCAATCTGATACAATATAGCTAATCACAAGACACCCTTTGTTCTAGTCAGGTTAACCATATCTAAGGTCATAATATTGTTATATTGGAAGAAAAAGAGCTGTTAAAGGGTAAATTTGTCAATCACAGGTGTCTTAAGCTTGTTATTTTGAAATCAAAGTTCTTAGTTGCATGCGATGTTGACCCCTTAATATCTCATTCCCTCCTTTTATCATTTCATAATTTTAACCTTTAGAGAGGAGTTTGGGCTCTGTTACAGGCCAAACATCAACACATTGTAACAAGAACAGTAATACGTAAACCACTAGAGTAATGAGTCCCAAATGCATTTTCATTCCTCCCCAGTCCCCAAAGAGGTTACCAAAGGACCACCAGCCAGGGTATTGTAGTCCTTAAAGTTCTGCCCCTCAGTTCTAATTTTGTCAGCTGTCTTTTTAATATGTTCAGCTAAATCAGTGATATTGTCAGAGGAGTCTGGAATGTATGTACAGCACTCAGAGCCTATAAGGGTGCAGGTGCCTTTGATAGCTGTCAACAAGTAATCTAAAGCCATTTGATTTTGGAGTGCCACCGTCCGTATACCTACGACTTCAGCTGAAACTTCAGAGATAGCGGTACTTACATCCTCTAATCTATCCGCAGTATCGTTAGCTATTTTCTCAAGAGCTGATGCCATATTGATCAGCTCTCGAGCCGCCTTTGCTGTTCCATAGGCAGGAAAGGCTATCATCCAAAACAGTTCAGCTTCGGTGATGGCCCATTTAGATCTCAACAGGTGTATCTTGGGGTGGAAATGCAGGGAGTCATAATGTTGGACATAAGGGATCACATATGCTAGATCGCAAGATCCAGGCCAGTCCCAGGGAAGCCAAGGATAGGCATTATCTCCACAGACAAAATAGGTGCCATTGTACGCTCCCATGTCGTTTAATAGAATTGGGTCGAGACCAAATGGAGCACCCACGGTACTCCAAAATGATTTGGCTGCAGGGCAACGGACTTCAGGCCTTAGTTTTACCATACTACTACTGGGGCTGGTGACATTAAACTGCTGAATGGAGTAGCTATGGCCAATGGATTTGATTCCATTTCTTATCAGGCAGATGGATCCCCTTTGTTGATTGTTTACAACGAAGTGGGGTGGAGAGTCTGACCTATTATAGTTGGGCTGGTAACGTTTCTTAAACGTCGATAGAGTGCACACTCCCTTCTTCACTGTGGAGACATCACTGCTGATGTCAATTAGCCACTTCCCACCTGTGGTCTGGGCCCCCTTTCTTCTGCAATCAGTCCCATTTTGATACAAAATCCATTCTATCATTTTCCGGGGATTGAGAGGAATCGGGAATGGGGTATCCCCTCTTTGGCCTGTAGTGGTATATGTGAGCAGACCCAACATCTGCTTACATTAAACCTTACAGCATACTCATAAGACATGTACAAAAAGGTGTTAAAGTGAAATTGTCCATTAGTCAGTCCATCTTTTAGGCTTCCTTTCCGTTGATCCGGTTGTCCTGGTGCCAGGAAAATAGGCAAAAGACCGAAGAAGGTGAAGATAAACTTCACGATTTATTGGTGGATGTTGGTATCCACCGTTTACAGTCACTCAGATGTATCCAGCGAGGTTGTCTTTGAACCTTGATTGCAGTTGGAGTCTGGAGGAGAATTTGGAATGGTCCTTTCCACCGTGGCCCACGATTGGGTCGATTCCAGTTCTTTATTAACACGAGGTCTCCTATCTGTGGTCCAGGGAAGTAGTTCTGAGAGTCAGAATCTTGATCTGGTGCCCGTGGAGTTGATCCAAAGGCGCACTGTGCCTGTGAATGAAGAAACTTTAAAGACGATGTTAGCTGTCGGAAGTACTTCTGCATTTCGTCTCCCATAACGTGTAAATCTATCTGGGTGGGAGGGCTTGTATTTGCATCCCAGGGTGTTCTACTGGGTCGGCCGTAAATTATCTCTGCCGCCGAGGGTCCAGTGAATGGGGCGTTATTCTCATGTGGTACAAAGCTAGGGGCAAAACCTTAACCAGTTAAGGCCAGTTTCGGACGTCAACTTAGTCAATTTAGCTCTGAGGGTTCCATTAGCTCTTTCCACTATTCCTGATACCTGGGGGTGGTAGGTACAGTGGAATTGTTGTTGAATGTGTAACGCATCACACAATTCCTTATTGAATTTTCCTACAAATTGGGGGCCATTATCTGAACTAATTTGTCGAGACACCCCAAATCTTGGTACTATTTGTCAATAACAACTTTACTACTGTCGAGACGTTGTTATTTGTAGTTGGGAAAGCCTCTATCCATCTGCTAAACACGTCAACAATTACAAGACAATACTTATAACACTGCACACACAATAATTCGATAAAATCCAACTGAATACAACCAAATGGGCCACCTGGCAAGGGTGTTTTCCCTGGTGAGCACTTTATTCCTTGGCCAATGTTATCTTGCTGGCATGTTAAACATGACGCTATGAGACACTGAGCAGCCTCGGCTAGTCAGGGATGCCACCAGGTACGAAGCAATATTCCACTCATTCTCTCTTTCCCAAGGTGGGTAAGAACATAAGAAATAGGAGCAGGAGTAGGCCATCTAGCCCTTCGAGCCTGCCCCGCCATTCAATAAGATCATGGCTGATCCGTCGTGGCTCAGTTCCACATTCCCGCCCTCTCCCCATAACCCTTAATCCCCTCTCTTATCAAAAACCCATCAACCCGCGTCTTAAAAATATTTAGCGAGGCAGCCTCCACCACCTCAACGGGCAGAGAATTCCAGAGATTCACCACCCTTTGAGTGAAGAAGTTCCTCCTAACTCCGTTCTAAACCGCCCCCCCTTTATCTTGACGCTGTGCCCTCTAGTCCTACTGTCCTTTCTGAGCGGGAAGAGTCTCTCCACCTCTATCCTATCCATCCCATTCATCATCTTATATGTCTCAATGAGATCTCCCCTCATTCTTCTAAACTCTAACGAGTACAAGCCTAGTTTATTCAGCCTCTCCTCATAGCTCCGGTATCAGCCTAGTAAACCTCCTCTGCACTCCCTCCAAGGCCAAAATATCCTTGCGTAAGTACAGCGACCAAAATTGCACACAGTACTCCAGCTGCGGCCTCACCAATGCCCTATACAGATGCAGCAAGACCTCCCTACTTTTATATTCAATCCCCCTCGCTATGAAGGCCAGCATCCCATTAGCCTTCCTGACCACCTGCTGCACCTGCAGGCTGGGTTTTTGCGATTCATGCACAAGGACCCCGAGGTCCCTCTGCACCGTCGCCTGCTGCAGTTTTTCACCCCGTAAGTAATAGTCCTTCCTACAATTATTCCTACCAAAGTGGACCACCTCGCACTTGCCAACATTAAATTCCATTTGCCATTTCCTGGCCCATTCGCCTAGCCTATCTAGATCCTTCTGCAGACTCTCCACACCCTCCGCACAATTTGTCATTCCACCAATCTTGGTGTCATCAGCAAATTTCGACACCATACACTCGGTTCCCTCCTCCAGATCATCTATATAAATGGTAAATAGCTGAGGCCCCAGCACCGACCCCTGGGGCACTCCACTAGTCACCAACCGCCAATCCGAATAGCACTCATTAACCCCCACTCCCAGATGTCAGAGTGTAGACAATCCATCAATAAAGACAGTAATGCATCTGGTATACAAACTTGCCCAGCTGGAGTAAACACAGTAAGAAGTCTCACAACACCAGGTTAAAGTCCAACCAGTTTATTTGATAGTAAACCCACTATAAACTGGTTGGACTTTAACCTGGTGTTGTGAGACTTCTTCCTGTGTTTTTACCTCAGTCCAATGCCGGCACCTCCACAGCTGGAGTAACCCAGAGACCTTTTGACACAGAATGTGAACATCCATGTGTCTTCCAAATATCTTTTTCAGAAGCAGGGGCGTCCCCCTAGAAGCGCTGAATAGTGACTATATCTGGCATGCCTGCTGTGTTCAAAGAAAGCGAGCAATTTATCGCCTACTTATTCATGGAGGGCACTATGTTAATTTGAGCTGTTGCAGCCTTTTTGGGAGCCTGATGTGCCCGAACGTTGCCCTGAGTAACTGCAGAGTCATCGGAGGCATGGGCAGCTCATTTGATAGTAGCTAATTGTTTAGGGAGGAGGATCACCTGGAGGTGGTTTTGGACATACAAAGAATTCTGGATGGGTGTGCCTGAAGACGTTGAAAACCCACGCTGAGACCATAGTTGACTGAAGTCGTGGGAGACGCCAAAGGCATACCAAGAGTCAGTGTAAATATTTGCTGACTTTCCTGAGGCCAGAATGCAAGCACGGGTGAGGGCAATAAGTTCTGCTTTCTGAGCAGTCACCATGGGGTGAAACACCACTGATTCTAATGTGGCTGGGTTAATAGTGGAACAGAAGGAGAATGTCAGGAGGGGATTGTTAAGGAGTGCTACTTTGTAGCTGTGTAAAGTGTTGAGTCTGGTGGGAGGTGAGGAGGGCTACAATGGCATGTGAGGTAAAGACAGTAAGGGCTTGATGGAGAGTAATGTTGGAGACAACAGTGACTGAAGAGTAAATTGCAGGGAGAATCTGAGAACAAGGGGGTAGTTCCAGAACTACAGAGTCCAGGCAGGTACAGTAGTAGGCAACCGGTCATTTGCAATCGCCATGAGTCTGTGTCAGGACTCCAGTAGCACATTCATCCAAAATGTTAACATACAGCTGGAAAGGCCTGTCATATAAAGGTCTTCCCAAAGCCAGGGCTGCAGCAAGGGCCGCTTTTAAGTCTGTAAAGGCTGACTTTTGTTCTTCGGAGAGGGTGAAGGTTTTTCGGGCTTTACAAAAAGCCAAAGGGGTCAGTAGTTTAGTGAGTAAAGTTACATTAGGCAGCCATTGTCAGCAATAATTGACCAACCCTAAAAAGGCCCTCATTTTTTTGGGGGTAGTGGGCAAGGGGATCATACGGATAGGTGGAATGCGTTCAGAGGTGAGCGTTCACTCTGAGGTGCTGAGTAGAGTTCCCAGGAATTGTACCTGCCATTGGGTAGGCTTTACCTTTGCAGCGGGCAAGACATATCCCCAAGAATGGAGAGCATTCAAAAGTCAGTTAGGGGCTCATGACATGGCTTCCAAGGGGTACAGACCTGCAGAGTATTTTGATCACCCTCCCCTGGATTTGGATTAGGGACCGTGTGTTGGGAATTGGCATTGACACTTTTTGTGGGGGCCCTTTCCAGTAATTCTCTTTCAGTGGCGCAGAGGGCAAGGGCAATTTTTATCCATCGTATTGCTCCCACTCTCTTCTTCCTGTGAATCAGCACTATCATAATCCTCACTGCTCTCAGAGTCACTAGGGAAAGTCACTTGAGGTTTTTTCTAGTTTCCCCTATCAGTTTTAAAAGGATCCTGTTCCTCTCTCCCTGGTCTACTAACAGCCTGTTTCTTTCCCTTGTTCTTCTTATCTTTGGATCGAGTTCTCCCGGCTGTTGGATCAGTATGTGGTTCCGGGGCAGGGTTTTCACTGGAGGACAGCTTTTGGGTTCAACAGGGGGCTGTGGAGACTCTGGAGAGAGTGCAGAGGAGGTTTACCAGGATGTTGCCTGGTATGGAAGGACTGGGTTATGAGGAAAGATTGAACAAATTGGGGCTGTTTTCCCTTGAAAGACATCAACTGAGGGGGGATCTAATAGAGGTATATAAGATAATGAAGGGTATAGATAGAGTAAACAGAGGTAAGCTATTTCCTATGATAGAGACACACAGGACAAGGGGCCATGGGCTTAAGGTGAGGGGGGAGAGGTATAACACAGATATTAGAGGGAGGTTTTTCACACAGAGGGTAGAGGGGGTATGGAATGCTCTGCCAAGTAAGGTGGTGCAGGCAAGCACGCTGGAGTTGTTTAAGAGTAACTTAAGACAGGCACATGAGTGGGTTGGAGATGGGTGGATATAGGAGATTGTTTTAAATAAGGTTCATTAGCATTGGGGCGTCCCTAGTAAGGTAAGTGCATAATGGTACAATAATAATGTTTTTTCTCTTTCCATTCACAGGTTTTAAGTCGGTCCACCTTGTTGTCCAACGAGGGGCATACACACGATGGGTCATACTTGGGCTGCTCTTGATTGTTCGAGATTGGCCTAGTGCTTCATGTCGTTAGTGTGTGCTTAAACTGGACCAGATACTGGGCAACATGACAGCTCAGTGACTATCACTGTTTGCTGTGCAGACACATGGATTTGGGCCAGTGTCTGTGGGAGTTTGCACATTCTCCCCGTGCTTGCGTGGGTTTTCTCCAGGTGCTCCGGTTTCCTCCCACACCCCAAAGATGTGCTATTAGGCTGATTGGAAGTAATAAATTGTCCCTAAATCAATTTCCCTCAATGTGGATGGCCATAAAACAATAGATAAGGGTCATGGGCGGAGGGGGGGGACTGGTAGTGTTAAAATGGCAGCGCGAGCTCGTTGGGCCAAAGGGCCTGTTTCCCGGGCTGTTTTTGTTCTTTTGTTGTGGTGTGAACACGGGTGGGGTTGGAGTCAGCACAGTAGAGGTCTGCGTCTGAGCAGAGACAGTGGTCTGGGGGGGAATAAGGTGGCAGAAGTGGGGGCGAATCTGGCTGTTGAGTCTTAATATCTTGGGGTGGCAGTTGAGGCTGAGGCTGGGGTAGGGTTGAGTTGGTGGTGGCAGAGGTGGACATAGCCAAGGCTGAGGTTGAGGCTGGGGTAGGGGTTGAGTTGGCAAAGGTAGAATCAACTGCGTCGATTCTGCCAATCCTCTTCCTCCTGCTCATCCATGCCATTATTTTGGAACATCATTGGCAGACCAAATATGTCAGGAGGTACTTCCGATTTTTCTCTTTCATCATTTCGGTTTGCCGCTCTAATCCCTGTTCTCTGTTTTGTCTTTCCCCTTCCAGCCTTTGTTTAACCCTTTCCCTTTCATTCATTTCATGATCCTCACACTGCAACTTCAAAATCTCCCAATTTTTGGGATTCCCCTCATTGTCACAGACACTAATCCCTCTTCTACGTGCATTATCCACCCCACTGGCTAACTCTGACTTCTCAGTTAACTCCTCAGTTTTTTTTCTCCAAGATGACATTAAAATCTTCCATCTATTTCCCCCGAGTGGCCAATTTTTATTTCCTAATTTTTTGTTCAGGCATCCCGATAAACGTCTGAGTAGCTCCTTGTCTTCCAGGTTTTCACAACACATTTTATATAATGGGGTCCCATCCCCTGACTTATCCAAAGTTCGACCCATCGTTAAGAGACTTTGACCACTTGTGCTTCACAACCTTCAGTGTCCTGTTGTCCCCACGCCCACTTCAAAGTCCTGACCTTTGCATGGGGGAGTTCCCCTCTTAACAATCGGTCTAAGGCTGCGTGTTTGAGACAGGCACTCCCTTTCGATCAGCACAAGTTAGTCACATCTCCAACTTCACCTAATTCCCACCCTTTACTTTTTTTTGAAAACAATTTAATAAATATTCTACAAGACAAACAGGCTTTAACAACTCCTGCTTTCAATCTAATGCAACAATAATCACCTATATTCAACAAGCAACCAGACAACACAAACACACAAATACAAAAACTACTCAAATTATTAGCTCAACCTTAGATTTTCTCTAATCAATTTTCCAACTTGCCAATTAATTTATAATGTTTCCCCAGTAATTCCCACTTGTCTCAGAGGACTCGAACCTCATATTCTACTGACCTAGGGACTCGAATCCCAGCCAACGGGGGACTCAAACCTCCAGGTACACGAGGGGGACTCGAACCCTCCACTTTCTAACTGAGTAAACGTGGGGACTCTAACCAGCAGGGCAACCAGGGGACTCGAACCACCCGGTTTCTTAATACACAAACCTGGGGATTCTAACCACCAGGGCCTCCGGGGGACTCTAACCTCTTGGTTTCGGACTAGTCGGTGTCCAAGGATGTAAGTCGTCTCCGGGTTCTGTCAACACAGGGCCTGGGGAACAAGGGGTCGACTGGTGAGAGACTTCAGTGAGAGAGAACAAGGTTAATCTTACCTTGTGGGCCTGTCCGTCTCATGTCACTGATACCCAGACTATCACTTATTCAGTCCACCTCGGAGGACATCTGTATATGTTGGAACCCTGCTCACAACGCTAGTTGTTAAAGTTTGTTTTTTGCGAGACGCTTCCATTCTTGATACAAAGGCAAACACCAATCACTGTCCAATTTAAAAGTTCTTTATTCTTCTTACATATGCAAGCTGGCAAACCTTTGCTATGTAACTTCCACTCAGTGCTGGGAGTCAGGTAGCAAAGATGTGCTGAACAATGGTATAATAATCCTTTATGTAGCTTTTACAATCCTTCAGATCACATGCGATCTGATACAATATAGCTAATCACAAGACACCCTTTGTTCTAGTCAGGTTAACCATATCTAAGATCACAATATGTTGAAAGAAGGAGAACTGTTAAAGGGTAAATTCGTTAAACACAGAATAGGCTTGTCATTTTGAAATCAACTCAAAAGTCCTTAGTGGCATGCGATGTTAACCCCTTAATACGTCAATAGGACAACTCTCATCCTTATCTATTAGAAAGTAGATAGTTTACTTTCTAAACTATCCAAAACTTTACAGAATTGTGGTCACTGTCTGCCACATGTTCCCCCACTGAAACTTTGATGACCTAACCAGGCTCATTCCCCAATACTAGGTCCAGTATAGCCTCCTCTTGAGTTGGACTATTGTTCCAAAGAACCTTCCTGGACACATTTTACAAATTCCTCCCCATCCAGACCCCCAGCCCCAAGGGATTTCCAGTCTGTATGAGGGAAATTAAAGTCTCCCACTACAACAACCCTATTTTTTCCACACCTGTCCAGAATCTCCTTACATATCCATTCGTCAACTTCCCGTGGGCTGTTGGGAGGCCTGTAGTATACCCCCAGCATAGTGACTGCACCCTTCCTGTTTCTGAGCTCTACCCACAGTGTCTTGTTACATGATCCTTCCAAATTGTCCACCCTCTGTGCCACTGTAATATGCTCCCTAACCAGTATCACTACTCCCCTACCTCTTCTAGCCTTTCCTCTGTCTCGCCTAAAACACTTATACTCCAGAATATTCAGCTGCCAGTCCTGCCCTTTTAACCAAGTCTCTGTCATTGCAACCATATCCAAGTTCCGCACATGCATTAAGGCTCCAAGTTCATCTGTTTTGCCCATTACGCTCCTTACGCTGAAGCAGATGCACTCCAGATCTCCAGGCCACTGAGTTCATCCTCCCCCAGATTGCTCTTCCTCTTAGGTAGCCTTGTCCTGGCCCCACGCTCATCAGCAGTCTCTGCGCTTGCTGCCTATTGTTCTGTTCCCTACCCCCTTGCCACATCAGTTTAAACCCACCCGAACAACACTAGCAAGCCTCCCAGCCAGGATATTGGAGCCTCTCCAGTTCAAGTGCAACCCGTCCTTCTTGTACAGGTCCCATCCTCCCTGGAAGATTTCCCAGTGATCCACGAATCTGATGAAGAACAGCTTCTTCCCTGCTGCCGTCAGACTTTTGAATGGACCTACCGCATACTAAGCTGATCTTTCTCTACACCCTAACTATGACTGTAACATTATATTCTGCACTCTCTCGTTTCCTTCTCTATGAATAGTATGCTTTGTCTGTATGGTGTGCAAGAAACAATACTTTTCACTGTATGTGACAATAATAAATCAAATCAAATCAAAGGCTTCAGGCTGACTTCTATTCTGTAGCTGCTGAGTGGTACTTTGAGCATGTTGTAAATAAAGGGTGACAGAAAACTGGCCTCAATAAGACCAGATGAATGTTCAACATTCATGTTCTATACGTAAATGGCATAGATGATAATGTGTTATCATTATCATTTTATGAGGGAATGATAAGCTCATCTCCAACTGACACCAACAGTAGTAGGGTGGTTCACAGTGAAGAAGGCCATATATTACGGGAAGATATAGATGCTTTAGTCAGATGGGCAAAGCAGTAGCAGGTAGTATTTAACCCTGTTAAGTGAGGTATTGCACTTTGGAAGAAGTAACAGGACAAGTGAGTATTTAATGAATGGCAGGACACAAAGAAGATCAGAAGAACAAATGGATCTTGGGTTATCTATTCACAGATCCCTAAAGGCAACAGGGCAGGTATTTGAGGAAACATATGGGACACTGCTTTTATCATAGAGGCATAAAAGATATCAACAAGGAGGTAATGTTATAGTTATACAAAACATTGGTTAGGCACAGCTGGAGTACTGTGCATAGTGGTGTGGTCATCTCACTACAGGAAGGATGCGATTACACTAAAAGGGTACTGAGGAGGTTCACCAGGATGTTGCCTGGAATGGAGCATTTGAGCTATATGAAGAGACTATATATGGGACTGGGTTCAACTCCCAGCTTGGATCACCATCTGTGTGGAGTTTGCACATTCTCCTTGTGTCTGCGTGGGTTTCCTCCCACAGTCCAAAGATGTGTGGGTTAGATTGTTTGGCCATGCTAAAATTGCCCCCTAGTGTCCTGAGATGTGTAGGTTAGAGGGATTACAGGGTAAAGTATGTAGGGATATGGGGGTAGGGCCTGAGTGTGATTGTCGCCGGTGCAGACTCAATGGGCCAAATGGCCTCTTTCTGCACTGTAGAGTTTCTATGATTCTATGCTGGAATTGTTTTCTTTAGAATAGAGAAGGCTGAGGGGGAACACGACTGAGGTGTATAAGATATGTGGACACGGTGAATACGAAGCAGCTGTTACCCTTCGTTGAGGGGTCAATCACAAGGCGGCATGGTTTTAAGGTGAGAGGTAAATGATTCAGAGGGGATTTGAGAAAAATAAATTTCACTCAGAGGGTGATGCACTGCCTGGGAAGGTTGTGGAGGCTGGAAACCTTAGAAGCTTATAAGTGTTTGGATGAGCATCATAATATTCAAGGATACGAAGCATGTGCTGTAAAATGGGATTAGTGTGACTTTAGTAGTAGTTATTGGGAGCGTAGACTCAAATGGGCCAAAGGACCATTTCTGTGCTGTACAACATCATGACTTGTGGTTTTGGTATCGTCGTGATGGCACAGTGTGTAGCACTGCTGCCTCTCAGCGCCAGAGACCCAAGTTCAATTCCAGATTTGGGTTACTGACTGTGTGGAGTTTGCATATTCTCTGCATAGGTTTCCTACAGGTGCTCTGGTTTCCTCCCACAGTCCAAAGATATGCAGGTTAGGTGGATTGGCCCTGCTAAGTGACCACTTAATGTCTGAAGTTGTGTAGGCTAAGTGGATGCCATGGTAAATGTGCGGGGTTACGGGATAAGGCAGGGAGGAAGGCCTGGATAAGTTGCTTTTTCAGAATGTCAGTGCAGACTCAATGGGCTGAATGACCTCCTTGTGCACTGTAGGAGTTCAATGACTCATGTCCAATTTCATGCAGCTAGACTTGGATTTAGAATCACACTGGGAGGCTTAAGTTTTAACTGCTCCACTTTCTTCAAGGCAAAACTGACACAACCTTTCCTGGCAGCTGCTGTTACTAACATTGTTCTTTGCAGACAGCCTAAGGATTTTACTGTCAGAACTAGTTTTGGTGACACAATCAATGGTTAGTGCTCCCCAGAAAATAGTTAAAAGCCATTGATATGCAATTGAGATAGATAATGGCTCTTGATACTTGCTTGCAGATATTAGTTTCCTGCTTTCTCCTCATGTTGAATTGTAAAATTGGAGACTTTGGGCTAAATTTTTATGGACTCAGGGAGACTCCACTGACTTTTAAACATGGCGGGTAGGACACAAATCTAGTTTCCATGGCTGGATTCCGATTTTCATTTGGGACTTTTAAGGCCTTAGGTAGGAACTAGAAGCAGGAGTAAGCCATTCAGCCCTGACTGCCATTCATTTTGTTCATGTCTGATCATTGAATTCAAAAGCCTGATTCCTCACTCCTCCCCCTTGATCCCTTCAGCCCCAAGAGCTATATGTAATTGCTTCTTGAAATCAGACAACGTTTTGGCCGTAACTATTTTCTGTGCTGGTGAGTTTCACACATTCAACATCCTCTGGGTGAAGAAATTTTTCCTCATCTCAGTTCTAAAAGGCTTAACCCTTATCCTCAAAGATGTGCAGGTTGAGTGGATTGGCCATGCTAAGTTGCTCTTTAGTGTCAGGAGGACTCATTAAAAATATAGAGTTATGAGGATAGGGCCTGGGTGGGATTGTGTTCAGTGCAGACTCAATGGGCTGAATGACGTCCTCCTGCACTGTAGGGATTCTATGATTCTAATTCTGGACTCCTACACCATTGGGAACACTCTTTCTCAATCTACCCTGACTGACCCTGTTAGAGTTTTGTTTCTATGCGATTCCTCTCTCACTCTTTTAAACTCCAGTAAATATAATGCTAAGTTACGTAATCTGTCCTTATGTGATGGACCTGCCATCCAGGGAATCAGCCTGGTAAACATTTGTTGTACTCCCTCTATAGCAAGGACATCATTCCTCAGTTAATGATATCAAAACTGCGCACAATACTCCAGGTTGGCCTCACCAATGCCCTATATAATTGCAGCAAAACATTCCAATCCCAATTCTCAAATCTTCTCACGATGAAGGCCAACATACATTTGCCTTCTTTATTGCTTGCAGTACAAGCACACTTACTTTCCGCGACTGATGAATGGAAATACCAAGGTCTCGCTGAGTATCCACCCCTCTCAATTTACATCCATTCGTGTTCCTATTATTGCTACCAAAGTGGATAACCCTACATTAACCACATTATACTGTAGCTCTCACAATCAGCCTATCCAAATCACGCTGAAGTATCTCTGCATCCTCCTTACAGCTCAACCGCCCACCCAACTTTGTATCCTCTGCAAACTTCAAGATAATTCATTTAGTTCCCTCTTCCAAATCATTAATATATAACGTGAACTGTTAGTGTCGTAGGACAGATGACTGTGGCACCCCACTAGTCACTGACTGCCAATCAGAAAAAGACCCAATCATAACCCTTTGCTTCCTATCTGCTAACCAGCTTTTCAAGACATTTTCTATCTTTTCAAGACATTACCTGAAATCCCTTGTGCTTTAACTTTACATGATAGTCAGTTATGTGAAACCTTGTCAAAAGACTTCTCAAAGTCTAAATAAACCACATCAACTAGTTCTCCTCGGTCAACTCTACTAATTACATCCACAAAGAATTCCAATAGATTTGTCAAGCATGATTTCCCTTTCGTAAATCCATCCTGCTTTGTCTGATTATACTACTGCCTTCCAAATGCTGAGTTTTAAAATCCTTGATAATGGAATCTAGTGACTTCCTCAGTAATGATGTTAGGCTCACTGGTCTGTAGTTCCCTGTTTTCTTTCTACCTCCATTTTTGAATGGTAGGATTACATTAGCTATCCATAGGAGCCAGTCCAGTGTCCAAAGCAAAGTATGAATCTAATTCCTGAACCATTTCTTTATTTCCTATCGTGAATTCTCCCATTTATGACTGTAAATTCATTTGTTTCATCAATTTTTTTCTCTTTACATACATATGGAAACTTTTATTGTCAGTTTCTATGTTCCCCACTAGCTTACTTTCATACTCTGTTTTTCCCTTCTTAATCAATTCCTTGGTCCTCCTTTGCTCAATTTTAAACTGTTTCCAATCGTCAGGCTTATTGCATTTTCTTGCCAATTTTGCACACACATTGCACACACATTCTCCTTGAATAATCCATCTCTAATTTCCTTTGTAAGCCATGGTTTGTCCACAATTCCCTTACCACTCTTGCATCAAACAGTTATTGCCTGTCCACTGTCTTTCCTTTCAGCATTATTTCCCAGTCCAATTCATGCCTCAGTTACTTCTACTGAGATTCAAGACCTTGGTACATGAATGAACTACATGACTGTCCAACTTGATGGAGAATTTTGCTATAGTATGGTCATTCATCCCCAATGGTTCTCTCACAACTAGATTGCCAACTAATCCTTTCCTACAGAATACAACAGGGCAGAAGAGGCCCTTTGGCCCATCAAGTTTACACTGATGCATGAGAGGCCCTGATGTGCCCACCTAATCCCATTTGCCAGCACTTACCTTGAATGTTATGGCATGCCATGTACACTTTTTAAACGACATGAAATAACCCACCTCCACCACCCTCCCAGGCTGTGCATTCCAGACCGTTACCATCCTCTGGGTAGAAATGTTTTTCCTCAAATCCCCCCTAAACCTCCCACCTGTCACTTGTAATTTGTGTCTCCTTGTAACTGACCCTTCAAGTAAGGGAAACAGCTGCTCCCTATCCATCTTGTCCATGCCCCTTGTATTCTTGAGCATCTCAATCAAGTTGCCCCTCAGTTTTCTCTGCTCCAGGGAAAACAATCCAAGTCTATCTTCTCTTTATAACTTAAATGTTCCATCCCAGGCAACTTCTTGGTGAATTTCCTCTGCATTCCTTCCAGCACATTCACATCTTTCCTATACTGTGGTGATCAGAACACAGACAGCTGTGACCTCACCAAAGTTCAATACAACTCCATTACAAACCCCTCTGCTTTTGTAATCTATACCCCGATTGATACGCCATATGCCTTTTTCACCATCTTTTTAATCTACCTTTCTGCCTTCAGAGAGCGATGGACAAACATGCCAAGATCCCTTTGTTCTTCAGAACTTCCTAGTGTCAGACCTTTCATAGTATACATGCTTGTTAAATTATTCCTTCCAAAATGTATCACCTCGCATTTTTCAGGGTTAAATTTCCATCTGGCACTTATCTGCTCATTTGATCACTTTGTCTATATCTTCCTGTAACCCAAGACACTCAACCTCACTGTTAACCACCCGGCCAATCTTTGTGTCATCGGCAAACTTACTGATCCTACCTCCCACAGTCATCTATGTCATTTATATAGATGATGACCAACAGGATCCCTGTGGTATGCCATTGGTTACTGGCCTCCAGTCACTAAAGCAGCTGTCTATCACCACCCTCTGTCTCCTACGGCTAAGCTGATTATGAATCCACCTTGTCAGATCATCCTGTGTCCCATGTGCATTAGCCTTCTTAATTAGTCTTTCTTGAGCACATTGTCAAAGGTTTTACTGAAATCCATATAAACTACATCAATCGCACTGCTCTCATCCACACACTTGGTTACAATCCCAAAGAATTCAATCAAAATTTGTTAGGCATGATCTCCCTATGACAAATGCTGACAATCCCTGGTCAAACCTTGCCTCTCCAAATGGAGAAAATTCTCTCCTTCAGAATCTTCACCAGTAATTTCCCACCCACAGACATGAGACTCACTACTCTGTAGTTCCCTCGCTTGTCTCTACAACCTTTCTTAAATAGTGGGACCACATTAGCTGTTCTCCAGTCCTCTGGCATTTCCCCTGTGGCCAGGAAGGAATTAAAAATTTAGGACAGTGCCCCTGCAATTTCCTCCCTTGCCTCCCACAACTCATCTGGACCTGGAGATCTGTCCACTTTTAAGCCCACCAATATCTCCAATACCGCATCATTCCCTATGATAATTTTCTCTAGAGCTTCTCAGTCTCTCTCCCCAAATTCCATAAGTACCTCCTCATTCTCATAGGTGAAGACAGATCTGAAATATTAATTTAACACTCTCCCACTGTCCTCTGCTTGTACCCACAGATTTCCACCATGATCCTTAATGAGCCCTTGTCTTTCCCTGGTTACCCACTTCCCATTGATATATTTGTAGAATATCTTAGGATTTTCCCTACTTCTACCAGCCAGAGCTTTCTCATATCCTCTCTTTGCTCTCCTAATTAATTTCTTATGCTCCTTCCTGTATTTTCTGTATTCCACTAATGCCTCCACAGATTTACTCCCATTATACTTTTAAAAGCCTCTCTTTCTCATTACGCAACACACAGACCACAATGGCTTTCTAAATGCATTGCTCCAGAAAACCATCCCGTTTACACTCCAGAAATTCCTCCTTTATTGTAGTGTGGCTAATCTGATTCACCGAATCTATATGCAGATTAATGTCAGCCATAATCACAGATGTTCCTTTAACACATGCATCTCGGATTTCCTATCCAATGCTTTTCTCAACATTACCACCACCAGAGGTTGGTGGTCTGTATAACACCCCGACCAATGTTTTTTGCCACTTGTTGTTTCTTTACTCGACCCATACAGATTCTACTTCATCTCTGCTAATATCTTTCCTCAATACTGTACCAATATCATCTTTAATCAACAATGCAACTCCACCATCTTTTCTTTTCTGTCTGTTCTTCCTAAAAACTGAACAGTGTTCAATGTTTGGTTCCCATCCTTGGTCACCTTGGAGCCACATCTCCATAATGCCAACCCTTGTGCAGCTAATTTATCCATTTTGTTTTGAATACTCTGAGCGTTCAGGTACAAAATGGATGAATGGCTGAATGGCCTCCTTCTGCACTGTAGGGATTCTTGATTCTATAGAAACCTTAAAGTGAGCCCTTTTCTTGTTCCTTTCTATACAAGTACTTTTTACTCTATTATCTGAACTGGCCTCAATTTCTCTGCCTATCACTTTCCTTATTCTCCTTACTGTCTTTTCCTCTTGTTCTCAATTTTCCCTGCTCTGCATCTTTGCAAATGTTCCCATCTCCCTGCCATATTAGTTTAAGACCACCACCACCACCACATCAGTCCCACTCCTGTCCAGGTGTAACTTGTCCAGTTTACACAGATCCCACCTCCCCCCGCAAATCGGTCCCAATTCCCTAAGAATCTGAAACCCTCCCCTTCACATCATCTTTTCAGCTATGTGTCATTCTATGTATCCTGCTGTTTCTACTCTGACGTGGCATTGGTAATAATGCTGAGATCACTGCTTTGAGATCCTACTTTTCAGCTTGCTTCTTCGCTCTCTATGTTCTGCTTTTAGGACCGCACCCTTTTTTTAAACTTATGTCACTTGCACCAACGTGCACTATAATCACTAGCTGTTTACTCTCCCTCTTCAACAGATCCTGTAGCAGCTCAGAGACATCCTTGACTCTAGCACCATGGAGACATCATACCATCTTGCAGTGTCGTTTGCAGTCACAGAAAAACCAAACTGTTCCCCTTACAACTGAATCCCCTATAACTATTGCATTCTCACACTTTTATTCCTTCCTGTACAGCAGAACTAACCATGATGCAACGGATTTGGCTGCTGCTGTTTTCCCCTGAAAGGCCATTCCCGTCAACAGTATCCAAAACGATGTCTGATCTTGCAGGGGAATAGCCATAGGAGATTCCTGCACTGCAGCCTACTCTCTTGCTCTACCTGATGGTCACACCCATTGTCTTCCTGCCTGTGGAGCCTGAGCCTGCAGTGTGGCACTTTTCTATAAGTTTGGGCTGGTTCAGGTCACCAGCACGCATCCATCATTCAAACTCACCATCTTTAATGCAGAGATAGGAATGTCCTAGTACTTTACAATTTTCATGGAGTCACCTCAACTTTTCAAAGAATCGTTGTTATAGTGGAGCCGGAGCTCCTGAGATGATGTCAGAATTCAGAAAATAGCGTGGGGCAAAAGGAAGCAGCTAATTGGGTGAGCATGTGACCTGTTATTTGTGGGAAGTCATGGACCTACCAGCATCAAAAATGACCACATGTGCAGGAAGCACTCCTGACTGCAAGAATTTGAGCTCCAGGTTAGAGAGCTCAAGCAGCAGCTAGAGACATTGTGCTCAGAGTTACATGGATAGCACATTTAGAAAGGTCGTCACACCATGGCTCAAACAGCTGGAAGAAAGGAGGGTGACCAACTGGCCGTCCAAGAGAAACATCCAGCTCTCAAATCAGTTTTCCATTTTGGAAGCTGGTACCTCAAGAGTCTAATTTAGTCAAAGTCTAATTTCTGGCACCATAAATGGCCTGATTGTACACAAAGGGACTAAGAAGGAAAGAAGAGCAATAGTGATAGGGAATTCATTAGTTGGGCATTTTTAGTCATTAGACAGGCTCCAGGCTTGACTCCAACATGGTCTGTTGCCTCCCTAGGACCAGGGTCAGGGATGTCATTGAACATTTGTGGGGCATCTGAAAGGAGAGGGTATAAGTCAGAAGTTGTGGCACATTCTGGGTAGAATGAAGGATGAGTCTTGCATCACAAGTTCAGGAATTTGCCAGCAGATTAAAAATACTGTAATTTCTGAATTGCTCCCAGTGCCGAATATCAGCAAGTACAGAAATAAGAAAATAGGACAAATGAATGTTTGGCTCAGCAGTTGGTGCAGGAGAGAGGGCTTTAATTTCCTGGATCACTGTGACCATCTCTAAGGAATGTGGGACATGTACAAGACTGCACCAGAACCAAAATGCGACTAACACCATATGGGTGGATTTGCTCGTGCTGTTGGGAGGAGTTTAAACAAATTCAGCAGGGGAAGGGGACACAGAGCATTAGTACACTACAGACACAGCATACTACAGTAAAGGAACTGAGACAGCCATGTTGAGTTCCAAGGGAGTAAGCTGAGGCTAGGTGGTCTCTACTTTAATGCTTGGTAAGACTGTGGAATTAATGGCATGGTTTGACATATGGAATTGTGGTGTTATCAGCTCAGAGATGTAGTTGAGGGAGGGGCAACTCAACGTCCCTGGGCATAGGATCTTCAGGTGAGATGGGAGGATGTAAAACAGGGGTGGTGGCATATTTATTTAAGGAGTCAGTTACGGAGGAATGAATCCAGACAGGTGTTCAAGGTGGCTGTAGGGGGCATTTTAGTGAGAGCAATTACACACAGTACGATTTAAGTTTGTTATAGAAAAGGATAGAGATGGTCTGCAAAAATTGGTTTTGGATGGAGAAAGGCAGATTTTATTAAAATATGGCTAGGTCTGGCCAAACTGGAGTGCAAAGAGCTTCTTGTGAGAAAATTTACAGCAATGTGCGTGAGTGTGTGTGTGGTGGTGTATGGGGTGGGGGGGGGGGGGGGGGGGGGGTGAACTGGATAACAAAGAAGAGAGACTTCGAGCAGGTACAAAGGGAGCAAGTCAGCATTAGTGATGCATAGAAAGTGCAAGAGGGTCTTAAGAAAGCAATTAAGAGAGCAAAGAGGGGCACGGAAAAGCACCACCAGATAACTATGGTTCCTATGGTTTTATGGTAACATTAGGGAGAATCCCAAGATAGTCTATAAATATATTAAGGGGAAGAGGATAATCAAGAAAAGAGTAGGATCCTTTACAGACCAAGGGCAATCTCTGCATGGAGTCAGAGTATATTGAAGAGGTGTTATATGAGTACTTTACATATGTCTTCACTTGGGAGGAGGAGGATGAGATACAGTTCAGAGAGAGGCACGGTGACGTTCTTGAACAGTTTGATATAGGGAAAGATGGCGTTTTGGCAGGCTTCAAAGTGGACAAATCTGCAGGGGAGATGATGGCCTCATGGTATTATTGCTGACGATCAATCCAGAAACTCAACTAACGTTCTGGAGACCTGTGTTCAAATCCCACCACGGCACATGGTGGTAGGGATGTGGATTGGGCAGAGTTTATAAATAGCATCCGGGGGACTTCTTGAAACAATATGTAGATAGTCCAACTAGGGAAGGGGCCATAGTGGACCTGATATCCTGGCCAGATGGTTGATGTTTCAGTGGAGGGCAGTTTGGGAACACTGACCACAACTCAATAAGCTTTAAGGGTACTGATGGATAAAGATAAGTGTAGTCCTCAAGTGAAGGTGCTAAATTGGGGGAAGGCTAATTACAACACTATTAGACAGGAACTAAAGAATGGAGACTGGGGGCAGATGTTTGAGGCCAAATCAACATTCAGCATGTGGGAGGCTTTTAAGTGTAAGTTGATAGGAATTCAGGACTGACACGTTCCTGTAAGGATGAAAGATATGTACAGCAAGTTTTGGGAACCTTGGATAATGAGAGATATTGTGAGTGAAGTCAAAGAGAAAAAGAAGCATTTCTCAAGACTAGGAGGCTGGGAACACATGAAACAAGTGTGGAATATAAGGAAAATAGAAAGAAACTTAAGCAAGGAGTAAGGAGGGCTAAAATGGGTCATAAAAATGGGTCATTGGCCAGCAGGATTAAGGAAAATCACAAGGCTTTTTATACATAAAGAGCAACAGGGTACCCAGGGAGAGGGTTGGCTCACTCAAGGACAAGGGATGGAATCTATGCCTGGAGCCAGAGGAAATGGGTGAGGTATTAAATGAGTACTTTGCGTCAGTATTCACCAAAGAGAAGGACTTGGTGGATGATGAGTCAGGGGAAGAGTGTGCAGATAGTTTGGGTCATATAAGGATGAAAAAACAACGTTCAGTTGGGTCGCTTGAAGGTTACAAGGTAGCTAGGAATGAGTTAAAGGAAGGGCTTAGGAGAGCTAGAAGGGGGCATGAGAAGTCCTTGGTGGGTTGGATAAAGGAAAATCCCAAGGTTTTTTATCTTGTGAGAAATTAAAGAATGACCAGGGTGAGATTAGGGGCAGTCAAGTCAGATTAGGGGTAGTGGGAACATGTGCATGGAGTCAGAAGAGATAGGTGAGGCGTTGAATGAATACTTCTCTTCAGTGTTCACTAAGGAGAGGGGCCATGTTTTTGAGGATTAATGCATGATACAGGCTGATAGGATGGAGGAGGCAGATGTTCTGAGGGAAGATGTATTAGCAATTTTGAAAAACCTGAGGGTCGTTAAGTCCCCTGGGCCAGATGGGATACATCCTAGGATACTTTGGGAGGCAAGGGATGAGATTGCGGAGCCTTTAGCTTTGATCTTTGGGTCCTTACTGTCCATGGGGATTGTGCCAGAGGACTGGAGAGTGGCAACTGTTGTTCCTGTCTTCAAGAAAGCAAATAGGAATGACCCTGGTAATTATAGGCCAGTTAGTCCTACTTCGGTGGTCGGTAAGTTAATGGAAAGGGTCCTGAGAGATAGGATTTATGATCATTTGGAAAGATGCAGCTTAATCTGGGATAGTCAGCATGGTTTCATGACAGGTAAGTCTTGCCTCACAAATCTGATTGAATTCTTTGAGGATGTAAGTAAGCGTGCAGACGATGGTAGAGCAGTTACATGGGTTTTAGTAAGGCATTTGATAACGTTCCCCATGGTAGGCTCATGAAGAAGGGAAGGAGGTGTGGGATAGAAGGAAATTTGGTCAATTAGATAATTAGCTGGCTGTCTCATAGAAGACAGAGGGTGATGGTGGAAGGAAAATTTTCAGACTAGAGGTCAGTTACCAGCGGTATACCACAGGGATCAATGCTGAGTCCTCTGCTATTTGTGATTTTTATCAATGACTTGGAGGAGGAGGCTGAAGAGTGGGTTAGTAAATTTGCTGATGACACCAAGATTGGTGCAGTAGTGGATGAGATGGAGGGCTCTTGCAGGCTGCAAAGAGACATTGATAGGATGCAGAGCTGGGCCAAAAAGTGGCAGATGGAGTTTAACCCTGATAAGTGCAAGGTGACTCATTTTGATAGGACAAACTTGAATGCAGATTACAGGGTCAATGGCAGGGTTCTGAGGAATGTGGAGGAACAGAGAGATCTTGGGGTTCATATCCACAGATCTCTGAAGGTTGCCACTCAAGTGGATAGAGCCGTGGAGAAGGCTTATGGTGTGTCAGCGTTTATTAACAGGGGGTTTGAGTTTAAGAGCCGTGGGGTTATGCTGCAACTACACTTAGATGTTGGTGAGACCACATTTGGCACATTGTGTGCAGTTCTGGTCACTTCACTATAAGAAGGATGCGGAAGCATTGGAGAGAGTGCAGAGGAGATTTACCAGGATGCTGCCTGGTTTGGAGGGTAGGTCTTATAAGGGAAGGTCAAGGGAGCTGTGGCTTTTCTCTTTAGAGCGGAGGAGGGTGAGAGGCGACTTAATAGAGGTTTATAAGATGATGAGGGGGATAGATAGAGTGGAAATGCAGAGACTATTTCCTCGGGTGGATGTAGCCGTTACGAGGGGCATAACTATAAGGTTCATGGTGGGAGATATAGGAGGGATGTCCGAGGTGATGCTTTCACTCAGGGAGTGGTTGGGGTGTGGAATACACTGCCTGCTGTGATAGTGAAGTCGGACACTTCAGGAGCTTTCAAGCGGTTATTGGATAGGCACATGGAACACACCAGAATGATAGGGAGTGGGATAGCTTGATCTTGGGTTTGGACATAGCACAGCACAACACTGAGGGCCGAAGGGCCTGTACTGTGCTGTACTGTTTCTATGTTAATTTCAAAAAGGAGGTATTGGGGTTCTAGTGAAATATTAAGGTAGACAAGTCCCCACGGCCTAATGGGATATACCCCAGAATAATGAGAGAGGTAAAGGAGGAAATAAGACCCTTGTCAGGCCTCATTTGGAGTACTGTGCGCAGTTCTGGTCGCCTCACTATAGGAAAGACGTAGAAGCTATTGAAAGGGTACAGAGGAGATTTACAAGGATGTTGCCTGGACTGGGAGGCATGCCTTATGAAGATAGGTTGAGGGAGCTGGGTCTCTTTTCCCTGGAGAGACGAAGGTTGAGAGGCGACCTGATAGAAGTTTATAAAATGTTGAGAGGAATGGATAGGGTGGATTCTCAGAGGCTATTTCCCCGGGTTGAAATGGTCGCTACGAGAGGACACAGATTTAAGGTGCGGGGAGGAAAGTACAGAAGTGATGTTAGGGGTAAGTTTTTCACTCAGAGGGTGGTGAGTGAGTGGAATCGGCTGCCGTCAGTGGTGGTGGAGGCGAACTCACTGGGGTCTTTTAAAAGACTTCTGGATGAGTATATGGGGTTTTATGGGATTGGGGGTTATAGATAGGTGTTGATGTGATCAGCGCAACTCGTGGGCCGAAGGGCCTGTTTGTGCTGTAGTGTTCTGTGTTCTATGTTCTATGAAATTGCTAGGGCCTTGAAAGAACTCTTTGTATCCTCACTGGCTACAAGGGAGGTCCCAGAGGATTGGAGAATAGCCAATGTTGTTCCTTTGTTTAATAAAGGTAGCAAGGATGATTCAGGTAATTACAGGCCAGTGAACCTGACATCAATGGTAGGGAAATTATTGGAGAGGGCTCTTCGAGACAGGATTTACTCCTCTTGGAAATAAACGGACATATTAGCAAAAGGCATCATAGTTTTGTGAAGCGGGGGTCATGTCTCACTAACTTGACTGAATTTTTCAAGGAAATAACAAAGATTGATGATGGTAGGGCAGTGGATGTTGACTACATGGACGTCAGTAAGGTCTTTGACAAGGTCCCTCATGACAGACTGATACAGAAGGTGAAGTCACATGGAATCAGAGGTGAGGTGGCAAGGTGGATACAGAAGATAAAGGGAAACTGTGGAAAGATGCATTGAAGGGCTGTGACAAGTGATCTTCAGGATCAGTGCTGGGACCTTGCTGTTGTATGATCTGGAGGAAAGCATAACTGGTTTGATTAGTAAGTTTGCTGATGACGCAAATGTTGGTGAAATTGTGGATAGCGATGAAGATCGTCAGAGGATACAGCAGGATGTAGATCTGTTGAAGACTTGGCCAGAGAGAGGGCAGATGGAGTTTAATCCAGCCTCGTTTCCTTCTCTATGAATGTTATGTTTTGCCTCTATAGCACGCAAGAAATAATAATTTTCACTGTATGTTAATACATGTGACAATAATAAATCAAATCAAAGGTAATGCCTTTTGAAAGGTCTAATACAGAGAAGAAATATACAGTAAATGGCACAAAATCCTTCAGGGTTTAAAGGCAGAGGAAACTGGGTGTAAAGATACACAGGTCACTGAAAGTGTCAGCTCAGGTGGAGAACGAAGTCAAAAAGGCATACAGATTGCTTGCTTTCATCGGCCGGGGAACTGAGTTTAAAAATGACCAACTCATGTTACAGCTTTCTAGAAACTTTGTTAGGCTGCACTTGGAATACAGTGTTCAATTCTGGTCGCCACACTACCAGAAAGATGTGGAGGCTTTGGAGAGGGTACTGAAAAGATTTATCAGGATATTGCCTGGTATGGAGGGCATTAGCTATGAATAGAGGTTGGAGAAAATTGATTTATTCTCACTGGAACGACAGAGGTTGAGGGGTGACCTGATAGCAGTCTACAAGATTAGGAGGGGCATAGCCAGAGTGGATAGACAGAAGCTTTTTCCCAAGGTGGAAGAGTCAATTGCTAGGGGAATACGTTGAAGGTGCGAAGGGCAAGTTTTAAAGCAGATGTACGAGGCAAATTTATTTACATAGAGGGTGATGGGTGCCTGGAACATGCTGCTGGGGGAGGTAGTGGAAGGAGATACAATAATGACTTTTAGGGGGCATCTTGACAAATACGTGAATAGGATGGAAATAGAGGGATACGGTCCCTCGATGAGTGGGAGGTTTTAGTTTAGTCGGGCAGCATGGTCAGTGCAGGCTTGGAGGGCTGAAGGGCCTGTTTCTGTGCTGTAATTTACTTTGTTCCGACGACCACAAAACCATTGTGAATTGTCAGGAAAATCTATCTGGTTCACTAACGTCCTTTCGGGAAGGAAGTCTGCTGTCCTTACCTGATCCTGCATGTGACTCCAAAGCCACAGCAATGTGGTTGCCTCTCATCTGCTCTCCAAGGACAACTAGAGGATGGGTAATAAATACTGGCCAGCCCACAACGCCCATGTTCCACAAATGAATTTTTTAAAAAATTCAAATGGTCCTCCACATGCACCATCCACATTCCAAATTAGATGATATTGCTTCTCCCTTCTTTTGCTGCGGATGCAAAGGTATGTAAATTCATGCAAGGGGTGGCACAGTGGTTAGTACTGCTGCCTCACAGTGCCTGGGATCCAGGTCTGATTCCCAGCCTGGCGTCACTGTCTCTGTGGAGTTTCCCTGTGTTTTCGTGGGTTTCCTCTGGGTTCTTTGGTTTCCTCCCACAATCCAAAGATGTGTGGGTTAGGTTGGCCATGCTAAATTGCCTCTAAGTGTCCCAAGGTGTGTAGGTTAGAGCGATTAGCGGGGTAAATACATACGGTTATGGGGATAAGGGCTGTGTGGGATTGTTCTCAGGGCAGGCTCGATTGGCTGAATGACCTCCTTCTGCACGTAGGGATTTTATGATTCTTTGAATTGCAGATAAGCCATCTTTGACAATTCCTTGCATCACTCACCACCCACATTTCCCTTCTACACCACTTTCCCATCCCATGTTTGTCCCTGGAAAAACTCTCTCTCAATTAATTTATAAATTCTCAACTAAGAGGTCTTTGGCTCTCCATTCACCACAATTAATCTGCGGCTAATTTACACAACTACACCTTCATCTCTGCTTTTACTGTCCCAGTTGTCAATAAAACTATTACTTTCTCGCTTCCCCGACTAATCCTCCTGGTATGGGCCTCATCTTAGTCCCTTTCACCTTGGCTGTTCCTCTTGTTTATGGCCCTCATCCTGATGTCTTTAAATGTCTTCAGGAATGCAAAATTGAAAGAATATGGTGGACAACTGGTTTAGCCATTGACAGCAAAATCTGACAGGACCACTTAAAACACTATAGGGTCCTGTTCTCATCTGCCAAAACTGTTCATTGTTCCAGGGTCATCCAATTGCAAAGAAAGCCTCAGCTTCATTTCTCAAAAGCAAACCATCTTGTTAAATCCCTCTCCCCTCCATCCTATACTGCTAGACTTGCTGAGTTTTTCCAACATTTTCTGTTCTTGTCTCACTTACCTACATTAGCTCCTGGTCAAGCAACATTTTCATTTTAAAGTTATGCCATGGCCTCACCACTCCTTTTATCCTCAGGGTCCTCAAATCCTAGAGATATTTAATTCTAGCCTCCTGTGCATTCCCAATTTTAAATGATATACCATTGATGGCTATGCCTTCAGCTGACCAAACCTCTGAAGTTCCTTCAATTAACCTCCCCACCTCATTTTCCCGTTGGTGATAAAACCCACTCTTATAGAACATAGAACATAGAACACTACAGCGCAGAACTCCATCCGAGGAAAAAGGCTATCACTATCCACCCTATCTAAACCTCTAATCATCTTATATGTTTCAATAAGATCCCCTCTTAGCCGCCTTCTTTCTAGCGAAAACAACCCCAAATCCCTCAGTCTCTCCTCATATGACCTCCCCTCCATACCAGGCAACATCCTGGTCAACCTCCTCTGCACCCTCTCCAAAGCCTCCACATCCTTCCTGTAATGTGGGGACCAGAACTGCACACAGTACTCCAAGTGCGGCCGCACCAGAGTTGTGTACAGTTGCAACATGACGCTGCGACTCCTAAATTCAATCCCCCTACCAATAAACTTTTATTTAATAAATAATCGGTTTTTGGGTGATCTTATTCCTAGCAATAATCCCAATGCAAACTTGAATTATGATTGCACAGATTCAAAAACCTCAAATGAGCATCCAAACTTTCTACTCCACATTAATACAGTAAAGAGAGAGGGAGGAAAATGAAGGCTATAGTACAAAGGATCATTCCAGAATCAGAGTCCAATGAGAAATTATTTCAGAGGCCAGCTGACTGGTGTAAGATTCATTTTTGCAGTGGTGTTGATGTCACAAGTTGGCATGCAGAGATTGAATCAGTGGCACAAAATGCAATGGCACAAAATCTTCCCAGCAGAGTCAGATTAGATGGGGAGCAGCTGTCCAATCAAGCCAAAGCTTATTTTTGTGTAGCCTGCCAGATAGATGTTAAACAGCACACTGAGATATGCAGGTCAGAGAACAATAAGAATTAATCCAGTCAAGAGCCTTGGGTCATGTGACCTTGCATCTCCACAATGACATGGGATGTTGATCCAGTGCCTGGGAGTTGCCTTTGCGCCAGAGACTGATAAATCTCAGCCATTATGAGTTGAAAAGAGGTACTATTTGTTGAGGATGGGTTGTTTGGGAAGTCACTGTCTCTGTAGACTCACTGGCTCTACTAACAAAGCTTGGCTTATCTCGCAAATTGCCTTTAGAACATAGAACATAGAACACTACAGCACAAACAGGCCCTTCGGCCCACAAGTTGCGCCGATCACATCACCTACCAACCTACAGACCCATCTATAACCCTCAATCTCATTAAACCCCATATACTCATCCAGAAGTCTTTTAAAAGACCCCAGCGAGTTCGCCTCCACCACCACTGACGGCAGCCGATTCCATTCACTCACCACCCTCTGAGTGAAAAACTTACCCCTAACATCACTTCTGAACCTCCCTCCCCGCACCTTAAATCTGTGTCCTCTCGTAGCGACCATTTCAACCCGGGGAAATAGCCTCTGAGAGTCCACCCTATCCATTCCTTTCAACATTTTGTAAACTTCTATCAGGTCGCCTCTCAACCTTCGTCTCTCCAGGGAAAAGAGTCCCAGCTCCCTCAACCTAACTTCATAAGGCATGCCTCCCAGTCCAGGCAACATCCTTGTAAATCTCCTCTGCACCCTTTCAATAGCTTCTACATCTTTCCTATAGTGAGGCGACCAGAACTGCGCACAATACTCCAAATGAGGCCTGACAAGGGTCTTATAAAGTTCCAGCATTACCTCCCGACTCCTAAACTCAATCCCTCGATTAATGAAGGCCAGTACACCATACGCCTTCTTGACCACCTCCTCCACCTGCGAGGCCGATTTAAGAGTCCTGTGGACCCGGACCCCAAGATCCTTCTGCTCCTCAACACTACTCAGACTTCTGCCCTTGATAGTGTACTCGTTCATCCCGTTGGTTCTGCCAAAATGGACGACTACACATTTATCCGCGTTGAAGTCCATCTGCCACTTCTCCGCCCAGTCCTGCATCCTATCTATGTCCTGCTGCAACTTTTGCCATCCTTCCAGATCATCCACAACACCACCGACCTTCGTGTCATCAGCGAACTTACTTACCCATCCCTCCACTTCCTCATCCAGGTCATTTATGAAAATGACAAACAACAAGGGTCCCAGAACAGATCCTTGAGGCACTCCGCTGGTGACTGACCTCCATTCAGAAAAAGCCCCATCCACAACCACTCTCTGCCTTCTGCAGGCAAGCCAGTTCTGGATCCACAAGGCCAAAGGCCCTTGGATCCCATGCCCTCTCACCTTCTCAAGAAGTCTTGCATGGGGGACCTTATCAAACGCCTTGCTGAAGTCCATGTACACTACGTCCACGGCACTTCCTTCGTCAATGTGTGCAGTCACATTATCGAAGAACTCAACTAGGCTTGTAAGGCACGACCTGCCCTTGACAAATCCATGCTGACTATTCCTGATCATGTCAAACCTCTCCAAATGTTCGTAAATCTTGTCCCTCAGAAGCCTCTCCATCAGCTTACCAACCACTGAGGTCAGACTCACCGGTCGGTAATTTCCCGGGCTATCTCTGTTCCCTTTCTTAAAAATAGGAACTACATCCGCAATCCTCCAATCCTCTGGAACCTCTCCCGTCTCCATTGACGACGCAAAGATCATCGCCAGGGGCTCTGCAATCTCTTCCCTCGCCTCCCACAGTATCCTGGGGTACATCCCATCTGGTCCCGGCGACTTATCTACCTTGATAGAATTCAAAAGTTCCAACACATCCTCCTCCTTAATATTCACGTACTCAATCCTTTCCATCTGCTGCACATCCATAACAAAATCTCCCAGATCGGCTTCCACCGTGAATACTGAGGCGAAGTACTCGTTAAGCACCTCCGCCATTTCTTCTGGTTCCACACAAACCTTTCCCCCCTCACCTTTTATAGGTCCTATCCCTTCTCTTCTTATCCTTTTACCTTTCACATATTTATAGAAGGCCTTGGGATTCTCCTTAATCTTACTCGCCAAGGTCTTCTCATGACCCCTTCTGGCTCTCCTAATTTCCCTTTTAAGTTCCCTCCTACAGTCCTTATACTCCTCAAGATCTTTAACATCTCCTAATTCCCTGAACCTCTTGTACACCTTCCTTTTCTTCCTGACTAGATTCAACACATCCTTTGTGCACCACGGTTCCCTCGACCCACCAAAACCCCCTCGTCTCATCGGAACGTTGTCATTCAGAGCTCCAGACACACATTCCTTGAATATCTGCCACCTTCCTTCGGTACTTTTCCCTAAGAACGCCTCCTTCCAGTTTATTTGTCCAAGTAACTTCCTGACTTCTTCGTATCTCCCCTTACCCCAGACAAACACCTTCCTAGCCTGCCTGATCCTATCTCGTTCCAACGCAATTGTGAAGGAGATAGAATTATGGTCACCATTTCCAAGATGCTCTCCTACCGAAAGATCCATCACCTGCCCTGGTTCATTCGCCAGTACCAGGTCAAGTACAGCCTCTCCCCTCGTAGGCTTGTCCACATACTGCGTCAGGAAACCCTCCTGAACACACCTAACAAACTCCTCCCCATCTATACCCCTTACCCTAGGGATATTCCAGTCGATGTTTGGGAAATTGAAGTCTCCCATCACGACAACTCTGTTATTAAAACATCTCTCCAGAATCTGTTTCCCTATTTGCACTTCAACTTCCCTGTCACTATTGGGCGGCCTATAGATTACACCCAGCAAAGTTTTTGACCCTTTGCTGTTCCTAACTTCCACCCACAGAGATTCTGTAGACAATCCCTCCACGACATCCTCTTTCTCTGTAGCCACGACACTATCCCTGATCAACAGTGCCACGCCACCACCCCTTCTGCCACCCTCCCTGTCCTTCCTGAAGCACCTGAAGCCTGGCACCTGAAGTACCCAGTCCTGTCCCTGAGACATCCAAGTCTCCGTAATGGCCACCACATCACAATCCCAAACAGCTATCCACGCCCTAAGCTCATCTACCTTATTCACTATACTCCTTGCATTAAAATATATACACTTCAGCCCCTCAGTCTGGGCATTTCCCATCTCCACCACCTGTCTAACCTCCCTCCCATACTGCCTGCGGTCCTCCCCTACCTGGGAGCGAACCTCCTCCGTCCCAGTTTCCCCAACACAGTTCCCTCCCCCCATCCTTTCTAGTTTAAAGTCCCCCCGGTAGCCTTAGCCAGTCTTCCCGCCAAGATGTGCAACCATCCTTGACATTAGTCTGCAGAGTTCCAGGTGGTCTTCTGGAAGGTCCTCAGACATGATGAGGTGTGATATTTTCAAAACTAAAAAGTGAATTTTATTGTTCTGGTGACTCATAGGCAGAAGGTCAGCCATTTTCATTGTCGTTATTCAGCAGAAAAGTCCAGATTTAGAATAAGAAATAGCAATAAAGATATTCTAAAAAAATATACAATTCTGTTCCCTAACAGCTGGAAGCATCAGCCAATGAGATCATAATAGCTGAAATGAAGAGCAAAAACTGGCAATCACATTTGCTGACTATATGCTGACCCAAACAGTCAGTGGGAGATAGCAGAATGTTTAAGTCGGTAAGCATCCAAGAAGTACAAAAACATTGATACAACAACAGTAGAGGGTATATACAATCCTAATATTGTAAGAGGCCTGGTGGTTGCAGAATTCTTAAAATCCCATTCAGAGATACATTTTAGCAAGTGCATGAAGAATTCCATCTAAAGGAGGAGCAGTAGTCCCACACTTAAAATTTTAGGAGTGCAGTTGGGCATATGGAAGGGCTCTCTAGTGGCATTTTGTTCAAAACGATCACAATTCAGTTAGATTTAGTGCAAAAAAGCAAATTGCTGCCGATAGAACATAGAACACTACAGCACAAACAGGCCCTTCGGCCCACAAGTTGCACCGATCACATCCAAACCTACCAAGCTATAGAACTATCTGTAACTCCCAATCCCATGAAATCCCATATACTCATCCAGAAGTCTTTTAAAAGACCCCAGTGAGTTCACCTCTACCACCACCGACGGCAGCCAATTCCACTCACTCACCACCCTCTGAGTGAAAAACTTACCCCTAACATCCCCTCTGTACTTGCTTCCCAGCACCTTAAACCCGTGTCCTCTCATAGCGACCATTTCAGCCCTGGGAAATAGCCTCCGAGAATTCACCCTATCTATTCCTCTCAACATCTTATAAACCTCTATCAGGTCGCCTCACAAACTTCGTCTCTCCAGGGAGAAGAGACCTAGCTCCCTCAACCTATCTTCATAAGGCATGCCTCCTAATCCAGGCAACATCCTTGTAAATCTCCTCTGCACCCTCTCAATAGCTTCCACATCCTTCCTGTAGTGAGGCGACCAGAATTGCACACAGGGTCTCATAAAGTTACAGCATTACCTCCCGACTCCTAAACTCAATCCCTCGATTAATGAAGGCTGGAAGATGCTGGAATCTGAAACCAAAAAACAGAAAATGTTCGAAAAGTTCAGCAGGTCTGGCAGCATCTGTAAGGAGAGAAAAGAGCTGACATTTTGAGTCCAGGTGACCCTCTGTCATTGACTTGAAACGTTAGCTCTTTTCTCTCCTTACAGATGCTGCTAGATTTAGTATAGTTTTGCAAAAAGATAGACTGGGAGTACAAGTCCTCAATTGGAGAAATGCTACATCACAAGTAGCAAGCTTAAGTGGACTGGAAACAACTTGAAAGTACATCAATGGCAGAACCGTTAAGAGTACTGATAGGCAAAGGGACCTGGGTGTACAGGTACACAGGTCACTGGAAATGGCAATGCAGGTGGAGAAGGTAGTCAAGAAGGCATGTTTGCCTTCATCGGCCAGGGCATTGAATTTAAAAATTGGCAAGTCATGTTGCAGCTTTACAGAACTTTAGTTAGGCCACACTTGGCATACAGTATTCAATTCTAGTCGCCACACTACCAGAAGGATGTGAAGGCTTTGGACAGGGTACAGAAAAGATTTATCAGCATGTTGCCTGGTATGGAGGGCATAGCTATGAGGAGAGGTTGGAGAAACTTGGTGTGTTCTCACTGGAACAACGGAGATTGAGGGGGTGACCTGATAGAAGTCTACAAGAGTGGATAGTCAGAAGCTTTTTCCCAGGGTAGAAGAATCAATTACTAGGGGGCACAGGTTTAAGGTGCGAGGGGCAAGGTTTAAAGGAGATGTACGAGGCAGTTTTTTTTACACAGAGGATGGTGGGTGCCTGGAACTCATTGCCGTGGGAGGTAGTGGAAGCAGTTACGATAGTAACTTTTAAGGGGCATCTTGAATGGGATGGGAATAAAGGAATATGGTCAGCGGAATGGTAGGGGGTTTTAGTTAAGTTGTGTAGCATGGTCGGTGCAGGCTTGGAGGGCTGAAGGTCCTGTTCCTGCGCTGTAATTTTCTTTGTTCTGATATTAGAACAGTCAAAGACACTGAAGAAAGAAATAACGAGGACAGGGAATAAATGTGGTCTCACAAGAAAAGAGACAGGAACCCCCAAATCTCCATCCTCTTGTCATATACAAAGTGCTCAATACTGCAGAGAACCAAGTATAGAAAGTGCATGGGTAAAGCTGGAAATAAAATTATGAAACAATCAGAGCATGAAAAGGTATTAGCAAGCAAAATAAAGGAAAACCCAAAGGTGTTTTATAAACATTTAAGAGCAAGAGACCAATTAAAGAAAAAGAAGGTCCATTGGAGATCAAACAAGGAACTTGCATATGGATACAGAAGATGTGGGCACATTTCTATTTTTGTGAATATTTTGTATTCAGCTGCACAAGAAGAAATGCAGTCAGATGGACAAGGCCTGAGAAATTAGGCCTGACGTAAAATTGGACATTTTAAATTAATACAACTAGAAACTGCTTCTGTGAGGTTATCACAGGTCAAAAATCAACAGGCACACATACCAAAACTGTCTCACACATTGAATGGAGGTGCTTCAACTGAACAATGGAGAAGTCATCATGACCTGAAACCAAAACACAAACCTTTTACATACTGAATAGAGAGGCTCAAACTTCACAATGAAAGAGTCATTATGCACTGAAACCCAGCAGGAGGTACTCAGTCAAGAAGACATTATGGTTGTGCATACTCTAGCTTCATAGAAACATAGAAGATAGGAGCAGGAGGAGACCATTAGCCCTTTTGAGCCTGCTCCGCCATTTATTACGATCATGGCTCGTCATCCAACTCAATAGCCTAATTCTGCTTTCCCCCCCATAACCATAGGACACTACAGCACAGAAACAGGCCTTTTGGCCCTTCTTGGCTGTGCCAAACCATTTTTCTGTCTAGTCCCACTGACCTGTACCTGGACCATATCCCTCCACACCCCTCTCATCCATGTACCTGTCCAAGTTTTTCTTAAATGTTAGAAGTGAGCCCACTTTCACCACTTCATCTGGCAGCTCACTCCACACTCCCACCACTCTGTGTGAAGAAGTCCCCCCCCCACAATATTCCCTTTAAACTTTTCCCCCTTCATCCTTAACCCATGCCCTCTAGTTTTTTTCTCCCCTAGCCTCAGTGGAAAAAGCCTGCTTGCATTCACTCTATTTTATACAACTCTATCAAATCTCCCCTCATTCTGAAACGCTCCAGGGAATAAAGTCCTAACCTATTCAACCTTTCCCTGTCACTCAGTTTCTCAAGTCCCGGCAACATCCTTGTAAACCTTCTCTGCATTCTGTCAACCTTATTAATATCCTTCCTGTAATCAGGTGACCAAAACTGCACACAATACTCCAAATTCGGCCTCACCAATGTCTTATACAACCTTACCATAATATTCCAACTCTTCTACTCAATACTTTGATTTATAAAGGCCAATGTTCCAAAAGCACTCTTTACGACCCTATCTACCTGTGACACCACTTCTAGGGAATTGTGTATCTACTTCCGGATCCCTCTGTTCTACTACACTCTTCAGTGTCCTACCATTTATCTTGTATGTTCTCCCTTGGTTTGTCCTTCCAAAGTGCAATACCTCACATTTGTCTGCATTAAACTCCATCTGCCATTTTTCAGCCCATTTTTCTAGCTGGTCCAAATCCCTCTGCAAGCTTTGAAAACCTGCCTCACTCTCCACTACACCTCCAATCTTTGTATCATCAGCAAATTTGCTGATCCAATTTACCACATTATCATCCAGATCACTGATTAGATGACAAACAACAATGGACCCAGCACGGATCCCTATGGCACACCACTAGTCACAGGCCTCCACTCAGAGAAGCAATCCTCCATTACCACTTGCTGGCTTCTTGCACTAAGCCAATGTCTAATCCAATTTACGACCTCTCCATGTATACCTAGCAACTGAACCTTCCTAACTGACCTCCCATCACAACCTTGTCAAAGGCCTTACTGAAACCCACGTAGACAACATCCACTGCCTTCCCTTCATCCACTTTCCTGGTAACCTCCTCAAAAAGCTCTAATGGATTGGTTAAACGTGACCTACCATGCACAAAGCCATGTTGTCTCTCCCTAATAAGTCTCTGTCCATCCAAGTATTAGTAGATCCTATCTCTTAGTACTCCGTCCAATAATTTACCTACTACTGATGTCAAACTTACCGGCCTATAATTTCCCAAATTACCGTTTGAGCCTTTGTTAAACAATGGAACAACATGAGCTATCCTCCAATCTTCCGGCACCTCAGCCATGGATACCAACATTTTAAATATATCTGCCAGGGCCCCTGCAATTTCAACACTAGTCTCCTTCAAGGTCCGAGGGAGTACTCTGTCTGGTCCCAGAGATTTATCTACTCTGATTTGCCACAAGGCAGCAAGCGCCTCCTTCCCTTTAATCTGTATAGGTTCCATTATCTCCCTACTTGTTTGACTCCACGCCAGTTTCCTTAGTAAATATGGATGCAAAAAACCCATCTAGTATCTCCCCCATTTCTTTTGGTTCCATACGAAGCTGACCACTCTGATCGTCAAGAGGGCCAATTTTATCCCTTACTACCCTTTTGCACTTAATAGTAGAAACTCTTAGGATTAACCTTCACCTTGACTGCCACAGCAACCTCATGTCTTCTTTTAGCCTCCTGATTTCCTTCTTACGTAGCTGCTTGCACTTTTTATACTCCTCAGTATCTTATTTGTTCCCTGTTGCCTATACATGTCATACATCTCTCTTCTTTTTTTAATCAGAGTTGCAGTATCCCTCGAGAACCAAGGTTCCTTATTCTTATTCACTTTGCCTTTAATCCTGACAGGAACATACAAACTCTGTATGCTCAAAATTTCTTCTTTGAAGGCCTCCCACTTACCACTCTCATCCTTGCCAGAGAACAGCCTGTCCCAATCCACGCTTTTTAGATCCTTTATAATTACTTCAAATTTGGCCTTTTTCCAGTTTAGAGTCTCAACCTTTGATCCCATTCGCCCCAAGTGTTATATCCAGCCACCTCTTGAATACATTCAATGCTCTGGCATCAACTATTTCCTGCAGTAATGAATTCCATAGGCTCACCACTCTTTGGGTGAAGAAATGTCTCCTCACCTCCATCCTAAATGGTCCAACCTGAATCCTCAGACTGTGACCCCTGGTTCTGGACTCCCCGTCATGATGTGGGTATGCCAGCGTTGGACTGGCGTAAACACAGTAAAAAGTCTGACAACACCAGGTTTTAGTCCAACCGATTTATTTGATAATAGACTCACAAGCTTTCGGGGTTAGTCCCTTCATCAGGTGAATGGAGAGTTCTGGCCTCAGACAGAGCATATAAAGCACAGACAGTTTAGAGATTACTGATTAGAATGCGAATCCTTACACCTAACCTGCTGTTCAAGACCTGAAGTGGCTGACAATGTGAGTGGAAGGAGCACTGATCACAGGTTAAAGAGATGTGTATTGTCTCCAGACAGTACAGTAAGTGAGGTTTTGCAAACCCAGGCAAGTCACGGGGGTTACAGATAGTGCAACATGAACCCAAGATCCCTGTTGAGACCGTCCTCACGTGTGCGGAACTAGGCTATCAGTCTCTGTTCAGCGACTCTGCGCTGTCGTGTGTCGTGAAGGCCGCCTTGGAGAATGCTTACCCGCAGGTCAGAGGCTGAATGCCCGTGACCACTGAAGTGTTCGCCAACAGGAAGGGAACAGTCTTGCCTGGTGATTGTCGAGCGATGTTCATTCATCCGTTGTCGTAGCGTCTGCATGGTCTCCCCAATGTACCACGCTTCGGGACATCCTTTCTTGCAACGTATCAGGTAGACAATGTTGGCCGAGTTGCAAGAGTATGTACCATGTACCTGGTGGATGGTATTCTCACGTGTGATGATGGTATCCATGTCGATGATCCGGCATGTCTTGCAGAGGTTGCTGTGGCAGGGTTGTGTGGTATTGTGGTCACTGTTCTCCTGAAGGCTGGGTAGTTTGCTGTGAACAATGGTCTGTTTGAGGTTGTGTGGTTGTCTGAAGGCAAGAAGTGGGGGTGTGGGGATAGCCCTGGCGAGATGTTCGTCTTCGTCAATGATATGCTGAAGACTCCGGAGAAGAAGTCGTAGCTTCTCCGCTCCAGGGAAGTACTGGATGACGAAGGGTATTCTGTCCACTGTGTCCCGTGTTTGCCTTCTGAGGAGATCGGTGCGGTTTTTTGCTGTGGCGCATCGGAACTGCCGATCTATGAGTCGAGCACCATATCCTGTTCTTATGAGGGCATCTTTCAGGGTCTGGAGGTGTCTGTCACGATCCTCCTCATCTGAGCAAATCCTCATGGTGAACAATCACTGAAACAACTATATGATGATATCAACAAATTCCACCCCACCATCTGACTCACCATGGACTATTCCCCAGAATCAGTTGCATTCTTGGACACACGCATCTCCATTAAGGACGGTCACCTCAGCACCTCACTGTACCGCAAGCCCACAGACAATCTCACAATGCTCCACTTCTCCAGTTTCCACCCTAAACATGTTAAAGAAGCCATTCCCTATGGACAAGCCCTCCGTATACACAGGATTTGCTCAGATGAGGAGGATCGTGACAGACACCTCCAGACCCTGAAAGATGCCCTCATAAGAACAGGATATGGTGCTCGACTCAGATCGGCAGTTCCGATGCGCCACAGCGAAAAACCGCACTGATCTCCTCAGAAGGCAAACACGGGACACAGTGGACAGAGTACCCTTCGTCGTCCAGTACTTCCCCGGAGCGGAGAAGCTACGACTTCTTCTCCGGAGTCTTCAACATATCATTGATGAAGACGAACATCTCGCCAGGGCTATCCCCACACCCCCACTTCTTGCCTTCAGACAACCACACAACCTCAAACAGACCATTGTTCACAGCAAACTACCCAGCCTTCAGGAGAACAGTGACCACAAGACCACACAACCCTGCCACAGCAACCTCTGCAAGACATGCCGGATCATCGACATGGATACCATCATCACACGTGAGAATACCATCCACCAGGTACATGGTAAATACTCTTGCAACTCGGCCAACATTGTCTACCTGATACGTTGCAAGAAAGGATGTCCCGAAGCGTGGTACATTGGGGAGACCATGCAGACGCTACGATAACGGATGAATGAACATCGCTCGACAATCACCAGGCAAGACTGTTCCCTTCCTGTTGGCGAACACTTCAGTGGTCACGGGAATTCAGCCTCTGACCTGCGGGTAAGCATTCTCCAAGGCGGCCTTCACAACACACGACAGCGCAGAGTCACTGAACAGAGACTGATAGCCTAGTTCCGCACACATGAGGACGGTCTCAACAGGGATCTTGGGTTCATGTTGCACTATCTGTAACCCCTGTGACTTGCCTGGGTTTGCAAAACCTCACTTACTGTACTGTCTGGAGACAATACACATCTCTTTAACCTGTGATCAGTGCTCCTTCCACTCACATTGTCAGCCACTTCAGGTCTTGAACAGCAGGTTAGGTGTAAGGATTCGCATTCTAATCAGTAATCTCTAAACTGTCTGTGCTTTATATGCTCTGTCTGAGGCCAGAACTCTCCATTCACCTGACGAAGGGACTAACCCCGAAAGCTTGTGAGTCTATTATCAAATAAATCGGTTGGACTAAAACCTGGTGTTGTCAGACTTTTTACTGTGTTTATTCTGGACTCCCCACCATTGAGAATATCCTCCCTGCATCTACCCTATCTAGTTCTGTAGTCTCTATGAGATCCTATGAACTTCAGCCAGACTCCCTGCTATTAAAGAGAAATGTACAATTAGGATGACCTGGCCTATCATCATTGGGTGCTATAACCTCCCCACTCTCTCCCCATTGGCCAACAAGCAGCGAATATTCAAAAAAGAATGACAAAACAGCCATATTTAAGACAAATTCCAGCAAAAACCAAACCTACTGTAACCTGGGATGACACATGAGATCATGTGAGATCCACCTTCATGCTAAGAGGACCCTGAGTTCAACTATTGCTGTGAGCTCAGTCAATTGAATTCAACAGACCAACTGGTTTCACCAGACCACATAATATCTACTTCTCAGGCAATTAGCAGGTACATGGTAAATACTCTTGCAACTCGGCCAACATTGTCTACCTGATACGTTGCAAGAAAGGATGTCCCGAAGCATGGTACATTGGGGAGACCATGCAGACGCTACGATAACGGATGAATGAACATCGCTCGACAATCACCACGAATTAACTGTATCTATTGTGTAAAAATTGTTTCTTTAACCTGAGTGTTTTTAATAAAGTTATATTTGAGCCAAATTCCTTTTGTCAGTCTCAAAGTAAAGGCACTTGAGAAAATGTAATAAACTGTTCCTGTGTTTGTCAAGGTGGGGCATCTTGACAAATGGTCCCCAGAAGGGCAGGGGGTTATAATTCAGTTTGGCAGCATGGTCTGTGCAGGCCTGAAGGGCCGAAGGGCCCGTTCCTATGCTATAATTTTATTTGTTCTTTGTTGGTTGAAGTGTCTGGATCACAGACAACAGAAGGCAATAATGCAGACACTGTAGCTAAGGAAGAGGAATGAGAAATATTGGCTGAGATAAACACATTGAGAAGCAATACTAAGGAGTTTAGTCTCTTCGAACATAAATAAATCACCAAAACTAAATAAAATGTATCTCCAGCTCATAACGGAGTAAATAGCAGAGGCTGGGACAATCATTTTTTGATCCTCTCTGGCTACAGACACTGTGCTAGGGGACTGGAGGGGTACTAATGTTACAATGTTATACTTCAGAAAGTATACTTCAGAAAGTTATACTTCAGAAATGCAGATGTATGGGATTGTGGGTAATCTAGGAAGTTGGATCAGGAATTGGCTATCAGATAGGAGACAGAGGGTGGTGGTGGATGGTAAATATTCATCATGGAGTGCAGTTACGAGTGGTGTGCCTCAGGGATCTGTTTTGGGGCCACTGTTGTTTGTAATTTTTATTAATGATCTGGATGAGGGTATAGTTGGGTGGATTAGTAAATTTGCTGATGACACCAAAGTTGGAGGTGTGGTAGATTCTGAGGAAGGGTGTCATAGTCTGCAGGGAGACTTAGATAGGTTGCAGAGCTGGGCCGAGAGGTGGCGGATGGAATTTAATGCGGAGAAGTGTGAGGTAATTCACTTTGGTAGGAGCAACAGATGTGTCGAGTATAGGGCTAACGGGAGGACTTTGAATAGTGTGGATGAACAGAGGGATCTAGGTGTGTGTGTACATAGATCCCTGAAAGTTGGGAATCAAGTAGATAAGGTTGTCAAGAAGGCGTACGGTGTCTTGGCGTTTATTGGTAGGGGGATTGAATTTAGGAGTCGCAGTGTAATGTTGCAACTGTACACTACTCTAGTGCGGCCGCACTTGGAGTACTGTGTGCAGTTCTGGTCCCCGCATTACAAGAAGGATGTGGAGGCATTGGAGAGGGTGCAGAGGAGGTTTACTAGGATGTTGCCTGGTATGGTGGGGAGGTCCTATGAGGAGAGACTGAGGGATCTAGGGTTGTTTTCGTTGGGAAGAAGGCGGCTAAGAGGGGATCTTATTGAAACATATAAGATGATTAGAGGTTTAGATAGGGTGGATAGTGATAGCCTTTTTCCTCGGATGGAGAAAGCTAGCACGAGGGGGCATGACTTTAAATTAAGGGGGGGTAGCTACAGGACGGATGTCAGGGGTAGGTTCTTTACCCAGCGGGTGGTGAGGGATTGGAATGCCCTGCCTGCTGCAGTTGTAGATGCGTCTAGTTTGGGGGCGTTTAAGAGATCTCTGGATAGGTTTATGGACGAAAAGGGATTGGTATAGGCTAGTGGGTCATTGTTTTTGTAACTGGTCGGCGCAACATCGTGGGCCGAAGGGCCTGTTCTGCGCTGTAATGTTCTATGTTCTATGTTCTATGTTCTAAAGGAATAAGCTACTAATTAGATATCAGTCTGCCTAACCTCAGCAGGTCAGGGGATTGATCAAGGAGAGTCAGCATGGATGTTGAGGAAAAGTCTAGTCTGCCTAGCCATGCTTGAGGTTTTTCAAGAGTTGTGAGGAGGGTCAGCGAGGTGAGGGCTTTTTATACAGGTGAACAAGAAATTAGTGAACAGAATTAAACCTAGAAAACTCAGTTTGCAGCAAGTAGGGAGGGAACTAACAAGGAGGAAAAAATATCTGACCTCATCCTCATCAACCTGCATGCCTCAGATGTCTCTGCCCATGACAGTATCAATAGGAGTGATCACTGCAGAGATCTTGTTGGGACAAACTCCCACCTTCATGATGAGAATACCCTCCACTGTGCTTAACAGTATAGATTTCTAACAAATCTAGCAACTCGAGACTTTGTAACGATGAGGCATTAAGGGCCATCAGCAACAGCAGAATTGCACTCAACCACAATCTGTAATTTTGTGGCCCAGCACATTCCTCCACTCTACCATTACCACTCACCCAATGAAGGGGCAGTGCTCCAAAAGCTTGTTCTACCAAATAAACCTACTGAACTTTAACCTGGTGTTGACAGACTTCTTATTGTAAGGCTACCCCAGTCCAACGCCGGCATCTCCACATCATGAACAAATCTGGGATCATGGTGAAGAATGCAAGCGGGCATACCAGGAGCAGCATAATACAATGGAGGTGTGAACCTGGAGAAGCTACAACACAGGACTACTTGCATGTCAAACAGCAAGTAATAAAGATAAGCGATTCCACACCCAACAGATCAGATCTAAGTCCTGCAGTCCTGCCACACCAAATCTTGAATGGTAGTGAACAATTAAACAACTCATTGGAGGAGGAGGCTCCACAAAGATGCCCATCCTTAATCATAATGGAGTCCAACACATCAAGTGAGGCCTTCGCAACAATCTTCAGCTATAAGTATCTTGTGGATTGTACAATATAGCTGCAACATGATTTGTCAACTCTTGTACTCAATGCCCCAGTTGAAGGCAAGCATGCCATATGCCTTCTTAATCACGTTGGCCACCTGTGTTGCCATTTTTAGGGAACTGTAGACCTGCACACTCAGATCCCTCAATGGTGGGAGACAGAAACACAGAAGGTAGGAGCAGTGGGAGGCCATTTCGCCTTTCGAGCCTGCTCCGCCATTCATTATGATCGTGGCTGATCGTCCAACTCAATAGCCTAATCCTGCTTTCTCCCCATAACCTTAGATCCCATTCACCCCAAGTGCTATATCCAGCTGTCTTGAATACATTCAATGTTTTGGCATCAACTACTTCCCGCAGTAATGAACTCCACTGGCTCTTTGGGTGAAGAAATGTCTCCTCACCTCTGTCCTCAGACTGTGACCCCTAGTTCTGGACTCCCCCAGCATTGGGAATATCCTCCCTGCATCTATCCTGTCTAGTCCTGTTAGAATTTTATATGATCTCTAGGAGATCCCCCTTCATTCGTCTGAACTCCAGTGAAAACAATCCTAACCAAGTCAATCTCTCCTCAGACATCAGTCCCTCCATCCCCGGGATCAGCCTGGTAAACATTTCCAGCACTCCCACGAGAGCAACAGCATCCTTCCTCAGAAAAGGAGACCAAAACTGCAAACAATATTCTAGGTGTGGCCTCACCAGGGCCCTACACAACAGCAACAAATCCCTGCTCCTACACTCAAAATCTCTCACAATGACCAACATACCACCTGCATGCTTATGCAGGTCCCACTGCACACTCCCAATTTACAGCCATTCAGATCATAAGCTGCCTTCTTGTTTTTGCTTCCGAAGTGAATAACCTCACATTTATCCAAATTATACTGCATCTGCCATTTATTTGCCCACTCACCCAACCTGTCTAGATCATGCTAAAGGATCTATGCATCCTTGTCAACAGTTCACCCTCCCACCCAACTTGGTATCATCTACAAACTTTGAGATGTTAGATTTTGTTCCCCCATCCAAATCATTAGTACATATTGTGACTAGCTGGGGTATCAGCGCCGATCTCTGTGGCACCCCACTAGTTACCGCCTGCCAATTTGAAAAGTACCCATTAATACCTATTCAACACAGTACTCCATTTTGTACATCAGTCCTTAATTCAAGACAGGATGAAGTTAATAAGAACTTCATACGATGGCAGCAGAAACTAGGCATGGTCGTCAGCCGGCTGCTTTTTCAGTAAAATCAATCATTCTGCAAGTATCCTCAACAGCTGCATTAATGACCATGACAGACTTGTGAGGTCATCAATTTAATCACCATTGCTGCATGGGAGTCAGAATGTTTCTGTTTCTGTACAGAGGAGATAAAAGGATGGAAATCTAGCACCCAAGCGAACGTATGTGTTTTTGGAGCAAGTTGGTTTGAAGTAGGATTTACGTCAATGGGGATATTGCTTAAATTGGAACTATGAAGATGGATAGCTGTTAAAAATTATACTTTGCCATGTTTTGATATTTTAATTGGTGGAAGTTATGCTAATTCTTCTAGATATATTGTAAATGTGTTCTTAAATAAAGTTTGCTTTAATAAAAGCTTTCCAGTGGTCAATCGAATCATACCTGGAATGCAACAGCTTATGCTCGCCTACTGCCAATAGCAAATAAAGTTGGGGTCAAGGATAACTTCATAGCATACCTGAGTTTCTGATCTGATTCCTAACAAATGGGAGCTCATCTGGGATTAAAATATATAATTCTTTATTTGATTTAGGACTATTGGACTCAAAGACAGGATGGTGTGTATTTGTGTTTTCTTTTAAGGTGTTACATTCGGTTAGTTTAAGTAGGGAGTGCCTCGTGGAATAATGCTTTTTCAGTAGCTGAAGGTTTCTTGAGTGTGGAGGAAGTCATTTGGGGTGGTTTACAAAAGCTGATTAAAGCAAAGCTTTTAGACTTGGCCAACAACCTGCAGTTGAACGTACCTGATGGGGACAAAGAAGACAGAAATAGTTGCCAGAAACATAGTCAAGATCATTGAAAATGGCTAAAAATTACAAATGGAACAGTTAGAATTAGAGGTGGCACAGTGGTTAGCATTGCTGCCTCATAGCGCCAGGGACCCAGGTTCAATTCCCGACTTGGGTCACTGTCTTTGCAGAGCTTGCACGTTCTCCCCGTGTCTGTGTGGGTTTCCTCCCAGTGTTCCTGTTTCATCCCACAGTGCAAAAGATGTGCTGGCTAGATGCATTTGCCATGCTAAATTCTCCCTCAGTGTATCCGAACAGGCACCAGGGTGTGGTGACATGGGATTTTCATAGTAATTTCATTGCAGTGTTAATGTAAGCCTATTTGTGACGCTTATAAACTTAAATCTAAAGAGAGACGGGCAATTGCAGCAGAACAAAGAACAAAGGGTTAAAACAGCTCGAACATGAAAAAGAAATAAAACAGTTTGAACTGGGATTAAAAGCAGAGGAAAAAAATAGCTCTGGCATAACAGAGACAAAGAACGAATTAGCAGCAAAAAAAAAAGGGCAGGCGATTTTGCATTGGTTTGGAAATCAGGGGTTGGTTTTCAACATCAATTTCAACCTGTGAGGGATAGAAACCAGGGAAAAGTGTTATCCTCAGGTGGTAATGGCAAAGGACATCTCGTGGGAGATATCTATGCACATGTACTCTGATGATTTTATCTTCCTCTATACTTCCCAACAGTATTCTACCATTTATTTTGTATTCCCCTGAATTCATAGAATCCAGGAGGAGGCCACCCAGCTTCTCAAGTCTACACCAACAATAATCCTATCCAGGTCCTATCCCTGTAACCCCATATATTTAACCTGCTAATCCCCTGACACTAATGGACAATTTAGCATGGTCAATCCACCTAATTCGCACATTTTTGGAGTATGAGAGGAAACTGGAGCACCCAAACAGACACGGGGAGAATGTACAACCTCCACACAGAGAGTAACTCAAGTCAGGAATTGAATTTGGGTTCCAGGCACTATGAGGCAGCAGTACTAATCACTTGTGCCACTATGCCGTCTTGTTAGCCTTCCACAGAAATATAGAAACTAGAAGTAGGACATTCAACTCTTTGAGTCTGCTCCGCCATTCATTATGACCATGATCATCAATATCCTGATTCTCCCTTCCCCCTGCCTTTATCCCTTGATCCCTATAGCCCCAAGTGCTACATCTAATTTCTTCTTGAATTCACAGAACGTGTCAACTACTTTCTCTGGTAGTGAATTCCATAGATTCACCACTCTCTCGGTGAAGAGGTTCCTCCTCACATTAATCCTAAGAAGTTTTACCCCTTATTCTCAAACTATGACCCTTCGTTCTGGACTTGCCCAACGTCGGGAACATTCTTTCTGAATCTACCCTGTCTAATCTTGTCAGAATTTTACAAGTTTCAATGAGATCCCCTCTGAGGAAGGGTAATGTAAAATTCTTAGCATAAAAGTCTCTCATTTTAAATTTACTATAATAAGTAGACTAGATTATGGTGAAGATTACAAGGTGCCTTACATATAGAATAAGGATTCATTATGTGCCTAATACAATAAAAGCAAAGATACTGGGCAGAATTTTATGACATAATCACACCCATTTTTGGGCATGAAAAATCAGACATGAAGCGTCTAGCAGGAATGGGGCTTGTTTTGGTTCCCACTTTACCATGGTAAGAAAATAGGCATGATGGGGAGCCTGCCCAAAGCAGGCGAGATATCAATTTACGTTTTTGCATTCATTATAATTAACAGACCTTCACGTCCAATTATCCCAGCTCATCTGCCTTTACCACCCTGAAATTGGGTCGGGCTGGAAACCACCTCCTCTATATAAGTCAGAGGCTGGCATTAGGGTGGGTGAGCAAGGAGCTAAGTCTCTGCTTTCCAACTGCTCTGTTCTGCTCAAAGGGGACTATTTTGTGGCAGCCATGTTGCGTTTCAGATCAGTAGAGGGCTGGGGGAGTGAGAGGGGTTCTTGTTGCTCATGGGGTCCAACCTCGGCTTTCAGCATGGACCCAGGTCAGAGTGCTGACTTGGATCATAGCGATCACTCAAGGTCCTAGTGCACGCAGCCAGAAGCACTTCTGCAGGTGGAGGTTTGCTGAAAACTGACAGTGACGCACTCTCAGGGCTTTTAAAGCAAAACTGCCTGTGGCCACGACTGTATGGCTTCTGGGTCTATGCCTGTGAGGGGGGATGTGTGTGTAGCTGGGGGTGGGAAAAAACGGATGGGGTGCGTGTGTTGCTGGGCTGAGGGGGTGAGCAGCATTCTTTAACCTCTCCACCTGTTTGTCCCCTTTTCCCAATCCCCCCCGCCCCCCCCACCCCACCCCACCGCCCCGCCTGCCCCCCACCCCCCCCACACCCACCCCCCCACCCACCCCACCCCGCCTGCCCCCACCCCACCGCCCCCGCCCCACCCCAGCCCCCGCCCACCCTGCCCCACCTGCCCCCCCACCCCCACACCCCGCCCACCCTGCCCCCCACCCCCACACCACCACCCCCCACCCCCCCACACACCACCCACCCCCCACCCCCCCCACACCACCACCACCCCCACACACCCCCCCCACCCCCACACACCACCCTCCCCCACCCCCCACACCCTCCCCCACCCCCCACACTCCCTCCCCCACCCCCCACACACCACCCTCCCCCACCCCCCACCCCCCACACCACCCTCCCCCACACACCACACACCACCCCCCACACCCCCCACACACACCACCCCCCCACCCCCCACCCCCCCCCACACACCACCCCCCCCACCCCCCACCCCCCCCACCCCCCACACACCACCCCCCACACCCCCCACACACCACCACCCCCCACCCCCCACACACCACCCCCCCACCCCCCCCACACACCACCCCCCACCCCCCCCACACACCACCCCCCACCCCCCCCACACACCACCCCCCCCACACACCCCCCACCCCCCCCACCCCCCACCCCCCCCACACACCACCCCCCACCCCCCCCACACACCACCCCCCACCCCCCCCACACACCACCCCCCACCCCCCCCACACCACCCCCCACCCCCCCCACACACCACCCCCCACCCCCCCCACACACCACCCCCCACCCCCCCCACACACCACCCCCCACCCCCCCACACACCACCCCCCACCCCCCCCACACACCACCCCCACCCCCCCCACACACCACCCCCCACCCCCCCACACACCACCCCCCCCACACCACCACCACCCCCCCCACACACCACCCCCCACCCCCCCCACACACCACCCCCCACCCCCCCCACACACCACCCCCCACCCCCCCACACACCCCCCCCACACACCACCACCACCCCCCACACACCACCACCACCCCCCACACACCACCACCACCCCCCACACACCACCACCACCACCCCCCACCCACACACAACCACCACCCCCCCCCACCCCCACACACACCACCACCCCTCCCACCCCCACACACACCACCACCCCTCCCACCCCCACACACACCACCACCCCTCCCACCCCCACACACACCACCACCCCCCCACCCCCACACACACCACCACCCCCCCACCCCCACACCACCACCCCCCACCTCCCCACCCCTCTCCCCCCCCCCCACCCCACCACCCCACCACCGCACCCCGGGAACCAGTTGACCTTGCTGTCCTTTTGATTGCTAATGGAGCTGAGGAGGAACAGCAGGAGGATAAGTTGCTAGCAGAGGTGGCTCAGGCCTTACCATGTGGCTGCCATGGGGCGGGGGTGGGGGGCACAGGAGGAGGGAGTATAGATCCCAGTAGTTCCATACGCAGGTGTCCTTTGAGCAGCTGTCGTAATCACATTCCACTGAAGGCTCCAGCTCCGAAAGGAGAGTGTGCAATACCTGTGCCGCTTGTTGCAGGATCTGGCACCTCAGGATGGGGAGTGTCCTACTCCTGGTGGCTATGAAACTGAGGGCCACTTTAAACTTTTATGCCACCGGTTCCCTCCAGACTGCGAGTGGAGACCTTTGTGGCATCTCACAAGCTTCCGTCCACAAGTGTGTTAGGGAGATCATGGATGCCCTGTATGCCTGGGCTGGCCAGTATATCAAATTTGACCTGGAACAGGCCTAGCAGGAAGACTGGGCTGCAGAATACACAGCCACTGTGGGGATGCCAAAATGTACAGGGGGCTATAGACTGCAGTGAGCTCCAGAAGCTCCGGTGTCACCAGGCCCTGCCGGTCCTGATGGACCACCTGCATTCTATCCATGGTGGTCGAGCTCTCTGCATTGGCGCTCTGAGTCAGAGGCCACCTGTCAATGGCAGCAGCAAGTGCCTTCTGGGACTGGGCTACACTCTGCAGCCCCTCAGCCATAACCCTCTGCGACTGAGTCGCGTTCTCAAAGGCTGTCCCGTAGCTCACTGTGTCTCAGTGCTGTCCCGCTGGATCTCCTGCAAGCTCTCAAACCTCTCAGCCATGGGTCACAGAATCTCAAGACGCCTGCTGAGGCTCTCAGCTATGATCTGTTGTGATTCAGTTGCGCCTTCTGCGGCCTGCTATGACTCGGCCATCATTTAGAGATTGCCACTCATGCTAAGGATCCCCTGCCCCAGGTTCTTCACATGGACGTTACGCTTGCAGTGTTGGCCTGAGAACCATGCAACACATGCAATAGCTGGTCCACCTAAAAGCTTTGGGACTCCTCCCAACAGCCTCGCAGTCGACCCAGTGCTGCCAACATTCCCTGGCTCTGTTGCTGCATCTCCAGCAGCTGAGGAAGATGTGATTGCAGAGATTCAGCATGTAGCCTGGGGCCAGCCGAGCCCTCGCCTCTGGCAGGCCTACATGTCCCTGAGGCCTTGGATGTTCCCTCCTCCAGCTGATGTATTCAGCAGATGTGTTGTGCATACCAGGAAGTGACCCAGATACATTGCCACTAACTTGACCCACCGAAGTGAGAGTCTCTGTGATGGTAATTTGTGAGGTGGAAGCTGACACCAAACTAGTGCCGCCCTTAGAGGTCCCTTCATTCACTTCCTTCAAGGAGTCTTCCAAGTTGTCAGGGGCAGGATGGGTGCGAGCAGCAATGGGGGCCGTGAATGTAAGATGGCCCTGCTGCCCAGTTGAGGTCATTTATCTTCTTGCAGCACTGCTGGGGGTCCTTGTGCATGAGTCGCAAAAACCCAGCTTGCAGGTGCAGCAGGTGGTCAGGAAGGCGAATGGGATGCTGGCCTTCATCGCGAAGGGGATTGAATATAAAAGCAGGGAGGTCTTGCTGCGGCTGTATAGGGCATTGGTGAGGCCACAGCTGGAGTACTGTGTGCAGTTTTGGGCGCTGCACTTGCGCAAGGATATTTTGGCCTTGGAGAGAATGCAGAGGAGGTTCACTAGGCTGATACCGGAGATGAGGGGGTTGGACTATGAAGAGAGACTAAATAGACTGGGTCTGTACTCGTTGGAGTTTAGAAGGATGAGGGGGGATCTTATAGAGACGTATAAGATAATAAAAGGGATGGATAGGGTAGAGGTAGAGAGATTTTTCCCGCTCAGAAAGGATAGCAGGACTAGAGGACACAGCCTTAAGATAAGGGGGGGGGGTGCAGTTTAGATTGGAGTTGAGAAGGAACTTCTTCACTCAAAGGGTAGTGAATCTCTGGAATTCTCTGCCTGTTGAAGTGATGGAGGCTACCTTGCTAAATATATTTAAGTCACGGGTAGATAGGTTTTTGACAGGCAAGGGAATTAAGGGTGATAGGGAGAAAGCGGGAAAGTGGAACTGATCCACTTCAGATCAGCCATGATCTTATTGAATGGCGGAGCAGGCTCGAGGGGCTAGACGGCCTACTCCTGCTCCTATTTCTTATGTTCTTAGGTTCTTATGATGTCCTGCTGGGACGAAAAGGGTGCCCCGTCTTGCCTCCACTAAGTCCATCAACCTGGCTAGGTCAGAAACTGAAAATCTGGGAGCTACTTTTCTTGATGCCATTTCTTTCTGCACTACCTGCCTGACGGTCTATTCTTGGAATTTTTACGGAGCTGTCCTTTGTTAGGGCAGATCAGCTGCAGACAGTGGGTGAGCATTCCAGCAAGTTAAATGCAGTTTGCTTGTTACTATTGCGAGGAAGTCAAGTGAGCATTTGCAGGTATAATGATGGGGTGGTGGTGGGAGAGCGTATTTGTGGCTCTATGATCATTGGAGGCAAGGAAGAGGAAGAGAAGGTCATTTCAGACCGCCATCAGGGCCAGTGGATAATGTGCAAGTGAGTCCAGGGTTGGAGGAGGGGGCTGCGGGATCCAATGTCCATGGGGGCCAGGGATAGGTTGCATCTCACCCCGGAGGGATCTGGCAGGGCAGCTGTTTTATTTTATTTTTCTGTGGATGCGCAGTTTGAGGTTCCGATCAGAGCTGAGGCTTTTGGGCGCATTAAGATCTGCCTATTGTCTTCTGTAGCGAGAAACGGACTTGCCCAAAAAAACAGGTCTGACCTCTCCCAGTGTCACGCCTGCCCGACACATAGAAAATATCCACCTATTGACCGTATAACCACAATTCAACCAAGTATTATGAACTTGTTTCTTGGAAGAACACCTCCAGTGATAAACACGAGTTACAGCATTGTTAGAGACATCTGAGGGACTTCACTGGTGCATTCTGGGAGAAGTCAGCCCAGCAACATCTACAAAGAATCGGGAAGCGGAAGATCTGTTGTCAAGGATTGGTAAGCCCGAAACACTACATTAGTGCTTCCCTCCCTCCTCCCCTAACAAAAAAAGGCTACTGTGAGAACATAAAAGTGAAGCTAAGAGTTTTATAAATTTTCTTAAATAATTTAATTGATGCTAGAAATGTCAGTCAGTGAGGTTAAGTGCTGCACGGATGAAGTGTGAGAGATCCATGACACTTCCAAAGTCTTAGATGACTACATCTGCAGGAAGTGCACCCAATTGCAGCTCCTTACAGAATGCATGGATAGGTTGGAGCAGCAGTTGGATGCTCTTAGGAGCATGAAGGTGGCGGAAAGTGTCATGGATAGGTGCTTTAGAGACACGGTCATACCCAAGGCGCAGGCAGATAGATGGGTGACCACTAGAAGGGACAGATAGTCAGTGCACGAATCCCCTGTGGACATCCCCCTCTCTAACAAATATACCGTTTTGGATATTGTTAGGGGGAATGGTCTATCAGGGGATAACAGCAGCAGCAGCCAGAGCAGTAGCACCACAGCTGGCGCTGTTAACACAGAACATAGAATCACTACAGTGATTCTGCCCTTCAAGTAGGCACCGGCCATAATCCCACCCAGGCCCTATTCCCGTAACCCTACATATTTACCCTGTTAATCCCCCTGACACCAGGGGCAATTTAGCGAGGCCAATCAACCATACCGGCTCATTTTTGGACTGTGGGAGGAAACCAGAGCACCTGGAGAAAACCCATGCAGACATGGGGAGAATGCGCAAACTCCACACAGATATTGACCTGAGGCAGGAATTGAACACAGGTCCTTGGCGCTGAGAGGCAGCAGTGCTAACCACTGTGCCAGCATGCTGCCCTGTTTTTAAGCAGGGAGGGACAAAGGGCACTAGAGCAATTGTCATTGGGGACTCTATAGTTAGGGGTGCAGATAGGTGCTTCTGTGGACGTGAAAGAGACTCAAGGATAGTATGTTGCCTCCCTGATGCCAAGGTCCAAGATGTCTCTGAACAGGCAGAAAACATTCTGAAGGGAAAAGGTGAGCAGCCAGAAGTCGTGGTATATATTGGTACTAATGGCATAGGTAGGAAGAGTGATGAGATCCGGCTGCAGCAGTTTAGGGAGTTAGGTAGAAAGTTAAAAAGCAGGACCTCTAGGGTTGTAATCTCAGGATTATTCCCTGTGCCACGTGCTAACGAGGTGGAATAGGAACATAGTGCAGCTCAACATGTGGCTAAACAGCTGGTGTAGGAGGGACAGTTTCAGATATCTGGACCAGTGGGGTCTCTTCCAGGGCAGATGGGATCTGTACAAGGAAGGGTTGTATCTAAACTGGAAAGGCATAAATATTCTAGCTGGGACGTTCACTAGTGCCACACGGGAGGATTTAAATTAGTTTGGCAGGGGGATGGGAACCAAAGCAAAGATGAATTAACTGAAGGGGAACCAGAGAGTAGGGCCAATGAGGGCAAGTCAACATCTGGCATGTGGGAAGCTTTCAAGTGCATGTTGATAGGGATTCAGGACCGGCACATTTCTGTAAGGATGAAGGATAAGTATGGCAAGTTTTGCGAACATTGGATAACGAGAGATATTGTGAGTTAGTCAAAGAGAAAAAGGAAATATTTGTCAACGCTAGGAGGCTGGGAACATATGAAGCAAGTGTGGAATAGAAAGAAACTTAATTGTTCTTCAGAGCAGTGGATTTGGAAAGTGCTGGTGGCTGGTGGTGAGTGACTGATTTGCTGTTTATTTTTCGAGTATTTTTTCCTCCTTTTCCGGTTCGCGGGTTTTTTTTCTCTGTAGTGGAAGTTAGGCGCGGGGGTAGTCAGGAAGGTAGCGTGGAATATAAAAAGAAGGCCGCAGTAGACAGAGGGCAGTGTCGGGAGCGGGCAGCGGAGTGAGCTGGGAGCAGAACGAGAGCTGTAAGGGCTTTGGCTCACTGGGCTTAGGCGAGGTGGGTGTGTTTCTGTTGTTGTCTTCTTTTCTTTTCCCTTTTTGTGTTTTGATCTCCAAAGGTAGTAAGGTAAATGGCAGGTTCAATTGGGAGACGATTTTACTGCATTCAGTGTCTTATGTGGGAATTTCTGGAGACAACTCATCTCCCAAAAGTCCACATCTGTGTTAAGTGATTGGAGCTGCAGCGTCTGAGGGACCGGGTCAGGGAGCTAGAGCTGCGGCTTGAGGATGTATTTTTAGTAAGGGAGAATGAAACAATAATGGATAGGAATCATAGTCAAGTGGAGACACCAGGGCCTAAGGGGGAGGACAGGTGGGTAACCGTTAGGAAGGGGAAAAAGCAGAAGGGTCATGTTCCAAAGAGGACCCCCAGTGGTAGTCTCCCGAAACATCCAGAAAAGGGCAACAAATGAGGGAGATGATCTTCCAGAAGTAAGACAGGAGGGCCAAATCGCCTTAGGTGGGAGGAAGGGGACTAGAAGTGAGATAGTGGTGGGGGATGGGAGGGTAAGAGGAATAGATAGGCGGTTCTGTGGACAAAAGAGAGACTCCAGGATGGTAGTCTGCCTCCCTGGAGCAGGGGTACAGGATGTTTCAGAGAGGGTAGAAGGAATATTGAAGGGTGAAGGGAATCAAGCAGACATAATAGCGCATATAGGTGAGAAGGACATAAGAAGAAAGAGCAGAGGGGAAATACAAAGGCACTTTAGGGAGTTGGGTACCAGACTGAACAGCAGGGCCTCCAGGGTGGCAATCTCTGGGCTGCTACCTAGTGACAGTGGGGCTAGGAATACTGAGATCCTTCGACTGAATGCGTGGCTGAAGGATTGGTGCAAGACGGAGGGTTTTACATTTGTTAATCACTGGGAAGTTTTCGTGAGAGAAGGACACCTGTATAGGAGGGATGGGGAACACTTAAATGGGAAGGGCACGAAAATCTTAGCTGGGAGGTTAACTGGAGTGTTTCGGCAGGGTTTAAACTAATGTGGAGGGGGGGTGGGGACAAAACCAATAGCTCAGTAGGCACTGGGGTAAGGTTAGACGAGAGGAAAATCATCCTGGAGAAGGAGGGCCCGAGTGGGCCTGGAGGTCTGAAGTGCGTCTGTTTTAACGCGAGGAGTGTAACGGGTAAGATGGATGAACTTAAGGCCTTAATGTTTACAAGGAATTTAGATGTGGTTGCAGCGACAGAGACGTGATTAAAAGAAGGGCTGGACTGGCAGCTAAACATTCCTGGGTATAAGTGTTACAGGCGTGACAGAGGAGGGTCAAAAAGAGGTGGGGGAGTGGCGTTGTTAGTTAGGGAGCACATTACAGCGGTGCAGAGGGAGGATAATTTAGAGGAATCGGGAAATGAGTCGCTGTGGGTGGAGTTCAGGAATAGGAAGGGAGCAATCACTATGCTGGGGGTGTACTATAGGTCACCCAATAGCCCACAGGAAGTGGAAGAAAGTATATGTAAGGAAATTCTGGATATGTGCAGAAAAAATAGGGTTGTGTAGTGGGAGACTTTAATCTCCCCTGGGGTGGATGGGGGTCTGGACGGGGAGGAATTTGTAAAATGCGTACTGGAAGGCTCTTTGGAGCAGTATGTAGCTAGCCCGACTAGAGAGGGGGCTATACTGGATTTAGATCTGGGAAATGAGCCTGATCAGGTGGTCAAGGTTTCAGTAGGGGAACATGTGGCAAATAGTGACCACAATTCTGTCTACTTCAGGATACTAATGGAAACTAGTGCTGTCCAAAGGGGAGGGTGCTAAATTGGGGGAAGGCTAGCTACAGCCGGATTAGGCAGGAACTTATAGCCTCTGATTGGGAGAGGTTGTTTGAGGGTAAGTCCACGTTCGGCATGTGGGAGTCTTTTAAGGGACAACTGATAAGGTTGCAGGACAGACATGTGCCTGTTAAGAGGAAGGATGGGAAAGGTAGGATTAGAGAGCTGTGGATAACTAGGGATATTGAGGACTTGGTCAGGAAGAAGAGAGAGGTGTATGTTAGGTCCAAGCAACTGGGAACGGAGAGAGCTTTGGAGGAATACAGAGAGTAGGAGGGAACTTAAACAGGGAGTTAGAAGGGCGAAAAGGGGGCACGAAACGGTCTTGGCTGACAGGATTAAGGAACATCCAAAGGCATTTTACTCAAATGTTAGGAACAAAAGGGTGGTTAGAGAGAAAAAAAAATCGGTCCTCTTAGGACAGAGGAGGGGAACTATGCTTAGAGCCCGAGGGAATGGTGGAGATCCTGAATGAATACTTTGCATCAGTATTCACGAAGGAGAGGGTCTTGTTGTCTGGTACCGTCTTGGAGGGAATATCCATTACGAGGGAGGAAGTGTTAGGGTTTTTAGGTAGCATTAAAACTGATAAATCTCTGGGGCCTGATGGCATTTATCCTAGGCTGCTTAGGGAGACGAGAGATGAAATCGCTGGGCCTCTGACGCAAATCTTTGTCTCTTCTTTGGACACAGGAGAGGTCCCAGAGGACTGGAGAATAGCGAACGTGGTACCATTGTTTAAAAAGGGTAGTAGGGATAACCCGGGTAATTATAGGCTGGTGAGTTTGACGTCAGTGGTAGGGAAGTTGTTGGAGAGGATTCTTAGAGATAGGAAGTATATGCACTTAGAGCATGGCAATCTGATTAGTGATAGGCAACATGGCTTTGTTAAGGGGAGGTCGTGCCTTACGAATCTGGTAGAATTTTTTGAGGAGGTGACAAAAACGGCCAACGAAGGACGAGCCATGGATGTCGTCTATATGGATTTCAGTAAGGCATTTGACAAAGTCCCTCATGGTAGGTTGGTGGAAAAGGTTAAGGCTCATGCGATACAAGGACAGATGTCTAGATGGATTGAGAACTGGCTTGGTAACGGGAGACAGAGAGTAGTAGTGGAAGGGTCTTTTTCTAACTGGAGGTCTGTTGCTAGTGGTGAGCCGCAGGGCTCAATACTGGGACCCTTGCTATTTGTAATATGCATAAATGACTTGGAAGAGGGAGCAACTGGTGTGATCAGCAAGTTTGCAGATGACACGAAGATGGCTGGACTTGCTGATAGTGATGAACAGTGTCAGGCAATACAGCAGGATATAGATAGGCTAGTATATTGGGCAGATAAATGGCAGATGAAATTTAATCCAGATAAATGTGAGGTGATGCATTTTGGAAGAAATAATGTAGTGGGGAGTTATACGATAAATGGTAGGACTATTAAGAGTGTAGAAACGCAGAGGGACCTAGGGGTGCAAATGCACAAGTCCTTGAAGGTGGCGAAGAAGGCTTATGCTTGCCTTTATAGGGAGGGGTATAGAGTATAAAAGCTGGCGTCTAATGTTGCAGTTGTATAGAACGTTGGTTGGACCACATTTGGAGTACTGCGTCCAGTTCTGGTCGCCTTACTACCGGAAGGACGTGGAGACCCTGGAGAGAATGCAAGGGAGGTTTACCAGGATGCTGCCTGGTATGGAAGGACTGAGCTATGAGGAGAGATTGGGCAAATTGGGGCTGTTCTCCTTAGAAAGACGAAGGATGAGGGGAGATCTAATAGAGGTGTATAAGATTATGAAGGGTATAGATAGAGTGAACAGTGGTAAGCTTTTTCCCAGTTTGGATACAAAAATTACGAGGGGCCACGAGCTTAGGGTGAGAGGGGTGAGGTATAATTCGGATGTTAGGGGGAGGTTTTTCACACAGAGGGTTGTGGGGGTCTGGAATGCACTGCCAAGTAGGGTGGTGGAGGCAGGCACGCTAGAGTTGTTTAAGGTTTACTTAGATAGGCACATGAGCGGACTAGAGATGGAAAGATACAAAAGATTGTTCTAAATAAGGATCAAGAGCCTTAGGACATTCCTGGGAATCAACTGATTCCTATGGACCATCCAACATATTTTATGGCTCACTTGTCTTACGTTTGAACTTCTGGGGATTCCGCGATTGTCTGCTTAAGTTGTGCATGTTGATTGATGTATTTTTTTTAATCCACAGGTGATTCGGTCCGCCTTGTTGACCAACAAGGGGCATACACACGGTGGGTCGTGCGAGGGCTGCTCTTGGATGTTGCTTCGAGAGTCGCCTAGTGCTTCACGTCGTTAGTGTACATTTAAACTGGACCAGCTGACGGGCAACATGACAGCTCACTGACCATCACTGAATGCTGTGCAGATACATGGATTTGGGCCAGTGTCTGTGGGAGTTTGCACATTCTCCCCGTGCTTGCACGGGTTTTCTCTGGGTGCTCCGGTTTCCTCCCACGCCCCAAAAACGTGCTCTTAGGCTGATTGGTGTTAACAAATTGTCCCTAAATTAGGCATCCCTCAATCTGGTTATAATTTCTTTATTGTGGAGTCCAATAGGCATAGACAAAGGTCATAGGCAGAAGACGGCACTCACAATGTTAAAATGGCAGCGCAGGCTTGTTTTGCCGAAAGGCCTGTTTCCCGTGCTGTGTTGTCTTTGCTCTTTTTAAGCAAGGAGTAAGGAAGGCGAAAAGGGGTCATGAAAAGTCATTGGCCAGCAGGATTAAGGAAAATCCCAAGGCTTTTTATACATATATAAAGAGCAAGAGGGCAGCCAGGCAGGGGGTTGGCCCACTCAAGGACAGGGGAAGGCATCTATGCATGGATCCAGAGGAAATGGGTGAGGTATCAACTTTGCGTCAGTATTCACCAAAGAGAAGGACTTGGTGGATGATGAACCTGGGAAAGGGTGTGTAGAAGTTTGAGTCGTGTTGAGATCAAAAACGAAGTGGTATTGGGGTTCTTGAGAAACATTAAGGCAGACGTCCCCAGGGTCTGATTGGATATACCCCAGAATACTGATAGAGGTAAAGGAGGAAATTGCTGGGGCCTTGAGAGAAATCTTTGTATCCTCACTGGCTACAAGGGAAGTCGCATTGCCATCGCACCTCTCTCACACTCCTCAACTACTTCATACACCAACTCTATAGCAAATGCTGCATCCTGGATGGCTACCATACAAGGGAGATCCCACAGGATTGGAGAATAGCCATAACACATGCCTGGCCTGGGCACACAAGCAAGAGAGGCCATTTTCTTAGCCAAACTGGTTAAAAAGCGTGAAGGAAAGGATGTTTTGTCCTTTGTAGGGGTGTCCTATGTGCCTCAGGAATGATTTGCTTCAAGATGTTTCCTTTCCTGACTTTCTGACTAGCTGCCAAATACCCATCCATCTTATCCCCGATCTTTCATTGTCCAAGATTTACCTCTCCCCGGATCCATGTTCTCTTAATCTCATGGTCTAACCTGCTGTCCCAGCAGCACTATGGCGAATTATGGCTTTACTGGGTCTGCTATAGCTGTCAGCTAACTAGACTGTCTGGAGAGTGGGACCTCCTCCCACTGGGACAGAAGCCTCATGTTCACGTACTTAATGCAGCCTGGAGTGTGTTATGGTCTTGTTAACCCATCTGTTTGTGTCTAACATTTCTGTCGGTGAGGGGAGGGGGGGGTGGGGCGCGTGGAATGAGTGCACCAGCAGCATGACTGAACCCACTACATGCATCCACCCTATCCTAAAAAATGAATCTCTCCAAGGTTATATATCCTTCCTAACTGGTAGTGCTCACATTACTCTAAGTATGGTCTAACAAGGGCTTTTCTTTTGCTACAATGTGACTTATTCTGAGGATAAGGTATGGACTCATTCAGGGATGGTCAGTGTGAATTTGTCAAAGGAAGGTCGTGCCTCACAATTCCATGAATTCTTTGAGGAAGGGACAAAAAGAGTTAATTAATGAAAGGAGTAAAGTGGATGTTGTGTACATTGCTTTTTAGTAAGGCGTTTGACAAGGTCCCATATGGCAGATTGGTCAAAAAAGTGAAAGTCAATGGGATACAGAGCAATGTGACAAACTGGCTTAGTAACAGGAAATAAAATGGTTGATGGACACTTTACAAATTGTTTCAAGTGGTGTTCCACTGGATTCAGTGCTGGGACTGTTGCTATTTGTGTTATGTATTAATGATTTGGACATGAACACAGGGGGGATGGTTGGGGACTTTACAGACAACACGTGGACTGGCCGAGTACTGGATAGTGTAGAAGATAGCTATAATCTCCAAAATGATATATGGGATGGTGGAGTGGTCGGTAAAGTGGGAGATGAATTTTAACACAGAGAAGCATGAGAGAAGAATTAAGGGAGATCAAATTTATAGGCAATACACAATAAATGGGAATATATTAAGAACAGTAGATGAAGTGAGAGATCTTGGTGTACAAATACACCGGTCCCTAATTGCAGCAGTCCAAGTAAGCACCTAGACATCCTCTGTCTAATGGTAGGGCATTAGGGAGAATGAGAGAACAAAGAGATCTAGGGGTACAGGTTCATAGCTCCTTGAAAGTGGAGTCACAGATGGATAGAGTGGTGAAGAAGGCATTTGACAGCTCAGTTTCATTGATCAGAACCTTGAATACAGGAGTTGGGATGTCTTGTTGAAGTTGTATAAGACATTGGTAAGGCCACACTTGGAATACTGTGTACAGTTCTAGCCACCCTATTATAGAAAGGATATTATTAAACTAGACAGAGTGCAGAAAAGATTTACAGGAATGCTACCAGAACTTGATGGTTTGAGTTATAAGGAGAGGCTGGATAGACTGGGAGTTTTTTTTCTCTGGAGCGTAAGAGGCTTCGGGGTAATCTTACAGAGGTCTATAAAATAATGATGGGTATAGATCAGCTGGATAGTCAATATCTTTTCCGCAAAGATAGGGGAGTCTAAAACCAGAGGACGTAGATTTAAGGTGAGAGGGGAGAGATACAAAAGTGTCCAGAGAGACAATTTTTTCACACAAAGACAGTAAGTATCTGGAACAAGTTGCCAGAAGTAGTAGTAGAGGCGGGTACAATTTTGTCTTTTTAAAAAAGTGTTTAGACTGTTACATGGGTAAGATGGATATAGAGAAATATGGGCCAAATGTTAGCAATTGGGACTAGCTTAGGAGTTAAAAAAGGGGTGGCACGGACAAGTTGGACCAAAAGGCCTGTTTCCATGCTGTAAACCTCTATGAGGTTGTAAGTCGATATTTTAAATGCTCTCCTTCATTGGCAGAGGTATAGAATATAAAAGGAAGCATATAATGTTGGGATTTTATAAAATACTGGTGAGCCCAGATCAAGAGTAGTATGTACAGTTCTTTTTTATATTTATTAGTGTTACAAGTAGGCTTACATTAACACTGCAGTAAAGTAACTGTGAAAATCCCCTAGTCGCCATAGTCCGGTGCCTGTTCAGGTGCACTGAGGGAGAATTTAGCATGGCCAATGCACCTACCAGCATATCTTTCAGGCTGTGGGAGGAAACCACACTACCTTGAGGGAACCACGCGTAGAACGTGCAGACTCTGCACATACAATGTCCTGAGCCAGAAATCAAACCTGGGTCTCTGACGCTGTGAGACAGCAGTACTAACCACTGTGCCACCGTACTACCCATGTGGTCACCATATTAAAGGGGAGGAGGTGCTTGCTGTCTTGAGGCAAATCAGAGTAGATAAATCCCCAGGACCGGAAAGGATATTCCCTCGGACCTTGAAGGAGACTAGTGTTGAAATTGGGGCCCTGGCAGGTATAGTTAAAATGTCAGTATCCATGGGTGAGGTGCTGGACGATTGGAGGAGAGCTCATGTTGTTCCGTTGTTTAAAAAAAGGCTCAAAACATAAACCGGGAAATTATAGGCAAGTTTGACATCAGTAGTAGGTAAACTATTGGAAGGAGTACTAAGAGATAGAATCTTCAAATACTTGGATAGCCAAGGACAACGTGGCTTTGTGCATGGTAGGTCATGTTTAACCAATTTATTAGAGTTTTCCGAGGAGGTTACCAGGAAATGGATGAAGGGAAAGCAGTGGATGTTGTCTATATGGATTTCAGTAAGGCCTTTGACAAGGCCCCACATGGGAGGTTAGTTAGGAAGGTTCAGTCGCTAGGTATACATAGAGAGGTAGTAAACTGGATTAGACATTGGCTCAATGGAAGAAGCCAGAGAGTGGTAGTGGAGGATTGCTTCTCTGAGTAGAGGGCTGTGACTAGTGGTGTGCCACAGGGATCAGTGCTGGGTCCATTGCTGTTTGTCATTTATATCAATGATCTGGATGATAATGTGGTAAATTGGATCAGCAAATTTGCTGATGATACAAAGATTGGAGGTGCAGTGGACAGTGAGGAAGGTTTTCAAAGCTTGCAGAGGGATTTGGACCAACTAGAAAAATGGGCTGAAAAATGGTAGATGAAGTTTAATGCAGACAACTGTGAGGTATTGCACTTTGGAAGGACAAACCAAGGTAGAGCATACAAGGTAAATGGTAGGACACTGAACAGAGCAGTAAAATAGAGGGATCTGGGAATACAGATACACAATTCCCTAAAAGTGGCATCACAGGTAGATAGGGTCGTAAAGAGTGCTTTTGGTACATTGGCCTTTATAAATCAAAGTATTGAGTATAAGAGTTGGAATGTTATGGTGAGGTTGTATAAGACATTGATGAGGCCGAATTTAGAGTATTGTGTGCAGTTTTGGTCACCTAATTCCAGGAAAGGTATTAATAAGGTTGAAAGAGTGCAGAGAAAGTTTACAAGGATGTTGCCGGGACTTGAAGACTGAGTTACAGACAAAGGTTGAATAGGTTAGGATTTTATTCCCTGGAGCGTAGAAAAATGAGGGGAGATTTGACAGAGGTGTACAAAATTATGATGGGTATAGATACAGTGAATGCAAGCATGCTTTTTCCACTGAGGCTAAGGGAGAAAAAAAACTAAAGGACATGGGTTAAGAGTGAAGGGGGAAAAGTTTAAAGGGAATATTAAGAGGGGGGGGAAGGGGGGGCTTCTTCACACAGAGTGGTGGGAGTGTGCAATGAGCTGCCAGATGAAGCGGTGAAAGTGGGCTCACTTTTAACATTTAAGAAAAACTTGGGCAGGTACATGGATGAGAGAGGGCTGTGAATCATAGAATCCTACAGTGCAGGAAGAAGCCCTTCAGCCCATCGAGTCTGCACCGAACACAATCCCACACAGGCCTTACCGTCATATCCCTATATACGTTACCCACTAATCCCTCTAACCTACACATCCCTAGACACTAAGAGGCAATTTCTTAGCATGGCCAGTCAACCTAACCCACACATCTTTGGACTGTGGGAGGAAACCGGAGGACCCAGAGGAAACCCACACAGACACGAGGAGAACGTGCAAACTCCACACAGACAGTGACCCGAGCTGGGAATCGAACTCAGGATCCTGGAGCTGTGAAGCAGCAGTGCTAACCACTGTGCTTACCGCGCCGCCCCTGTGGAGGGATATGGTCCAGGTGCAGGTCAGTGGGACTAAATAGAAAAACGGTTCGGCACAGCCAAGGAGGGCCAAGAGGCCTGTTTCTGTGCTGTAATGTTCTATGGTTCTATATTACAGGAAGGATGTAATTGCTATGAAAAAATGCAAAGGAAGCTTACAAGAATGTTGCCAGGGCTAGAAAAACGTAGCTATGAGGAGAGATTGGATAGGTTGAGTTATTTTCTTTGGAACAAAGAAGGTTGAGGGGTGGCTTGATTGAGGAATACAAAATTATGATGGGAAAAAATACAGTGGACAGGATAAAATTATTTCCCTTGACGGAGAGTTCTAGAACCAGGGAACATAGATTCAAGATGAGTGGCAGAAGGTATAGAGAGGACACAAGGAATAACTTCTTATGCAGAGGATAGTGGATGTTTGGAATTTGCTGCCTGCATTGGTAGTGGAGGCAAAGACTGCATCAGCACCTTAAGGGTGCAGGAACATGAGATTTGAAAGGCACCTGGGTATCCTCAGGCTGGCATGGACAAGATGGGCCAAATGGCCTTCGTCTGTGCTATAACTTTTCTGTGGTTACTATGCTACATTGATATATTTAGTGTTCAAGGTGCAATTGCTTTAAGAGGCAGTGACTTGTTACGAGTTGATTTGTTTGGAAAAACATGCAGCTCAAATGCTGAGAATTCAGGATAATCACTGGTCTTAGCTAGGAATGTGTTACTTTATAGAGTTCATGGACTTTGTGTTTATTTTGGTTCTCCTGGGATTTCAGATGAGATAGGCGGACTTGTGTGAGCTTCGAATAGGTTGACAGAGTCATATGGTTATAGGAGGAGCTAAGTTCACAGGAAAAAATTCATTTACATTTTAAAATAAAGAGCAGTTGCTGCCTGCTGCTGGGGGATGAAAAAAGTGCCTCTCAGTCTCAGCCTCTAGATGGGGAGCAACAGAGAGACATATCCTCAAAGCTCCAAGACTGATAACCTAATTCACAAAAAGTATGCCTAATTTGAAAGAGGTGTTTAAGTCTACAAGAGAAGTAGAGGTTAACACTTAAGAATTATACCTGGTCATGTTTAAACATTGTTTAAACATTAAAAGTTAAGCTAAATAATTTGTTATAATTAAATTGTGTTGTTAAATAAAGTTTGTATAGATAAAGGCTCCCTATTTTGTTAGTAGGATCATGCCTGGAGCAAAACATCTTATCCATACAAAAATGCCAAAATAGAAAAATTGTTTGGGTCTAGCCTGGCTTCAAAATATACCTTGGGTTTTCTCATCTGGTACCCGAAAACTTATACCCCTTGTCATATTGTTGGGGGATCATCATTCCATTAGCTGTTCTGATTATTAAATGTACACATTTTAATAATGTAGTGACCTGGACCCCAAATCTCTTTTGATATCCACCGTTGGTAGTTTTTCACTATTTGGAAAGTATTCTGTTCTATCCTGCTTGAATCCGAAGTGGATGATCTCAGATTTGCCTACAAATGAATCCATTTGCATGGATTTGTCCACGTACTTCATCCATCAATATCTCGTGACCTGGCTCCAGGGTGACCAGGGATGGGAATTCGATGTCCAGGGGTATTCAATATTCAAGAAAGATACATGGAAAGGAAAGGAGGGGGGGAGTGAGAGGTAGATTTGCTGGTTAAAGGGGAGATTAATGCAATAGTAAGGAAGGACATGAGCCAGGGAGAGGGTTGGCCCCACTCAAGCACAGGGTAGGGAATCTATGCGTGGAGCCAAAGGAAATGGGCGCGGTATTAAATGAATACTTTGAGTCTGGGAAAGGGTGTGTAGATAGTTTGAGTCATATTGAGATCAGAAAGGAGGTGGCATTGGGGCTCTTGAGAAACATTAAAGTAGACAAGTCCCCACAGCCTGGGATATACCCCAAGATACTGAAAGAAGCAAGGGAGGAAATTGCTGGGGCCTTGACAGAAATCTTTATATTCTCACTGGCTACTGGGAAGTCCCAGAGGAATGGAGAATAGCCCATGTTGTTCCTTTGTTTAAGAAGGATAACAAGAATAATCCAGGTAATTGCAGGCTGGTGAGCCTGACATTAGTGGTAGCGAAATTATTGGAGAGGATCTTCAAGACAGGATTTACTCCCACATGGAAATTAATTGGATGTATTGGCGAGAGGCAACATGGTTTTGTGAAGGGGAGGTCATGTCTCACTAATTTGATTGAGTTTTTGGAGGAAGTGATCAAGATGATTGATAAGGGTGGATATTGTCTACATGGACTTCAGTAAGGCCTTTGACAAGGTCCCTCATGGCAAACTGGTGAAGCCGCGTAGGATCAGATGTGAGCTGGTACGGTGGATACAGAACTGGCTCAGTCATAGAAGACAGAGGGTAGTAGTGGAAGGGTACATTTCTGAATGGAGGGCTGTGACAAGTAGCATTCCTCAGGGACCAGTGCTGGGACCTTTGCTGTTTATGATTGATTAGTAAGTTTTGTCGATGACACACAGGTTGATGGATTTGAGGATAGCGATGAGGACCAACAGACGATACAGCAGGATATAGATCGGTTGGAGGCTTGGGCAGGGAGATGGCAGATTGAGTTCAATCCAAATATGAAGTAATGCATTTTGAAAGGTCTAATACAGATAGGAAATATATAGTAAATGGCAGCACCCTTAAGAGTATTGATAGGGCAAAGGGATCTGTGTACACAGGTCCACAGGTCACTGAGTGGCAAGTGGAGAAGGCATTCGGTATGCTTGCCTTCATCGGCTGGGGCATTGAGTTTAAAAATTGGCAAGTCACGCTGCAGCTTTATAGAACCTTAGGCTGCACCTGGAATATAATGTTCAATTCTGGTCGCCACACTACCAGAAGGATGTAGAGGGTACAGAAAATAATTCCCAGCATGTTGCCTGGTATGCAGAGCATTAGCTATGAGGAGAAACCTGGTTTGCTCTCACTGGAATGACAGAGGTTGAGGGACAACCTGATAGACGTCTACAAGATTACGAGGGGCATGGACAGCGTGGATAGTCAGAAGCTTATTCCCAAGGTGGAACAGTCAGTTACTAGGGGGCATAGGTTTAACGTGTGAGAGGCAAGGTTTAAAGGAAATGGACAAGGCAACTGTTTTACACAGGGGATGGTAGAAGCCTAGAACTCGCTGCTAGGGGAAGTAGTGGAATCAGATACAATCATGAGTTTTAAGGGGCATCTTGACAAATACATGAATAGGATGGGAATAGAGGGAGGCGGTCCCCAGAAGAGTATGGGGTTTTAGTTGAGTCAGACAGCATGGTCAGTGCAGGCTTGGAGGGTCGAAGGGCCTATTCCTGTATTGTAATTTTATTTGTTCTTTGAAATGAAACTATTATTAATGTGTGTCTTGTGAATCTTGGCCAACAAGCAAACTAATTGCTCAGCATGATGGAACATAGATCCTAAAAGACAGACCAAATTCTTTTGGGGCAAAGGAGCATAGAAGAGCAGTTCTGCTTATCAGCTTGAGTGAGGCAGCTGCAAGCTAAGCCTGGAATGTATGATACTACATTGGTCTATGGTCGGTGGGGCTGGTGCAGTCTTTCAAGCTGATACGAGAAATTTGGGCAGGAAAATGACTCCTCTTATCAATTAAAATTTGCTGGTGTTAGAAATCCTTGAACTTACTGATTTACATAGTTAGGTTTCCTAGTAACAAGAGAAACAAACAGAGAGTTAACCCAATCTTTCTGGGACAAAATGGATCTTTGTGTTTTAAGATTTTGAAATAGCTTCAAGACATTCAAGAATTTATTTGTGGATTTTCAATATAGTAAAAATGATTAGTTTAAATCAAAATCTAGCAGATTGGGGATGGGGAGGAAACGAGAGCATTTACTGAGGATTTACACAAGAATGGGAGGGGAGCGTGCGAGTTTATAGTCACCTCTTTTGAGCAACTTTTGGTTACAGTACCAGTCTTAAGGCTGTTGGATAATGATAAGTGACTCAAGAGTATTCTAGGTGGAATGTGTGGTATGGGTGTGGAGATGACAAAAATGATTGATGACATGGACTTTATAAAGTATTCGACAAAGTCCCTCATGGCAGGCTGGTACAAAAGATTAAATCTCACGGGATCAGGGGTGAACCAACTAGATGGAGTCAGAATTGGCTTGGCCATAGAAGAGAGGGAAGTGGTAGAAGAGTGTTTTTCTGAATGGAGGTCTGAAACTAATGGTGTTATAGACTAGAATAGAATGGTGCTTCACAGAAATCAGTGCTGTTTGTAATATATATGAATGACTTGGAAGAAAACGTAGCTGGTCTGATTAGCAAGTTTGCAGACGATACTGAGATTGGCAGAGTTACAGATCATGATGAAGACTGTCAGAGAATACAGCAAGATATAGATGAGCTGGAAAAATGGGTGGAAAGATGACAGATGGAATTTAATCCGGACAAATGAGACGTGATGCATTTCAACCCAGTTCAGATGGGAGCTATAAACTAAAAGGCAGAACCATCAGGAGCATAGACACACAGAGAGATCTTGAGTACAGGTGCACAGACCCTGAAAAGTGGTAGCACAGGTGGAAAAGGTGGTGAAGAAAGCATATGGCATGCTTGCCTTCATCAGACGGGGCATGAGTATAAAAGTTAGCAAATTATGTTACAGCTGTATAGGCCACATTTGGAATACTGTGTCCAATTCTGGTCACCACAATGCCAAAAGAATGTGGAGGCTTTAGAGAGAGTACACACCCTCCATTCCAGGATGTTGCCTGGAAAGGAGGGTATGAGGAGAGATTGAATAAACTGGGATTGTTCTCCCTGGAAAAACAGAGGCTGAGAGGTGACCTGATAGAAGTTTATAAAATTATGAGAGGTATAGTTAGGGTGAACAGTTGGAAGTTTTTTCCCAGGGCAGAAATGACAATTACAAGGGGGCACAAGTTCAAGATAAGGGGAGAAAGGTTCAGTAGAAATGTGCAGGGAAAGCTTTTTTCTTTACACAGAGGGTGGTGCGGGCCTGGAATGCATTGCCAATTGAGTGGTTGAGGCAGTTACGTTAGTCACATTTAAGACTCATCTGGATAGGCATACAGACAAACGGGGAATAGAGAAATGTAAGTGGTTGGTCTAGATAGGACAATGTGGTCGGCGCAGGCGTGGAGGGCCGAAGGGTCTGTTCTTGTGCTGCACTGTTCTTCGTTTGCTCGTTGGGTGTTCAGTTAGTAAACCAATCATAGGGTGTGGATGCCATCTTAAGTACGACTCTCAGTTCTGTTAGTAACTTTGAATATGCAGATATGGTAATAAAAGAGACACTAGGGCGGCACGGTGGCATAGTGGCTAGCACCGCTGCCACTCAGCGCCAGGGTCCCAGGTTCAATTCCAGCCTCGGGTCACTATCTGTGTGGAGTTTGCACATTCTCCCCATGTCTGCGTGGGTTTCCTCTGGGTGCTCCAGTTTCTTCCCACACTCCAAAGATGTGGGGGTTAGCTTGATTGGTCATATTAAATTGACCCTAGTCTCAGGGGCATTAGTAGGGTAAATGTATGGAGTTGCAGGAAGAGGGACCAGATGGGATTGTGGTTAGTACAGACCTGATGGGCTGAATGGCCTCCTTCTGTACTGTATGGATTCTATGGAGAGATTGAAAATTCTATCTTCTTATAGTTAGAGATGAGGAAAATAATCCAGTGAAATAAATGAAAGTGAATTGGGTAATAAAAGGGACATTAAAGAGATGATGGTAAACAGAGGAGGGTAGAATTAAAGTTGATTCACTTGATGGTTACAGAAAACAACAATGGTGATTTGAAAAAAAGACATTTAAAGGGATTCCAAAAGGTAAAGCACAGTTTAGGTCATAGCTATGAATGATGGAATAAAGTCTTTTTAAAGAAAAAAAAGATGAGAATGACACTGATTAAGCAATTATGTTATTTAAGATAAGGTCGAACAATCAAAATGAGTTACTGCCTGTGATCAAATTGAAAGATTTGATTTCTGTTTCAAAGATGTTATTATGTAATAGAATTTAAAGAAGATAAATTCCACATACTGGAAGGAGGTTATGCTTTGTGTACAAAGGCCTTTCACCAGAAAAGGGGTAAGACAAGTACTGAAGAATTTTTAATTACTGCAGGAATTTTGTGGAAGATTATGTAAAACCTGCAAATCTCTTACTGGGAGATAAGCATGGAGTGATCAGCAGAGATGACTCCGTAGGGGGATTGGTTGTAAAAGGAATAGAACATCAATGTGTTGCAGAATTAAATGATAGGGCAAGTGAAGGATTTGCGGAGGAAGGATTGCAGGAGAAGACGGAATTAATCTATACATAGACGGTGCAAGAAAATATGTTAACAGGGAGTCCCGTGCAGCATGGATAGTGGTGAATGAAGAAGGGGAGGTGATTGCAGGGGAGTAGATCCTGGAAGTGTTTCAGCACAAGTAGCAGTGATGATAGCTTTAACTAAAGTGGAGCAGAGGAAAAAGGATTAACGTTTTTACAGACAGCCGTTGCACTTTTGGAGTTGTATATGATTATATGGCTTGGGCAGACGTGGTTTTGTGACTTTAAGTGGGGACCACATACAGCATGAGGCTTTGATCAGAAATTTACTCCAAGAAGCCTGTGTTCCTTTAGAGGCAGTGGTAATAAAGGTCCAAGCTCACAGGAAAATTGAGAATAAAGCACAGCAAGGAAATCATTTTGCCAGGTGGCAAGGCCTTAGTAGAGGAGGATTGGGAGTGGAAACAGTCTGCAGGGTTAGCAGCAGCAGCTGTTGAGGATCACCCAGGTATTGATATAAAACAAGTGCAGGAACAAGCAGATGAAGAGGAAAAGGAATAATGGAAAAAAGCTGGAGGATGGAAAGATCATGATTGAATATGGAGGAAAGAGGAAAATAATAGTTCCTTAAGTAACACGGCACTCATTGCTGAAGATTCATCACAGAATAGCACACATGAGCAGGGACAGAATGCTTGATTTATTGAAAAAGTGTTGGTAATGGAAAAAGATGGAGCAAGAGGTAGCAAAGTTTTGTTAGAGGTGCCTGCAGTGTGCCCAACTGGAACCAGGTTGCCTCCGCAAGATTAGAATGGAAAGTCAGCCACATTCCAAAGGGTTGTGGGAACTTTTACAATGGGTTTCACAGGGCCATTATCATGGGTGCAGGGAAACATGTACTGTTTCGTAATTGGTTCTATGATCTAAGGAAACAAGTGGGTGCAGGCCTAACCTGCAATATTGCTACATCAAAGGGCCACTCCTGCTCATGGAACAGAATTAATCCCTTTAAAGCTGATGACAGGGAGAGTGATACACCTCCCAGAGGAAGAAATCACAGGTGGAGAATGCCTCTTCGGTTAGATTCACTTTACAAGGAAGAATTTTGAGTGTCAAATGTTGGGAATAAAGCAGAAGTTTCACATACCATATCACTCAGTTCAGGGATGGTGAAGAGGATGAATCAAACACCAAAGAACAGTTTAGCCAAGGCTAAACTGTAGCACAGTGGTTAGCACAGCTTCTTCACAGCTTCAGGGACCTGGGTTTGATTCCTGGCTCGGGTCACTGTCTGTGTGGAGTTTGCACATTCTCCTTTTGTCTGCATGGGTTTCCTCTGGGTGCTCCGGTTTCCAACCACAGTCCAAAGATGTGTGGGTTAGGTTGATTGGCCATGGTAAAAAATTGCCCCTTAGTGTCCCGGGATACATAGGTTAGAGGGATTAGCAGTAAAATATTAGGGTAGGGCCTGGGTGGGACTGTGGTCAGTGCAGACTCAATGGGCCAAAGGGCCTCTTTCTGCACTGCAGGGTTCTATGATCTAAGGAAACAAGTGGGTGCAGGCCTAACCTGCAATATTGCTACGTCAAAGGGCCACTCCTGCTCATGGAACAGAATTAATCCCTTTTAAGCTGATGACAGGGAGAGTGATACACCTCCCAGAGGAAGAAATCACAGGTGGATAAGAATTAAAAATAATCTGAAGAATAGTATTTCAATGTATGAGGGACTTAATAGACAATCTGCACTTTCTCAAAAAGCAGGTAATCAGGCAACATCAGCACAGAGATTGGACTGAGCTAGCTGGAGAGAATACTCCTAAATTGCCTACACCAGGAGATAAGGTAATGGTGAAACTCATAACTGACAGAAAGGGATTAGGAATTCATTGGGAAGGGCCTTTTGATGTGGTGGTTACAGGGCAGACATGCACCCTAATTAATGAGAACTGCAACTGCGGTGGGGACACTGGACTCAGTTAAATCCTTATCCCAGTGAGAAACACCAAGATAACGAACCAGGCCAATTGACTGAATGATTTGTTATAATAGCAGCAGTAGAGAGACTGTGACTAGATTAAGTTTGTTCTGATTACTAATTGTGAGGCCATAAGGCACATTGGGTTGTATTACAGATTATGTGTCTAGAAGATCCCTGACCTGCCATATCTACAATGAAGGTATAGGTCCAATCAAGATCAACCTGACATACGGCAATGTAGAAATAAGTCAAGTCGAGAGCATGTACAAAGTGTGGCGTGGTGATTATACAAGTTTCATAAATAAGTTTTGTCATTACTTGATGTTGAGCAACAGTTGTGTCTGATTATAAGACAGACATTGTAGAGACGGTTATGATGAATGCAAGTGTTTATATCATTTTAGGATTGAATATACAGATATTGGCTGAAATAGAACCAATACCTGAGCTATTTCATCCTGTTGGAGAGGTACATGTGAACACAAATCTATATATGGCACACACATATGCAAAGATGACTAACCAGTTCAAGTATTGCGTTTGTTTACATATGCCCATCCATGCGGGAGGAGGCCAACACCCATGACATGGTCAGAATTGATAATGGCAGATCAGGTGTCTCAGGAGATTCAATATTAGGATTTGACAACACAGAGATGTGGAGGAAGTTCCATAGCAATTGGGATTGTGCAGGGAAGATAGAGATGGTACACACCTAAAAAGTCAGATCCTGATCTGATCTTGAAACAGCCAAACCCAAAACCAAAAGGGATATACTTTGTGGAGAATGTGAAAGGCCCTGGGAAGAATTTAGGGGTAAGTGAATGCACCTACAATGTAGGTCAGAATAGCCAGATCGACTCTGAATCCACCCAAAGGGGACCAGTTACGTCATATACCCTATAACTTTAAAGGAGACAACGCTTATTCAACACTCAATGGCATTTATTGGATCTGTGGAGTCAAAGCATATCTTTGGCTCCCTATTGGACAGAAGGAGTCATATTACTTTGGATATGTGCTCCCATATAGATATCACACCCACAAACTTCCTCCATTGCCAAGACATTGATGAGCAATTTCAGAAACAGAACGATTCTTTGGCATACTGTTTCCCCAAAATGGAATGACTAAAATAGTGCGAGACATCATGCTCCATTTTGGAACAAGGCGCCAATGACACAGCTATTGCCCTAGCCACAATAAACAATGAGATGGTCGCCATGCGCACTGTGGTGTTTCAGCATCGGTTAGCATTGGATTATGTCTTGGCAGAGAGGGTTGATATATGTATAGTGATTGGCTCAGAATGATGCACCTATATACCAGATAGTTTAGAAAACATAACTAACTTGGCTGCTCACATCAGAAAAGAGGTGGAGAAACTTAAACAACCACATTGTCTACCTTGGGTGAATGGTTGACAGGATGATTGGGTACTATGGGATCAATCCTACAAGGAATTGCAATATTGGTGATCTTGGCATTGATAGTACATGTCAATGTAGTTAAGTGTGCCTGCATGACTGACCAAGTCCACAAAAGGGAAAGCACCAGTGATGGCAGTTAAGTTGTCGTCCTCCAGGACTCAGCAACAAGCAGTGGGACACCTCTATTTAGTAGCCTTATCTTGGGCTAGAGAAGGGCCAAAAGCAGGGACTGAAGAAAGGTAATATAAAATTTTCAGCATAAAAGCCCCTCATTTTAAATTTACTATAAGTAGACAAGGTTAAGGTGAAGAGTACAAGGTGCCATATAAATAGAATAAAGATTCACCATGTGCCTAATACAAGGTATGCAAAGATATTGTCTGTATAACCACAATTCAACCAAGTATTATGAAATTAAACTGTATTATTAATGTATGTGCTGTGAATCTTGCCAACAAGCGAATTAACTGCTCAGCATGATGGAACATAAACAGTAAGAGACAGGCCAAATTCTTTTGTAACAAATCAGCATAGAGGAGCAGTTCTGCTTATCAGCTTGAGTCAGGCAGCTGCAAGCTAATCACGTCTTGGAATGTATGGGAGTACATTGGTCCATAATTGGTGCGGTTTCTCAAGCTGATAAGAGAGGCCAGATTTGGGCAACAGAATGACTCCACTTACCAATTAAAATTTGCAAGTGTCGGAAAATATCCTTGAATTTACTGGATTTATGCAGTTAGGTTTCCTAGTAACAAGGGAAGAACTTTCAGGGGCAATGGACAAATGATCTCCTAATTCTACTGACAGGGACAGCATTACTGGGTGTAATTGGACTCTCCAGTTTCAAGCTTCTTTTTATTCTTTAACTATATGCTATCTTTCATGGTTTATGTATTGGTTGAGTGAGTTGAGCTGAGTATAAGACCCCCCTTCCCACCCCTCGGGGGCACTTTGAAAATTTCCTCTTACACCCTCTCACTCTTCTAAACTCCAATGAACACAATCTGAACCGACTTAGTCACTCCTTATAATGCCATCCCACGAATCAGCCTGGTATACCTTTGTTGCACTCCCTCTATGGCAAGGACAACCTTCCTCAGATAAGGATACCAAAACTGCACACAATACTCCAGGTGCGACTTCACCAATGCCCTGTACAATTGCAATAAAACATCTCTTCTACTCAAATCCTCTTGCTATAAAGGTCAACATTCTATTTTGCTTCTTTACTACCTGCTGGACCTGCATGCTTACTTTCAGTAACTAATGCACGAGGACACCAAGGTCTTGCTGAGTATCCAACTTTACTCTCATTTATCCACATTATACTGCATCTGCCATGCATATGCCCAGACACACTCCCTGTGCAAATCACGCTGAAACATCTCTGCATCACCCTCACAGTTCGCCCTCCCACCCAAAGTTGTACCACCTGGAAATAATACATTTAGTTTCTTCTTCAAAATCATTAATATATAAATGTGAACAGTTGGGATCCTAGCACAGATCCCTGTAGAACCCCACTAGTCACTGACTATCAATCGGAAAAAGACCCATTTATGCCAATTCTTTACTTTGTTTTTTAAAGTTTATTTGTCACAAGTAAGGCTTACATTAACACTGCAATGAAGTCACTGTGAAATTCCCCTAGTTGCCGCACTCCAGTACCTTTTCGGGTCAATGAATCTAACCAGCATGTCTTTCAGATGTATCTGCTAACCAACTTTCTATCCCTCTCAAGGCATTACCTGCAATCCCATGTGCTATAATTGTACACAGTCTGTTACATCAGACCTTGTAGAAACCCTTCTGAAAGTCCAAGTAATTCACAACAATTGGTTCTCCTTGGTCAACTCTACAAGTTACATCCTGAAAGAGTTCCAATAGATTCATCAAACATGATTTCTCCTTTGTAAATTCATGCTGATTTTGTCTGATTATACCACTGCTTTCCAAATGCTAAGTTATGAAATCCCTGATAATGGACTCTAGCAACTTTACCAGAGCTGACGTTACGCTCATTGGTCTATAGATCCTTGTTTTCTCTTTACCTCTCTATTTGAATAGTGGGCTTACATTAGTTGCCCTCCGATCTGTAGAAACCAGTCCAAGTCCAAAGAATTTTGGGAAATGACCACCAATATACCTACTATTTTCAGGGCCACTGTCTTAAGTATTATGGCATGAATATCATCAGGGCCTGGAAACTTATCCACCTTCAATCCCATCAATTTCCTCAAAAGCCATTTATCTGCTAATGCTGATTTCCTTCAGCTCTTCACTAAAACTTGTTTCTCTCAGAACTTCTGGTACATTATTCATGTCTTCCTTTGTGAGGACAGAAAGAAGCAAAGTATGAATTTAGTTCCTCGGCCATTTTGCTGTTCCCCGTTACGAATTCTCCTGTTTCTGACTATAAAGGGCCTACTTTCATTTTTGTTCATCTTTTTCTCTTTACATACCTATAGAAACTTTACAGTCAGTTTTTATGTTCCTCGCTAACATACTTTCATACTCAATTTTCCCCTTTTTAATCAATCCCTTGATCCATCTTTGCTGAACTTTAAACTGCTCACAATCCTCAGCTGTATTGTTTTTTTCTTGTCAACTTATATGTTTCTTCCTTGAGTCTGATACTATCTCCAATTCCCCTTGTACGCCATGGTTTGGCCACAATTCCCTTACCACTCTTGCGCCAAACAGGAATAAACAACTTCTGGAGGTCACCTATTTGTTCCTTAAATTTCTGCCATTGCCTGTCCACTGCCTTTCTTTTCAGTAATGCTTATCAGTCCATTATGGCCAACTCATATCTCGTGGCATCATAGTTACCTTTATAGAAAATCAGAATCCTGGTCTGAAAATCAACTACATCACTATCCACCTTGACAGAGACCATATCCTATCATACTCCCCTGCAAGGGTTCTCTTGCAATCTTACAAACCTCAATGAATTTCCCCCCCCTTTAGCCTTCTCTTCTCTGCTCTGAAGAAAACAATCTAGTCTCTCCTTATAGCTCAAATGCTCAATCCCAGGCAATATCCTGGTCAATCTCCTCTGTATTGCCACTAGTGCTATCACAGCATTCCAGACACTGAAGTTCTCTCTAGAGCAAGTCTACCATCAGTCCACACACCACTGATGAGAGCACAGACCCAGTGGGCGGTTGTGTCATCCGTATGCCAGATGAACACATACCCAAGCAGCTCCTTTTTGAGGAACTCTCTGCTGGAAGACGCTCGCACGGAGGGCAGAAGAAATGTTTCAAAGACACACCCAAGGCCTCCCTGAAGTCGCCTGACATTGACACGACCACCTGGGAAACACTGGCACAAAACCGCCCTATGCGGCGCTGCCTCATCCTCAAAGGCTGTCAAGTTTACGAAGCAAGATGTATTGCCGAAGCACAACTTAAGCGCAAGCTGCGCAAGTCCAGAGCCGCCAGCGCAACAACTACAGTGCCTACACAAGTCTGTCCAATATGTGCCAGGACGTTCCATGCCCAAATTGGCTTGATCAGTCAGCTTTGGACACACTACATGCAGCCTCAAAATGACTAATGGTGTCGAGGGTCCTCATCGATGACAATGGATGAACAACATCACATCATTCCAATAGTAAGGTGACAGAACTGTACACAGTACACCAGATGTGGCCTCACCAATATTCTGTACAAGCCCAATGTTACGTCTTTGCTCTTATACACTATACCATGAAAGCAAAAATCCCATACCCCTTCTTAACTATCCTATTCACGTTCTCTGCTGACTTCAGAGATCTGTGAATAATCAGCTCAAGATTCCTCTGTTTCTCCAAGCTTCCCAATTGCCTAACATTCATTAAATATTCCATTATCGTGTTTATTCTTCCAAAGTGCATCAGTTCACACTTATTATGGTTAAAAACCATCTGCCACTGCTCTGCCCATCTGACCAACTCATCTATGTTCTATATGTCCTATATCTTACTGCAACTTATCATCATTTTCTTCACTCTTAACCACTCTGACAATCTTATTGAGTTTTTTGAGAAGGTGACCAAAGAGGTGGATGGGGGCAAGGCAGTTGACGTGGTATACATGGATTTTAGTAAGGCGTTCGATAAGGTTCACCATGGTAGGCTTCTGCAGAAAATGCAGATGTATGGGATTGTGGGTAATCTAGGAAGTTGGATCAGGAATTGGCTATCAGATAGGAGACAGAGGGTGGTGGTGGATGGTAAATATTCATCATGGAGTACAGTTACGAGTGGTGTGCCTCAGGGATCTGTTTTGGGGCCACTGTTGTTTGTAATTTTTATTAATGATCTGGATGAGGGTATAGTTGGGTGGATTAGTAAATTTGCTGATGACACCAAAATTGGAGGTGTGGTAGATTGTGAGGAAGGGTGTCATAGTCTGCAGGGAGACTTAGATAGGTTGCAGAGCTGGGCCGAGAGGTGGCGGATGGAATTTAATGCGGAGAAGTGTGAGGTAATTCACTTTGGTAGGAGCAACAGATGTGTCGAGTATAGGGCTAACGGGAGGACTTTGAATAGTGTGGATGAACAGAGGGATCTAGGTGTGTGTGTACATAGATCCCTGAAAGTTGGGAATCAAGTAGATAAGGTTGTTAAGAAGGCGTACGGTGTATTGGCGTTTATTGGTAGGGGGATTGAATTTAGGAGTCGCAGTGTAATGTTGCAACTGTACACTACTCTAGTGCGGCCGCACTTGGAGTACTGTGTGCAGTTCTGGTCCCCGCATTACAAGAAGGATGTGGAGGCGTTGGAGAGGGTGCAGAGGAGGTTTACTAGGATGGTGCCTGGTATGGTGGGGAGGTCCTATGAGGAGAGACTGAGGGATTTAGGGTTGTTTTCGTTGGAAAGAAGGCGGCTAAGAGGGGATCTTATTGAAACATATAAGATGATTAGAGGTTTAGATAGGGTGGATAGTGATAGCCTTTTTCCTCGGATGGAGAAAGCTAGCACGAGGGGGCATGGCTTTAAATTAAGGGGGGGTAGCTACAGGACGGATGTCAGGGGTAGGTTCTTTACCCAGCGGGTGGTGAGGGATTGGAATGCCCTGCCTGCTGCAGTTGTAAATGCGTCTAGTTTGGGGGCGTTTAAGAGATCTCTGGATAGGTTTATGGACGAAAAGGGATTGGTATAGGCTAGTGGGTCATTGTTTTTGTAACTGGTCGGCGCAACATCGTGGGCCGAAGGGCCTGTTCTGCGCTGTAATGTTCTATGTTCTATGTTCTATCTGCAATCTTGTTTAACATTCCCATCACATCATCTATCTATATAACAAACAATAAGGGTCCCAAGTACTGATCCTTTTGGCACACTGCTGGACTCTGGCCTCCAATCATTTGAACAGCCTTTGTGTCCTATTACTAACTAAGTTACTGAGCCATCTTGCTAAGTTTCCCTGAATTCCATGTGCTTTAACCTTCTCAACCAGTCTCCCATATGGGATCGTGTCAAAAGCTTTGCTAACATCCATATAACTTATATCAGCTGAACAAATTTGTTAGGCATGTCCTCCCTCTGACAAAGCCATGCTGATTATCCCCAATTTAACCCATGCCTTTCCAAATGAATATTAATTGTCCTTCAAAATTTTCTGCAATAATTTTCCTGCCACTGACGTGAGATTCACCAGTCTGTAATTTCTTGGTTCATCTCTACCACCCTTCTTGAAAAGTGGAAGCACATTAGCCATTCTCTAGTCCACTGGCACTTCCCCCTTGGACAGAGAGGAATTAAAAATTTGTATCAAAGCCCCTGCAATTTTCTGCCTCACCTTCCACAGCCTGGGATGCAATTCATCTAGGTCAGGGGCTACGTCTGCTTTTAGAGTTGTGTTGGGCACAGATAATTATACAGGCCTGAGGAAAGAGTTGGCCCAAGTAAACTGGGAATAAATAATTGAGGGCAGGACAGTTCAGGGACAATGCTGGATATTCGGGGCGATTTGAATATCTGTCAACTAAAGTATATTTCTGAGAGGGAGAGGAATTGTGAAAAGGAAGAAAAAATATTCCATGGCTAGACAAGGAAGTCAAAGAGGACATAAAGGCAAAACCTAGGGCATACCAAATTGCAAAAACTAGTGGCAAGCCGGAAGATTGGGGGAAGGTCAAAGTTCAGCAAAAGGCTACTAAAAATAGAATCAAAAGAGCTAAGATGAACAACGCAAGGAAACTTGCAGAAAACATAAACACAGATACCAAAAGCTCCTTTAAGCATATAAAAAGGAAGAGAGTAGTTAAAATGAATGTTGGCCCTTTAAAGGACAATACTGGTGAGGTATTAAAGGGGAACACAGAGATGATGGAGGCACTAAACCAATATTTTGCCTTTGTCAAATGTAACTAGATTGATTACGAAGTGTGTGGACAACACAAAGGTTGGCGGATTTGCGGATAACGATGAGGACCATCAAAGGATAAAGCAGGATATCGATCAGTTGGAGACTTGGGTGGAAAAATGGCAGATGGAATTTAATCCGGACAAATGTGAGATAATGCATTTTGGAAGGTCTAATACAGATAGGAAATATGCAGTAAATGGCAGCACCCTTAAGAATATTAATAGGCAAACGGATCTGGGTGTGTAGGTACACAGGTCACTGAAAGAGGCAATGCAGGTGGAGAAAGAAGGTAGTCAAGAAGGCATACGGCATGCTTGTCTTCATCGGTCGGGGTACTGAGTTTAAAAATTGGCAAGTGATGTTGCAGCTTTATAGAAACTTAGTTAGGCCACACTTGAAATATAGTGTTCAATTCTGGTCGCCACACTACCTGAAGGATGTGGAGAGGGTACAGAAATGATTTACCAGGATGTTGCCTGGTATGGAGGGTATTAGCTATGAGGAGAGATTGGAGAAACTTGGGTTTGTTCTCACTGAAGTGATGGAGGTTGAGGGGAGACCTGATAGAAGTTTACAACATTATGAGAGGCATGGACAGAGCGGATAGTCAGAAGCTTTTTCCCAGTGTGAAAGAGTCAATTACTAGGGGGCATAGGTTTAAGGTGTGAGGGGCAAGGTTTAAAGGAGATGTACAAGGCAGATTTTTTACACAGAGAGTAGTGGGTGCCTGGAACTCATTGCCACGGGAGGTAGTGGAAGCAGATACGGTAGTGACTTTTAAGAGGCATCCTGACAAGTACATGAATAGGATGGAAATAGAGGGATATGGTCCCCGGATGGTTGGGGGTTTTAGTTAAGTCAGGCAGCATGGTCGATGCAGGGCTGGAGGACTGAAGGGCCTGTTCCTGTGCTGTAATTTCTTTGTTCATTACAGTAGAGAATAATGAAAACTTTCCAAAAACTGTCATTAATACAGAGTAACTTGTTGCAATAACCATCACCAGGGAGAAGATGTTGAATAAACTAATGGAATTAAAGGCAGATAAGTCTCCGGGACGTGATGGCCTGCACCCTAGGGTATTAAAGGAGATGGCAGAGATAGAGGATGCATTTGTTGTGATATTTTAAAATTCCATGGATCCTGCTAAGGTCCCAGGAGGTTGGAAATATGCCGATGAAAAGCAAGAGGGGCAAAAAGTAGGAAACTAAAGGCCAGTTAACTTGAATTCTCTGGTGGGGAAGTTGCTGGAATTAATCATTAAGGTGGAGATGAATGAGCATTTGGAAAGGCAAAGTTCAATCCAACAATATCAGCATGGTTTTATGAAGGGCAAGTCATGCTTGACAAACTTGCTTGAGTTCTTTGAGGACCAGCAAGGTAGATAATGGGGGACCTATGGATATGGTATATCTGGATTTCCAGAAGGCATTTGACAAGGTACCACATAAAAAACTGGTCCAGAAGGTGAGATTGCAGGTGGGGGGGTTGTGTGTGTGTGCGGTGGTGGTGGTGGTGGAGGAAAGGAGAGAGAGAGAGGGAGAAAGAAAGAATTGTGATAAATGGGTCCTTCACTGGCTGACAAAATGTAATTAGCAGGGTGTCGCAGGGGTCAATCCTGGGGCCTCAACTGTTTACAATCTACACAGATGATCTGCAAGCAGGGACAGAGTGTAACATGGTAAAATTTGCAGATGATAATAAAATAGGTGGGACAGCAGACAGTGAAGAGGGTATAAAGATTTTACAGATGGATATAAATAAACTAGGAGAACACGCCAAAATTAGCAGAAGCTGTATAATGGTGGATAAGTGTGAGGTTGTCCATTTTGGCAGAAAAAAATAGAAAGGCTAATTATTATCGAAATGGAAAATAGATTTAAAATGTGTTCAGGCAGAAGGATCTGGGTATCTATGTTCATGAATCATAAAGAGTAGCTATGCAGATGCAGCATATAATAAAAAAGGCAAATGGAATGCTGGCATTCATTACAAAGGGACTGGAGAGTAGAAAAAGTACTGTTGCAATTATTTGGGTGTTGGTGAGACCATATCTGGAGGATTGTGTCCAGTTTGGTCTCCTTATTTGAGGAAGGATGTGGTAGTATTGGAGGCAGTTCAGAGGAGGTTCACCAGATTGATTGCAGGGATGAAAAGAACATATCAGGAGAGATTTAACAGTTTGGGCTTAAACTTGCTGGAGTTTAAAAGCATGAGAGGGGATCTGAACAAAGTATATAAAATTTCAAAAAGATTGATAAAGTAAATGTAGACCGCAGACCAAATGTTTCCTCTTATGGGGCAATCTAGAACAAGATGCCATAGGTATAGGTTGAGAGGTGGTAGATTTAAATCAGAGATGTAGAGGAACTACTTCTCGCAGAGGGTGGTGAACTTGCTGCCCCATAGCGCAATGGAGTCTGAACCGTTAATTGGCTTCAAGAGGAGATAAATATATTTCTAATAAAAAAGGGATAAGAGAATATGGGGAATAGGTACGGAGGTGGATTTAGCACGAGGGAGAGATCAGCCATGATTTGATTGAATGGCGGAGCAGGCTCGGAGGGTTAAATTTGCTGATTTCTGCTCCTAATTCCCATGTTCCTATGCCTGTCGGAGCTTCCAATACCTCCCATTCCTTTGTTAAACTGTGCAAATTCCTCACAGTACCTTTTCCTTAATTCTGTACATACGCTTCTTTTCCAGAGTGAAGACTGAAGTATTCATTTAACACCCTTCAAATATTATGTGGCCTCACACACAGATTGCCCTTTTTGGTTTCTAATGGGCCCTGATTTTGCCTGGTAATGTATTTCCCTTTAATGTATTTATAAAATATCTTAGGATTCTCCCTAATTCTGTTCACAAGTCCTTTTTCATGCCCCATTTTTGCTTTTTTTGCTTTCTTAAGTTCTCTCTTGCACTTCCTATATTCCTCTTAATTCCAGTTGAATTGCTCCCTTTGTATTTGCTAAAAGCCATTGTCTTATTCCTCATCCAGTCTTGAATTGTCCTAGACATCCAGGATTCCCAGAACTTATTGCCTCTACATTCCCCTCTAAAGGTTACATGTTGGACCTGTACTCTCCCCAGCTCCTTTTTGAATGCCCCTTATTGCTCCTCTGTAGACTTACCCACAAGGAACTGTTCTCAATTGATTTCTGGCCAGATATTTTAATAAAATCTGCCTTTCTTCAATCCAAAGCCATCTTTTGCAGGCCATCTTTCTCCTGTAGCGTGTTATGGTCTCTACTGATAAAATGCTCCTCTACTGCCACATTGCATACTTGTCTGGCTTTGTTCCAGAACTAGATCCAGCACTGCATCATCTCTTGTTGGGCCTTCCACATATTGATACAAAAAAATTTCAAGAAATCCACCCTCTCTAAAACTTTAGCACAATTACTATCCCAACTTATGTTGCAGAAATTGAAATGCCCTACGATAATTACCCGATTATTACTCTTACACAGTTCAATGAACTGTCAATGTATTTGTTCCTCTATTTCCCGCTGACTATAATACACCTGCAGTAATGTGGCTTCCCCCTTAACATTCTAAGTTCTATCCACAAAGCCTCGTTTGACGATGCTTCCAAGATATCTGCTCTCTTTATTGCCCTTAGGGGCAGCACAGTGGCACAGTGGTTAGCACTGCTGTCTCACAGCTCCAGGGACCTGAGTTCGATTCCCAGCTTGGGTCACTCCCTGCATCTGCGCAGGTTTCCTCCCACAGTGCAAAGATGTCTGCGTTAGGTGGGTTTGCCATGCTAAATTGCCCCTTGGTGTCCTGGGACGTATAGATTAGCACGATTAGCAGAGTAAATACAATGGATTACGGGGATAGGGCCTCAGCATGATTGTTATTGGTGCCGACTCGATGGGCTGAATGGCCTCCTTCTGGCCATAGGATTTCTAATATTCATAATAAATTATCAACAATAAATTATAATTTATTAATATATGAAAAAAAATAATCTATGCATCTCAGAATACCAATGCAGGTGGAGAAGGTAATCAAGAAGGAGGCTGATGGAGGCATGCTTGCCTCTATCAGCCGGGGCACTGAGTTTAAAAATTAGCAAGTCATGTTACAGCTTTATCGAACCTTGGTTCGGCTGCACTTGGAATATAGTGCTCAAATTTGATCGCCACACTACCAAAACCACACTGGAGGTTTTGGGGCAGGTACAGAAAAGATCTACAAGGATGTAACCTGGTATTTAGGGCATTAGCTATGAGGAGAGGTTGGAGAAACTTAGTTTGTTCTCACTGGAATGACAGACCTTACAGGGCGACCTGATAGAAGTCTACGCATGGACAGAGTGGATAAAGAATGAAGAAAACTACAGCACAGGAACAGGCCCTTCGGCCCTCTAAGCCTGCACCAACCATGCTGCCTGACTTAACTAAAACCCCGGGCACTTCTGGGGAACATACCCGTCTATTCCCATCCTATTCATGTACTTGTCAAAATGCCTCTTAGGAGGGGCACTACCATATCCGCTTCTACTACCTCCCCTAGCAATGAGCTCCAGGCACCCACTACTCTGTGTAAAAAAATCTGCCTCGTACATCTCCTTTAAACCTTGCCCCTCACATCTTTAACCTACACCCCCTAGTAACTGACTCTTCCACCCTGGGGAAAAAGCTTCTGATTATCCACTCTGTCCATGCCTCTCATGATCTTGTAGACTTCTATCAGGACTCCTCTCAATCTCCATCGCTCCAGTGAGAACAAACCAAGTTTCTCCAACCTCTCCTCATAGCTGATGCCCTCCATACCAGGCAACATCCTGATAAGTCATAAGCTTTTCCCCACTGTGGAAAAGTCAATTACTAGGGAGCATAGGTTTAAAGGAGATGTACAAGCAGGTGCAAGGGGCAAGGTTTAAAGGAGATGTACAAGCAGGTTTTTTTTTACACGGAGGGTGGTAGACACTTGGAAATCGCTGCCAGAGGTGGTAGTGGAAGCAGATACAACAGTGACTTTTAAGGGGTGTCTTGACAAATACGTGAATAGGATGTGAATGGAGGGATATGGTTCCCGGAAGGGTAGGGGATTTTAGTTGAGTTGGACAGCATGGTCAGTGCAGGCTTGGAGGGCTGAAGGGCTGTTCCTGTGCTGTAATTTTCTTTGTTCTTTATTTGTTGACCGTTATGCATGTGTCTTCTAGATTTCCAATATTACAGCTAAAAGGCTTGTAGAGGAGTAATTACATTTTTTTACCAGATGAAGACCACCCACAGAAACACAATCAGATCAAGTATCAAATTTTACATCAAAATTATTCAAGGAAGTTATGGATAGCTTAGGAGTAAAACAATTTAAATCAACTGTGTAACATCCAGAATCATAAGCAGCATTAAACTTTAAAGACCATGTTGTGGTCCTATAGTCAAGATTATTCAGAGGTATGGGATAAAGGAATTCCATTTGTACTTTTTGTAATTAGGGATGCACCCAATGAACCAAGTGAATTCAGTCTATTTGAATTGATTTTTGGTTATGAGGTCAGAGGAGCACATGAATTTCTCAAGGAAAATTTGGTGAGTCAGTGTCCTGAGACTACATTTTGGACTGTGTCAAATTTTAGGGAGAGATTAAATAGTGTGTGTGAGGTAGCTAGACAGCATTTGAATGTGACAAACATGTGATGAAACAGGAAGTGGATGAGGTCAAAAATTCATAGCTTTGTTTGTGGGGATAAAATATTAGCATTACTAACAGTGGTAGGTGAACTTTTAAAAGCAAGGTTTAGTGGGCTGTATCAAATAGATAGGAAATTAAGTGAGGTGAATTATTTGAAAAGAACTCCAGACAGAAGGAAAACTCACAGGGGTGTCATGTGAACATGCTCAAATGGTATTTTGATTGGGAAGGAAATGGTGGCTCAGTGGTTAACACTGCTGCCGCACAGCGCCAGGGATCTGGGTTCAATTCTGGCCTCGGGTGATTGTCTGTGTGGAGTCTGCACATTCTCCCCACGTCTGGATTTTCTCTGGGTGCTCTGGTTTCCTCCCACAGTCCAAAGATGCGTGGATTAGGTGGATGTGCCATCCTAAATTGACCATTAGTGTCAGGGGATTAGTAGGATAAATACATGGGCTTTTGGGGATAGAGCCTGGGTGGGATTGTGGTTGGTGCAGACTCATTTGGGCTAACAATCCTCTTTCTGCACTGTAGGGTTTCTATGATTCTGTGGTTTCTATGATTCTAGGAGGATGTGTTATTGGTTACAACTCACTGAAGAACCAAATCCAGATTATTTTGAATTTGACATTCCTCAAATTAACTTCCTCATTATCCAATTTACCAGAAACTGGAGTAAATTATTGAGTTACCATCTGAAGCAAAATCAAAATGACCTGTAAAATATATTACAATCCCATGGAGGTATATGTGGGAATAACCTGAAAGTACTAAAATGATTGTGAATGAGATAGATATGGAAAATGCTGTTCCAATTGCGCAAAATCCGTATAGACCTAATCCTCCCAAGTTGGCACAGGTTCACAGGATCATGGAATTACTACAGTGCAGAAGGAGGCTATTTGGCTCATTGAGTCTGCACTGACCACAATCCCACCCAGGTCCTATCCCCGCAACCCCATTTATCCTGCTAGTCCCCCTGACATTAAGGGGGGGTATTTAGCATGGCCAATCTCCTTAACCTGCATTGAGTACAGGTAGATTGGATTCCTGAGAAGACTGTTTGAGATTGATTGGATGCACCTGAGTGCCTGGCTGCTATTCAAGACACAGGCTGTGGAGAGGATTCTCTCCTGCAGAATTGTTTGAGTTTCCAGCCAGAAGGAAGGGAGGAGGAGGAGACGCCACCTGCCTGCCGTTGGAGGATGGTCTTTGAACAGAAGTACAAAGAGCGCCTGTTCGAGGGTAACTCCACATCTGACGTGGGAGTCTTTCAAAGACCAGCTGATTAGACTACAGGAGAGGCAAGTTCCTGTGAAAATGAAGGTCAGGAATGGTAAGATTCTGGAACCTTGGATGATAGGGAAAATTGTCAGCTTGGTCAAGAAAAAAAAGGAAGCCTACATAAGATCTAGGCAACTCAAAACAGGTAAAGCCCTTGAACAATATAGAGAAAGCATCAGGAGTTAGGAGAGCTAAAAGAGGCTATGAAAAGTCCTTGGCCAGTAAGGTTAAGAAGAAACCCAGGGTATTTTATACTTATATCAGGAGCAAGAGAGTAGCTCAGGAAAGAGTATGCCCATTTAAGTGTAAAGGAGGGAGGGTACATGTGGAGCCAGAGGAAGAGGGTGAGATCCTTAATGAGTGCTTTGCATCAATATTCACCAAAGAGGGGGACATGTTGGGATGTTGAGGCAAGGGGTGTACTCTTGGGCAGGTCAATGTAAAGAAGGAGAAAGTATCGCATGTCTTAAAATATCTTTTAAAATAGATTGTGAGGAAGGGTGTCGAAGTTTGCAGGGTGACTTGGACAGGTTGCAGAGCTGGGCCGCGAGGTGGCGGATGGAGTTTAATGCGGAGAAGTGTGAGGTAATCCATTTCGGTAGGAATAACAGATGTGTTGAGTATAGGGCTAACGGGAGGACTTTGAATAGAGTGGAGGAGCAGAGGGATCTAGGTGTATGTGTACATAGATCCCTGAAAGTTGGGAATCAAGTAGATAAGGTTGTTAAGAAGGCATACGGTGTCTTGGCGTTTATTGGTAGGGGGATTGAATTTAGGAGTCGCAGCGTCATGTTGCAACTGTACACAACTCTGGTGCGGCCGCACTTGGAGTACTGTGTGCAGTTCTGGTCCCCACATTACAGGAAGGATGTGGAGGCTTTGGAGAGGGTGCAGAGGAGGTTTACCAGGATGTTGCCTGGTATGCAGGGGAGGTCCTATGAGGAGAGACTGAGGGATTTGGGGTTGTTTTCACTGGAAAGAAGGCGGCTAAGAGGGGATCTTATAGAAACATATAAGATGATTAGAGGTTTAGATAGGGTGGATGGTGATAGCCTGTTTCCTCGGATGGAGAAATCTAGCACGAGGGGGCATGGCTTTAAATTAAGGGGGGGTAGTTATAGGACGGATGTCAGGGGCAGGTTCTTTACCCAGAGGGTGGTGAGGGACTGGAATGCCCTGCCTGCTGCAGTTGTAAATGCGCCTAGTTTGGGGGCGTTTAAGAGATTGGTGGATAGGTTTATGGACGAAAAAGGAGTGGTTTAGATTAGTGGGTCAATGTTTTTTTTTAAAAATAAGACTGGTCGGCGCAACATTGTGGGCCGAAGGGCCTGTTCCGCGCTGTAATGTTCTATGTTCTATGTTCTATCTTATGCTAGACAAGTCCCCAGAACCAGATGGGATCGATTCCAGGATACCGTGGGAGGCAAGGGAGGAATTAGCAAGGGCCTTAACAGATATCTTTGTATCCTCTTTGGCCACAGATGAGCTTTCAGAGAATTGGAGAATGGCCAATGTTGTTCCTTTGTTTAAGAAGGGAAACAGAGAGCTGGTGAGCCTAACGTCAATGGTGGAGAAGTCGTTGAAGATTGAGAGACAGGAATTATTCTCAGTTGGAAGTAAATAAACTTGTTAGTGATAGGCAGCATGGTTTTGTGTGGGCAAGATCATGTCTCACCAACATAATTGAGTTTTTTGAGGAGATGACAAGAATGATTGATGACGGAAAGGTGGTAGGTGCTATATACATGGATTTTATATGGCATTTGACAAAATCCCTCGTGGAAGGCTGGCACAAAAGGTAAAGACTCATGGGATCCAGGGCGAGATGGCTAGATGGATACAAAGCTCGCTTGCTCATAGAAGGCAGAGAGTAGTGGTGGAAGGATGCTTTTCAAAATAAAGATCAGTAACTAGGTGTGTTCCACAGGGTTCAGTTTAAGGATCTTTGTTATTTGCAACATATATAAATGATCTGATGGAAAATGTAGGTGGTCTGATTGCCAATTTTCGTGTCATCCACAAACTTAGTAGAGTTGATTATAGTGACAAGCATTGTCAAAAGGATACAGCAGTATATTTTCTAGAATGCAGACTTGGGCAGTGAAACAGCAGGTGGAGTTTAATCCAGACAAATGCAAGGTGACGCATTTTGGATGATCAAATTCAGGTGCAAATCATACAGTAAATGGTAAAACCCTTAAGAATATTGACATAGTGAGATCTGGCCATACATGTCCATCGATCCCTGAAAGTGGCAACAAAAGTTGATAAGGTGGTGTAGAAAGCTTATGTGCTTGCCTTCATTGGCTGGGGCATAAAAGTGAGTATGAAAGTTGGTGAGTTACATTACAACTGTATAAAACTTTATTTAGGCTGCATTTGGAATATTATGTGCCATTCTGGTCGCCACACTACCAGATGAACATGGATGTTTTGGAAAGGGTGCAAAGAGGGTTTACTAGAATGTTGTCTAGATATAAGGAGAGGTTGGATAAATTTGGATTTATTTCACTGTAAAGACAGATGCTGAGGGATGATCTGATAGAAGTCTACAAAATTGAGGTATCAATAGGATGAATAGTGAGAGAATTTTTCTCAGGGTGGAAGGGTTGACTACAAGAGGGCACAGGTTTAAGGTGAAAGGTGGTAAGTTCAGGGGAAACGTGCAGAGAATGTTTTTCACGCAGGGATTGGGGCGGGTGGGTGTGTGCTTGGAATGCATTGCCAGTGAGGTGGTGGAAGCAGACACATTAACAACATTCAAGATGCATCTTGATAGGCACATGAACGGGAGACAAACAGAGGGATAGAAACAGCACACTGGCGCAGGCCAAAGGGCCTGTTCCTACGTTGAATTCTACCAGTGTAAACTACTAGCGGAAAATGATGGTCAAAGGCTGTGTTTCTTAATTTCCAAATTCTGCTGCTAGTGGCTAAGATTCTCCACAGCAGCACATACTTGTAAAATTTCCCCACAGTGACCAAAGGATTCTTCCCCAGAAGCTATGTAGTAGAGTATGAAATTAATAGGTAACAGGTTTGACTCCTAACCAAAACAAGTGGGTTTCTTGAGGGGGGGGGGAAGCTGCATAACTCAACACATCTAATCAGAATTGAATTTATAATTAGAATTCTCCCACTAAATTCAATATGAAACATTAAAAAAAATCGGTCAAACCATATGAAAATAAAATTAGACATCAGTAGCTAAAGTGTATAATCAACTAATTTCTTGTAGAGAGAGGTGAATTATTTCAGGCTGACTTCATTTAATGCAATGAAATATGGAATCGACCAGTTATTTTTATCAGAATACTGCTGTTATCTAAATACCACTGTAGTATAATAGGTTATTCCATAGAATAAAATCTTTACAGTGCGAAGAGGCCATTTGGCCCATTGACTCTGACTCTGCACCAACTCTCCAAAAGAGCATCCCACCCAGGCCCTCCCTTCTGCCCTATCCCCATAATCCCACATGTTTACCACGGCTAATCCATGCAACCTGCACATTTTTGGACTGTGGGAGGAAACCAGAGCCCAGAGGAACCCACGCAAAACATAGGGTGTATCTGTAAACTCCACACAGTTCCAAAAGGCCTGAATTGAACGCAGATCCCTGGTGCAGCAGTGCTATTCCAACTGTACACAGTCAAAAGAAAGTCATATTCTATTAACACAATGTGCATTTTCAAAGAAAGCTCCTCCCCATTATGTTACCTGACAATCTCATTTATTATTCTCTCTACACCTGAACAGTAACTAGTAAACATGCAAATTAATAGTCTAGAAAACAAAACCTTACCTTGATGTGGGATGCACGGAATCCCTGAAATGCACCTGCATCCCCACAGGTCATCAGCTTTCTCCTTAACGTATTATTTTCTTTCTTCTCATTTACTGTAACGGACGCGAGTTGAAAAATAAAGAATGACTCATCACAGTTTATTGTGTTTTTCCACCAACACAAACGCTAAATATATTTAGAGATGCAAACTGCCGGCGAAGAAAAGGGACAAATCTTTCAACACATGACAGATTCAAAGATCCGGAGATTCGCTACTCAAAATGAACTAGTGCAAGGTTGACGGAACATATTATAGCGAATCTCCTTAAACGTTAATTATTTATTTGCATATTTCCAGTTTTTATTAAATGTTATAAAACCGTAAAAGACCATCCTTGATTAACAAAAAAGACAGACGGCGTAAAGATTGCGTCTCCATCTCCGAGGAATAAAGGATGGCGCGGGTGGGGGGGGCGGCTGGCGGAGGGGGAGGCTATTGATTAGAATTTAAAACAAAAAAAGTCTAATGATTGTTATGCGCTCCTTGACGGAAAAAAAACTGAAGACGTACCTGACTTGAAGTGCACAATCTTCCTCCAAATTATCGTAAAGAAACCTTCAGCCCACAAACGGTGCACTCCAGATTATTCTGCACTGGTCAAACCAATGGCACATGTTGCCGAGCCTTGGTCACATGACAGCAATGACCAATCGTTGAAATCTTATCCGCAGTGGAACTCTCCAGGGAAGGTTTTAAAATAGCTCCAGTTTGTTTAAAGACAGACACAATAACGAGAAGCTGTTGACAGAACTGTCTGCCTCTGAAGATTGGTGATGTGTTTCTGCGGTAGCAGTTTACTCGCGCGATTCATACTAGTATAGTGACAAGGTGTAAGCCTACACAGAATGACAAAATGAGATGTTGGAATGGGAGACTTGTGTTGCAACAAAATTCCAATGAGCACTTCCTGTCGCAGCAAGGTCAATTTTATTCGAAAGGAAGAGCTGAGTCAAACTGACGAGCATTATGATGAAGACTAATAACAGAGCAGCAGCAAACGTCTTATTCAGTTGGTACGTTTGAGGAAAATGTTGCAACCTTTCACATTTCGATGCATTTGCGATTCGTATATAGTATTATGCTTTAAAAATAGTGGCTGTATCATTAAGACAAATAAAATGTATGTATCTCAATTATAAGTGTTTAATGGCTTGTGTCAATAATGTTACAAGGAACATTCAATGTGATGCTGACATCGTGTTGATTATGTCGATGAGCTGTTTAAAAAATGGAAAAATTAAAGTTGGCGCCACTAATTTATACCATTAAAGTCTGAATAGTTTCAGATAATGTTTGAATCCTTCCTCTCTTTCACTTAAAATGCTCTAGCAAAATTACAAATCATGTGTCAAAAATGTACACGCATATGAATTAGGAGTAGAAATAGGACATTAGGCTGCAGAATTATATGGAACAGGGGTGGCAGGATAGCCAGCAGTACTGCCTCAGCTCCAGAAACCTGGGTTCAATTCCAGCCTTGGGTCGCTGTCTGTGTGGAGTTTGCACATTCTCCCTGTATCTGCATGGGTTTCCTCCCACAGTCCAAAGATGTGTGCATTAGGTTGATTGGCTATGCTAAATTGACTTGTGTCAGGGGGATTAGCAGGGTAAATGTCTGGGGTGGGATTGTGGTCTGTGCAGACTCGATGGGCTGAATTGTTTCCTCCTACACTGTAAGGGTTCTATTAGAACACTGCTTGACTGGAAACTAGTATAGATCAGTCTGTATGGGCCTGTCTTGATTAAGGGCATGGGTAGCAGAATTTTGCAGAGGCTAGAACTGGGCTGACCAGGAGTGCATTGGAACAGTCATCTCTTTGTCAGACTTGGATGTTCAAGTAGAAGAATCACAGACAATAAGGAAGTAAGTCAATAAAAAGTTAGGAAGGTAAATGACATGTCAGCTTTTATTGCAAGGAACTTGAATACGAGAGTCAGGAAGTCTTGCTACAATCATGAGGTACTTTGGTTGTTTTATCTCAGGAAACACATACTAGCCTTAAAAATGGTGCAGCGATGGTTCATCAAATTGATTTCTGGGATGAAATCATTATCCTAAATTGGGCAGCACAGTAGCACAATGGTTAGCAGTGCTGCTTCACAGCTCCAGGGGCCTGGGTTCAATTCCTGGCTCGGGTCACTGTCTGTGTGGAGTTTGCACATTCACCTCCTGTCTGCATGGGTTTCCTCCGGGTACTCCAGTTTCCTCCCACAGTTCGAAGATGTGCGGGTTAGGTTGATTGGCTATGCTAAGAAATTGCCCCTTAGTGTCTAGGGATGCATAGGTTAGAGGGATTAGTGGGTATAATATGTAGGGATATGGGGGTAGGGCCTGGGTGGGATTGTGTTTGGTGCAGACTGGATGGGCCGAAGGGCCTCTTTCTGCACTGTAGGGTTTCTATGATTACCATTGGTGAATCTATGATTAAATTATAAGGCTGAATAGAATAGGCCTATATTGGAGTTTGAAAGAATAAGTGGTGATCTCATCGAAACATATAAGATTCTAAGAGATTGTTTCCTCTTGCTGGTGAGTCCAAGTATTGAGAGAAAGATAAAGGAGTAAAACTGCAGGAGAATTTGAGATGTGCGAAAACTAAACTGGGGGCTTTAATTACACAACTATCGATTGGGATATTATTAGTTTAAAGAGTTAGGGGGGAGGAATTTTGTTAATGTGTGCAAGAAAACATCTTTGGCCAATGTGTTTGCACACCAGCTAGGAAGGAGTTGTAGCTGGATATGCGTACTGAGAGGTGGACCAAGTTTTTGTGGGAGGGAACACATGGTTATCATATAAGATTTAGATTAGTAATGGAGAAGAAAAAGAATCAATTCAAAATAGAACTTCTAAACTGAAACTAGACTAACTTCACTTGGATGAGAGGGGATCTGGCCCAGAGTAATGGGAATAAAGAAATGGCCAACCAACTTCATACATACTTTGGTTCTGTCTTCACAAAGGAGGATACAAATAACATATCAATGTTGGGGAGCACAGGGTTCATTAAGAGGTAGAAACTGAAGGAAATCAATATTAGTAGGGAAATGGTGTTGAGGAAATTGATGGAATGGAAGGCCAACAAATTCCCAAGATTTGATAATCTACATCCTAGAGTACTTAAGTGACCCTGGAGGAAAAAAAAAGCATTTAGACCGTTACATGGGTAAGATGGATATAGAGGAATATGAGCCAAATGTGGGCAATAGGGACTAGCTTGCGGTGGGGGGGGGGTTTCAAAAAAAAAAGCAGTATGGACAAATTGGGCCGATGGGCCTGTTTCCATGCCTATGACTCTATGAAATAGTGGATGCATTGGTGGTCATCTTCCAAGATTCTATTGACTCTGGAACAGTTCCTACAGATTGGAAGGTAGCTAATGTAAGCCTGCTATTCAAAAAGGAAGGTAGAGAGAAAACAGGGAACTATAGACGAATGAGCCTCGAATCACTCTACTCGTGTATCACTGATTTCATAACTCAACATTTAGAAGGCAGTGGTATAATCAGACAGTCAGCATGGATTTAAAAAGGGAAAATCATGCTTGACGAATCTATTGGAATTCTTTGAGCATATACAAAAAACAATACAGCACAGGAACAGGCCCTTCAGACCTCCAAACCTGCACTGATCAAGTGTTCCTAACTAAACCATCCGTTTGTATCCCTCTATTCCCAGTCTACTCATGTGACTATCTAAATAAGTCTTAAATGATCCTAGTATGTCTGCCTTAACCACTTTGCTTGGTAGTGCATTTCAGGCACACACCCCCACCCTCTGTGTAAAATACATACCCCGCATATCTTTTCAGTAGTCACTAAGAGAGGGGCCATGTTTTTGAGAATGAGTGTGTGATTCAGGCTGATAGGATGGAGGAGGTAGGTGTTCTGAAGGAAGATGTATTAGCAATTTTGAAAAGCCTGAGGGTTGCTAAGTCTCCTGGGCCAGATGGGATACATCCTAGGATACTTTGGGAGGCAAGGGATAGGATTGCAGAGCCTTTAGCTTTGATCTTTGGGTTCTCACTGTCCACGGGGATAGTGCCTGAGGACTAGAGAGTGGAAAATGTTGTTCCTCTCTTGAAGAAAGGAGATAGGAATGACCCTGGTAATTATAGGCCAGTTAGTTTTACTTCGGTGGTTGGTAAGTTAATGGAAAAGGTCCTGAGGGATAGGATTTATGACCATTTGGAAAGATGCAGCTTAATCCAGGATAGTTAGCACGGTTTTGTGAGGGGTAAGTCTTGCCTCACAAGTTTGATTGAATTCTTTGAGGTAACTGAGTGTGTAGACAAAGGTAGAGTAGTTGATGTCGTATACATGGATTTTAGTAAGGCCTTTGATAAGGTTCCCCATAGTAGGCTCATGAAGAAAGTAAGGGGGTGTGGGATAGAGGAAATTTGGCCAATTGGATAAGTGACTGGCTGTCTCATAGAAGCCAGGTGGTGGAGGGAAAATTTTCAGACCAGAAGCCAGGCAGAGTACCACAGGGATCAGTGCTGGGTCCTTTGTTATTTGTGATTTTTATCAATGACTTGACAGAGGGGGCTGAAGGGTGGATTAATAAATTTTCTGATGACACCCAGATTGGTGGAGTAGCTGATGAGGTGGAAAGCTCTTGTAGGCTGCAAAGAAACATTGATAAGATGCAGAGCTGAGTCGAAAAGTGGCAGGTGGATAAGTGAGAGGTGGTTCATTTTGGTAGGACAAACTTGAATGCAGATTACAGGGTCAATAACAACATCGAGGGCTGAAGGGCCTATACTGTGCTGTCCTGTTCTATGTTCTATCTGTATTGAACCTTGGCCCTTACCTCAAACTTGTGACCCCTTGTGTTTGTCATTTCCAACCTGGGAAAAAGCTTCCAACTGTTAACCCTATCTATGGCCTTCATAATTTTATAAACTTCTATTAGGTTGCTCCTCAACCTCTGTCTTTCCAGGGAGAACAACCCTCATAGCTAAGACCCTCCATACCAGGCAACATCCTAGTAAACCTTTTCTGCACTCTAAAGCCTCCACGTCCTTCTGGTAATGTGGTGACCAGAACTAGACGCAGTATTCCAAATGTGGCCTAACCAATGTTCCATATAACTGCAACAACTTTTATACTCTATGCCCCATCCAACATAGGCAAGCATGCCATATGCCTTCTTCCCCACCTTTTCCACCTGTATTGCCACCTTTAAGGATCTGTGATTGCACACTCAGATCCCTCTGTGTGTCTATACTCCTGATGGTTCTGTCATTTATGGTATAGCTCTCCCCTGGATTAGATCTACTAAAATGTATCACTTCACATTTATCTGGATTAAATTCCATCTGCCATTTCTCCACCCAATTTTCCAGCCTATCTATATCCTGGTGTATTCTCTGACAATGTTCATCATCCGCAACTCCAGCAATCTTTGTGTTGTTCACCAACTTACTAATCAGACCAGCTACATCTTCTTTCAAATCATTTATATATGTCACAAACAGCAGAGGTCCCAGTACAGAGCCCTGCGGAACACCACTAGTAAGAAGTCTCACAACACCAGTTAAAGTCCAACAGATTCATTTGGAAGCAAATGCCACTAGCTTTCAGAGCTCCTTCGTCAGGTGAGTCCAACGCCAGCATCTCCACATCATGAACACCGCTAGTCACAGATCTCCAACCAGAAAAAGACCCCTCTACTGCTACCCTTTGTCGTCTATGGCTAAGCCAGTTCTGTATGCATCTAGTTAGTTCACCTTTGATCCCGTGAGATTTAATCTTTGCACCAGCCTGCCATGAGGGACCCTTTCAAATGCTTTACTAAAATCCATCTAGATGACATCCATGTAGACAACCTCCACAGTCCTTCCCTTGTCAATCAGTTTTGTCACCTTCTCAAAAAAACCTCAACCAAATTTGTGAGGCATCACCTCCCACATACAAAACCATGTTGTCTATCGCTAATGAGACTATTCTGTTCTAAATGTGTACAGATCCTATCTCTAACAATCTTATCCAAGTAACTAGTAGAATCTTCTCCATGTAACTAGTAGAGTTGACCAAGGGGAACTAGTGAATGTGGTTTATTTAGACTTTCTGAAGGCTTTTGATAAGGATGTCATTGCTATATGTCATTGCTGATTCCTGAGAAGGCAGATCTATCATATGAGGGGAGACTAAGTTGGTTAGGATGTTTTTCACTAGAGTTTAGACGAGTGAGAGGGGATTTCATAGAAACTTCTGAAATTCTAACAGGGTTAGACAGGGTAGATTCAGAATGTTCCAAATGGTGGGGGAGTTCAGAACTAGGGGTCAAAGTTTGAGGATAAGGGGTAAGCCTTTTTGAACTGAGATGAGGAGGGTGGTGAATTCACTAGCTTAGGAAGTAGTTCAAGCCAAAACGTTATCTGATTTCAAGAAGGAATTCGATTTAGCTTTGGGGCGAAAGGGATCAAAAGATATGGGGGGAAGGGGCGAAATCAGGATATTGAATTTGATAATCAGCCATGATCAAAATGAATGCTGGCGCAGGCTCGAATGGCCTGCTTCTAATTTGTATTTCTACAAGGCCCAAGTATCTAACCTGTAAAGTAGAAGAACCTTTGTATGAGAATTCCTTAGTGTGGTATAATAACATGCAAGGAAATAATATAAGATTCAGCACAATATTTGGTGCTATTTATAGGTGGTAACAGCATACAGTTCGAGACTTCTCATTCCCTAATCACACATCTTCCTACTTCATTCTTCAAGTGTCAGAGGACATAGAAAGCATTCTTTCTGGTTGTATCACAGCTTGGTGTGGCTCCTGATCTGCCCAAGACAGTAAAGAACTATAAAAGGTCGTGAATGTAGCCCTATCCATCACACAAACTAGCCTCCCATCCATTGATTCTGTCTACACTTCCTGCTGCCTTGGCAAAGCAGCCAGCATAATTAAGGACCCCACACACCTTGCACATTCTCTCTTCTACTTCCTTCCTTTGGGGAAAAAGGTACAAAAGTCTGAGGTCATGTACAATCGACTCAAAAACAGCTTCTTCCCTGCTGCTGTCAGACTTTTGAATGGACTTACCTTGCATTAAGTTGATTTTTCTCTGCACCCTAGCTATGACTGTAACTCTTTCCTTCTCTATGAATGGTATGCTTTGTCTGCATAGCATGCTGTATGTCAATACATGTGACAATAATAAATCAAATCAAGACCACACGCACAAAAATAGAAATTAGCAATTAGGATGTTTACATATAAAATTAACACTGGACAAAGACTTTTTAAAATAGCCAAAGTTATTTGGTGGTACTGTGTTAACACCGCTGCCTCACAGCACCACGGAGCCAGGTTCAATTCTGGCCTCGGGCCACTGGAGTTTGCACATTCTCCGTGTCTGCGTGGGTTTACTCCAGGTGCTCCAGTTTCCTCCCATAGTCCAGATGTGCTGATTAAGTGGATTGGCTATGCTAAATTGCCCCTTAATGTTAGGGGGGTTAGCAGGGTAAATATGTGAGGTTATGGGGATAGGGCCTGGGTGGGATTTGAACAACGCAGACATGATGGGCTGAATAGCTGCCTCCTGCACTGGAGGGATTCTATTTTATGTCTGTGTGATGCTGGAGTAAAAGGACAGTTGATGTGGCAGTTATCATGTAAACTCACACATAGTTATCTCTGAAGAAAAACCAACAATCCCCTGTGGACAATATAGTCCAAATTCAAAGAAAACCATGGCAATCTGTGTTTCATAAGCCAGGTCTGGTCAATCAGGGCCTAGTCATCTGCTAGAATAGATGCAACTACCCTTTTAAGTCTTAATAATTGAAATATTTCATCATCTTGAGGACTCAGGCAAGAGATACAAACATTTTGTCAAAGAAAATGTGGAAAGATGGGAGTCATGCAACATGACAGTTGCAGAACCAGTTAGTTTGCCTTGATGTACTGAAAACTCAGTTTGCCTCATACAAGTAACAGAATAAAGGCTGTGCCTAAAATGAAAACCTGCCCTATCTGCATTGTTTCTATTGGAATTTCAGTACTATTACCTACAAGACTGATTTACGTGTGCCAATTTCATGTGTGGTCAATTCCACTGGGAAAATGAATTATACAGTATTGGCCTGCTAATCTCCATGAAGGGATACCACACTGGATTCTGATTCGGCATTCATATGAAACAATAATTCTTTGCGCTGTGGTCTTTGCCCTGGTAATTATTTTTCGTCTATTCCTCTTTTTTACTGTGCTAGTACACAGGAGACTTCATGCCAACCCTCACACCCAATTTGCACACACAAACTCTGAGTTTGTTCTAGAGTTTGCTGTGGAGTTATTAACAGAAAATTAGATCATACCAAAGCAGAGGGGTTGGGGAATATGCCACCACATATACAGGAGGTGGTGAGAGGAGAAATCACTTGTTTAATTTAACCATGCTCCGGTCCACAAACTACTGACACTTGGCTCTTCAACCAAGTTACTTTTATGAATAAAAAAGTAATAGATACATATACATGGAAGGTAACTTTATTTAGCAGAAGAGACTATGAAAGGACCAATACAAGATCCAAACCAAAGTGTATTGAAAATGAATTGCAGTAAGAAATCAGATCTTAGTTTAAGACTGAAATATCAAATTATAGGTCCCTGAAGTTCTGTTTGCCTGCTGGAAATCAAAATAGCCCTACAGGATACTTTCAAGAATTAGCATTTACAAAAGTATATTTCACATTGTTTTATACTGCAGTGGGAATTTCTGATGTAATTGTATCCAGGGGTTGCCAGTGACAATTCATTAAGGAGTCATACAGTTCTTCACTCTGTTTCATGAATTCTTTGTTAACTTCATCAATATCCAACTTTGGATCTGGATCTTAAAAGGAATGATAAGATTGTCAGTTCGTTCATTTGAAATAAAAATGGTTTTGTACAGCCTAATGAATTTAAGCACAAATTCCACAAGAAACAAACATGAAATTAGGATCCCAAAATTGTATTGACTTCCATCTGGCAGTCGGACAGACTGCTGTAAACAAATGTGGTCAGAACATGCCAGATCATTTAAACTACTACCAAAATAACTCAACAAACCTGTCACACAACAGTTTAAACCATTCTTGCTTCAGAAAAGAAAAAGCCAAAGTAAAAACATGGACTACAGTCTTTTGCAATTCAGAATTGTGGGACATGGGCATCGCTAGCTGGCAAGCATTTATTGCCCATCCCTAGTTGCTCCTGAGAAGGGTGGTGAGCTGCCATCTTGAAACGCTGCAGTTCTTGCTGTGGGTTGACCACAATGCCATTAGAAAAGGAATTAGGACTTCTGACCCAGCAACTGCAAAGAATAGCAATATATTTCCAGGTCAGGATGCTGAGTGGCTTGAAGAACTTTCAGGAGGTGGCGTTCCCATATATCTGCTGCCCTTGTCCTTCTAGATGAAAAATTCTTTTGAAAGATTTTTTGGTGAATTGCTGCAGTGCATCTTGTAGATAGTACACACTGCTGCTTCTGAGCAACAGCGATGGAGGGAGTGGATGTGGTGCCAATCAAGTGGGCTGCTTTGTCCTGAATGAACAAAGAATAAAAACAGCCCAGGAAACAGGCCCTTTGGCCCAACGAATGGTGTCAAGCTTCTTAAGTGTTGTCTTCTGGGACAAGTGGGACCTGTTCAAGGACAGGTTACACCTAAACTGGAGGAGCACCATTATCCTGGCCAGTAGATTTGCTGGAGTCACTCGAGAGGGTTTAAATTAGTATGGCATTGGGGTGGGAACAAAGTAGTAAGTCAACAGGAGAAATAACTACAGACTAAGGCCAGTAAGATTAGGAGAAAGAGCAGGCAGGGGTTGAACACAGCAAAACCGGCAGTCTGAAGTGCATTTGTTTCAATGTGAGAAGCATAACTGGTAAACAGATGAACTTGGAGCTTGGATTAATACCTGGAACTATGTTGTTGTTGCTATTACAGAGACTTTGGTTGAAAGATGGACAGGATTGGCAGCTAAACATTCCAGGATTTAGATAATTCAGACAGGATAGAGGTGGGTGTAAAAGGGGTGGAGGAGTTGCATTACTTGTTAAAGAGAATATTTTGGGTCATGTCACACTATCTGTAAGCCCCACGACTTGCCTAGGCTTGCAAAACCTCACTAACTGTCCCTGTCTGGAAACAATATACATCTCTTTAACCTGTGCTTAACACTCTCTCCACTCACACTGTCTGTACCTTTGAGACTTGACTACCTGTAAAGACTCACATTCCAACTATTATTTTGTAAATTGAGTTTGTGTCTTTATATGCCCTGTTTGTGAACAAAACTCCCACTCACCTGATGAGAGAGCAGCAAGCGCTCTGAAAGCTAATGACTTTTGCTACCAAATAAACCTGTTGGACTTTAACCTGGTGTTGTGAGCTTCTTACTAAGGAGAATATCACAGCTGGACTGTATGGAGGGTTCAGGCAGTGCAGCAATATGGATACAGCTCAGGAATAGAAAATGTTCAGTCACAACATTGGGGGTTTATTACAGGCCTCCCAACTGCCAGTAGGAAACAGAGGAGCAGATAACGCAGACAGATTTTGGAAAGATGCAAAAACAGGGATGTTGTGGTAGATGATCTAAACTTTCCCTATATTGACTGGGACTTACTTACTGCTAAGGGCTTGGATAGGGCAGAATTTGTAAGGAGCATTCAGGAGGGTTTCTTGAAACAGTATGTAAATTGCTCAACTAGACCTGATATTGGGGAACGAGCCAGGCCAGGTGATCAAAGTTTCAATAGGCGAGCATTTCGGGAACAATGATCATAATTCCAAAAGTTTAAAGGTGCTTGTGGATGAGAACAAGAGTGGTCCTCGGGCAAATGTGTTAAATTGGGGAAGACTAACTGTAACAACACCAGGCAGGATCTGGAGAGTATAGATTGGGGGAAGGCTGTTTGAGAGTAAATCAACATCCAACATGTGTGAATCTTTCAAATGCCAGTTGATTGGAATTCAGGACCAGCATGTATCTGTGAGGATGAAGGATAAGTTTGGCAATTATCAGGAACCCTGGATAACGAATATTACGAATCTCATTCAAAGAAAAGGAAGCATTCATACTATCTAAAATGCTCAGGACAGATGAAGTCCATGAAGAATGTAAAAAACATAGGAAGGAACTTAAGGAAAAAGTTAGGAGGGCGAAAAGGGGTCATGAAAAGTCCTTGGCAAACAGGATTAAAAGAAAATCCTAAGACATTTTACATGCAAGTAAACTGCAAGAGGGTAGCCAAGGAAAGGGTTGGCCCATTCAAGGATAGTGGAGGGAATCTGTGCATGGAACCAGAGGAAATGGGTGTGATACTAAATGAATACTTTGCCTCAGTATTCACCAAAGAGAGGGACTTGTTGGATGAGAAGCCTACTGTAGGGTGTGTACATATTCTGTGTCATATCGATATCAAAAAAATGGTGGTATTGGGCGTCTTAAAAAAGCATTAAAATAGATAGTCCCCAGGGCCTGATGGGATCTACCCCTGAGTACAGAGTACTGAAGTACAAGGGCGGAAATTGCTGGGGCTTTGACAAATCTTTGTATCGTCACTGGCTATAGATGAAGATCCAGAGGATTGGAGGATAGCCAGCCAATGTTGTTCCATTGTTTAAGAAGGGCATCAGGGATAATCCAGGAAATTATCAGCTGTAGAGCCTTATATCAGTGGTAGGGAAATTACTGGAAAAGATTCTTTGAGACAGGATTTACTCACATTTAGAAACAAATTGATTTATTAGTGATAACATGGTTTTGTGAAGGGGAGGTTGTGCCTCATTAACTTGTTCGAGTTTTTCGAAGAAGTGACGAAGATGATAGATGAGGGAAAAACAGTGGATATTGTATACATGGACTTCAGTAAAGCCTTTGACAAGGTATCTCATGGTAGACCAGTATGAAAGGTGAAGTCACACAGGATCAGAGGAGGACTGGCAAGGTGGGTACAGAACTGGCTCGGCCATAGAGGATTTAGGTAGCAGTAGAGGGGTGCTTTTCGGAATGGAAGACTGAGACTAGTGGTGTTCCACAGGGATCAGTTCTGGGACCTTTGTTGTTCGTAGTATTTATAAATGATTTGGAGGAAAATGTAGCTGGTCTGATTAGTAAGTTGGCAGACAACACAAAAATTAGTGGAGTTGCGGATAGGGGTAGATCCCATCAGGCCCTGGGGACTATCTATTTTAATGCTTTTTTAAGACACCCAATACCACCATTTTTTTGATATCGATATGACACAGAATATCTACGCACCCTACCGCAGGCTTCTCATCCATCAAGTCCCTCTCTTTGGTGAATACTGAGGCAAAGTATTCATTTAGTATCACACCCATTTCCTCTGGTTCCATGCACAGATTCCCTCCACTATCCTTGAATGGGCCAACCCTTTCCTTGGCTACCCTCGTGCAGTTTACTTACGTGTAAAATGTCTTAGGATTTTCTTTTAATTCTGTTTGCCAAGGATTGTCAGAGGACACAGCAAGATATAGACTGGTTGAAGGCTTGGCAGATGGGGTTTAATCTGGACAAGTGTGAGATAATGGATTTTGGAAGGTCCAATGCATGTCTGAATTATATAGTAAATGGTAGAACACTTAGGAGTATTGACAGTCAGAGATTTGTGCATACGTATCTACCGATCACTGAAGGTGGTAATGCAGGTGGATAAGGTAGTCAAGAAAGCATATGGCGTGCTTGCCTTCATCAGTCAGGGCATTCAGTATGAAAATTGGTAGGTCATGCTTTAATAACAGAGTTGTCGTGATGGGAGACTTCAATTTCCCAAACATCGACTGGAATATCCCTAGGGTAAGGGGTTTGGATGGGGAGGAGTTTGTTAGGTGTGTTCAGGAGGGTTTCCTGACGCAGTATGTGGACAAGCCTACGAGGGGAGAGGCTGTACTTGACCTGGTACTGGCGAATGAACCAGGGCAGGTGATGGATCTTTCGGTAGGAGAGCATCTTGGATATGGTGACCATAATTCTATCTCCTTCACAATTGCGTTGGAACGAGATAGGATCAGGCAGGCTAGGAAGGTGTTTGTCTGGGGTAAGGGGAGATACGAAGAAGTCAGGAAGTTACTTGGACAAATAAACTGGAAGGAGGCGTTCTTAGGGAAAAGTACCGAAGGAAGGTGGCAGATATTCAAGGAATGTGTGTCTAGAGCTCTGAATGACAACGTTCCGATGAGACGAGGGGGGTTTGGTGGGTCGAGGGAACCGTGGTGCACAAAGGATGTGTTGAACCTAGTCAGGAAGAAAAGGAAGGTGTACAAGAGGTTCAGGGAATTAGGAGATGTTAAAGATCTTGAGGAGTATAAGGACTATAGGAGGGAACTTAAAAGGGAAATTAGGAGAGCCAGAAGGGGTCATGAGAAGACCTTGGCGAGTAAGATTAAGGAGAATCCCAAGGCCTTCTATAAATATGTGAAAGGTAAAAGGATAAGAAGAGAAGGGATAGGACCGATAAAAGGTGAGGGGGGAAAGGTTTGTGTGGAACCAGAAGAAATGGCGGAGGTGCTTAACGAGTACTTCGCCTCAGTATTCACGGTGGAAGCCGATCTGGGAGATTTTGTTATGGATTTGCAGCAGATGGAAAGGATTGAGTACGTGAATATTAAGGAGGAGGATGTGTTGGAACTTTTGAATTCTATCAAGGTAGATAAGTCGCCGGGACCAGATGGGATGTACCCCAGGATACTGTGGGAGGCGAGGGAAGAGATTGCAGAGCCCCTGGCGATGATCTTTGCGTCGTCAATGGAGACGGGAGAGGTTCCAGAGGATTGGAGGATTGCGGATGTAGTTCCTATTTTTAAGAAAGGGAACAGAGATAGCCCGGGAAATTACCGACCGGTGAGTCTGACCTCAGTGGTTGGTAAGCTGATGGAGAGGCTTCTGAGGGACAAGATTTACGAACATTTGGAGAGGTTTGACATGATCAGGAATAGTCAGCATGGATTTGTCAAGGGCAGGTCGTGCCTTACAAGCCTAGTTGAGTTCTTCGATAATGTGACTGAACACATTGACGAAGGAAGTGCCGTGGACGTAGTGTACATGGACTTCAGCAAGGCGTTTGATAAGGTCCCCCATGCAAGACTTCTTGAGAAGGTGAGAGGGCATGGGATCCAAGGGCCTTTGGCCTTGTGGATCCAGAACTGGCTTGCCTGCAGAAGGCAGAGAGTGGTTGTGGATGGGGCTTTTTCTGAATGGAGGTCAGTCACCAGCGGAGTGCCTCAAGGATCTGTTCTGGGACCCTTGTTGTTTGTCATTTTCATAAATGACCTGGATGAGGAAGTGGAGGGATGGGTAAGTAAGTTCGCTGATGACACGAAGGTCGGTGGTGTTGTGGATGATCTGGAAGGATGGCAAAAGTTGCAGCAGGACATAGATAGGATGCAGGACTGGGCGGAGAAGTGGCAGATGGACTTCAACGCGGATAAATGTGTTGTCGTCCATTTTGGCAGAACCAACGGGATGAACGAGTACACTATTAAGGGCAGAAGTCTGAGTAGTGTTGAGGAGCAGAAGGATCTTGGGGTCCGGGTCCACAGGACTCTTAAATCGGCCTCGCAGGTGGAGGAGGTGGTCAAGAAGGCGTATGGTGTACTGGCCTTCATTAATCAAGGGATTGAGTTTAGGAGTCGGGAGGTAATGCTGGAACTTTATAAGACCCTTGTCAGGCCTCATTTGGAGTATTGTGCGCAGTTCTGGTCGCCTCACTATAGGAAAGATGTAGAAGCTATTGAAAGGGTGCAGAGGAGATTTACAAGGATGTTGCCTGGACTGGGAGGCATGCCTTATGAAGTTAGGTTGAGGGAGCTGGGACTCTTTTCCCTGGAGAGACGAAGGTTGAGAGGCGACCTGATAGAAGTTTACAAAATGTTGAGAGGAATAGATAGGGTGGACTCTCAGAGGCTATTTCCCCGGTTTGAAATGGTCGCTACGAGAGGACACAGATTTAAGGTGCGGGGAGGGAGGTTCAGAAGTGATGTTAGGGGTAAGTTTTTCACTCAGAGGGTGGTGAGTGAATGGAATCAGCTGCCGTCAGTGGTGGTGGAGGCGAACTCGCTGGGGTCTTTTAAAAGACTTCTGGATGAGTATATGGGGTTTAATGAGATTGAGGGTTATAGATAGGTCTGTAGGTTGGTAGGTGATGTGGTCGGCGCAACTTGTGGGCCGAAGGGCCTGTTTGTGCTGTAGTGTTCTATGTTCTATGTTCTATGCTGCAGCTATACAGAATCTTAGTTGACTTCATTTGGCATATTGTGTACAATTCTGGTCGCCACGCTACCAGAAGGACATGGATGCTTTGGAAAGGATATAGAAGAGGTTTACCAGGACGTTGTCTGGTCTGGAGGGTATTAGCTATGAGGAGAGGTTGGATAAACTTGAACACGCTGCCTGGAGACGTGGTGGGAGCAGGTACGCTGGCAGCATTTAAAGGACAACTAGACAAACGTGAATAGGATGGGAATAAAAGTGCATACGGTTTTAATTTAAGCAGGCATCATGATCGGCGCAGGCTTGGAGGATCAAAGGGCCTGTTCCTGTGCTGTACTTTTCTTTGGTCTTTGTTGTTGGAGCTGCACCCATACAGGCAAGTGAGAAGAATACCATCAAACTCCTGACTTGTGCCTTTGTAGACAATGGAGAGGCTTTGGCAAGTCAGGTGGTGAATTACTTGCCACAGTATTCCTAGCATTGACCTGCTCTTGTAGCCACTGTGTTTATGTGCTGAGTCCAGTTGAGTTTCAGGTCAATGTTAACTCCAAGGATGTTGACAATGGGGGATTCAGTGATGGTAACACCACTGAATGTCAAAGGGCAGTGGTTACAGTGCCTCTTATTTGCAATGATCATTGCCTGGCTTTGTGGGGCGCGGATGTTACTTGGCACTTGTCAACCAAGCCTGGATATCGTCCAGATCTTGTTGCATTTGAACAAGGATTGATTCGGTATCTGAGTTGTCGTGAATAATACAAAACATCAGCAAACATCCCCACTTCTGACCTTATGATGGAGGGAAGGTCATTGATGAAGCAACTGAAGATGATTGGGCCTAGGACACTACCCTGAGAGACAGCTGCAGAGATAGAACATAGAACACTACAGCACAAACAGGCCCTTCGGCCCACGAGTTGCGCCGATCACATCAACACCTACCAATCTATAGACCTATCTATAACCCCCAATCCCATAAAACCCCATATACTCATCCAGAAGTCTTTTAAAAGACCCCAGCGAGTTCGCCTCCACCACCACTGACGGCAGCCAATTCCATTCACTTACCACCCTCTGAGTGAAAAACTTACCCCCAACATCACTTCTGTACTTTCCTCCTCGCACCTTAAATCTGTGTCCTCTCGTAGCAACCATTTCAACCCGGGGAAATAGCCTCTGAGAATCCACCCTATCCATTCCTCTCAACATTTTATAAACTTCTATCAGGTCGCCTCTCAACCTTCGTCTCTCCAGGGAAAAGAGACCCAGCTCCCTCAACCTAACTTCATAAGGCATGCCTCCCAGTCCAGGCAACATCCTTGTAAATCTCCTCTGTACCCTTTCAATAGCTTCTACGTCTTTCCTATAGTGAGGCGACCAGAACTGCGCACAGTACTCCAAATGAGGCCTGACAAAGGGTATTATAAAGTTGCAGCATTACCTCCCGACTCCTAAACTCAATCCCTCAATTAATGAAGGCCAGTACACCGTACGCCTTCTTGACCACCTCCTCCACCTGCGAGGCCGATTTAAGAGTCCTGTGGACCCGGACCCCAAGATCCTTCTGCTCTTCAACACTACTAAGACTCCTGCCCTTGATAGTGTACTCGTTCATCCCGTTGGTTCTGCCAAAATGGACGACTACACATTTATCCGCGTTGAAGTCCATCTGCCACTTCTCCGCCCAGTCCTGCATCCTATTTATGTCCTGCTGCAACTTTTGACATCCTTCCAGACCATCCACAACACCACCGACCTTCGTGTCATCAGCGAACTTACTTACCCATCCCTCCACCTGCAGCTGAGATGATTGACCCTCCACAACCATCTCCAACTTAATCATCTCTTCTATTCTGGCAATAGAACTGAAGAATTGTGCTCCAGAACATGCTGTGCTCTTATTCAAACTATTCCAATACAGCTACAACTGATATGTACCTGTAATGTGGAAAATTGCTCAGGCGAGTCCTGTACATAAAAACAGACAAATGGGCAGAAAAGTGGCAGATGGAATTTAACCCTGAGAAGTGTGAAGAGATACACTTTGGAAGGAGTAATTTGATAAGTATACTAAGTCTGACACTGGGAAGTTTTGAAAAGCAAAGGGATCTTGGTGTGTTTGTTCCTAGATCTCTTAAGGTGGAAAGGTAGGTTATAAGGGTGGTGAAAAAGGCATGTAGCACACTTCCTTTTATCAACTGGGGTATAGATTACAAAAACAGAGAAGTCATGATGGAGTTGTATGGAACTTCAAGGCCACAGCTGGATTACTATGTGCACATCTGGTCATCACATTATAGGAAGGATGTGATCTCACTAGAAGGGGTGAAGAGGAGTTTCACCAGGATGTTGGCTGGGATGGAAAATTTAAATTATGAAGAGACGTTGGATAGGCTTGGGTTGTTTTCCCTGGAGCAGAGGGGTGACCTAATTGAGGTGTTCAAGATTGAGGGGCATAGACAGGTGTGGATAGGGAGCAGTTGAAGGGTCAGTTACGAGGGGACACAAGTTAAAAGTGACAGGTGGGAGGTTATAGGGGAAGATTTGAGAAAAAACTATTTTAACCATAGGGTGGTGACAGTCTGGAATGTATTGCCTCAGAGGATGGTAGAAGTGGGATGCTGCATATCCTTTAAGAAGTACCTGGATGAGTACTTGGCATGCCATAACATTCAAGTCTATGGGCTAAGTGCTGGCAAGTGGGATTAGTTGGGCAGGTCAGGGCCTTTCATGCATCAGTGCAGACTTGATGGACCGAAGGGCCTCTTCTGCAGTGTAGTATTGAGATTCTGTGAAATCCAATCCAGCTATTCACCACTCCATCTGTTGACTCCAGTAACGTGATGGAAGGTATTATCAACACTGATGTCAAGCTGTACTTAGTGATTACCTGCTCACTGATGGTCGGTTTGGGATTCACCTGGATCACTCAGCTCCCCACCTCCTTACAGCCTTGGTTCAAACATGGATAAAAAAAGAACTGAATGCCAAAGGTGAGGGTGACTACCCTTGACATCAAGCTATTTGCCTGATTGTGGCATCAAACAGCCTTAGCAAAGCTGGAGTCAATGGGCATCAGGGAAAATCCTCAGCGGTTGGAGTCACACCTGGAACAAAGGAAGATGGTTGTAGTGTTTGGAGGTCAATTATTTCAATTCCAGGACATCACTGCTGGAATTTCTCAGGGTAGTATCCTTGGCACAACCATCTTCAGCTGCTGCATCAGTGACCTTACATCCATGATAACATCAGAAGTGGTGACGTTCGCTGATGATTGCACAAGGTTCAGCACCATTTGCAACTTTCAGATTGATTCCTTTAGTCCCAAGAGCTTTTTCTAATTCCTTCAGGACGGCATGGTGACATAAAGGTTAGCACTGCTGCCTCACAGCACTACAGATCCTGGTTCAATTCCAGCTTCGGGTGACCGTGAAGAGTTTGCATGATCTCCCATTGTCTGCATGGGTTTTCTCCAGGTGCCCCAGTTTCCTCCCAAAGTCTAAAGATATGCAGGTTAAATTGATAGGGACAATGCTAAATTGTCCCTAGGTGTCCCAAGATGTATAAGTTCTAATGGGTAAAAATCTCTGGTTATGGGGCTAGGGCCTGGGTAAGATGCTCTATCAGATAGTCAGTGCAGACGTGAAAGGCTGAATTGCATCTTTCTGTACTGCAGAGATTGTGTGTGTAAAATCCTTTTTGAAAACATACCAATGTTTTAGCCCCAGCTGCTTTCTGTGGTAGAGAATGTCACAAGTTCACAACTCGCCAGATGAAATTTCTCCTCATCTCAGTCCTAAATGGTCTACTCCAACGGTGACCCCAGGTTCTTAGTCACATGTCATCAGGAACATCCTTCCAGCATTTATTCTGTCTAGTCCTGTCAGAATTTTATAGGTTTCTGACATGCCCCCCACCCCCCGCCTCGTTCTTCAAACTCAAGTGAATAATAATCCAAACCAATCTCTCCTCATACGTCAGTCCTGCCATCCCAGGTATCAGTCTGGTAAAGCTTCTCTGCATCCCTTCCATGGCAAGAATATCCTTCCTCAGATAAGGAGACCAAAACTGCACACACCTGGAATATTGTGATTTCACCAAAGCCCTGTATAATTGCAACAGGATGTTCCTGCTCCCGTACTTGAATTCTCTCACTATGGAGGCCAATATACCATTCACCTTCTTCACTGCCTACTGCACCTGCATGTTTACTTTCAGTGATTGGTGTACAAGGATATCCAGGTCTCTCTGCATATTCCCCTCTCCCAATCTATAGCTATTCAGATAATCTGCCTTGTTGATTTTGCTATTAAAGTGGATAACCTTACATTTATACTGCATCTCCCATGAATTTGTCCAATTGTCCAAATCATATTTGGACTCAGACACTGCAGACTCAGAGCACCAGGGACCCAGATTCAATTCTAGCCGCAGGTAACAGTTTGTGTGGAGTTTGCTTGTTCTCCCCATGTCAGTGTGGGTTTCCTCCAGAGCTCCGGTTTCCTCCCACACTCTGGATGTGTGGGTTTGATTGGTCATGTTCAACTGGGGACTAGCAGAGTACATACGTGTGGATGGGACCTGGGTGGGATTGTTGTTTGTGGAGCCTTGATGAGCTGAATGACCTCTTTCAGCACTTTTGAGTTTCTATGATTCACTGCATATTTCTCACCCTTCCTCACCAGAGATTGACATTTGCAAATTTGGAATTACTACATTTAGTCCCCTTGTCTAAATCATTAACATACATTGTGAACAGCTGGAGGTCAAAGCAATGATCCCTGCAGTACCCCACAAGTCACTACCTACCATTTGGAAAAAGACCCATTTAGTCCTTCTGTTTCCTGTCTGCCATCCAATTTTCTATCCACATTGACATACGACCCTTAACCCTATGGACTTTAATTTTACATGCTGATCTCTTATATGGGACCTTGTTGAAAGCCTTCCGAAAGTCCAAACCCACATCCACTGGCTCTCCCTCATAACGCTATAGTGGCATCCTTGAAGAATTCCAGTCGATTTGTTAAGCCGGACTTCCCCTTTTGTAAAACCAGACAAACTGTGTCCGATCCTACCACTGTTTTCCAATACTTTGCTATTAAATCTTTCATAATGTACACTTAACATTTCCCCGATATTAACATCAAGCTTACAATAATTCCCCACTTTATTTTCCTTTTTAAATACTGGGGTTACATTTCTAACCAGTCTGTAGGAACTGTTCCAAGAATCTTGGAAGATGACAACCAATGCATCCACTATTTCTAAGGCCACTTCTTTTAAATACTCTGGGGTGTAGATCATCAGGTCCTGGGGAATTACTGGCCTTAAATCCCATCAATTGCCCCAACACCATTTCGCCACTAATACTCATTTCTTTCAGTTCATCCTTCTGAACAAACTCTGTGTTCCTCAACATTTCTGATACTTTATTTCTGTCCTTCTTTGTGGACATGATGTGGGTATGCCGGCGTTGGACTGGCGTAAACACAGTAAAAAGTCTGACAACACCAGGTTTTAGTCCAACCTATTTATTTGTGGAGACAGAAATAATGTATGCATTTTATTGGTCAGCCATTTATTCCTGCTTCTCACTAAACGTTTCAATAGATTTGAAAAGATTGGTGAAGAGTCAGTTTTTATGTTTTCGGCAGACTTACTCTCGTACTCTGTTTCCCTTCTTTATCAATACCTTTGTACTCCTTGGCCAAATTCTGAACTTTTGCTTTTTTTCTGGCCAATTTGCATGCCTCCTCCTTGGATCTTATAGTATTTCAACTTTAATTTTACTTTAAGCCTTTCCAGTTTTATGTACCAGAGAGGAGTGTATAATTGTTGCAGTTCACCTACGTGCTGTTTGAATGTTTACCATTTTCTATCCACTGTCATCACTGCAATTAACGTTCCCCAAACCATCACAGCCAGCATTCTACTACTATTGTTTCCTTTATTTAGATTCAGGACCCACATCACCCTCCATCTTGAAGAGGAAATCTACCAATCATCTTCAAAGGATCTTACACAACGAGATTGCCAATTATTCATTGAATTGAATCCCAACAGTGCAAGAGGGGGCCATCCGGCCCATTGAGTCCGTTCTAACTCTCTGACATAGCATCATACTCAGGCCCTCTCCCCTGTCCTATCCCTATAGCACCACACATTTACCATGGCTAATCCATATAACTTACAGATATTGGGCCACTAAGGGGCAAATTAGCATGGCCAATCTTTGGACTGAGGAAACCACTGCACCTGAAGAAAACACATGCAGTCACTCAAGGCCTGAATTGAAGCCTGGTCCCTGGAGCTGTGAGGCAACAGTGCTAACCACATGCCACCATGCTGGTCATTACACAATATTCAGTCTTGAGATATCTGTTCTCCAGTTGGCTCCTCAATATATTGGTCCAGGAATGCCTCATCTATGATACTGTTACTATTTTGATTTGACCAATCTATATACAGATTGAAGTCACCCATAATTACAGATGTTCCTTTATTGCCTGCGTCACTAACTTTCCATTTAATGTCTTCGCCATCAGTACAATTTGGGAGCTATATATAAAACTCCCACTAACTTTTTGGTCCTTTGGTGTTTTTCAGCTCTACCCATACAGACTCCACACTCAGAACTGATGCCTTTTGTCGCTGTTGTGTTAATTTTCTCCTTAACCAGCAGGGCAACTCCTCCGCTTTTACCTTTTTGTTTATCCTTCCCAAATACTGAATACTCGAGTGTTCATTTCCCATCCCCAGTCACCTTGCAGTTATATCTCCGTAATCCCAACTATCTCATACCCATTTACATCTATTTGCACAATTAATTCATCCACTTTACTGTGAATGTTTGGTGTATTAAGGCACAGAGATATAGAAAATAGGTGCAAGATTAGGCCATTCAGCCCTTCGAGCCTGCATCACCATTCAATACGATCATGCATTTTCAGTATCCCGCTCCCACTTTCTCCATATTCCTTTAGCCACAAGGGCAATGTCCAGCGCTCACATGAACATATCTAATAAATTGACTCCAACAGCTTTCTGTGGTGGGGAATTACACAGGTTCACAACTCTGAGTGAAGAAATTCTTTGTCATCTCAATCCTGAGTGGCTTACCCCTACTCTTAGATTGTGACCCTTAGTTCTGGACTTCCCCAACATTGGAAACATTCTTCCCACTTCTAGCCTGTCCAGTCCTGTCAGGATTTTATGTTTCTATGAGGTTTAAGGTAAGAGAAGAGAGATAAAGGGTCCAGAGGGGCAATTTTTTTTTTTTTTACACACAGAGGGTGGTCAGTGTCTGGAACAAGCTGTTAGAGGTAGTAATAGAGTCAGGTACAATTGGTTTTTGAAAAGTATTGAAGGTGGAAAAAAGCCATAAAGATGGGTACCTGGCATAAAAATAGCTGTCCGGCACATTAGGGGTTCAAAGGCATTAAACCTGCACTGACTTCCAGCACAGACACTGACTTTCAAACACAGACAATTGCTTAAAATTTAAACCACAGGACAGACAGTTAATTGAATTAAAACAGGGAACAGACGCTTCAGGAAGCCAGGCACCTTAAAAGAGATAAGATATTCCTGGGATAATGGGGTCTGGCAGGGAGATTAAGAACAGGAATGCATAAACGCAAAGGAACCACGTACTACAAGAATAGAATAAAATTAAGTCATTGATAAAGAGGAAATGTACCCATTCATGGAACAATGTGATATTGAAATGATAATGGCTGTATCTGTCTATAATAATGAGCTAAGAAATGTTGTACCCATTTGACTATAACAATGTGATAATCATGTCCGGTCCACCTATTGTGTAAAGGATATAAAGAGGGACCGCTTCTATTGTTTCATCGAGAGAAGGCAGCTGTCCAGTACTGCGGAGTGCCTTTTCTCCACGAAGCTTCGTTAAATAAAACTGCATTGTTGTTCCTCCAGTCTGACTCCAAAATAGTAATTTTCCCACAACAATATTTAGACAGTTTACAAAGGTGAGATGGGTATAGAGAGATATGGGCCAAACACAGGAAACTGGGACTAGCTTAGGGGTTAAACAATGAGGCAGCATGAACAAGTTGGGCCGAAGGGTCTGTTTCCATGCTGTAAACCTTTGTGACTTCTCATTCTTCTAAATTCCAGTTAGTAGAAACCCAATGAATCCAGTTTATCTTCATATGTCAAGGCTTGTCTACTTAAAATTCCATTACTTTACACTATGGCCCTGTTTGATTCTGGTCCATGATTTCTCAGGCTATCCCCTTTTTATCCCCTTGCTGTCTTTTGTTTTTAATCCTCATTTCCCCCTCCTCTGGTTCTTTGCATATGTTTCCTCCATAGGTTCTCATTCCCCCATTTTTTGGTTTAAAGCCTCCCTAACATCTCAAGCAAATACTCCCCTGAGGACAACAATGCCAGTCCCGCCCAGGTGCAATCTGTCCAGTGCCAATCCCAGGAATCTGAAACCCTCTCCCTCTCACCATCCCCTCAGCTGATATATCCTTCTATTTCTGCTCATGGCACTGAGGTCATTTTGCTTCCTATTTCCTACATTTTGTTTTTAAGGACCTCATCATCTTTGTACCAATATTTATCACGATCACTGGCAGCTCGTCCTCCCCTTTCTGAATTTCCTGTAACTGCTCAGAGACATCACTGACCCGAGCACCAGGGACACAACATACGACATGTTTAGCCACAGAAATACCTCTCTACACCCCTTGCAACCGAATCTCCTTGCTTTAGCACATTTTGTACTTTCCCCTGCAGCAGAGCAATGGTACAACAAATCTAGTTCTGCACTGCTGCTTTTCCCTGAGAGGCTACGTGGCATTTCTGTTTTACAGAGGAATAGTTTCCCGCACTACCTGCCTAGTCATCTTACTCTCACCCATTCCCTTCCTGCAATCCAGCATGACCACCTTTCTATATCACAGAATCCCTACAGTACAGAAGGAGGCCATTCGGCCCATCGACCCTGCACTGATATCAATTCCACCCAGGTCCTATGTAACCCCATGCATGAACTGCACTAATTCCCCTGACACTAAAGGGCAATTTACCATAGCTAATCTACCTGCACATTTTGGGAGTGTGTGTGGAGTTTGCACATTTTCCTTTTGTCTATGGAAATAAAACAAACAAGAAGGGAGGCCATGGAACCTACACAGATTAAAGGGAGGAGATGCTTGCTGTCTTGAGGCAAATCAGAGTAGATAAATCCCCAGGACCGGACAGGATATTCCCTCGGCCCTTGAAGGGGACTAGTGTTGAAATTGCAGGGGCCCTGGCAGGTATAGTTAAAATGTCAGTATCCCCGGGTAAGGTGCCGGATGATTGGAGGATAGCTCATGTTGTTCCATTGTTTAACAAAGGCGCAGAGTAATCCAGGAAATTATAGGCCAGTAAGTTTGACATCAGTAGTAGGTAAATTATTGGAAGGAGTACTAAGAGATAGGATCTATAAATATTTGGATGGACAGGGACTTGGAGATTTGGGCTTACGCAGGCTTGGAGGGCCAAACGGCCTGTTCCTGTGCTGTATTGCCTTTTCTTCTTTTGTTCTTTGTTATTAGGGAGAGTCAACACAGTTTTGTGCATGGTATGTCATGTTTAACCAATCTAGAGTTTTTTGAGGAGGTTACCAGGAAAGTGGATGAAGGGAAGGCAAGGAATGTTGTCTACATGGACTTCAGTAAGGCCTCTGACAAGGTCCCGCATGGGAAGTTAGTTATAACGGTTCAGTCGCTAGATATACATGGAGAGGTAGTAAATTGGATTAGACATTGGCTCAATGGAAGAAGCCAGAGAGTGGCAGTGGGGGATTGCTTCTGAGTGGAGGCCTGTGACTAGTGGTGTGCCACAGGGATCAGTGCTGTGTCCATTGTTGTTTGTCATCTACATCAATGATCTGGATGATAATGTAGTAAATTGGATCAGCAAATTTGCTGATGATACAAAGATTGGAGGTGTAGTGGACAGTGAGGAAGGTTTTCAAAGCTTGCAGAGGGATTTGGACAAGCTAGAAAAATGGGCTGAAAATGGCAGATGGAGTTTAATGCAGACAAGTGTGAGGTATTGCACTTTGGAAGGACAAACCACGGTAGAACATACAAGGTAAATGGTAGGACACCGAACAGTGCAGTAGAATAGAGGGATCTGGGAATACAGATACACAATTCCCTAAAAGTGGTGTCACAGGTGGTTAGGGTCGAAAAGAGTGCTTTTGGTACATTGGCCTTTATAAATCAAAGTATTGAGTATCAGAGTTGGAATGTTATGGTGAGATTGTATAAGACATTGGTGAGGCCAAATTTAGAGTATTGTGTGCAGTTTTGGTCACCTAATTACAGGAAGGATATTAATAAAGTTGAAAGAGTACAGAGAAAGTTTACAATGATGTGGCCAGGACTTGAGAACCTGAGTTACGAGAAAAGTTGAATAGGTTAGGACTTTATTCCCTAGAAGAATGAGGGGAGATTTGATAGAGGTGTATAAAATTATGATGGGTACAGATACAGCGAATGCAAGCAGGCTTTTTCCACTGAGGCTAGGGGAGAAAATAAAAAGTAGAGGACATGGGTTAAGGGTGAAGGGGAAAAAGTTTAAAGGGAATATTGGGGGGCGGGGGGGGAGCTTCTTCACACAGAGTGGTGGGAGTGTGGAATGAGCTGCCAGATGAATTGGTGAAAGCGGGCTCACTTTTAACATTTAAGAAAAACTTGGACAGGTACACGGACGAGAGGGGTGTGGAGGGATATGATCCAGGTGCAGGTCAGTGGGACTAGGCAGAAAAATGTATTGGCACAGCCTAGAAGGACCAAAAGGCCTGTTTCTGTGCTGTAATGTTCTATGATTCTTTGGTTCTGTGTGGGTTTCCTCCCAGTCATCTGAAGTTGGAATTAAACTTGGAACCTGGTACGATGAGCCAGCTGTGCTAACCAGTGTGCCAGCATTTAACCATGCACCTCTCTATGCATGCTAACTACGCTCCACCGTGTTCCCAGCTGCTGCTCCAGCTCCGAAACCTGGGCTTCCAGGAGCTGCAGCTTAAAACACTTCTTGCTCCTATGCTGGCCTGGATGCTGGAAATGTTCCCAGCATCCCACATAGAACAGGAGTACATCCTGGCTTTGAGCTCACCTGCCATGACTTATCCTTTTAAATATAACCTCTTGGAAGATACTTCAAGATCAATTACTCGAGGGCTGTTACAGCAGAACATAGCCCTTAAATTATGAACCACAAAATAAAGATCTTTCAAAGCACAAGTGATATTAAGTGGTAAATTACCTGATTATAGTCACCCAATCAGCTGCAAGTACCCTGCATCACTTTTGAATCCTGATGGCACCTCCAAAACTCCAAGCTAGCACTCAAATTTCTCACTATACTCTTGCAGTGTTTTCAATCTATCACACTCCTCTCGGTGCTGCTGACAGTCTGTTCCGGTATCCTCCTCTGACACACTCCTCTCGGTTTTCCCCTCAAGTCACTCATCATCCTGAATTGGAACTATAAATCGCTGTTCCTTCACGGTCATCAGGTCAAAATCCTGCAACTCCTCCTCTAACAGCACTGCAGCAGTTCACCACCAACACTTTCAAGGGCAATTAGGGATGGGCAATAAATAGTGACTTAGCCAGAGATGCCCATGTCTTATTAATTGATACAAAAAGTAATTTTAACAAGTTTATCTAGTTGTTCACACCTGTGGTACAGTTGTCAAAATAAGCATCCAAAATCAGCTCTATAGTCAAGATGGTTATCTCCTCAAAGAGACCACTAAGCTCATGTTTGATAAGGATCATTAATAACAGTCACAGGCCTACTGAAAAATATGACTCAATCAAGCAAAACCTATATTAAAGAGGGACATGATCCTGAAGAGCAGCATTATGCCTTTGGTCCATCTGAGCCTGCTCTGCCACAAGATCCAGACTGAGGTGGTTGAAGTCTCAATTCCACCAGTAAGCCTTCTCCTCCCCAAAAGCCTCAACTCACTTGTTGTTTCAAAATCTGTCTTATTCAGTCTACACTGTCAATCAAAAAGAGCATCCTACCTCACCCCACTCCCCTGCCTCTAACAAATGAGGCTTTTTATGGGTTAAATTACAATTTTTACTTGATCCCTGTACTTTCTATACTCCTCTGAACTATCTGCAGTTTTGAGTATTCTTTCCTTGTATTTTTGGAGGGAGAGTCTAGATTTGGCAATATCATTCTTATTTTTGAAGGCCCCTGTCTACTTTCTACTTCAAGGATCTCACTTTTTCCTCGGATGGAGAAAGCTAGCACGAGGGGGCATAGCTTTAAATTAAGGGGTGGTAGTTATAGGACGGATGTCAGGGGTAGGTTCTTTACCCAGAGGGTGGTGAGGGATTGGAATGCCCTGCCTGCTGCAGTTGTGGATGCGCCTAGTTTGGGGGCGTTTAAGAGATCCGTGGATAGGTTTATGGATGGAAAGGGTTTGGTTTAGGTTAGAGGGTCATTGTTTAACTGGTCGGTGCAACATCGTGGGCCGAAGGGCCTGTTCTGCGCTGTAATGTTCTATATAAACACTGGTTTACCACAATTTATTCTTTAGCAGTCTTGTCCAATCCACCTCAGCCAAATCACTTTTTTATTTTGTAAAATTTGTCTTCCCATTTACTCTTGCTCATCTCTGTGCTTTTCCATAATAAATGTAATCGAATTGTGGTCACTATCCCCGATATGGTCACCTATTGTCAATTCACCCATTTGCCCATTTTCATTTCCCAAGACTTGAGGCAGCACAGTGGTTAGCATTGCACCAGAGGCCCATGTTCAATTCCCAGCTTGGGTGATTGTGCAAACTCCACACAGACATTCTCCCTGTATTTGTGTGGGTTTCCTCCAGGTGCTCCAGTTTCCTCCCACAGTCCAAAGATGTGCGGGTTAGGTTGATTGGCTATGCTAAATTGCCCCTTAGTGGCAGGGGGTTAGCAGGGTCAATAAGTGGGGTTATGGGGATAGGGTCTGGGAGGTATTGTGACCAGTACAGACATGATGGGCCAAATGGCCTCTTTCTGCACTGTAGGGATTCTATAATTCTCCTCTCACTGGGCTTGTCACATATTGTTAAAAATAAATTTGTGAAAACAATACATACTTTTTTTTTTTACCCTATATGCCCTTATACTTTTGGGAGTGAAAGTCTCTTCCTATCATTACCCTATAACCCCCTCATTATCTGGGAGTCTGTCAGTCATGTGACTGTGATGTGGCAATGCTGGCATTGGACTGGGGTAAGCACAGTAAAAGGTCTCACAACACCAGGTTCAAGTCCAACAGGTTTATTTGGCAGCACTAGCTTTCAGAGTCTGGGAATCTGCCCAGACTTCGAAAGCTAGTGCTGCCAAATAAACCTGTTTTGCATTGAAATATATAGGATTTTTTTAAAGAGATTTGACAGGGTTAAGCACTGAGAGGATATTACCCCTCAGGAGAATTTATGACCAGACAGCATAATCTCAGAATAAAGGGGTGACAATTTAAGACTGATGTGAGGAGAAATTTCTTCTCTCAGAAGGTCGAGTGTCTTTGGAACTCCGAGCCACAGAGCTGTGCAGAAACCTTGTGTTTATATTTAAGGCCGAGAGATAGATTTTTGATCAGTAAGGAAATCAAGGGTTGTAGGAAAGGGCAAGAAAGTGGACAAAAGGAATGTTGGATCATGATCCTATTGAATGGTGAAGCATAGTGGCATTTGGGTGGCACGGTAGCACAGTGGTTAGCACTACTGCTTCTCAGCTCCAGGGTCCTGGTTCGATTCCTGGCTCGGGTCACCGTCTGTGTGGAGTTTACACATTCTCCTTGTGTCTGCGTGGGTTTCCTCCGGGTGTTCCGGTTTCCTCCCACAGTCCAAAGATGTGCAGGTTAGGTTGATCGGCCGTGCTAAGAAATTGCCCCTTAGCGTCCAGGGATGCGTAGGTTAGAGGGATTAATGTAGGGATATGGGGGAAGAGTCTGGGTGGGATTGTGTACGGTGCAGACTCGATAGGCCGAAGGGCCTCTTCTGCACTGTAGGGTTCTATGATTCATGCTCAAGATGCTGAGTGGCCTACTTTTGTTCCTATTTGTTATGGTCTTATGATACCAGTTGACTACAACCCCCAACCATATCCCTTGATCCCTTTAGCCTCAAGAACTATGCCAAAATCACACAATGTTTTGGCCTCAACTTTTCCTGGGGTGAATTGCACAAATTCACCACTCTGCGTGAAGAAATATTTCCTCACCTCAGTCCTAAAAGCCTTGCAACACCAGGTTTATTCTGCTAGGCTATCTCGATCTGGTTGCAGTCAATTGATACCATAAGACCATGGGGTCCTTGATTATGTGAAATGTGAACAGTTGGGGTCCTAGCACAGATCCCTGTGGTATCAGTAGCACTGCTGCCTCACCGTGCCAGAAATCCAGATTCGATTCCCGGCTTGGGTCACTATCTGCATGTCACATTTTCCCATGTCTGCATGGATTTCCTCTGGGTGCTCAGATTTGCTTCCACAGTCCAAATATGTGCAAGGGGCCATGCTAAATTGCCCCTTTAGTGTCAGGGGGACTAGCTAGGGTAAATGCATGGGGTTATGGGGAAAGCCCTGCAAGGGATTGTGTACAGTGCAGACTCGATGGGCCGAATGGCTTCCTTCTACACTGTAGGATTCTATAATCCCACTAATCGCTGCCTGGCAAATGGAAAAAGACCGAGTTATGCCACCTTTTTGCTTCCTGTCTGCAAACCTGCTTTCTATCCAGAACTAGTCCCAATGCTCCAGGAAACTGAAGCTGTCCCCCTTGCACCATTTTTTCAGATGGTTTGTAAATTTAAAATTTATATCTTGTAAAATTAGACTGAGCACACAAATGTACAAGTTTCAAGTATCATTTCAAGCATTAGACAGTAGCGGTCGAAGGCTCTTTTTCTGGCTGGAGGTCTGTGACCAGTGGTGTTCTGCAGGGCTCTGTACTGGGACCTCTGCTATTTGTGATATATATCAATGATTTGGAAGAAGGTGTAACTAGTGTGATCAGTAAGTTTGCAGATGACACAAAGATGGCTGGACTTGCTGATAGCGATGAACATTGTCGGACAATACAGCAGGATATAGATAGGCTGGAAAATTGGGCGGAGAAATGTCAGATGGAATTTAATCCAGATAAATGCGAAGTGATGCATTTTGGAAGAACTAATGTAGGGGAGAGTTGTACAATAAATGGCAGAACCATCAAGAGTATAGACACACAAAGGGAACTGGGTATGCAAGGGTATGCATGCCTAGTGCATCATGACTCATGTTATCTTCACTTTTACACTTCTTGCTATGGAAAAAAGTGTTTGATTCCACTCTTCCTCACATATTTAAATTCTTTCAACACAAATCATTATCTGACATCAGCACCTCTGAGCTATAAATTGTAAACCAAAACCTCAATAGATTTAACTCATGTGGTAGACAGCATAAATTCAACATTTGTTTTTAGTTGATAGCTATCACAAATAAGATCCTCTTTCCTTCCATTTCAAATAAATTGACATATGCCCATTCCCATGGTTTTAAATATGTTTGAATGACTAGAACTTTAATTGGATCATTTCCCATTCTGAGACATGCTTGGCTAGCTTGATCAATTACGTCCACACTGCACAAAGGCACTAGTCTAGCAAAATGTGCTCTTTCTCTTGCTCACTATCTGACTGCAGCTCTTTCAGTTCAATAACATCTGTTTCTACATTTATCAATTGTGAAGTTGAGGATGTCCAGATTCAGAACTAGCTTTAGAACTAACGTGATCACAATCTTGTGTCTGACGGCAACTTTGTGCTTTGTGTGTAACTTGAAGAAATAACATTTTTCTCCTCCTGCATGTCATCTACATAATGGTTTGTGGCTACCATGGCAAAAGTAACTTCTTACTTCTGATTGCAAAACTGTGAACATGGCTGCCACAACCAGGATCCCATTGAAATCCAATGGGCCTCCTCTGCAAGCATGGGAAAATAATTTGCTTATCTCTTTCTGACAGTTCCATGGCTCTGGCCTCATTTACAGGCCAGAAGCAGCGAGGGAGTTTCACATAAATCAAGAATGTAATCTGCAACGGTATCACTCTCAACTGTTTCAGTGCAGTTTCATACTTCATAAATATATGAAGTTCAAAATGCATTTGATTTCAACATGTCCCCTTAGTGTGGGGTCTCACAGGTAATTTGACTCTACCTCAAATCCACCAAGTCCCATATGGTGAAAAAAAACATTTACTTTATCTTCATCGCCCATTTGCTTTCTGTCAAATATGTAACCTTCGTTCATAATTACACAGTTCTATCTGTTAGGATTGAAGTTTGCACATTCTCTCAGTGTATGGGTTTCCTCCCACAATCCAAAGATGTGCAGATTAGGTTAACTGACCATGCTAAATCGCCCCTTAGTGTCAGGGGGATTAGTGGGCAAAATACTTGGGGTTATGGGGATAGGACCAGAGTGGGATTATTATTGGCACAGACACAATGGGCTGAATGGCCTCTTCCTGCATTGTGGGATTCTATAATTCCACCCCCCCCCGAAAAAAAAAGGTTTTCAGTGTCATAAAATGTTGTCAATCACATACTGTGCTCAATGCAGTGTGCAGAGGTACAACTGAGACAGCAATCTTTCAGATTGATTGTATTTGGGTGCATATTGGTACGAATGACATAGGTAGGAAGAGTGAGGAGGTCCTGCTGCAGCAGTTTAGGGAGTTAGGTAGAATGTTAAAAAGCAGGACCTCTAGGATTGTAATCTCAGAATTACTTCCTGTGCCACGTGCTAGTGAGGGAGGGTTTCACATATCTGGACCATTGGGGTCTCTTCCAGGGCAGGTGGGACCTGTACAAGAAGGACTGGTTGCACCTAAACTGGAAGGGCATAAATATTCTGGCCGGGAGGTTTGCTAGTGTCACACAGGAGAATTTAAACTAGTTTGGCAAGAGGTGGGAACCAAAGCAAACGTGAATTAGTTGAAAGAAAACAAGAGTAGGGCCAGACAGACTCAGAGAAAGAGCAGGCAGGGTGTAGTTGCTAATCAGAGAGAGTCTGGTAGACTGAAGTGCATTTGTTTCAATGTGAGAAGTGTAACAGATAAGGCAGATGAACTTAGGGCTTGGATTAGTACTAGCAAATGTGATGTGCTGCCATTACAGAGACTTGATTAAGGGGAGGACAGGATTGCAGCTTAACATTCCAGGATACAGTTGTTTCAGGCGGGATAGAGATGGGGTGGGGAGTTGCACTGCTAGTCGAGGCTGTTACAGCTGTACTGTGGGAGGACACCTCAGAGGACTCATACAGCGAGGCAATATGGGTAAAGCTCAGGAATAGGAAGGATGTAGTTACAATGTTGGGGTTTTAGTATAGGCCACCCAATTGCCAGTGGGAGATTGAAGAACAAGTATGTAGACAGATTTTGACAAGGCGTAAAAGTAACAGGATTGATGTGATGGGAGATTTTAACTTCCCTATATTGACTGGGACTCAGTGCTAGGGGCATGGATGGGGCAGAGTTTGTAAGGAGCATTCAGGAGGGCTTCTTGAAACAGTAGGTAGATAGTCCAACTAGGTAAGGGGCCATATTGGACCTGGTATTGGGGAATGAGCTCAGCTAGGTGGTTGATGTTTCAGCAGGGGAGCAGTTCAGGAAAAGTGACCACAATTCACTAAGCTTTAAGGTACTAATTGATAAAGATAAGTGTAGTCCTCAGGTTAAGGTGCTAAATTGGAGGAAGGCTAATTACAATATTCGGCAGGAACTGAAGAATGTAGGTTGGGGACAAATGTTTGAGACCAAATCAACATCTGGCATGTCAGAGGCATTCAAATGCATGTTGATAGGGATTTAGGACTGGCACATTCCTGTAAGGATGAAGGATAAGTATGGCAAGTTTTGGGAACCTTGGATAACAAGAAATATTGTGAGCCAAGACAAAGAGAAAAAGAAAGCATTTGTCAAAGCTAGGAGGCTGGGAACACACAAAGCAAGAGTGGAGTACAAGGAAAATAGAAAGAAACTCAAGCGAGTAGTAAGGAGGGCTAAAAGGGCTCATGAAAAAGCATTGGCCAGCAGGATTAAGGAAAATCCCAAGGCTTTTTATCTATGTATAAAGAGCAAGGGGTAGCCAGGGAGAGGGTTGGCCCACCTCAAGGACAAGGGAGGGAATCTATGTGTGGAGCCAGAGGAAATGGGCGAGGTATTAAATGAGTACTATTCACCAAAGAGAAGGACATCATGGATGATGAGTCTGGGAAAAGATGTGTAGATAGTTCAAGTCATGTTGAGATCAAAAAGGTGGTGGTATTGGGGTTCTTGAGAAACATTAAAAGGTAGACAAGTCCCTAAGGCTTGATGGGATATAGAGTCAGAAAGGTTTACATCATGGAAACAGGCCCTTTCGGCCAAATTGTCCATGCTGCTTTTTTTAAAAAAAACTCCTAAACTAATCCCAGTTGCCCACATCCCTCTATACCATCATACCCAAGTAACAATCTAAATGCTTTTTAAAAGACAATTGTACCCACCTCTACTACTACCTATGGCAGCTTGTTCCAGACACTCTCTACCCCCTGTGTGAAAGATTTGCCCCTTTGGACACTTGTATCTCTCCCTTGTCACCTTAAACCTATGCCCTCCAGTTTTAAACTCTCCTACCTTTGGAAAAAGATGTGACTACCTTGCTGATTTAGTCCCCTCGTTATTTTATAGACCTCTATATGATCACCTCGCAGCTTTCTACCCTCCAGAGAAAAAAGTCCCAGCCTATCCAGCCTCTCATAATTCAATCCATCAAGTCCCAGTAGCACCCAAGTAAATCTTTTCTGCACTCTTTCTAGTTTAATATCCTTTCTAATAATAGGGTGACCAGAATTACACACACTATTCCAAAGTGTGGCCTTACCAATGTCTTGAACAACTTCAACAAGACATTCCAACTCCTGTATTCAATGTTCTAACCAATGAAACCAAGCATGCTGAATGCCTTCTTCACCACTCTATCCCATATATGCCAGAATCTTGAGAAAGGCACGGGAGGAAATTGATGGGGCCTTCAGAGAAATTTGTATGCTGACTGGCTACAGGGGAAGTTCCAGAGGATTGGAGAATAGCCAATGTTGTTCCTTTGTTTAAGAAGGGTAGCAAGAATAATCCAGGTAATTACCGCCCTGTGAGCCTCACATCAGTGACAGGGAAATTATTGGAGAGGATTCTTTGAGACAGGATTTATTCTCATTTGGAAATAACCAAACATGGTTTTGTGAAGGAGAGGTCGTGTCTCACGAACATGATTGAGTTTTTCGAGCAAGTGACCAAGATGATTGATGAGGGTAGGGCAGTTGATGTTGTCTACATGGACTTCAGCAAGGCCTTTGACAAGGTCTCTCATGACAGATTGGTGCAAAAGGTGAAGTCGCATGGGATCACAGATGAGCTGGCAAGGTGGATACAAAACTGGCTCAGTCAAAGAAGACAGAGGGTAGCAGTGGATGGGTGCATTTCTGAATGGAGGGCTGTGATGAGTGGCGTTCCTCAGGGATCAGTGCTGGAACCTTTGCTGGAAAATGTAACTGTTTGACTAGTAGGTTTGTGGACGACACATGGTTGGTAGATTTGCGGATAGCACGAGGACCATCAGAGGATACAGCAGATTGCAGATGGATTGAAGACTTGGGCGGAGAGATGACAGATGGAATTTAATTCAGATAAATGTGAGGTAATGCATTTTCGAAGGTCTAATAAGGATAGGAAATATACAGTAAATGGCAGAACCCTTAAGAGTAATGATAGGCAAAGGAATCTGGGTGTACAGGTACACAGGTCACTGGAAGTGGAAACGCAGATGAAGAAGGTAGTCAAAAAGGCATATGGCATGCTTGCCTTCATTGGATGGGGCATTGAGTTTAAAAATTTGGCAAGTCATGTTGCAGTTTTGTCAAACCTTAGGCTGTACTCAGAATATAGCGTTCAATTCTGGTTGCCACATTACCAGAAAGATGTGGAGGCTTTGGAGAGGGTACAGAAAAGATTTACCAGAATGTTGCCTGGCATGGAGGGCATTAGCTATGAAGAGAGGTTGGAGTTGCTCTCACTAGAACAACGGAGGTTGAGAGGCGACTTGATAGAAGTCTACAAGATTATGAGGGGTACGGACAGAGCGGATAGTCAGAAGCTTTTTTCCAGGATGGAAGAGTCAATTACTGGGGGACACAGTTTTAAGCCGCAGGGAGCAAGGAGATGTATGAGGCAGATTTCACTACACAGAGGGTGGTGGGTGCCTGGAACTCACTGCCAGGGGAGGTAGTGGAAGCGAGTACGATAGTGGCTTTTAAAGGGGCGTTTGGACAAATACATGAATAAGAACATAAGAAATAGGAGCAGGAGTAGGCCATCTAGCCCTTCAAGCCTGCCCCGCCATTCAATAAGATCATGGCTGATCTGTCATGGCTCAGTTCCACATTCCCCCCCACTCCCCCTAACCCTTAATCCCCTCTCTTATCAAAAACCCATCAACCGCGTCTTAAAAATATTTAGCGAGGTAGCCTCCACCACTTCAACGGGCAGAGAATTCCAGAGATTCACCACCCTTTGAGTGAAGAAGTTCCTCCTCAACTCCGTTCTAAACCGCTCCTCCTTTATCTTGAGGCTGTGCCCCCTTGTCCTATTATCCTTTCTGAGCAGGAAGAGTCTCTCCACCTCTATCCTATCCATCCCATTCATCATCTTATACATCTCAATGAGATCTCCCCTCATTCTTCTAAACTCTAACGAGTACAAGCCTAGTTTATTCAGCCTCTCCTCATAGCTCAACACCCTCAACTCCGGTATCAGCCTAGTAAACCTCCTCTGCACTCCCTCCAAGGCAAAAATATCCTTGCGTAAGTACGGCGCCCAAAACTGCACACAGTACTCCAGCTGCGGCCTCACCAATGCCCTATACAGCCGCAGCAAGACCTCCCTACTTTTATATTCAATCCCCCTCACTATGAAGGCCAGCATCCCATTCGCCTTCCTGATCACCTGCTGCACCTGCAAGCTGGGTTTTTGCGACTCACCCCAAGGTCCCTCTGTACCGTCGCCTGCTGCAGTTTTTCGCCACGTAAGTGATAATCCTTCCTACCAAAGTGGACCACCTCGCACTTGCCAACATTAACTTCCACTTGCCATTTCCTGGCCCATTCGCCCAGCCTATCTAGATCCTTCTGTAGATTCTCCACACCCTCCGCACAATTTGCCTTTCCTCCAATCTTGGTGTCATCAGCAAATTTCGACACCCTACACTCGGTTCCCTCCTCCAGATCATCTATATAAATGGTAAATAGCTGAGGCCCCAGCACCGACCCCTGAGGCACTCCACTAGTCACCATCCGCCAATCCGAATAGCACCCATTGACCCCCACTCTCTGCCTCCTATTTGACAATCAATCCTCTATCCACGCTAACACCCTACCCCCAACTCCCTGTCCCTTGACCTTCTGCAATAACCTCCTGTGAGGTACCTTGTCAAACGCCTTCTGAAAATCCAGAAAGACCACATCCACCGGCTCTCCTCTATCCACCACCCTAGACACATCCTCATAGAACTCCAGTAAATTTGTCAGACACGACTTTCCTTTAACGAAACCGTGCTGCATCTGCTCTATCAAGCAATTCCTCTCAAGATGCCTCACTATTTCCTCCTTGATGACGGATTCTAACATCTTACCTACAACAGACGTTAAACTAACCGGCCTATAATTCCCTGCCTTTTGCCTGGCACCCTTCTTAAACAACGGCGTAACATTAGCCGCTTTCCAATCTTCTGGCACTTCCCCGGAATCCAGCGACGTCTGGAAAATAACCACCAAGGCATCCAATATCACCTCCGCCATTTCTTTCAGAACCCTCGGATGCATTCCATCCGGTCCTGGCGACTTGTCCACAATCAGTCCCTCCAGTCTGTCGAGCACCTCCTCTCTAGTAACAGTAATGTCATTAAGACCCTCCAGTCCTACCACCTTTCCATCACTAACACCCAGCAAATTATTCACGTCCTCCTCCGTGAAGACAAACAAAAAAGTTATTCAGGACCTCAGCCATATCCCCATCCCCTACCACTAAGTCCCCCTTCTCATCCTCTAAGGGACCAACGTTCACCCTAGCCAGCCTCTTCCTTTTTATATATTTATAAAAATTCTTGCTATCCTTTTTATATTAAGCGCAAGCCCAGCTTCATAGTTTCTCCTACCCTTCTTTATCAACTTCTTTGTCAATCTTTGTTGACATTTAAACCTCTCCCAATCCTCTTCTCGCCCACTACTCTTTGCTACTCTAAACGCCTCCGCTTTTAATTTAACACTTTCCTTCACCTCCTTCGTTATCCACGGCTTATTACCTCTCCTCCTACTGTCCTTTTTGACCATCGGAATAAATTTCTGCTGAGCACCAAGAAAGATCTCCTTAAAGATCCTCCACTGCTCCTCAGCAGACCTACCTTCCAATGCGCTCCCCCAGTCCACATTCGCCAATTCTTCTCTCATCCTACCGTACTCCCCTCTGTTCAAACAAAGGACGCGCAATAGACAAATATGGTCCCCGGAAGGGTAGGGAGTTTTACTTAAGTTGGGCAGCACGGTCAGTGCAGGCTCGGAGGGCCAAAGGGCTTGTTCCCGTGCTATAATTTTCTTTGTTCTATTTTCTGAAATGTGACACAATTCAGTCTTCAATGTTTGAAATGAAAAGTAAAAGAACATTCCATCCCATCTGCATCACTACCTTTCTGTTGTGTGCGGATTCACTAAAGATTTTGAGCAGAGGAAGGCAACATAACATTACTTCTTTGCAATACACTTGAACCTACTGGTTTCTGTTTCAGTGATCAAGGGATATGGGGAGAGTGGGGGGAGGGAGGAAGACAGGATCAGGATATTGGATTTGATGATCACCAATGATCAAAATGAATGGCAGATCAGCTTCATAAGGCCAAATGGCCTACTCCTGCTTCTAGTTACTGTGTTTCTATGGTTACAAAGAAACTAGAAGCAGGAGTAGGCCATTCGGCCCTACAGGACTGCTCCACCATTCATTATGATCATCTTGAAGAAACTCAGATCTGTCAAATGCAATTTCTTTTTCAAAAAATGATTTGCGAAGTGCTCGCTTATCAAGTCTTCAGATATTTCTCTCTTCTTCCGACCTTAAATAGCAGGGTTATGACTGCACTGGCACAAGTATTAGTTTTCAAAGGTCCACAAATTGTGTATTTATTCAAATTTTGTGCTCAAGGATCCAGCTTAGAAATGGTCCTCAATCACTTAAAAACATCAAATTACAGAAAACATACTGATGTTTAAAAATTAAAATATATATGATCAACAGGATTAAGTATTTTGTCCGTTATAAGGGCCTCATGTGACATAACTAAATGCTAAAATACAAAAGGATTTTACCTTCTAGAAGCTCCTCTTCTGTTTCCTCAGTAATTATGGGATTTTGCTGAAACTGAAAAACATTTTCTGGTAATAGAAAGAAGCAGCGGGTCAACAGGTCAAAATTCAACAAAGGGAAGGGGGTGGGAGTGGGGGAAACACGAAGGAGGGCGGGGGGAGACACAGCAGCGGACAGAGCAGCAGCAGGGAAGATAGCACGGGGCGGGGAGGGGATGGAGAGGAGGCACCGGGGAGAGGGGGGTGGGACGAGGAGGGGGCGCCGGGGCAGGGTGGGGCGGAGGGGCGCACACCAGTCGGGGGGGGGGGAAAAAAAAAATCGGCTGCGCTGGGAGGTGGGGGGAGGAGGACAGGGAAGCAAGTGTTGGCAGTCAGGGATAGAGGCAAGGGGCAGAGAATTAGAAAGTACAAACTGTGAGGAGGGAAAAAAAAAGAGATTTTACCTCGGGCAATTGTGCCATTTCTGTGATCATGGAAGAGGTTATTGCTGGTGCCTCAGTTGTGCCATACTGTGGGTACCCGTAACTGTAACCGGCGTAGGGATCGTAACCCCACTGAGAGTAATACTGCTGATACTGCTGATAGTATTGTGCATAATTAAATGTGGCAGTTGGTTGGTATTCTGGTTTGGTCTTTGCACTGAAATTACAAGTGTCCAAGTTGAACAGTCACACCCCTTAAAGTTTAACAAATAACTTAAAGAAAAATCATCTCTATAAATCAATAAGAGTCATAATGGTTTACAGCATGGAAACAGGCCCTTCGGTCTAGCCTGTCCATGCTGCGCAGTTTTTACCATTAAGCTAGTCCCAATTGTCTGCATTTGGCCCATCTCCCACTACATCAATCTTTCCCATGTAACTATCCAAATGCTTTTAAAAAGACAAAATTGTACCCATCTCCACTACAACCTCTGGTAGCTCTTTCCAGGTACTCACCACCCTTTATGAAAAAGTTGTCCCGCTGGATCCTTTTGTATCTCTCCTCTCTCACATTGAATCTCTATCCTTTAGTTTTAGACTCCCATACCTTTGGGAAAAGGTGTTGACTATTTAGCTGACCTATGCCTATTTTATAGGCTTCTGTAAGATCAATCCTCAGTCTCCTACCCTCCAAAGAAAAAGGTCCCAGTCCACTCAGCCTCTCCTTATAACTGAAACTACCAAGTCCTAGTAGCATCTTAATAAATTTTTCTGGACCCTTCTTAGTTTAATAATATCTTTTCTTTAATCGATATAATAACAATCCTTTCTCTAATAAATACTATAAGTTTCTATAATAATCAAACATTGATTTTTGCAGTATACAACCACAGGTTTGGATCTTGTATTTCAATTGGACAATACTAAGAAAATGAACATGCCCTCACCATTAATTAGAGACCAGATATTAAGTATTTAAACCAACCTCTGACAGTACAAGCAGACATTGTAAGAGACTCCTGTAAACTCTGCCTGATTACTATAAAAAGCCATATTTGACACTCAAAGTAAACAATGCAACAGACTCGACAGTTAAAGAGGAAGAAAAATGATCAGCTGTTATCGCTTTCTTTTTAATCAATCATTAATCAACCATTTTAATCACCTGCAGATGTGAACCATTTGAAATGCAATGATTATTAATCTAATTTGGGAGGAAACTAATCAAAATAGCCACAGTTGTTTTAAAGGACTATTTGTGCAAGGTCAGCGTCAATACAGATTTCTACATGGGCAATAGAAATGATCTTTTTCAATTTAAAACCTTAGCCTGTATCAAATTATCAGTTCACTCTTTGGGCACAACATCATTGTGGCATATGCAATGCTAAACTGTTGTGGTCCTTTCTCCTACCACAAAATTTCACCAAACACATCAGCTTGTAAAACTTGTTCAATTAAGCCAATTTATATGGGGGTTTGCATTTTGAAGAGCCACAAACAGACTACCACAGCTGCAATAGTCAACAGAACAAGGGATTATTTTTATACAGAAATGCTTGTATGGGGTCAGGACATGATGATGCTCATTATTATTTGGTTAGGAACTCTAAGTCTTCCAATTTTCAGAAATATTAGCCTGACATTATAGAATCCCAACTGTGCAGAAGGAGCCTTTCAGCTCATCAAGCCTGCACCATCAACAATCCCACCCAGGCCCTATCCTCCTAATCCTAATTTACCCTGATCGTCCTCCTAACAGTAAGGAGAAATTTAGCATGGCCAATCAACCTAACCTGCACATGAACAAAGTAAATTACAGCACAGGAACAAGCCCTTTGGCACTCCAAGCCTGTACCAACCATGCTGACTGACGGATATGGTCCCTTCCAGGGAATAGAAGGATATGGTCCCTTCCAGGGACCATATCCTTCTATTCCCATCCTATAAATGTATTTGTCAAGATGCCTCTTAAAAGTCACAATTGAACTTGCTTCCACTACCTTCCCCAGCAGCAAATCCCAGGCACCCACCACCCTCTATGTATTAAACTTGCCTTGTACACCTTCTTTAAACCTTGCCCTTCGCACTTTAAACCAATGCCCCCTAGTAATCGACTCTTCCACCGTGGGAAAAAGTTTCTGGCTATCCGTTCTGTAAGAAGTCTGACAACACCAGGTTTAAGTCCAACCAATTTATTTGATAGTAAACTCACAAGCTTTCGAGGTTCCCCTCTTCGACAGGTGAATGGAGAGTTCTGGCCTCAGACAGAGCATATAACAGCACAGACAGTTTACAGATTACTGATTAGAATGCGAATCTTTACACCTAACCTGCTATTCAAGTCTTAAAGTGGCTAACAATGTGAGTGGAAGGAGCACTGAACACAGGTTAAAGAGATGTGTATTGTCTCCAGACCGTACAGTAAGTGAGATCACTATCCACTTTGGAGCGTTCATGGGTGCAGGGCAGAACTGCTCCTCCTTCATTACAAATAGGGCTAACCTATTGGTTTGATTCAGAAGACAGTACTTGGTAAGACTGACTCGGAGGTGCCCTTCAGAACTGGAATTACATAGTACATTTGTTTAGGCAGACTACAGGAAGTTAATCCTGCATTGAGAATAATTCAGATGGACATTGAGTGCAAAATTTTGTTTTCAAAATTACTTGAATTGCACAGGATCTGAATAGGTCCTTAAGACACCTCAAAGCACTTCACAAACAATGGATCACCTTTGAGATGCAGTTACTAACATTTAACTAAACACAATAGTCAATTTATATGTAACTAAATTCCAAAAAACAGCAATTTAATGCATATGATAATTTGGCTTTGGTGGTTCTGGCTGAAGTCAGAATAGAAATATCTATAAAAGTAATGAGGGCCACAGATCAGCTAGATAGTCAGTATCTTTTCCCAAATGTCTAGTCTAAAACTAGATGACATAGGTTTAAGGTGAGAGGGAAGAGATACAAAAGTGTCCAGAGGGGCAACATTTTTCACAAAAAAAAGTGTTGAGTGTCTGGAACAAGCTGCCAGAGGTAGTAGTAGAGACGGTACAATTTTGTCTTTTAAAAAGCATTTAGATAGTTACATGGGTAAGATGGCTATAGAGGGATCTGAGCCAAATGCTGGCAATTGGGATTAGTTTAGGGGTTTTAAACAAAAAGGGTGCATGGACAAGTTGGGCTGAAGGGCCTGTTAGCCTGGAAGCAAGAGTTCCTTGTTCTCAAGGTAGCGTGTTGGTTTAATATCATCAGAAAGACAAAAACTCTGCCAATGTAGAACTTTGAATATTACACTGTATTGTCTACATTGTGTGTAGAAATATTTCTGACGTGGGAAATTACAACCATCTGAGTTTGTGCAATCCATAATAAATTACTTGTTAACCTATTTTGGCTGAGGGAAAATGTCAATTAAGAAAGTGTTTGTTCTTCATCTAATATCGCATTTGGATCTCTAGGATCCACCCAAATAAAAACCTAGGAATGGAATTAGATTATTAGGCCTTTGGATCTGCTTTGCCATTCAATCTGATTATGGCTGAGACATACTTCAACTCCATTTACCTGACCTTATTTGAAAATGTGACTTAACACATTGACAAAGGAAGAGCGGTGGAGGTGGTTTACCTGGACTTCAGCAAGGCATTTGATAAGGTCCCCCATGCAAGACTTCTTGAGAAGGTGAGAGGGCATGGGATCCAAGGGGTTTTGGCCTTGTGGATCCAGAACTGGCTTGCCTGCAGAAGGCAAAGAGTGGTTGTGGATGGGTCTTTTTCTGCATGGAGGTCAGTCACCAGTGGAATGCCCCAGGGATCTGTTCTAGGACCCTTGCTCTTTGTCATTTTCAGCCTCACCCGAAGCTGGAATTGAACCCGAGTCTCTGGTGCTGAGAGGCAGCAGTGCTAACCACTGTGCCACCGTGTCACCCATTTGATTTATTATTGTCACATACATTGGGGTACAGTGAAAAGTATTGTTTCTTGCAAACTATACAGACAAAACATACGATTCATAGGAAACATAAAGGAGAAGGAAAGGGTAGGGTGCAGAATATGGTGTCGCAGTTACATATAGTGTGAATAGAAAGATCAGCTTAATATATGACAGGCCCATTCAAAACTCTGATGTCATCAGGGTTTTCTCATGCTGTTCTTGAGTTGGATGATACGTGTTTTCAGACTTCTGTATTTTTTCCCGACAGAAGAAGGTGGAAGAGAAAATGTCCGGGCCTTGTGGGGTCCTTGATTATACTGACTACTTTTCTGAGGCAGCGGGAGGTATAGAAGGAGTTGAAGGATGGGGGGCTGGTTCGCAAGCTGGACTGGGCTATGTTCACAACCCTTTGTAACATAGCAGGAGCCATACCAAGCTGTGATAGATATGAAAAGGATGCTTTCTATGGTGCATTTGGCCTTGTGGATCCAGAATTGGCTTGCCTGCAGAAGGCAGAGAGTGGTTGTGCATGGGTCTTTTTCTGTTTGGAGGTCGGTCACCAGTGGAGTGCCCCAGGGATCTGTTCTAGGACCCTTGCTGTTTTGTCATTTTCATAAATGATTTGGATGAGGAAGTGGAGGGATGGGTTAGTAAGTTCACCGACAACACGAAGGTTGGTAGTATTGTGGATAATCTGGAGGGATGTCAGAAGTTGCAGCGTGACGTAGATAGGATGCAAGACTGGGCGGAGAAGTGGCAGATGGACTTCAACGCAGATAAGTGTGTAGCAGTCCATTTTGGCAGGTCCAATGGGATGAAGGAGTACAATATCAAGGGTAGGACTCTTAGCAGTGTTGAGGAGCAGAAGGGGTCCGGGTCCATAGGACTCTTAAATCAGTCTCGTAGGTGGAGGATGTGGTCAGGAAGGAGTATGGCGTGCTAGCCTTCATTAATCAAGGGATTGAGTTTAGGAGTCAGGAGGTATTGCTGCAACTTTATAAGACCCTTGTCAGACCCCACTTGGAGTACTGTGCGCAGTTCTGGTTGCTTCACTGCAGAAAGGATGTGGAAGCTACTGAGAGGGCGCAGAGGAGATTTACAAGGATGTTGCCTGGATTGGGAGGCATGCCTTATGAAGATAGGTTGAGGGAGCTAGGTCTCTTCTCCCTGGAGAGACGAAGGTTGTGAGGCGACCTGATAGAGGTTTATAAAATGTTGAGAGGTATAGATAGGGTGGATTCTCGGAGGCTATTTCCCAGGGCTGAAATAGTCACTACGAGAGGACACAGGTTTAAGGTACTGGGGAGCAAGTACAGAGGAGATGTTAGGGGTAAGTTTTTCACTGAGGGTGGTGAGTGAGTGGAATCGGCTGCCGTCGGTGGTGGTAGAGGCGAACTCGCTGGGGTCTTTTAAAAGACTTCTGGATGAGTACATGGGATTTAATGGGATTGGGAGTTACAGATAGTTCTATGGCCTGGTAGGTCCATACCTACATCACAAGTTGTGATCAGCACAACTTGTGGGCCGAAGGGCCTGTTTGTGCTGTAGTGTTCTATGTTCTACTTCATATTTCTTGAGAAAGCTAGCATGGATTTCTAACGGATAGGCCGTGCTTCAAAAATCTGATTGAAACTTTTGAAGAGCTAACTGAAGTAGTGGACGTGGAGTTGTCAATGGATTCTCTTTAACGTGACTTGCTGAAAACATCTGATAAAGTTCTTCGTAAGAGAGTAAGACATTTTGATTTTTTTTGTGTATCTGGACTTAAAAAGCATTTTTAATATGACCTGCATTTCAATTTTTATTTAAATGTAACCAGTAGTGGGTGGTAGAAACAAGGAGAAGGGAGAAAAATTATGACTGAAGATATGAATACTGTATGGAATTCTTTTAAGCTAAACATTGAACAAGGAAATAAACATATAGACATGTCAGGACACTCGGGCAGCGGCTAACCACCAGACACCCTGTATACAGAAACTGACCTGGACAATGGCCTCTTGAGTTTATATGAATGGCTTTCTTTCTGCCTTACTAAGGTGCAGAAATCATATCCACTGTTGGCACATACCTGGAGAAACACCATGCTAAGAGCAGGAAATGGCCATAGGCTAGGGTATGTGGCCAGGGTAGAACTGATAACCCTATTAGATGATTCAATTTTAAAACATTACCTTGTATGTTGAAAGATCAGGTCAGAAAGGTGTATAAAGCCAAAGCACTCAAGGACATGGCTACTGCAGTTAAGAAGCGTGACTTAGCCAATAACCAGAAAGCATACTCCTCGCCAAGTATGTCAACATGGTTGGCCAATGCTCTGACATCAAAAGATGCCATTGAAATCTGGACCTGCAAATGCCAGCTTAAAGAGATACTCAAGATCAATGGTAAGGGATTAATCCTTCACCCTCCCTCCAGCTTCGCAATCGGGGGAAGCTGTGGCTATTTCACCTACGCCTGCCAGCCAGCCCAAAGTTGGTCACTCCCGTAGAAAATCAGGCACGCCGACTGCAGTGCTCTCATCTGCAAGAATTGCAAACATGAAGATCATCAGACTGCAAGCAGACTAAGCACTGCAACCTGTGTGCCGAAGCAGGCCATCTCTACAAGATCTGCCCCAAATGCCGCCTTTATTGTGGAAAGCCAAGGATGGCCAAGCAGATGGAACAGCCAGCCTGATTAATACCAAGGAGATGTGCAAAACTTCCAGCCAGCAAAGCCTTGAGCCAGCAGAATGGTACAAAAGAGAACAAAGTGGAAGACAAAGGGGGAAAAAAAAAGGACAGCCAAACAACATCACTGTTCCTTGCAGCTCCACTTCTCAGTGGACCAAACCAATGGAGGAGAAACCATAAGAAGGCCAGTCAACAATGGTTTGGCAGCTGGCGAGGAGAAGCAGGAAGAAAGTTGAGAATGATAAAGCCACCTGCCAAGTGAGCAGCAACAAACCACTCCCAGCTGACACAGATGATGGGGGTGGCTACACATTGGATGAGGATGAAAAAGGGCATCAACAGAAGTGGCAAAACACTAGGAAGTTGGGGAAGTGACACCCCAAGCTCCAGAGCATCGAAAACAACAGGGTGACCAGTGCACCCCAACTCCAACCCCATTGTGAGCAGACCAGCACATCCGAGCTCGGGCGAGTAGGGAACAGCAACGTCCCTGGAGGGGGATAGATGGGAATGACTGTTTCGTAAGAAGTATCACAACACCAGGTTAAAGTCCAACAGGTTTATTTGGTAGCACAAGCTTTTGGAGCGCTGCCCCTTCGTCATGTGAGTGCAGGATTTGATTCACAAACAGTGATACATCTCACAATCAGGGACTGCTCCAACAGAGAAAGTGATGCCACCGGGATGAAACAACTGCAGCGTGAGGCACTCAGTTCAGTTTCCTCAGTCCATCCAAAGTGAGACAACTTACAGACACTATGGGCACGCAAGGAGCTGATCAAAGGACTGGAACTGTCAAAGACAACAGGTCTGGTTAGCGACAAAACATGTTAAAATGGGATAAAGACTGCTTCCATTAATATCGCATTGTGGGTTTGACACTATGCATATGTTGTGACCTTGGGTTACCTGGCTAAGGTCAAAGCCAGCCTGCTGTTTCTGCAGGAGCACGTGATACACACTGCAGCTGCTAGGAGTAATGGTAATGTTGATTGTCCCAGGGACCATCAATCTAGTCAGGAGAAAATGACTCATGTTCCTCCTGTCTGGGTATTCCGCTGGGAAGGGACAACTTCACCATTTTCAAAGTAAAAGAGATGGTGGGTGGGCATCATCTCAAAATAATGAGTAACTGGATTCCTTCGGCAGCTTTCATTGCTGCTGCGTACTTCTGGGACTGTCATTCTGGGCAATGAGTTAAACTGCATCATTGATACAACTGGATGATCGGCAGCACTAACAGCAGACTGGACGCCATATCCAGACTCCTGATGAAAACAGCAAAAGATGCCAAGTTGCACAACATCTTCAGCAACCCTGCAGATGGAATGCAGCATAGATTTATCTGACCACAGCCAAAGAGAGCTGTCTGCTCCAGGCTAGACTTCCTGTTTGTGTCCCGAGCTTTCATGGTCAGATCCACCAAAGTTTAAGCTGCTCTTCTTTCTTTGACCACTACCACCTGCTGGTGAGCTGCCACCTACAGGAGGGCCAAATGTTTGGCAGGGAAACATGGAAGCTGAATTTGGGTTAACCCTAGAGAAAACTGAGGAACTTAAAAGGAACTACAAAGATTGGGAAACTGTGGAATCCCCCCAAGTCCCTGACACACACTGGTGGGAGGCATCAACAGGTTTTTCATCCTGAAAGGTAAGAGAGAGAGAGAGAGATACAGGGGAAATGTCTCAACTTTTCAACTGAATCAGATCCATCTGCAGTCAATGGAGACAGCTATCAGGAAGTATCTCCAGGAGGTGTAAGGCAGGCTAGCCTCATTCTTCACCACGCAGACTTCCAAGATTACTTTTGAGTCCAGAAGCTATTCCGTTGAACAGGATATGTACTCTGGTTTCTTCTTCCAAAAGGTTCAGAGGGAATTCTCTGATCAAAAAACTGAAGGAAAATGGCAGCTAGTCATAAGAGCATGGAAACAGGCCCTTCGGCCCAACTTGTCCATGCCGCCCTTTTTTTAAGCACCTAAGCTAATCCCAATTGCCCGCATTTGGTCCATAACCTTCTATACCCATCGTATCCATGTAACTATCCAAATGCTTTTTTAAAAACACAAAATTGTACCCGCCTCTACTACTACCTCTAGCAGCTTATTCAAGACAGTCACTTCCCTCTGTGTGAAAAAATTGCCCCTCTGGACACTTTTGTATCTCTCCCTTCTCAGCTTAAACCTATGCCCTCCAGTTTGAGATTCCCCTACCTTTGGGAAAAGATATTGACTATCCAGCTGATCTGTGCCTCTCATTATGTTATAGACGTCTATAAGATCACCCCTCAGCCTTCTACGCTCCAGAGAAAAAAGTCCCAGTCTATCCAGCCTCTCCTTATAACTCAATCCATCAAATCCCAGTAGCATCCTAGTAAATCTTTTCTGCACTCTTTCTAGTTTAATCATATCCTTTCTATAATAGGGTGACCAGAATTGCATACAGTATTCCAAGTGTAGCCTTACCAATGTCTTGTACAACTTCAACAAGACATTCCAACTCCTGTATTCAATGTTCTGACTGATGAAATCAAGCACGTTGAATGCCTTCTTCACCACTCTGTCCACCCGTGACTCCACCTTCAAGGAGCTATGAATATGTACCCCTAGATCTCTTTGTTCTGTAACTCTCTCCAGTGCCCTACCATTAACTGAATAAGTCCTGCCCTGGTTCAATCTACCAAAATGCATCACCTCACATTTGTCTAAATTAAACTCCAGCTGCCATTTGTCAGCCCGCTGGCCCAACTGATCAAGATCGCGTTGCAATTGGAAATAATTTTCTTCACTGTCCGCTATACCACCAATCTTACTGTCACCTACAAACTTACTAACCATGCCTCCTATATTCTCATCCAAATCATTACTGTAAATGACAAATAATAGTGGACCCAACACTGATCCCTGAGGCAGACCGCTGGTCACAGGCCTTCAGTTTGAAAAACAATTCTCTACAATCACCCCCTGGCTTCTGTCAAGAAGCCAATTTTGTATCCATTTAGATACCTCACCCTGGATCCCGTGAGATTTAACCTTATGCAGCAACCTATCATGCAGTACCTTCTCAAAGGCCTTGTAGACAACATCAACTGCACCTCATCTACCTTCTTGGTTACCTCTTCCAAAACTCAAATTTGTGAGACATGATCTTCCACTCACAAAGCCCTGCTGACTGTCTCTAATCAGTACTTGCATCTCTAAATGCCTGTAGATCCTGTCTCTCAAAATACCTTCTAACAATTTACCCACCATAGAGGCTCACTGGTCTGTAGTTCCCAGGCTTTTCTCTGCAGTCCTTTTTAAGGAAAGGCACAACATTTCTCACTCTCCAATCTTCAGGCACCTCACCCATGACTATCGATGATTCAAATATCTTGGCTAGGGGATCCACAATTTCCTCCCTAGCCTCCCACAATGTCCTGGGATACACTTCATTAGGTCCTGGGGATATATCTACCTTGATGTGCTTTAAGACTTCCAGCACCACCTTCTCTGTAATACATACACTCCTCAAGTCATCACTATTTATTTCCCAAGTTGCCTAAAATCCATGCTTTTCTCAACAGTAAATACTGACGAGAAATATTAATTTAGAATCTCACCCATCTCTTGTGGATCCACACATGGATGATCTTGTTGATCCTTAAGAGGCCCTACTCTGTCCCTTGTTACTCTTTTGGCCTTTATGTATTTGTAAAAGCTCTTTGAATTCTCCTTTGCCTTATCTGCCAAAACAATCCTGTGTCCCCTTTTTGCCCTCCTGATTTCTCTATTAACTCTACTCCCTATACTCTTTAAAGGATTCACTTGATCCCAGCTGCCTATATATGTCATGTGTCTCTTTCTTCTTCTTGACCAGGGCCTCAATATCCCGAGTCATCCAGGGTTCCCTACTTCTGCCAGCCTTGCCCTTAACTCTAAGAGAAATATGCTTACCCTGAACCCTGGTTAATGCACTTTTGAAAACATGCCACTTACCAGATGTCCCTTTGCCTTCCCACAGACTTCGCCAATTAACTTTTGAAAGTTCCTGCCTGATACCATCAAAATTGGCCTTGCCCCAATTTAGAATTTTAACTTCTGGGCCAGACCTATCATTCTCCACAGCTATCTTAAAACCAGTAGAATTATGGTCACTGGTCCCAAAGTGGTCCCTCACTAACACTTCTGTCACCTGCCCTTCCTTATTTCCCAAGAGGGGATAAAGTTTTGCACCCTCTCTAGCTGGGCCATTCACATACTGAATGAGAAATTCCTCCTGAATACACACAATAAATTTCTCTCCATCCAACTCTCCAATACTATGGCTGTCCTAATCAATGTTGGGAAAGTTAAAATCTCTGACTATTATCACCCTATTTTTCTTGGAGCTATCTGTAATCTCCTTACATATTTGTTGCTTAATTTCCCGCCAACTAATTGAGAGCCTATCAAAGTGATTTCCCCTTTCTTATTTCTCAGTTCTACCCATATAAACTCAGTGGCCGAATCCTCGGAAACATCCCCTCTCAGGGATTCTTTCCCTAATCAGAAGTGCAACTCCCCCTCCTCTCTTACCTCCTGTTCTATCTTTCCTATAGCATCTGTACCCTGGAACATTGAGCTGCCAATCCTATCATCACAGGATCCAGCTCAGCAAAGTCGTCAGTCTGACATTCTGAGAACCAGCAAATCCTTTTTTTGCTGGACTACATGATGTGAAGCCCAGAGACAACACAGCTCCCAGTCCTCTATCACAGAGGTCTTAAGGACAACAATTGGAAAAGGTTGGACATACTGCTAACTCTGAATGAGTTCACTAAGGTCTTTGATTCCTTTCAGAAGAGTAAAACTCTTAGGAGCAATGGTTTACGGCTTAATTGTTTTCGGCTCTGTGGGGCTGGATTGACCCAGACTTGCTGGAGTGAAAATACAGTATGCTTCTGGCTGGTAGCATGTCAGAATCCATAAGGAAAGGTATCATTACCCTTATTTACAGGCACAAGGTCTAAAGGGAAGAAACTATAAATTGCTGACCCATTTTGATGTTGAATGTACACTATAAAATTCTGGCCGAAGTCATCAGCAATTGGTTCAGGTGTGCTCTCCAGCCAAATCAGACCTGTTTTGTATGCAACAGGAGGATCTCAGAAATTGTATCCCTGAACAACACAAGGCATTCAGAGAGCCTTGTGCTACTCAGGGGTACAATTCCTATGTGCAAGACAGGGCTATGGATACCTGCCTCATCAGCCTGGATCAGGATGAGGTTTTTGACAGAATATTGCACACCTCCATGATGGATGTGCTCTCAAAATGGAGTTTGAGGCAGGAATTCGCAATTGGGTCCACTGCTCTACACAAGTATCAGGAGTGCAGTTTTAATCAATGGGTGGAAATCGGAAAGCATTCCAATTAAATTTGCCTACCGCCGCAACAGATCCACTGCAGACGCCATCTCCTTGGCCCTGCACGCAACCCGGAAACACTAGATAACAAAGACACCTATGTCACTCTCCTATTTATTGACTACAGGTCAGCCTTCAACACCACTATTCTGACAAACCTCATCTCCTGGGCCTTGGCTCCATCTGCGACTGAATCCTAACCCAGATCACAATCAGTAAGGATAGACAACAATACCTCCTCCATGATCATCCTCAATACTGGTGCCCCAGGCTGTCTTCAGCCCTCTACCAAACTCCTATACATCTATGACTGTGTGGCCAAATTCCCCTCCAACTTGATTTTTAAGTTTGCTGATGACACCACCATAGTTGGTCAGATCTCAAACAATGTCAAGACAGAGCACAAGAATGAGAGAGAGAGAGAGAGAGTCTGGTGAACTGGTGCGATAACAATAACCTCTCCCTTAATGTCAACAAAACGAGGAAGATAGTCATCGACTTAACAAGCATTGTAAACACGCCCCATAATAAAAGCAAATGACTGCGGAGACTGGAATCTGAAATCAAAAGAGAAAATCTCAAACCTGTCTCAGCAGGTTTGGCAGCATCTACAAGGAAAGAAAAATGCTGATATTACAAGTCCAGATGACCCTTTGTCAAAGATAAAAGGCATAGAAAGTGGGAGATAATTATACTGCAGGATGAGGGAATGAAAGGTGAATCATAGGCAATGGTATTATCACTTGACTATTAATCCAGAAACTCAGCTAATCCCACCGTGGCAGATGGTGGAATTTGAATTAAATAAAAACATCTGGAATTAAGAATCTATTGATGACCGGGAAACCATTGTCAATTGTTGGAAAATCCCATCTGGTTTACTGATGTTCTTTAGCGAAGGAAATCTGCCATCTTTACCTGATCTGGCCTACATGTGACTCCAGAGCCGCAGCAATGTGGTTGACTGTCAACTGCCCTTGGGCAACTAAAGATGGGCAATAAATGCTGAGCAGCCAGCGATGTCCATGTCCCAGGAATGAATTAAAAAAAAACAAGGGGAAAGACTGCTAATGGCATGCCATAATCCTCATCCCCTCCCCTCCCTGCCAGAACAAGGATAGAGTCTCTCTTGTTCTCACATTTCATCCTACCAGCCTCCACATGCAAAGCATAATCCTCCGTCATTTTCGCCAACTCCAGTGTGATGCCACCACCAAACACAACTTCCGTTCACTTCCTCTCTCAGCATTCCACAGAGGCCATTCCTTCTGGGATAACCTAGTGCACTTCTCCACTACACCCTTCTCCCATCACCAATGGCACCTTCCCATGCAATCGCAGAAGATAAAACACCTGTCTCTTTACATCTTCCATGCTTACCAACCAAGATCCAAAACACTCATTCCAGGTTAAGCAGCATTTCACTTGCACATCTTTCAATTTGGTCTAGTGCATTTGCTACTTCCAATGTGGTCTCCTTTATATCAGAGAGATCAAACAGATTGGACGATCGCTTTGCTATGTACCTCTGGTATGTGCTTCCCGTATGACCTTCCTGTTGCTTGCCATTTTAACACATTCCTGCTTCCATGCCCACATGTTTGTCCTTAGCCTCTGCAATGTTCTAGTGAAGCTCACCACAAGCTGGAGAAACAGCAGCTCATTTTCCAGCTAGGCACATTATAGCTTTCCAGTCTCAACATCAAATTTAACAATTTCAGATGATTAGCCCTACCCTACCTCGACCCCTTTTTTTCATTTCATTTAATTTTTAACTGTCCTCTACCTTTTACTTGTTTATTATCTTTCTTTATTGTTCCTCCCCCCGACTCTTTCCCCCTATTTTACCCCCATTCCTTACCTTTTATCCCCTCTTTTCTCCATTTTATCTCACTCCCACCCATATCTTCATTTGTCACATTTTACCCTCTGATTTCAGCTTCTCTAATGTTTGGCCATTCACACCTTTTATTCTCCCTATGGACTGCCATCAGCAGCCTTTTCCCTTGATTTTATGACTATGATTCATCTTTCATTCTCTCACCCTGCAGTATAAATCTCAACTCAAAACATCAGCTCTTTTCTCTCCTTACAAATGCTGCCAGACCTACTGAGATTTTCCAACATTTTCTCTTTTGGTGAACATGCCCCTGTCTACATCAATGGGGACAAAGTAGACTTCAAGAGAGTTTCAAGTTTTTAGGTGTCCAGATCACCAGCAGTCTGTCCTGGTACCCCCATGCTCACACTATAGTTAAAAAAAAGCGCACAATCACCTCTACTTTCTCAGAAGACTAAAGGAAATTTGGCACAACAGCTACGACTCTCACCACCTCTTACAGATACACAATATAAAGCATCCTTTCTGGTTGTGTCACAGCTTGGTATGGCTCCTGCTCTGCCCAAGACTGCAAGAAACTACAAAAGGTCAGGAATGTAGCCCAATCCATCATGCAAACCAGCCTCTCATCCACTGACTTGATCTAACTTGCCGCTGCCTCAGAAATGCAGCCATCATAATTAAGGACACCACGCACTCAGTACATACTCTTTTCCACCTTCTTCCATCGGGAAAAAAATACAAAAGTCTGAGGACACGTACCAACCGAGTCAAGAACAACTTCTTCCCTGCTGCCATCAGACATTTGGATGGGCCTACCAAGTTGATTTTTCTCTACACCCTAGCTATGACTGTAACACTACATTCTACACTCTCTCCTTCTTTATGAACGGAATGCTTTGTCTGCATAGCATGCAAGAAACAATACTTTTACATGTGACAATAATAAATCAAATCAAATCAAGTAAATCTGGAGTCATGCCTTCTCTCACCCATCCTGTTTGTGTGTTGTTTAGAATCCTTTGCTGAGTCTATCAGGAAAGATGTTGGCGTAAGAGGAGTTACAATCTCAGGCATAGAGATACTCAAGTTAAATCCTCCCTGTACATGGATCTTCACTGATCTGGTGTCAGATGCGGGCTGATTAAACTGGCCTTGGATACCAAGGAAGTCACATTGGAGTTGTACAGAACTTTGGTAAGGCCATAGCTACAGTACTTCAGTTCTGGTCACCACATTACAGGAAGGATGTGATTGCACTGGAACAGGTGCAGAAGACATTCACCAGGATGCTGCCCATGGTGAAACATTTAGGTTATAACCTAAATGTTTCATCACAGGCAGACAAAGGTGGGTGGATAATCTAGGGTTGTCATCACTGGAACAGAAAAGACTGAAGGGTGACCTGATCAAAGTATACAAGATTATGAGGAGTATGAACAGTGGATAAGGACCAGCTGTTCCCCTTGGTTGAAGACTCAGTCATGAGGCAACATAAGTTCAAGGTGATCGTTAGGATGTTTACGGGGGATATGAGAAAAAATGTTTTTAACCAGAGGGTGGTGACAGTCTGGAATGGGAGGGTGGTAGAAGCAAGTTGCCTCAGATACTTCTAAAAAGCTCCTAGGGGAGAACTTGGCACATCATAACATTCAAGACAATGGGTCAAGCGGTGGTAAATGGGATTAGGTGGGAGATCAGGCGTTTCTCACATGTCAGTGCAGATTCAATGGGCCAAAGGGCCTCTTCTGCACTGCATGACTTTATGATTCTAAATCATAGCAAAAACGAGGCCATATTCTTTGGGAACTGGGCTGACTGATTATTTGTCCCCTATATTGTCAGGAACATTCTAATATAGGAGCAGGTCTGTGATCAAGGTGGCACGATGGCACAGTGGTTAGTTCTGCTGAGTCACAGAGCCAGGGACCTGGGTTTGAGGCCAGCCTTGGGTGACTGCACCGAGTTTGCACGTTCTTCCTATGTCTACTTGGGCTTCCTCCAAGGCATTCCAGTTTCCTCCCACAGTCCAAAATTGTGCAGGTTAGGTGGATTAGCCATGCCGAATCACCCCTTAGTGTTCCTAGATGTGTAGATTAAGGAGGTTCGCGGGGTGAATGTGTAGGGTTAAGGGCATAGGGAGGAGCATAGGCCTGGGTAAGATACACTATCGGAGAGTCGGTGCAGATTCAATGGGCCAAATCGCTTCCTGCTGCACTGTAGGGATTCAATGATGCTTTCAGTCTTAGAATACTTTCTCATTATTAAGCCTATTTATTTCCCCTTAATATCTTGAAATATTCCATCAAACCTTAACCCCCAAAATTCCAGAGAATATAACCTTAGTTTACAATCTCTCTGCATACTTTAACCCTTTGGAGTTCTGAGTTGGATTCCACCTCTACCTCTATCTGTTTACAGCTAAGGCAGGCATCTAAAATGTGGGTAGTTCACCACCTTCCCATGCAACACAAACTATCCCTGCTTAAAACAGTTGGAGAAATTAGCAGCCTGCCTGCCATTAAAAAAAAATGAAGGTAATTAAGTTTCTTAGCAAGTCAATTGACCCAAATAATATGCTGCTCATGCCATAACACATGCCTGGCCTGGGCACACAACCAAACTGGTTAAAAAGTGCGAAGGAAGGGATATTATGTCCTTTGTAGGGATGTCCTATGTGCCTCAGGAGTGATCTCGCTTCAAGATGTTTCCACTCCTGACTTTCTGTCTAGCTGCCAAATAGCCATCCATCCCATCCCCGATTCTTCGATGTCCAAGTTGCCCGATTTAGCTATCCCTGGATCCATGTTCTCTTAATCTCATGGTCTAACCTGCTGTCCCAGCAGCACCTATGGCGAATTATGGCTTTACTGGGTCTGCTATTGCTGCCAGCTAACTAGACTGTTTGGATGGTGGGACTTGCTCCCACTGGGACAGAAGCCTCTTGCTCATGTACTTAATGCAGCCTGGAGTGTGTTATGGTCTTATTTAACACCCGTCTGTTTGGGTCTAACATTTCTATCGGTTGGGGGAGCGGGGGTGCGGGGAGGCTGAGTGCACCAGCAGCATAACTGAACCCACTACATCCATCCATCCTATCCCAAAAAATTCAGCCCATGGTGAACTTAAGCTGAATCTCTCCAAGGTTATATATCCTTCCTAATTGGTAGTGCCCATAACTGCTCACGTTACTCTAAGTATGGTCTAACAAGGGCTTTTCTTTTGCTACAATGTGACTTATTCTGATAATAAGACACAGACTAGTCCGGGGATGATCAGCATGAATTTGTCAAAGGAAGGTCGTGCCTCACAATTTCATGAATTCTTTGAGGGACAAAAAGTGATAACTAATGAAGGTAGTGAAGTGGATGTTGTGTACATCGTTTTTTTATCAAGGCGTTTGACAATGTCCCGTATGGCAGATTGGTCAAAAAAAGTGAAAGTCAATGGGATACAGAGTAATGTGGCAAGCTGGATTAAAAGTTAGCTTAGTAACAGGAAATAAAAGATAATGGTCAATAGATGCCTCGCGAATTGCAAGTTGTTTCAAGTGGTGTTCCACAGGGTTCAGTGCTGGGACCCTTGCTGTTTGTGTTATATATTAATGATTTGGACGTGAACATAGGGGGCATGGTTGGGAAATTTGCAGATGACACGAGGATTGGTCGAGTGCTGGATAGTGTAGAAGATAGCCATGATCTCCAAAACGATATATGGGATAGTGGAATAGGCGGTAAAGTGGGAGATGAATGTTAACACGGAGAAGCATTTAGGGAGATCAAATTTATAGGCAATACGCAATAAACGGGAATATATAAAGAACGGTAGATGAAGTGCGAGATCTTGATGTACAAATGCACACTTCCCTAGTTGCAGCAGTTCAAGCAGACATCCTCTGTCTAATAGTAGCACACGGGGCAGAGTTAGAGAACAAAGAGATCGAGGAGTACAGTTTCACAGCCCCTTGAAAGTGGGGTCATGGTGGAGAGACTGGTGAAGGCGGCATTCGACTTCATTGCTCCATTTCATTGGGCAGAACGTTGAATACATGAGTTGGGACGTCTTGTTGAAGTTGTACAAGACACTGGTAAGGCCACACTTGGAATACTGTGTACAGTTCTGGTCACCCTATTATAGAAAGGATATTATTAAACTAGAAAGAGTGGGAAAAGATTTATTTGGATGCTATTGGAATTTGATGGTTTGAGTTATAAGGAGAGGGTGGATAGACTGGGACTATTTTCTCTGGAGCATAGAAGGCTTAGGGGTGATCTTATAGAGGTCTATAAAATAATGAGGGGCATAGATCAGCTAGATGTCCAGAGGGGCAATTTTTTCACACAGAGGGTAGTGAGTGTCTGGAACAAGCTCCCAGAGGTAGTAGCAGAGACGGGTACAATTTTGTCTTCTAAACGTGTTTAGACAGTTACATGGGTAAGAGGGATATGGGCCAAATGCTAGCAATTGGGACTAGCTTAGGTGATAAAAAAAAAGGGGCGGCATGGACATGTTGGGCCAAAGGACCTGTTTCCATGCTGTAAACCTCTATGACTCTGAGGTTGTAAGTCAACATTTGGAATGCTCTCCTTCATTGGCAAAGGTATAGAATATAAAAGGAAGCATATAATGTTGGGATTTTATAAAATACTGGTGAGGCCAGAATGAAGTATTACATGCAGTTCTTTCTTATATTTATTAGTGTTACAAGTAGGCTTACATTAATACTGCAGTGAAGTAACTGTGAAAATCCCCTAGTCGCCATAGTCCGGTGCCTGTTCAGGTACATTGAGGGAAAATTTAACATGGCCAATGCACCTAACCAGCACATCTTTCAGACTGTGGGAGGAAACCTGACCACCTTCAGGGAACCATGGGGAGAACGTGCAGACTCTGCACATACAGTGACCTAAGCTGGAGATCAAATCTGGATCACGTTGTGAGACAGCAGTATTAACCACTGTGCGACAGGACTGCCCATCTGGTCACCATATTACATAAGAACATAAGAAATAGGAGCAGGAGTAGGCCATCTAGCCCTTCAAGCCTGCCCCACCATTCAATAAGATCATGGCTGATCTGTCGTGGCTCAGTTCCACATTCCCGCCCTCTCCCCATGACCCTTAATCCCCTCGCTTATCAAAAACCCATCAACCCGCGTCTTAAAAATATTTAGCGAGGCAGCCTCCACCACTTCAACGGGCAGAGAATTCCAGAGATTCACCACCCTTTGAGTGAAGAAGTTCCTCCTCAACTCCGTTCTAAACCGCCCCCCCCCTTTATCTTGAGGCTGTGCCCCCTAGTCCTACTGTCCTTTCTTTACAGGAAAGACATAATTGCTATGAAAAGATGCAAAGAAAGTTTCCAAGAATGTTGCCAGGGCTAGAAAAACGTAGCTGTGAGGAGAGATTGGATAAGTTGAGTTATTTTCTTTGGAACAAAGAAGGCTAAGGGGTGACTTGATTGAGGTATACAAAATTATGATGGGAAAAGATAGAGTGACAGGATAAAATTGTTTCCCTTGACGGAGAGTTCTAGAACCAGGGAACATAGATTCAAGGTGAGTGGCAGAAGGTGTAGAGAGGACACAAGGAATAACTTCTTTATGCAGAGGATACTGGATGTTTGGAATATGCTGCCTGCATTGATAGTGGAGGCAAAGACTCAACGTACCTACAACTACACCTTAAGGGTGCAGGAGCTGAGATTAGAAAGGGTGTCTTCAGGCTGGTGTGGACAAGATGGGCCAAATGGCCTCTATCTGTGCTGTAACTTTTCTATGGTTCTATGGATATTATGCTACATTGATATATTTAATGTTGCTGTTGCAGTTGCTTTAAGAGGTAGTAATTTGTTACGACTCAATTTGTTGGGAAAACATGCAGCTCCAATGCTGAGAATGCTAAAAGAGGTGTTTAAGTCTATAAGAGAAATAATGCTTGATTGGAACTAATCGTGAGAGGTTAGCACTTAAGAATTGTATCTGGTCATGCTTAAACATTGTTTAAACATTAAAAGTTAAGCTACATAATTTGTTATAATTAAATTATGTTGTTAAATAAAGTTTGCATGGATAAAAGCTCTTATTTTGTTAGTAGAATCATGCCTGGAGCAAAACATCTTATCCATACAAAAATGCCAAAATAGAAAAATTGTTTGGGTCTAGCCTGGCTTCATAATATACCTTGGGTTTTCTCATCTGGTACCTGACTAACCGTCCTGTCGTTGAGAGATCAAAATTCCATTAGCCGTTCTGATTATTACATGTACACGTTTTAATAATATATTGACCTGGATCCCAAATCTCTTGATTGCCACTGTTGGTAGTTTTTCACTATTTGGAAAGTATTCTGTTCTATCCTGCTTGAATCCGAAGTGAATGATCTCAGATTTCCCTACAATGAAATCCATTTGCACGGATTTGTCCATGTACTTCATCCATCAACATCTCGTGACCTGGCTCCAGGGTGATCAGGGATGGGAATTCAACATCCAGAGGTATTCAATATTCAAGAAAGATACATGGAAAGGAAAGGAGGGGGAGGTGAGGTAGATTTGCTGGTTAAAGGGGAGATTAATACAATAGAAAGGAAGGACATGATCCTGGACAAAAATCCCAAGGCTTTTTATACATATATAAAGAGCAAGAGGGTAGCCAGCAAGAGGGGTGGCCCACTCAAGGACAGGGTAGGGAATCTATGCATGGAGCCAGAGGAAATGGGTGAGGTATTAAATGAGTAATTTGCATCAGTATTCACCAAAAAGAAAGACTTGGTGGATAAGGAGTCTGGGAAAGGGTTTGTAGATAGTTTGAGTCACTTTAACATCAAAAAAGGTGGTATTGGGGTTCTTGAGAAACACTAAGGTAGACAAGGCCCCACGGCCTGATGGGATATACTTCAAGATACTAAAAGAAGCAAGGGAGGAAATTGCTGGGGCCTTGAGGGAAATCTTTGTATCCTCACTGGCTACAGGGGAGGTCCCAGAGGAATGGAGAATAGCCCATGTTGTTCGTTTGTTTGTTTAAAAAGGATAGCAAGAATTATCCACGTAATTGCAGGCCGGTGAGCCTGACATGATTGGTAGGGAAATTATTGGAGAGGAATCTTCCAGATGGGATTTACTCCCACTTGGAAATAACTGGACATATTAGCAAAGGCAACATGGTTTTGTGAAGGGGAGTTCGTGCCTCACTAACTTGATCGAGTTTTTCGAGGAAGTGATGAAGATGATTGATGAGGATAGGGCAGTGGATGTTGTCTACATGGACTTCAGTAAGGCTTTGACAAGGTCCCTCATGGCAGACTGGTGCTGAAGGTGAAGTTGCATGGGATCAGAGATGAGCTGGCAAGGTACATACAAAACTGGCTTGGTCAAAGACAGAAGGTAGCAGGTGTGTTTCTGAATGGAGGGCTGTGACAAGTGATGTTCCTCAGGGATCAGTGCTTTGCTGTTTATAAATGATTTGGAGGAAAATGTCACTGGTTTGTTTATTAAGTTTGTGGACGACACAAAGGTTGGTGGATTTGCAGATAGTGATAAGGACCATCAGAGGATACAGCAGGATATAGATTGGTTGGAGAGTTGGGCGGAGTGATGGCAGATGGAGTTTAATCCAAACAAATGTGAAGTACCACACTTTGGAAGGTCTAATACAGATAGGAAATATATAGTAAATGGCAGAACCCTTAAGAGTATTGATAGGCAGAGGGTGTATAGGTACTCAAGTCACGCAGGTGGAGAAAGTAGTCAAGAAGGCATACGGCATGCTTGCCTTCATCAGCCAGGGCATTGAGTTTAAAAATTGGCAAGTCATGTTGCAGCTTTGTAGAACCTTAGTCAGGCCACATTTGGAATATAGAAGAAGGTTGAGGCTTTTGGAGAGGATACAGAAAAGATTTACCAGGATGTTGCCTGGTATGGAGGACATTACCTATAAGAAGAGGTTGGAGAAACTTGGTTTGTTCTCACTAGAATGAGAGTTTGAGGGGCAACCTGATAGAAGTCTACAAGATTACAAGAGCCATGGATAGTCAGAAGCTTCTTCCTGGGGTGGAAGAGTCAATTACTAGGGGACATAGGTTTAAGGTGCAAGGGGCAAGGTTTAAAGGAGATATAGGAAGCAAGTTTTTTTTTAAAACACAGAGGGTGGTGGGTGCCTGGAACTCGCTGCCTGAGGAGGTAGTGGAATTGGATACAATAGTGACTTTAAGGGGAGTCTTGACAAATACCTGAATAGAATGGAAATAGAGGGATATGGTTCCCAGAAGAGTAGGGGGTTTTAGTTCAAAGAACAAAGAACAAAACAGCACAAGAAACAGGCAGTTCGGCCCTCCAAGCCTGCGCCGGTCAACTTCCAACAAGACTATTCATTGTATCCCTCCATTCCCAGTCTGTTCATGTGGCTATCCAGATAAGTCTTAAACAATCCCAGCGTGTCCACCTCTACCACCTTGCTTGGAATGCATTCCAGGCCCCCACCACCCTCTGTGTAAAATATGTTCCCCTGACATTTGTGTTGAGCCTTGCCCTCCTCACCTTGAACTTGTGACCCCTTATGTTCATCACTCCGACCTGGAAAGAAGTTTCCCACCGTTCACCCTATCTATGCCCTTCATAATTTTATACACCTCTATAAGGTCGCCCCTCATCCTCCGTCTTTCAAGGGAGAACAGCCTAAGTCTACCCAATCTCTCCTCATAACTAAGACCCTCCATAACAGGCAACATCCTGGTAAACCTTCTCTGCACTCTCTCCAAAGCCTCTACGTCCTTCTGGTAGTGAGGTGACCAGAACTGGATGCAGTATTCCAAATGTGGCCTAACCAACGTTCTATATAGCTGCAACATCATACGCCAACTTTTATACTCTATGCCCCATCCTATAAAGGCAAACATGCCATATGCCTTCTTCACCACCTTCTCACCTGCGTTGCCACCTTTAAGGACCTGTGGACCTGCACACCCAGGTCCCTCTGTGCATCTACACTCCTGATGGTTCTGCCATTTATTGTATTACTCCTCCCTAGATTAGTTCTACCATAATACATCACTTCGCATTTATCTGGATTAAATTCCATCTGCCATTTCTACGCCCAATTTTCTAGCCTATCTATATCCTGCTGTATTCTCTGACAATGTTCATCGCTATCCGCAAGTCCAGCTATCTTTGTGTCGTCTGCAAACTTACTGATCACACCAGTTACACCTTCTTCCAAATCATTTATATACATCACAAGCAGGTCCCAGTACAGAGCCCTGCGGAACATCACTAGTCACAGGCCTCCAGCCAGAAAAAGACCCTTCCACTGCTACCCTCTGTCTTCTGTGGCCAAGCCAGTTCTCCACCCATCTAGCTAACTCTTCTTTTATCCCGTGAGATTTAACTTTTTGCACCAACCTGCCATGAGAGGCTTTGTCAAACGCTTTACTAAAATCCATACAGACGACATCCAAGGCCCTTCCCTTGTCAATTGTTTTTGTCACCTTCTCAAAAAACTCCACCAAATTTGTGAGGCATGACCTCCTTCTTACAAAACCATGCTGTCTATCACTAATGAGATTATTCCATTCTAAATGTGCATACATCCTATCTCTAAGAATCCTCTCCAACAATTTCCCTACCATGGATGTCAAGCTCACCGGCCTATAATTACCTGGGTTATCCTTGCTACCCTTCTTAAATAACAGGACCACGTTTGCTATCTTCCAATCCTCTGGGACTTCACCTGTGAAAAGTCTGACAACACCAGGTTTAAGACCAACCGATTTATTTGATAGTAAACTCACAAGCTTTCGGGGTTTGTCCCTTCGTCAGGTGAACCTTTGTCACCTGACGAAGGGATAAACCCCGAAAGCTTGAGAGTTTACTATCAAATAAATCGGTTGGTCTTAAACCTGGTGTTGTCAGACTTTTACTGTGCTTACCCCAGTCCAACGCCGGCATATCCACATCATGACTTCACCTGTGTCCAGTGAAGAGACAAAGATTTCTGATAGTGGCCCAGCAATTTCATCTCGTCTCCCTGAGCAGTCTAGGATAGATGCCATCAGGCCCTGGGGATTTGTCTGTCTTAATGTTCCCTAGAAAACCTAACACTTCCTCCCTTGTAATTGAGATTTTCTCTAACGGGTCAACACATCCTTCTGAGAGACTCCCAGTCAACACATCCCTCTCCTTTGTGAATACTGATGCAAAGTACTCATTTAGGATCTCACTTACTTCCTTAGGCTCTAATCATAATTCCCCTCCTTTGACCGAGAGGTCCGACTTTTTTCCGACAACTCTCTTGTTCCTCGTGTATGAATAAAATGCCTTAGGATTCTCCTTAATCCTGTCTGCCGAGGACATTTCATGACCCCTTTTTGCCCTTCTAACTCCCTGTTTGAGTTCTTTCCTACTTTCTCTGTATTCCTCCAGTGCTCCATCTGTTTTTAGCTGTCTGGACCTAAGGTATGCCTCTCATTTCTTTTTGATCAGACCCTCAATTTCCCTGGTTGTCCACAGCTCTCAAGCCTATCGTTCCTATCCTTCCTTTTACAGGCACATGCCTGTCCTGCAGCCCTATCAACTGCTCCTTAAAAGACTCCCACATGCCTGATGTGGATTTACTCTCGAACAGCCTCTCCTAATCAAGTAGGAAATTAGAGATGTGTGCAGTAAGGGTACTGCAGTTATAATGGATGATTACAATCTGCATATTGATTGGGCTTACCGAACTGTTGGCAATGCGATGGAGGAGGATTTCTTGGAATGTGAGGGATTATTTTCTCACGCAATATGTCGAGGAACCAACTGCAGAGTAGGCCATCCTAGACTGGGTATTGTGTAATGAGAAGTGAATAATTAGCAACTTTATGGTGCGAGATCATTTGAGAAAGAGTGACCATAATATGGTAGAATTCTTCATTAAGATGGAGAGTGACACAGTTAAGTCTGAGACTAGGGCCCTAAACTTGACGGAAGCTAACTTTGATGGTATGAGACATGCATTGGCAAAGAACTGGTTGGCAGACAGGAAGCAGAGAGTGGGAATGGGTTCTTCTCAGCGTGGCAGGCAGTGACTAGTGGGGTATCATAGGGTTTAAGTGCTGGGCCACCAGCTATTCACAATGTACATTCATGATTTGGATGAAGGAATTGAATGCAATATTTTCAAATTTGCAGACGACACTAAGCTGGGTGGCAGTGTGTGCTGGGAGGAGGATGCTAAGAGGATGGAGGGTACTTGGAGGCTGGCTGAGTGGACAAATACTTGGCAAATGCAATATAATGTGGATCAATGTGAGGTTATCGTGGTAAAAACAGGAAGGAAGATTATTATTTGAATGGTGGCAATTTAGGAAAAGGGGAAGTGCAACATGACCTGGGTGACAAGGTGGAACAGTCACTGAAGGTTGGCATGCAGGTACAGCAGGTGGAAAGCTAACAGCACGCTGGCCTTCGTAGGAAGAGGATTTGAATATTGGAGTAAGGATGTCTTGTTGCAGTTATATAGAGCATTGGTGAGGCCCCGACCTGGAGTATTGTACGCAATTTTGGTCTCCTAGTCTGAGGAAGGACATTCTTGCTTGCGAAGGAGTCCAGCAAAGGTTCACCAGACTGATTCCTGGAATGGCAGGACTAACATATGAAAAGGGACTGGACCGACTGGGCTTGTACTCATTGGAATTTAGAAGAAAGAAGACTGAGCGGAAAGCTCATAGAAACATATAAAATCCCGACGGGACTGGACAGGCTAGATATGGGAAGAACGTTCCCGATGTTAGGGAAGCACAGGACTAGTAAGAATAAGGGTAAAAAGTCATTCAGGACTGAGATGAGGGAGAATTTCTTCAATCAGAGAGTTGTGAACGGTGGAATTCTCTATCATAGCAAGCTGTTGGGGCCAGTTCGTTAGATACGTTCAAGAGGGAGCTGAGCAGAGCCCTTGTGGCTAAAGGAATCAAGGGGTATGGAGAGAAAGCGGGAGTGGGATACTGAACTGCAAGATCAATCATGATCATGTTGAATGGTGGTGCAGGTTTAAAGAGCTGAATGGCCTACTCCTACATCTATTTTCTATGTTTCTTTAAGTTTACAATCCTAAATCACTGGCAAAATTGGGATCTGGCTTTCTATCCTACAACCTAAGTCAGTTGTATTTTATGGCTCACCTGTCTCTTACATTGGAGCTACTTCCGTGAATATCTGTATAGGCTGTGTATGTTTATTGATGTCTCTTTTTTTTTTAAACATCCACAGGTGAGTCGGTCCACCTTGTTGGCCAACAAGGGGCATACACGCGGTGGGTCGTGCGAGGGCTGCTCTTGGATATTGCCTAGTGCTTCACGTCATTAGTGTATGCTTAAACTGGACCAATTGATGGGCAACACAACAGCTCAGTGATTATCACTGTTTGCTGTGCAGATACAGGGACCTGGGTCGGTGTCTGTGGGAGTTTGCACATTCTCCCCGTGCTTGCGTGTGTTTTCTCCAGGTGCTCCGGTTTCCTCCCACGCCCCAAAAACGTGCTTTTAGGCTGATTGGTGTTCATAAATTGTCCCTAAATTAGACCTCCCTTAATCTGGCGCACATATAATTCTCTAAATTTGTACCCCTTACTATGGGTTCCAAGAGGTGTAGACAAAAGTCGTAGGTAGAGGAAGGATTGGAATGAGGCACTCACTGAATGTTAAAATGGGCGGTGTGGGCTTGTAGGGCCGAAGGGCCTGTTTGTTCTTTGTACTCTGTTCTCTTTGTATTTAGTTCATAAGTTAATAAGTATTTCAGGTCAAAAAGCCAATCCTTGTCAGACACTACAAGTCACATCACACCAATTGAAATAAAGGGTGGGATATCTCCTGTCATGCATCCGATTGCTAAGTCTCTCATTTGCATTCAATTCATGGAACTCAACTTCAGCCAACAGCTGCTGATAATGAACTTTATAAATTGCTCTTTGGATGGCCACATAAATAAGATCCATAGATCCCTGTCCTGTTTAAGCCACAGGTCCATCAGAGGTATGACCTACCCTTTATAAATCCTCTCTTTGATCAGCTGGAAAGGTTTAAGCTGTTTATTAACTTCATTCCTAATATAGATACTAGTAATTTCCTGACAACAAATGTATTTACTTAAGAGTAAATATGATTTCCTGGTTTTCCTCTCATCTTTCTTTTAAAAGTAACATGCACAATTTTCTAATCTAAAAGGGGAACAGTTCCTGAATAAAGAAAACTTTGAAAGATTATAGTTAGGTTGTTTGCAATGTCCTCCAAAATCTTGGCTGGAGAACATCTGGTCCTGTAAGCTTGCCATTCCTTAGTGCTATTATTTTCTTCATTACTGTTATTTAACTTCAATTAATATTGGCAAACTTAATGTTAATTTTCTTGGGATTCCCAGCTTGCTGACCTCTGTTGTAAATATTTAAGTAAAACTATTCAGCACGTCCCTTATTCACATTGAGCACTGTGGGAATTGTGTTATTATCAATCATTCATAGGATGTGGGCATTGCTGGTCAGGCCTGTATTTATTGCCCTCAAAGATAGCAATCTTCTTCTTGAACTGCCGCAATCCATGTGGTCTAAGTGCACCCATAGTGCTCTGAGGCAAAGAGTTCCAATAACTCCTATATGCTAATTACTTGTATTCAAATTTGAAACTATAATTTCTTGCGTATTTCTGAATTCTGCACTCTGACTGGCCTGAATTACTTAGTTGGAGCTCTGTAGCGCTGCAGTTTGTCAATACATCATCTCGAAACCACTCCGTGACTTCGTCTAGCTATTTGAGGGGAATGATTGTTTTTCTTGCTATATTTAAAACTTTGTGACAGCCCCACAACATAGGGTTATGGGGAAAAGGCCAGAAAGCAGATTAGAGGGTTATCATATTAGATCAGGCATGATCTCAATCACTGGTGGAGCAGACTCATTGGACCAAAAAGTTGACTGCTGCTCTTATGTCAGTGGGTCTTATGGCCCGAGCTGGATCATTTTGATCGTTATTAAATATTCATGCACTGTTAGGCTACTAACTGAATCTGGCTCATTGGTCATTCTCTCTCCATGTCTGAGGATGTTACTGACCATGGACTTCCATTTAAATGTTCCACTAGAAGCATGGATTATATTCACTGGTCATCATTAAACTCTAATATGGTAGATTCCATTGTTGGTTGAACTCTTGAAGGATTGTAGATCTGGAGGAAATTTCAAGGGATAAGAAGGAGCGAAGTCATGCAGATGGAATCCATAGAATCCCTCCAGTGAAGAAGGAGGCCATTCAGCATAACGAGTCTGTACTGGGCCTCCAAAAGAGGATTCTACCGAGGCCAACTTTCCTGCCCTATCCCTGTAACCTAAGCATTGATCCTAGCCAAGCCACCTAACCTGCACATCTTTAGACTGTGGGAAGAAACCGGAGCACCTGGAGGAAACCCACACAGATACAGGGACAATGTGCAAATGCCACACAGATTTTCAGTCAAGGCTTGAATCAAACCGAGGTCCCTGGCTCTACGAGGCAGCAGCATTAGCAACTGTGCCACCCATTTAAACACTAGGAAGACAATTTGAACACAATCAAATGTCATAAACTTTCGGGTTAACTCTTTCTCTGTAGACGCTGCCTGGGCTGCTAAGTATTCCCACAATTTTTGTTCAAATGTTTGAACACACAACAGATTTGAACCTGGAGCTTCAGGGCCAGAGATAGGGATGCTATCACTGTGCCACAACACATCCTAGAGTTGAATGTTCTGCATTCTGACACAATACTACCATAAAATCTATTAATATTGTGCCCTTATATCTGGCATTCAATATTTATTAGTTATTACTGTTCATTCAAATTATAACCTATTTCACAATCTTTCATAAACCAAAATGGTTTGGAAATTATTCATTTGCTTGCACTCAAGGGGTTAATTTTCAAACACTGATTTTTTTTTCAGTGTCATCCTCAAAATATACATCTGTAAAATATAATCTTGATTCTCAACTTTTATTTCCCAGAATTATGTTTCACCTGTTCTTTCAAACACTGCAATTGTGTATTGACATCTCAGTTCTCTAGTACAACTCCTGTGACCAGAGATTGGTTAAATTTTTTACTACAACAGTTCCTTATTCTGTTTTTTCCCTTTGTAAAAAAAAGTTTTCACTTATCTATTCCTTTCATCTCCTGTGTCCCACTGCCCATTTTTAAGGTAGAAAATAAAAGATTTCTGATTGAGAGAAGCCCACTGCAAATAAACATTTGAAATAAAGCTATAAAGCTTAGAGCTTAAAATTATCCTGGTCACCGGTGATGCAGGTGCATTTTTTAAAAATCGCAATCCCATTTGTTCACCAAAATCTGCTTAGCTCTTTCTTACAAACATATGATTTAAAAGCAGGAGTCGGCCATTCAAGCCAACTCTGCCATTTGACAAGATCATAACTGATCTGATAGTGGCCACAATTCCACCTGTCTGCCTGCCCTGATACCCTTTGACTTCCTTGTTACTGAAGGATCAATCTACCTCTTCCTTCAAAATATTTAATGTACCTGCCTCTACCACTCTCCAGGGAACAGAATGTAACAAGTTAAGTAGACTCAGAAAAATTGTTTCTTCATTGCATTCTTAAATTGGAGACCCTTTAGTTTCAGATGATGTCCCTTAGTTCTAGTCCCACTCACAAGGTTAAACATCCTTTCAGCATTCATCCTGTCAAGTCACTTAGGATTCTGTGTCAATAAGATCATCATATTATTTTAAAATTCAAAAGATGCAGTTCCAATCTATCCTCGTAAGATAACTCCTTCACCCCATGAATCAGTCAAATGAATCTTCTCTGAACTGCTTCTAATTTGATTACATCCTTTCTAAAATAAAAAACAAAATTAGAATCTCTTCAGGCCATTTGTCCAATGAGCCTGCACCAGAACAATCTGACTCTATCCCGTAACCCTACAAATTTATCCTGTTAATCCCCTGAAACTAGGGTCAATTTAGCATGGCCAATCTACCTAACCCGCACATCTTTGGGCTATGGGAGGAAATCCACGCAGACATAGGGAGGACATGCGACCTCCACATAGACAGTGATCCAAGCCAGGAATCGAATCAGGATCCCTGGCACTGTGAGGCAGCAATGCTAGCCACTGTGCCACCATGCCGCCCTAAATATACACAATATTCTAGCATGTGGTCTCAACAATGTCCTGACAATTTAGCAAATTTTTTATATTCCATTCCCCTTCCAATAAACACCAACATTGCATTTACCTTTCTAATCACTTGCTGTACTTGAAAACTAACTTTGTCATTCACGTACAGCGCCAGGGACCTGGGTTCGAATCCCAGCTTGGGTCACTGTCTGTGTGGAGTTTGCACATTCTCCCCATGTTGGCACCGGCTTTCCTCCGGGTGCTCTGGTTTCGTCGTACAGTCCAAAGATGTGCACATTACGTTGATTGGTCATGCTAAATTGCCACTTTGTGTCGGGGGATTGGCAGCATAAATGCCAATTATGGGCCAGGAGGGATTGTGGACTGTGCAGACTTGAAGGGCCAAATGACCTCCTTCTGCACTGTAGGATTCTATGATCCTTCTGTACTGCAGAGTTCTGCACTATCACTTTGTTTAAGGAATGTGTTGCTTTTCCATTCTTTTTGCAAAAATGGACAAGTTCACATGTTCCCAGAGTATACTCTTCTGCCAATTCTTTTCCCACTCACTTAATTTATCTATATTTGTTTTCAGACTCCTTAGGTTCTCTTCACAGCTAACTTTCCTACATCAATAACCATATACCTGGTACCTTCATCCAAGTCATTGATAAGATGTAAATAGTTGAAGCCCTAATGCTCATCTCAAATATTTACAAAAAGGTATCTTCACACGCCAGGATATACAACTTACCTTTTTGGCACTGCTATACTTATTCGGATGGGTTTTCCTCCTAATCCTTTGCTGTTCTGACATTCTTCCAAAGCTTTTTTCTGTTCTACTTCATCAGAAAACCTGACAAACCCAAAACCTCTAATAAAAGAAAAAGACCAAAGAACCATTTACATTGTAGCACACCTCATGGAATGAACTGGCTTGAATCAACAGATTGTAAATAGTTTGAACCACATAATTTAGAGTTATTACGTTACATCTGAGGTATCATCAGTCCAAGTATTTGATGTCCTTGTTAATCCTAGCTGGGACAGAAAGAATGTTCTTATTCAACATATGGCATGATTTTCATTCGCCAATGTGGTTTATAAAAAATAAGGGCTGTTTCATAGCACATGACAAGATGGGCATTAAGTTATAACTAAATTTCAGTGGTTAATGCTAAAACATATAAATTACATTGGTAATTGCAGTTTGGTAAGATTTCTTTCCTGCTCAGAGCTCTGTAAAAGTGTACTCAACTTTTAACCATTGATATCACAAAGCAGTTACAATACCTTGAGTTCCCAGATGTGTCGGTCACCACTTTTCCACCTCTACAAGATGGATATTTTTTCACAAAGTAATCATACAGATGAAAATCATCAACTTCAGAAGAAAGATCACCCACAAATATTGAATATTCTTGGCTGTTAGATAAGATGTAGTTACAACGAAAATGCGATTTTAGTCAAAGGTGACAAAAGCAATAAATTCCAAACATTGACTTTAAAAGTTTCTATAAAGTTTAACTATAAACATCTTATTAAAAAAACACTAATATATGAATGTTAAATGCAAGGTTCAAACCAATACGTACATAAAGTTTGAGGTTTTTGTTTTCTGTTTTTCACTTCGGTATAACTATTAGTGGGGTACAAAGGAAAAGTAAAATCCTTGTGGGGCTCCCCAGGAGTCTTCATTGCCAGAGGTATTTAAATTAACTACAAGTGATTCAGGAATGACATTAGAATGTCTTCTGTTCCATTTCAGTTGTAGCTTCATTGTGTCTCTCAAGCGCGCTCCGCACTGCAAACCTCCAACAAAGTCATTTTTTTGGCGAGCTGGAAGTTTACAGGGAGGCTGGGGAGACTAAGCACACCAGTGAACCCAGGTTCAGAGCACTCAGGTACCCTGATCTCACAGTGCAATGGGAGTCCCCACCACCACCCCACCATTGGTGGCATGGCCCCCATCCCCTCCCCAAAAAGGGTTGCCAGCATTGGGGCCCTTCAGATTGATCTACTTGTATGTCCCCTTGTCATAGCCCTGCTCCTTAGCATTGCCCCTGACACACTGGTGGTATCCAGCTGACAATGCCAGGATGTCCAGTGGTAACTGCCAAGGTGTCCAGTGTGCCAGATGCGCCCCAATGATGGGTACTGCCTGATAGGCACCATGCAGCTGTGCCCATGACCACCTGGGGGCTTCAATGGCCTTTAAGCCCCAGGTATGACCAATGTACTCAGTCTCCGCTAACGGAGACCAGTTATAATTTTCACCGTTATCACATATGCCCGAAGGCCAAAGGGCAGCACGATACCACAATGGTTAGCACTGCTGCATAACAGCGCCAGGGACCCAGATTCAATTCTGGCCTGGGATGACTGTGTGGAGTTTGCACGTTCTTCCCTTGTCTGTGTGGGGTTCCTCAAGCTGCTCAGGTTTCCTCCTGCAGTTCAAAGATGTGTAGGTTAGCTTTATCAATATTGAATTGTCCCTTGGTGTCAGGGATATTAGCAAGGTAAATATGTCAGATTATGGGGATAGGGCCTGGGTGGGATTGTTGTCGGTGCAAGTTGATGGGCACAATGGTCTTTTTCTGCACTGTAGGTATTCTATGATTCTATGACTTCAAGCTGTAAATTCAGCAGGTCTGGCAACATCTGTGGAGAGAAAGAGAGTTAACATTTTGGCTCTAAGTGATCCTTCTACAGAGTAGGGCAAGCGTGTAGGATTGCAGGGTTGAATTGGGTGGTTAGTAGGTGGATGATCAGTGGAAGGTCGAGGATAGTTTATGTTTATAGTTTATAGTTTATGGACGAAAAGGGATTGGTATAGGCTAGTGGGTCATTGTTTTTGTAACTGGTCGGCGCAACATCGTGGGCCGAAGGGCCTGTTCTGCGCTGTAATGTTCTATGTTCTATGTTCTATTTTCTATGATAGGGGAGATGGGTGGAAGGCAATGGGACATAGGGTACAGATGGATGGTGGGAAGGGCAGTCAGGGGTTTGGTTGAGCAGTTGGTGGATGGGGAGGGCAGTTGCCGGATGGGGTTTAGACGAGTGGAATGGTGCACAAGGAGATGGGCAACATACAAACATACTAAATAGGAGCAGAAGTAGGCTATTCAGCTGCTCGAGCCTGCTCCATCATTCCATAAGATCATGGCTGATTGGTGTGCATTGAGTTCCACATTCCCCATCTACCCCCAATAACCTTCGATACTCTTAGAATCATAGAATCCCTATGTTACAGAAGGAGGCCATTTGGTCCATCAGGCCAGTACTGACAACAATCCCACCCAGGCCCTAACCTGTAATCCTGCATTTACCCTGCTAGTCCCGTTGTAATTAAGAGGCAATTTAGAATGACCAATAAACCTAATCTGCATATCTTTGGAGTGTGGGAGAAACCGGAGCTCTCAGAGGAAATGCATGCAAAGGATAGAACATGCAAACTCCACACAGACATCTTACCAAGAGTCTGTCGACTGTGACCTTAAAAACGTTCAGGGAACCTACTTTCTCCATCTTCTGAGGCAGGGTTCCTAAGTTGCACAACCCTCAGAAAAAAAATTCTTCTCATCTCTATCTTATAAAGACCACCCCTAATTTTAAAAACAGTAGCCCCTAGTTCTTTATTTTAGTGCACCTGCATACTAACTTTCTGTGCCTCATGTTGGGAAGGAGACGGCAATTGCCAGGGGAGGCTGGGGAGACTGGGGAGACAGGCAGTGACACTCGGAGAAATTTTCTTTGCGGCTTTGGGAGGGAGGCAGGGTTTGGGTTGGGGTAATCGAGGAGGGGATAGTGAGGTAGTCAGGGGATATATGCGGGTATGGGGATTTTCAAGGGTTTCTGTAGAGGGTCGGGGGTGAAACCCCATTTGGAGTGAAGGCGGGGGGGGGTCAGTACAACAGTTAACCAGAAGTTAGAGTTCAAGAGTTACAGGGGCATACAGTCATGCAGCAATACAGCACAGATACAGGTCCTTTGGCCCAACCAGTCTTTACAGACCATGGTGCCCTCCCAGCTGGTCCTAATTGCCCACATTTGACCCATATCCCTCAAATCCTTCCCATCCATGTAATTACCCAAGTCCTTTTTATATGTTGCTGTTATACCTGCCTCAGCCACTTTCTCGGGCTCCGAGACTTCATTCAGAAGAATCCTCTATGGTTGCATATTTCCAGTCTAATGAGGAAGGAAACATTTCTAGATTTGCTTCTTGGGAATGAATTGGGCCAAGTGGATTGCGAGTCAGCAGGGCAACACTTAGGGGGTTGGTGATCATTGTATCATTAGATAATGGAAAAGGACAAGAAGCAAACCACAGTAAGAATATTTAACTGATGAGCAAGTTGGAGTTATTTTGCTTGGAACAAAGAAGTCTGAGGGGTGACTTGATAGAGGTGTACAAAATTATGAGGGGAAGAGATAGTATGGACCAGATAAAATTGTTTCCCTTCGTAGAGAATTTTAGAACTAGGGGACATAGATTCAAAAGAAGTGGCAGAATCTGTAGAGGGGGCATGAGGAAGAACATTTTTATGCAAGGATGGTGGGTGTCTGGAATTCACTGCCTAAGTTGGTGGTGGAGGTAGAGACCCTATGCTCTTTTAAAAAGCAAAATACTGCAGCTGCTGGAATCTGAAAAACAGAAAATGCTGGAAAATCTCAGCTGTTCTGTCAGTGTCTTTGGAGAAAGAATAAAGCCAACGTTTCAAGTCAAGATGACCCTGACACGAAATGTTGGCTCTATTCTATCTCTGCAGATGCTGTCAGACCTGCTGAGATTTTCCAGCATTTTCTGTCTTTTAAAAAGTACCTCAATCTGCACCTTAAGTACTGTAAGCTACAAGGCAATGGGCAGGCACAGGAAGGTGGGATTAGAAAGGACACCTGGATGTTCTCAGGTTGGCATGGTCAAGAAGGGCTGAATGGCCTCCTTCTGTGCTGTAACTTTTCTATGGACCTATGGAATGCCATCTTCAATTGGGTAGGAATCAATCTGGTCTAGACAACTTGGAATCAAAGGTTAACTAGCAAAACTGCAGCTAAAAATGAGATAGTTCAAGGAGAGTCAAGGTATAGTCCCATAAAGGGGAAAATGTTGGACAAACAATATTTAGGAAGAAAAAGAGACTGAGGCCAGAATTTTACCACCCCACTCGCCACGGGAATTGGAGCAGGTGAGATGTGTACATTGGGAAAGTCCATTGACCTTGGGTGAGATTTTATGCTTTTGGGACAAGTAAGGCCATAAAATCGCATGCAGAAATTAAGATGAAGCAGAAATAGTATGCTTATACAGATGTCAAGCAGACCATACAATTGAGACCAGTTTGAATATAGGTTCAGAATGGAATTGAAAAGGATATAACAGAAGCAAAGAGAGTACAGGAAGACGCTGGCTGCTAATATAAAAGAGTACAAGAGCCTTCTGCAGGCACATAAACAATAAAACAGTGATAACTGGAGGAGGGCCAGTTGGAAACTTAAAGGAGATTTACACATGGGGGCAAGGGGAATGGCTGACATATTAAATTAATACTTTGCACCTGTCTTTACCAAGGAGATGATGCAGCACAGGTCACAGTCAAAGAGGAGGTAGTTTCTAAACTTAAAGGATTTAACTTAAGAAGGAGGATCTATCAGATAGGCTCTCTGTACTCAAGGTTAGAGAGGCACCTGGGCCAGATAAGTATAAGCGTAATGAAGGAAGTGAGAGTGTAAATTATATAAAGAACCTGACCATTTTCAGTCTTCCTTCATCTCTGGTGGTGCCAAGGATTGAAGAATTGCAAATGTTACAATTTTTTCAAGAAGGAGTGTACAGATAAGCTCAGCAACTTAAGGTCGATTAGTTTAACCTCAGTAATTAAATGTAGCTTAATTAAGGAAAGCCAGCAGTGATTTGTTATGGGCAAATTGTATTAAGTAGCTTGCTGGAGTTTTCTAATGAGGTAGCAGAGAGGTTGATGAGGGTAAGGGTTGTAGTGTACATGGATTTCCAAAAGGAATTTCCAAAAGTGCCTCATCTGGGGCCTCAGCTATTTACCATTTATATAGATGATCTGGAGGAGGGAACCGAGTGTATGGTGTCGAAATTTGCTGATGACACCAAGATTGGTGGAACGGCAAATTGCGCGGAGGGTCTGCAGAAGGATCTAGATAGGCTGGGCGAATGGGCCAGGAACTGGCAAATGCTTCACTCAAAGGGTGGTGAATCTCTGGAATTCTCTGCCCGTTGAAGTGGTGGAGGCTGCCTCACTAAATATGTTTAAGACGCGGGTTGATGGGTTTTTGATAAGAGAGGGGATTAAGGGTTATGGGGAGAGGGCGGGAATGTAGAACTGAGCCATGACAGATCAGCCATGATCTTGTTGAGTGGTGGGGCAGGCTCGAAGGGCCAGATGGCCTACTCCTGCTCCTATTTCTTATGTTCTTATCACAGAGTTGTAAGCAAAGTCAGAGCTCTTGGAATAAAAGAGACAGGTGCACAATGGATACAGAGCATTTTACAATGCAAAAATTTAATTTTTGTGCTAGGCCTGCAAGAAATTTTAGATTTACTCACATAACCTCCAAACTCTACAACTGTGTCAATAGTGCCTCTTCATACCCATTTTTGACAGCCACACACCAATTAAATTCCCCCAATTGAAAAGGGCACTATTAACCAGTATAACCAAAACAAAAACTTGAAAAGAAACTTTGAAATTTTCATGATGATGCACCCCAGCTCCTATCATCCAGGGCCTAGAAGGTTGTGGAAGGTTTCAAGAAAATCAGTGAATGCTCTCCCTCTCCAGAAATACCTAACTACAGAAGAGAGGCAGGCAATCAAGTCGAATGACCCATGTCTCTCTCCTTTTTTTTGGAAAACTGATTCACAGTAAAATTAATCAAATTTTTTAAAAAAATGCAACTTGGAACTGGACAACTTGGCCCTTCCTCTCCTTATCTCATAGAATAGAACCCTACAGTGCAGAAAAAGGCTCTTTGGCCCATCGAGTCTGCACCAAACACAATCCCACCCAGGCCCTACCCCCATATCCCTACATATTATACCCACTAATCCCTGTAACCTTCGCATCCCTGGACACTAAGTGTCAATTTAGCATGGCCAATCAACCTAACCCACACATCTTTGGACTGCCAATCTCCCCCCAATTGAGAGTGCTTGCCTCTCTTGATGGCCAGCATCATCTTTGATTGATAGTTGCATTCCACACATTCCAGTCTCAGCATAATTTTTTTTGGTCTTCGCCTTTTTCTGAAATATAGGTTTTGTGTGGCACCTTAACCATTCTGCTTTCTGTCATAAAACCCTTACAATGTGTGTATAAGAAATTCCTTTCCCTTTTTTTGTACTGGGTAACTGCGTCGTGCTGATGCTTATGGCATTTCTTGCTGTATGTCCTCCAGGTTATTGGTATGGTATGTTGACCATCTTGACCAACCAGCAGTGAGTGGAGAGGGAAAGGCTAATACACCCAGTATTCCTTGACAGTCTCCCATCCCAGGTCCAGGTCTTCTTGTTCTTGCGGGTCGAACCAAGTAAACAAACTTAAATTACGTCTGGACAAAGAAAAAGGGAGCGGCTCCCCAAAAGGAGGGGGTACGGCCCGAATGGAAACAAAAAGTACAAAGGAAACTGAAGACGAGTCAAATCAAAATGTGATTATCGGGGTCTATAACGCACCTCAGCCCCTGCAGTGCCCAACGGGCACGGAAGGCGGTCCGGGTCTTCTTAGCTTCCAAGATCAGACACAATCAAGCATTTTCAGACTAATATGTCTCTTTAGGTGTACAACTAATCATCCAATGAGTGCTCGTCACATGTAGAAACTTAACTTTAATTTATATAATAAAGACAGCTGTAGTTTCCATTCTGTTCCTACATAACAGCTTAATATCACTGACAGCCAGCACAGCACGACTAACATGTTCTTCTAGCCTCTCCAAAAAAATATGAAATGTTAGTCTATAGCTTGTATCCTGTATAGTGTTACTTTACAGTTTGTATATTGTGTAATGCTTTACATAGTTCCATATAATTCATAGAATCCCTACAATGCAGAAGGAGGCCATTCAACCCATCAAGTCTGCACCGACCACATATCCACCGAGACTCTATCCCCACAACCCCACACATTTACCCTTTTAATCCCCTGATACTAAGGGGCAATTTAGGATGCCAATCCACCCAACCTGCACATTTTTCAGACTGAGAGAGGAAACTGGAGCACTTGGAGGAAACCCACGCAGGCATGGGGAAAACATGCAGACTCCACACAGAGAGTCACTCAAGGCCAGAATTGAACCCGGGTTCCTGGCACCGTGAGGCAACAGTGCTAACCACTGTGCTGCCCAACTTTACAAATTAAATAATTTAATAAAATTATACAATAAAGTACATAATGCAAGTCTACAAATTATAAAACGTGAGAGGCTGGTTGAGGGAGTGTCATGCTTGTTAGTATATTTGATGAAATATTTTACTGAATGGATAGTATCACCACAGTCAGACTTGGACTAATAAAGGCAAGTAACATTCATGCCACATAACTACCAAGTGATGACTACCTCCAACAGGAGAGAATCCAATAATCTCCCCATGACATTCAATGAAGTCACTTGCACTGAATCCCCCACCATCAATATCTTGGGGTTACTACTGACCAGAAACTGAACCAGTCATCTAAATGCTGCAGGTACAAGAGCAGTCAGAGGCAGTGGAATCTGCCACACATGACTCATCTCATGATTCCCCAGAGCCTTCCACTACAAATCCAAGTCAAAAGTATGATGGAATACTTTCAACTTAGCTAGATAGTGCTGATGCAACAACGCTCAAGAAGCTCAACACTACACGGACAAAGCAGCCCGATTGATGGCTCACCATTTGCCACTTTCAACATTTGCTTCCTCCACCACCAAAGCACAGTGGCAACAGTGCATACAATCTACAAGATGCACTGCAACAACTTATCAAGGCTCCTTCGAATCTCATGACCTTTGCTTTCTAGAAGGACAAGGACAGCAAATGCATGGGAACACCACCACCACCACCACCACCAAGTTTCCCTCCAAGCCACACTATCTTGACTTGAAACTGTATCACCATTCCTTCACTGTCACTAGGTCAAAATCCTGGAACTCCCTTTCCTACAACACTATGGGTGTATCTACACCACATGGGCTACAACAGTTGAAGCAGGTAGTGCACAATCACCTTCTCAAGGGCAATTAGGAATGAGTAATAAGTTGGCCAAGTCGATGACACTGAAATCCTGTGAAAATGTTTTTAAATTATTTTAACAAAACTGCCATTATGTTAGACATCTGCATAACTCAACTACAAATTTTTAAAGAGTTGTCATTTTACAATAATTTGAACTGGAATTTTATGGATTTGTATTATTAGAATTGCTTTTTCTCATTAAAGAGTGCTATCTCCCAGCTCACCTGCTCTTGCAACTGATGAAACTCTGTGCAAATGGAATTATGGAGAAGTAAAGAAAAAGTTGAAATGGACAAAATAATACGTACCCTGCATCTGGTTTTTTTCCATAGGTTGCGTAATTTAACTTGAACTTCTTGGGCTGTACATTTGAAACAAGAAAAATTGGGATTACTTTTAAGATCATTTTATTAAAAAGTATAAAGAAACATTTTCACTTGTATAGTACCTTGCATGATCACACGACATCTCAAAGCATTTTTTACAAAAAAGTTCTGAAGTGTTGTCAATGTTAACATAGAAATTAGAACACAGAATCTCTACAGCGAAAAAGGAGCCATCTGGCCCATTCTTCCTCTACCAACAACAATCCCGCCCAGGCCCTTTCCCCATAACCCCACATATTTACCCTGCTAATTCCCTGACACTAAGGGGCAATATAGCACGGCCAATCAACCTAATCAGCACATCTTTGGACTGTGGGAGGAAACTGGAGCACCTGGAGAAAACCCACACAGACACAGGGAGAACTTGCAACCTCCCCGCAGTCACCCAAGGCCAGAATTGAAATCAAAATCCTGGCACTGAGACAGCGATACTAACCACCCGTGCCACCCAAACGTGATATAACAGTAAGTTCACACAAACAGCAATGTTATAATTGTTAAATAAAATGTTTTGCTGGTATTGAGAGATAAATAATGCCCTGGACGCTGGGAGCAACTCCCCTGCTCTTCTATGAGATTCCAATTCTTTTTCTGCACCTGGTGATGCACTAAGGCAGACCTTTGTCTGTTTCCATAGCTAGTTATTCCTGGAATAGGTAGTGATTGTTGCCAGAGGCTTATACCTTTTGGCGCGCCACACTGCATCAAGCATGGCTGATCAGGAGTCTTTCCCACCAGCCACTGGCATGTTGGAAGGTTTTACAGGTGGGTAGTAAATCTGTTTGGCCTGTTTTGAATCATCTTCCTTGAACCCAGAGCTGCTGTTTCAGAGGCAGGTTTCTCATACCACAAGAAGGCCTCCCTTCTTTGAAATATAGGGCCATGGTTTAATAATGTTTCATCTAAAAGATGGCACCTCTAACACTGCAACACTTCCTGGAGTACCACACTGAAATGTTAGGCTCGATTTTGTGCTCAAATCCTGGAGTGGGAGTTATATCCACAACTTCAGAGGCAAGACTGCTACCAACTCAGCCATGGCTCTGCAACAGTGATAAATGTCTATTGAAGGGATTTACCGGATTTGAACCTGGCAAAGGCTTCCCATTCAGTTTATGGAGACAACGATCAGCACTAGTTTGGTCAGCTAACTCCACGAAGCAATATCCTGCGAGTGTTCTGAAACCAAACCAGACATGAATGAAAAGTACCGACATCTACAAGACCATGGAGGGCAATAGAATCACAACATCTGTGTTGCTGCAATACTTAAAAAAGTTTCAAAGTTGAATGTTAATTGAGTTATGCAGTGAATTTCAATTTATGGTCTACAGTAGTTTTGATAACAGCATTTAGCAAAGTCCTTCCATATTAAATTTTGCTCATAGCATTTCACAGGTGCAAGACACTCTCCATTAACTCACTGTATTTACATTTTACATAATCAGAGATATCAACATAGACAAGATGGGTCATTGATTTGAAACAACTCTTTCTCTCCATAGATGCCACCTGACTTGCTGAGTGTTTCCAACAATTTCTGCTTTTGTTTCAGCTATCATCATGGCTGCACTCAACATGCATATACACAAATTGTCTAGCAATAAAATCCCCAGCCCACATTCCACATCAAGCGTATTTATGAATTTTTTTTGCTGCTCTAGTTCAGTTCAGTCAATTCAACATATGTGGGGATCACATCCTTGTGACATTTCCTGATTTGCAAAGACTGGCACTGGATACACTCCAAACTTGCATTATCCTTTCAAATATCCCATTAAGATGTGTTGTATTTAACCATAAAATGCACTATGGAATTACATTATTGGTAGGGACTTGAGCTGCAGTAGGAATTCAGATCCATTGATTTATTTATAATTCTTTTTTAGAATTTAATGGATTATTATCCATTTAACTATTTTTTATCCATTTTTTAAAATCGGTGCAACATTTCCTAATGAAAAGGACAACCCACCACTTCTAGCCTCAGTGAACTGTAGGGAAATACACAGGAGAGGTGTCAGATTGGCAACTCATTTTTCCTCCTCCTTCAGAAAACACATAGGATCAATGTACAGCTCAAATGACATCTCACATGTCTGTTACTAGGAATTGTTAACATTTATGTTTTAATAAAGCCTTCAGTCATGGGAGATAATCAGCATTCTCAGAAAAAAGTAAGATACAAATGGTTTACTAATTATATTACCATAATTAATTAGTATTATTAATACTAATACTAATATTAGTGCGTATTAGTGGCCAATTATCAAAAATGGAAAGATAAACATTCCTGATAATATTGCCCTGGAATTTGACACTGCTGCACGAGCAGTGAAGCCCGTTGTTCTACTCCTGTCCATGGCTGTAAGATTTTGATAGTTAGACTAATTTTTAGAATCTGTTATATAATTGGAATTTATTCCTTAACCATATTTAAAAGGATCAGTTTGAATTTCTGTCATCTGGGGAATAGAAGGCAGTTGTTTTATGAGGAAACAAAGTTGTTTTATAACCAAATTCCTTGAGCTGAAGCAGCTATATGCTGCTTTAATTGCCCATAATACAATTTGGTATTTTTTTTAAATCTGTTTGAAAGAGTGGCTAAAGCAGTCTGAACCTGGAATGACACCTTATAGTTAAGCAAACCATGTATTGCTTCAATTCATCTGTACCAGAGGAGAACCTTTACTTTCTGATATTTGAGGGGCTTAAGTTAAAATATGTTGACAAGAGAATATGACTTTATTCATCGCTTTTTTGCATTTGGAAGAAATGTATTATTTATTTGTAATATAATGCAAACTCTGAGGGATCTTGGTGAAAGGGACAAACTAGTCTGCATGATTCTATCTGCAAAGTTGAGGTGGAACAAGATGATTTGCATCATTTTTGAACAGGAGGAGAGAGTCAGGCCATTTCCAAAATAGGAAGGAGGAATGAGAGACTGACAGATAAAAGGTGGAGAATTTGTGTCTTTGTCAATACAGTGATACCATGGCTTCTGGGTATGACTCATTTGGACACAATTCAACATCACTTCAAAGGCAAAGGAGAGAGACATTGCCTATGCTGATAACATAAATTCCTAGGGATCTTGAGAGTTGAGAAACTTTTATTTTGTCTTCACTGCTTCTTGCTCACTATATGTAACATCTTGCTTAATAAATTATTCTTGATCCATAAATACTAGTTATTTGTACCTTGTAGGTCAGGCACAACTAAGGACTTAACTGTTAGAAAAAAAAACTTTAATCAGTTTAGGATTAGATAGGGTTTATACTTCAAAACCCTAAAGTTTACGCTTTAAACCCTAAGCATGATGGTATTTCTGTCCAAAATTATTAACCTGTTCCACACCAAGATGTAGGCCAACCTCCAGCAGGGTGCAGCTCCAGCAGCACAAAAGTTGCAGTTTCTTAGATGGAAAACTACTGGTTACTGCTGAAACTCAGGACTAGACAACCTCAGTTTCCTCCAGATGCTAGTACATTACCAAACAGTTGGCAGGGGTCTGGCAGAATATTATAACATCATGCTTCACTTGGTGCTCTATTGCTGCAACACTCAAAGAACAAATTTTACTTCAGATAAACAAACTGTGATAGTAGCAAGGCCGCCTTCCAGATATTGATTTCCACAGATGATTTAAAATCTGGTAAAACAAATTGCCACCCCTTTGTTCTTTGCTCCCCTGGAGATGTCATTGGAACCATAGAATAGAACCATAAACTCACCAGAGTGCAGAAGGAAATAATTTGGCCCATCGAGTCTGCACTGACCACAATCCCACCCAGGTCGCCTATTTCTCTAACACTCAGTAAATCAGTTTTGAAATTTCTCTGAACTTCACAGAATAAAGATAAAAAATCAGCAAAGGCTATTTTGAGGTTTATATTTGTCAAATATTTGAAGCAATTGATGGAGTGAATAACTACAATTGCATTGCATTTTGGAAACATTTGTCATAAGAAATTTACTTCTTCAGGACTCTAGGCTGAATTCTGCAAAGAAAAACCATGATAAAAAATACACGATTACTGAAATTTGGCCCATCATGTCCGCCTGGCTGATGAACAGCCACTCAGCCGAATCCCACTTTCCAGGAGTGAGATTCTCAGCGCTTGTTCGTCATGGGTGTAAATCCAGTTATGGCCACCAACTCTTGTGAGAGGGCCACAACAGATTTGCGGAGGCAAGATCTCAGTTTGAGATCTTCCTCATGCCACTGCCAGCATTGTAATCAGGTTAATTCCCAGAAAGTGGGTGTGAACCTGATTACCATGAAATTAGGTTCAGTTAAATATTATTATACTACTTAACATTGTTGCTTCTGAGAGTGCTGAATGTTCCCTCCTGTTGGTGGAAGCACTATTGGTTTTTAAAAACAGAAACAAGTCATAATGTCTAAACAAGTCATAATAACTAGGATGTTGCCTGGTATGGTGGGGAGGTCCTATGAGGAGAGACTGAGGGATCTAGGGTTGTTTTCGTTGGAAAGAAGGCGGCTAAGAGGGGATCTTATTGAAACATATAAGATGATTAGAGGTTTAGATAGGGTGGATAGTGATAGCCTTTTTCCTCGGATGGAGAAAGCTAGCACGAGGGGGCATGGCTTTAAATTAAGGGGGGGTAGCTACAGGACGGATTGCAGGGGTAGGTTCTTTACCCAGCGGGTGGTGAGGGATTGGAATGCCCTGCCTGCTGCAGTTGTAAATGCGTCTAGTTTGGGGGCGTTTAAGAGATCTCTGGATAGGTTTATGGACGAAAAGGGATTGGTATAGGCTAGTGGGTCATTGTTTTTGTAACTGGTCGGCGCAACATCGTGGGCCGAAGGGCCTGTTCTGCGCTGTAATGTTCTATGTTCTATGTTCTATAATGACGACACCAAGGCTTGGAGCTGAGGAGAACACCGGGCTGGTGAGCGACATGGTCAGGCAATGCCCTGGCACTATCCCTGGCGGTGGTGAAACATGGTGAAGGTTGACCCTTAGTATTCGAAGATGGGGGTGTCCCCCTTGTTTTCCAGGGTTCCCCATATCTGGGTGGGAGTGGGAAGGGGGATTGTCCCGAAGTCTGTAGGGGGAGGAAGAAGGGCCTTTATTTACATTTTGAGATTGAGATGCCTTCTAAAAACGGCACCCTAATCTCTGAATCCCAGTTTAGGCCCCCTATGCCCCCAGCTGGCTGCATAATGCTCACCAGCACTTTGAAATTGCACAGAATTGCTGTTTGATCTAGCTAGAAAAGGAAACAGCACTGTGTAATTTTGTGAAAATTCCACCCCACCTCTTGAACCGTAGCCTTGTAGTTTGTGGCACTTCACGTGGATATCCAAGTCCTTTTCAAATATTTTTAGCAATTTCTGCCGCTCTTTCAGGTAGCGAGCTTCAGAACCCTACCACCCTCCAAGTGAAAGAAATTTCCCTTGAACCCTCCATGAACGCCCTTCCTCATTACCAAAACCTATGCCGCCTGGTTATGGGCCCCTCAACCAAAGGAAATTGGGCCTTACTCAACACTCTATTTAGATTCCACATAAGCTTATCCCCTTCAAGCAGGTCTGCCCTGAGCCTCTTCTGAACTTAAGAAAACAACCCTAGCTGATCTAATCTTTCCTCACAACTAAAATTCTTCAGTCCATTCTGTATTTTAATAAAGGATGATGAAGACATCAAGGTAATAATGTGCTGCATTTTAGATCTCTGGCAGTCTCTGCTCTAATACATTAAACTGATTTCATGGCTTTTTCTTACCCAGTCATTCTGTTGCTAATGATTTTCACATTAACGGTTGGCTCACCCATAGCAGTAAAGGCTTGTTTGATAAAACTCTCATCCATATACTGTTCCAACTTAAAGGGAAGAAAGAAAAACGTGAAAATCACTGCTAATATCCATAACAGTAGCAACAACAGTTGTTGAAAGTTATGTTTAAAAATCAATTGCAGAAAGAGCTGTCAAGTCCAAAAATCAATGTATGGCATATTTAACTGTTGAATGAAAGGCTAGTTACTTTAAAAAATATCTGGACAAATTCTATTGCATGTTGACCTAAACCTTCCATGACCAAGAGGAACCTCAGGTTTTTAGAAACAATTTAAATGAGTAATACACTGCATGGAACATACATTTTATAGAACCCTTCACATAAGAGGAGCACCTATATCATTTGACGAAAGCAGTCAAGTGTTAAGCAAATTGTAAAATTCGTGAGTGGGATTGGGGGGGAATGAAAAGAAATCCAACTTGAAGAAATATGTTTTAAAGGAGCATTTTCAATTAAGAGAGAGATAGACAGCCACATTGATTAACAATGAAAACAGAAGATGCTGGAGAAACTCAGCAGGTTGGGTAGCATCTGAGCAGAAAGAAACAGAGTCAATGTTTCAAATTCCTATGTTTCTTCTCCAGAGTTAAAGAGGAGAAACATGATGGATTATATACTAAATGCAGACTGGGTGATCACTTTGCGCAACACCTTTGCTCCATCTTCTAGCATCATTACAATCTTCTTGTTGCTTGCCATGTCAACTCACCATCTTGCTCTCACGCCACAAATCCATCCTTGGCCTGCTGCAATGTTCCAGTAAAGCCCAATACAAACTTAGGATTAGACACATTACAGCCTTTGGAACTCAATATTGAGTTCAACTTTAGACTGTGACCTTCCTCCTTCATCTTGACCATTTTTTCCCAAAACATTTTTTTTTGTCCCAAACAGTCCCCTTCCACCCCAACTCAACCTCTTATAATTTGTTCCCAAGTTGTGCTTTCACTGAGCACTGGCCTTTGTTCTCCTATTAATAGACTCTTCTATCTTATTTTATGTCACTATCAGCACCTTCTATAGCCCTTCACACTGCCATACTTTTTCTGTCTTGTGTCCTCTACATCTTTGCTGCACTTTCTCCAAGTTCCCACATATCACTGACTTTCCACTCTGCTCCAGCTGCTCCATGCCATCTTATGTAGTATATAATCCATCACATTTTCATCTCTTTTTAGTTCTGAGTAGACTTGAAACACTAACTGTTTCTCTTCCCACAGATGTTGCCAGACGTGCTGAGTTTTTCCAGCATATAGTCTTTATTTCAGATTACCAACAGCCGCAGTATTTTGCTATTATTTTAGAGTCACATTGATCATGTAGGGATACAAACAGCATAGCATATGTAAAGGAATGTATAAAATGCACAAATGACATGCAGCCAGGTAGGTTTTTAATAGATTATGTACTACCAAAGCATTGTGCAAAATGGACATTCAGATAAAGAGATTTAAATTAAATCTGCTAGTAACTTAGAGAGCCAGTGGAGTGATGATAGGATTGTGCTTTGTTTGAGAGTTGATTAAACATTCAGGTCAAGGCGGTAACTTAGAAAGAACCCGGGGACAATGCACAGGTAATTGGTAAGACATAGGAGTAGCCCTTCATGATATAATGGCTACATTGAAAAAGACAGGAAAAGAATCAGGACAAAGTGTAAACTTTGGTGGACTGGAGGGGAAGAGGTAAAAAAGCTACAGTAGAAGATAGGGTCTCTTTTATGATGTTATTGGGGCAAACTGGAGGAACATAAATACTAAGTCTTGAAATGGGTAGTCTCCTTCACAGATCTTTGGGAGAATAGAGATAAGAAGATTGTTGAAGACAAGAGAGTTGGCCTTATTTTTTATGACAAGACTGTTCTGAGAACTGAGGAGGAAAGAAGATAAAATGGTGGTGGGGGGCATAACGTTACATCAATTAGGGCCATGGAAAGTAAAATCAAATAATCTTATATTTAGCACCTTCCATACATTTAGCACATCCTATAGTATCTCACAACCAAATAAATATTTTGAAGTTGCAATATAAGGAGATGTGCATCTAGATCCTACAAGTATCATTGTGACAAATTATCATATAATCTGTTTCAGTAGTGTGGGTTAGAGGATAAAGGTTCCTGTACTTTGAATAGTGCCATTGAATCATTTACAACTGGCATGGTGGCACAGTGGTTAGCACTGCTGCCTCACAGTGCCAGGGACCTGGATTCAATTCTGGACTCGGGCCACCGTCTATGAGAAGTTTACACGTTCTCCATGTCTGTACGGGTTTCCTCCGGGTGCTCCCACAGTGCAAAGATGTGCAGGATAGGTGGACTGGCCATGCTAAATTGCTGTTTAGTGTCAGGGGGACTAGCAAGGTAAGTGTGTGGGATAATAGGATAGGACCTGGATGGGACTGTAGTTGGTGCAGACTCGATGGGCTAAATGGCCTCCTCCCGCATTCTACGATTCTATGTCCATTCAAGAGACAAATGTAAAATTGGATTCACGTTTCATCTGAAAAATGGCACTTCTGATTCACCACAGAACTGTAGCTTTATAGAAAGATAACTATTTTTAACCAAAAGTGTCCATGTCAGTCTTATTCCAGTTCTCAATTTCTTGATCCAGAGCCTTGCAGGTTTTGGCACTTCAAGTGCAAATCCAAGTACTATAATTTTAAATTACATATGAATTGGAGGAATCAAATCGGTAAAGAAAACTTGGAAGAAGAGTTCATGGAGTGTTTACAAGACAGTTTCTTAGAGCAGCAAGTTCCACAGCCAACCAGAAAGCAGGCCAAGCCCCCACTTTTCATACTCTCCCTGCTTCTTTTTCCTCTTTCAGTGCAACAGATATTTTGCATTAGTCTTTACAGCAGAAGATACTTTGAGCATCTCATTAATACTAAAGAGTAAAGGGGAGGAATTAAGTATCATCACCATCACTTGAGAAGTGATATACAATACAGTCTACAGTCCACTCACCTGAAGAAAAGCAGTGCTCCGAAAGCTCATGATTCCAAATAAACCTGTTGGACTTTAACCTGGTGTTATGAGACATTATTGCACCCACCTCAGTCCAACGCCGGCGTCCCCACATCATGGCTACCAGCGACACCACAAGTCGGTGGCTTAATGTGGAGAGGATCTCCAAAAAGATCACACATATCAACACAGATATCAAGTTTCTACATGTCCACTCACCTGAGGAAGGAGCAGCACTCAGAGTGGATAAAGGTGAGCCAATATTTGGACTTCCAGAAAGCATTCGACGAAGTACCTCACAAAAAGTGAAGTCCTGGAAATAGTATATTGGCTGCACAGCAAATTGGCAAATAAACAGAAAACAGCAAATGCAGATAAAGGGTTCTTTTTCAGGCTGGCAACCTGCAACCAGTGGGGTTACACAGGGACCCGTGCTGGAACCACAACTGTTTACAATATATATCAACCACTTGGAGGAAGGAAGTTAATGTACTGTAGGCAAATTTGCAGGTGACACAAAAATAGGTGGAAAAGCAAGTTGCAAGAAGGATACAAACAATTTACAAAGAGTACGTGAGTAAAATGTTGGCAAATATAATGTAGGAAAATGTGAAGTTGTTCATTTTGGAAGGGAGAACAAAAGGACAGAATATTATTTAAATGGAGAAAAACTTCAGAAAGCTAGCACAGGTGCACTAGGTAATCAGGAAGGCTAATGAAATGTGGGCCCATATTTTAAGGGGGTTGGAGTATAAGAGTAGGGAAGTCATGCTGTAATTCTATAAAGTACTTGTGCAACTACAACTGGAGTACTGTGTACAGTTTTGGCCCCCTTATTTAAAAGATATATCATTGGAGGCAGTTCAGAAAAGATTCACTCAGAGGATGGAGGGATGTCTTATGAGGAAAGGTTAAACAGGTTAGGACTCTACTCATTGAAATTCAGATGGATATCATGAAACATATAGGATTTTCAAGGGGCTTGATAGGGTAAAAGCTTAGAAGATGTTTCTCCTCATGGGAGAATCTAGGACCAGAGGACACAGTCTCAGAATAAAGGTGTGTCAATTTAAGACTGAGATTTGGAGGAATTTCTTCTCTTGGAGGGTTGCGAGTCTTTGGAACTCCTTGCCATAGGGAGCTGTCGGGATAAAGTCCTTGTGTATATTTAAGGCTGAAATAGATAATTTCTTGATCAGTAAGGGAATCAAGGGTTACCAGAAAGAGCAGGAAAGTGGACAATGAGGAATTCTGGAGCAGCCATGAATATATTGATTTCCCCGGGGAGGTGATGGCCCAGTGGTATTATCACTAGACTATTAAATTAGCGAATGTTCTTGAAATAAAAGCAAAATACTGCAGATGTTGGAAACTGAACAAGAACAGAAAATCTGACGCATCAGTGGGGAAGGAATAGAGCCAACGTTTCAAGTCTAGATGTCCCTTTGTCAGAGCAGAAAGGATCAGCAGAGATTTATACTACTGGGGTCGGGGAATGGGACAAAGGGAATGTAACTGAGGATACAATAAGCTGAGAAGGTGCTAAAAGTGTTCATTAAGTGATCAGCATGAGTGAATGGCAGAACAGAGATACAAATGGACAAGGAACTGGGAATTATGGCAGTTGCTCTAAAGGAGGCAAGGTGTGTTAATGTTCTGGGGACCCAGGTTTGAATCCCACCACAGCCGACAGAGGAATTTGAATTCAATAAAAAGTATCCGGAATCAAGAATCCGTCAGTAAAACCATCGTCACTGATGGAAAAACCCACCTGGTTCATGAATGTCTTTTAGGAAAGGAAATCTATTATCTTTACCTGGTCTGGCCTACATGCGACTCAAGGGCTACAGCAATGTGGTTGCCTTTCAACTGCCCTCGGGCAACTAGGAATGGGTAATAAATGCTGGTCAGCCAATGATGCCCACGATTTTTTTTAAAAGGCGGAACAGGCTGAACGGCCTCCTCCTCTTCCTATTTCTGTGGTCTCAGGTCTAAAATTTTCTCAATAGTGCAGAAACGTGACATTCAAGGGTCAATCTGAGTATGAGGAAAATGCACATATAGCAAGGTGGCATTTGGAGACATTATCACTTTGACAGAAGCGAGAGGACACCCACTGGACCAAGGGACAGAGAAACTTTGACCTTTTTGTCAACATTGTTTCTGTTCAACTTGTACTCCATACGAGATAACCTCCCCCTCCCCTCTCAATTTTCGCATTCACCACATCTGTCGATTAAAGTAAGCAAAACACTCACGTCTCCCATCCACAGGGTGGCCATGCCCCCGTCCGTCTGTTCCAAATCGTCGCGGATCCGCCCGCACATCCGATCAATAGAATTGTCCCAGAAGGAACCGTTATTATGTCCTCCGTGGGCGCCGGCACGCAGTCTAACTCTCAGCCTCGTTCATAACCCGCTCAAATCACAATTAATTCCACTATCACCCTACGTTCCTGATATTTGCAACAGAAAGTGCTATAATCCGAACTGGAGATGTCAAATAAGCTTTCAACAGGATCAGTAACTGCGATTGGGCAGTCGGTGACGTCATTTCCCGCACCGACGAAACGCTGCAAGACCCAGGTCCTTTTACATTTGCTGCTGAACGTAGAGGCGAGAGACATGGAGGCTGAAGTGGTGCTGATTGCGGGTTGCTACGAGCAGATTATTTTTGGTTATCGGGTAAAGAGGCCGGAACAGGTAAGCAGATATGCTGCTTGGCTCTGAACCTGAGCACCGTTAGATAGGTCGAGATACTGTGGAGCTCCGATGATCAAAGAGATCCTCGTGAAGTTGCCTGAAAGGAAGCATGTCTTTCTACATACATGCGTATGTAGAAAGTCAGATTAATTTTGCAATCTGCCGTCAGAGTTTATTTTGTTGACTTTCTAAGTTTCTGGTGTTTTATTTATGACAAAATAGCATTTCTTCAAAGGCCAGTAGCAATCAAAGAGCTTGGGGACTATTACGAATATATCCTGGATGGTAATGAATGGACCATTGTTTTGGAAACCCGGATTGTAGGTGGAATGTTGCGGTTATCGATGAAGTCCTTTTACTGTCATTGTAAATTCCTATCAACAGAAGAGCACATTCGTATCCCCTATGTGACGTCTGTCTCCCTAGCCAGTTTGTTTGAGATAGCGGTAATGAACAGCGCAGTCTGAACCGGGAAGCATATGTTGAAATGAAATTGTGCCCACGCTGGAAATGCTCAGCAATTCTGGTGGCTTCTGCGGAGTAAGAAGTCTGACCACACCAGGTTTAAGTCCAACCGAGCTCTTCATTCATCTGACAAAGAGGGGAACCTCGAAAGCTTGTGAGTTTACTATCAAATAAATCGGTTGGACTTAAACCTGGTGTTGTCAGACTTCTTACTGTGTTTACCCCAATCCAACGCCGGCATCTCCACATCATGGCTTCTGCGGAAGCAGAGAAACGTTAAAGTTGTGATTGTAACATTGGGTTCAGTTTCAAACTTGGTACGAAAAGCAAATAACGTGAAGGAAGTATTAGATTAAGATAAAAACACACACATTACTATTTTATCTCAATCCATAAATCTCTAATAATTAAAATTGAAGCAGTGGGACTCTGCATTTGTTTATTTTCATGCCAGATAGCTTGTTTAGCAGTAAAACTGTTAAATGGCTACTTGGATTGGAGAAGCCTTATCTTTTATTTGGTGGGTTTAGCATTTATTGTAACTACCAAGTCAGTACAGCAACTTCATGCCACTCCCTGTATTTCAATTATGTGCCAAATGACAAGAAACAATTATCTCTGGAGTAAGGCATCTGGGCTAGCTGGTTCCTGATTTGCATATTTAACTGCATATTGCTATCCAATTTGTACTTTAATACTAGTGAGCGCTGATTGTTACCAGCATTGCATTTAAAACTGAATAGTTGATTCAGTATTGGGATGAGGTTATGAACCACTTTTCCAAATTTCTACTTAAATTGCATTTTCAGACTGCTCATACCTGGACTGCTTTCATGGAAAAGAAGTGACCACATGATCATAAACCACAACTCTTTGCTGACTTTCTGATACTGTATCTTTTCTATTCCTGGTGATTTATTTGAATTTTACATATCTATTTGATAACTATATTAACTCATTATGGCAAATATTGCCTTAAAGCCACCTGAGTTTACAATCATGGGATGATATTATAGAATCATAGAAACCCTACAGTGCAGAAAGAGGCCTTTCGGCCCGTCGAGTCTTCACTGACCATAATCCACCCAGGCCCTACCCCCATATCCCTATATATTACACCCACTAATCCCTCTAACCTCCGCTACCCTGGACACTAAGGGGCAATTTCTTAGCATAGCCAATCAACCTAACCTGCACATCTTTGGACTGTGGGAGGAAACCGGAGTACCCGGAGGAAACCCACGCAGACATGAGAATGTGCAAACTGTAACCCGAGCCAAGAATCGATCCCAGGACCCTGGAGCTGTGAAGCAGCAGTGCTAACCACTATGCTACCGTGCTGCCCATATTATCCAGCAGTAGATCATTCTGTGTGTTGTCAGTTCTTTTTAACAGCTATTCAATTAGCTCAATTCCTCTGCTGTTTCCCTCTAATAGTATGGTAATTCTTTAGCTTCAGTTTCCTTTTGAAAGTTGCTTTCAAGCAGTGCATTCCAGATAACAATTTGCAGTGTTAAATGCAGCACTATTAAAAGTTCAACATTTAATACTTCTGTGTCTGCTCATTTCACCATATCATACCAGACATTCTATTATTTCATAGACTCCCTACAGTGCAGAAGGTGGCCAATTGGCCCATAGTCTGCACCGACCACAATCCTACCCATGCCTAATCTGTAATCCCTCCTCTTTACCCTGCTAATCCCCCTGACATTAGGGTCAATTTAGCATAGCCAATCAACCTAACCCACACATCTTTGGACTGTGGGAGGAACCTGGAGGAAACCCACGCAGACATGGGGTGAATGTGCAAACTCCACACAGACAGTGACCCGAGACTGGAATTGAACCTGAGTCTCTGGTGCTGAGAGGCAGCAGTGCTAACCGCTGCGCCACCCACTTGATTTATTATTGTCACATGTATTGGGGTACAGTGAAAAGTATTGTTTCTTGCAAACTGTGGAGACAAAACATACAATTTATAGGATACATAAAGGAGAAGGAAAGGATAGGGTGCAGAATATGGTGTCGCAGTTACATAGTGTGAATAGAAAGATCAGCTTAATATATGACAGGCCCATTCAAAACTCTGATGTCATCAGGGTTTTCTGATGCTGTACTTGAGTTGGGTGATATGTGTTTTCAGACTTTTGTATTTTTTCCGGACAGAAGAAGGTGGAAGAGAAAATGTCCAGGCCTTGTGGGGTCCTTGATTATACTGACTGCTTTTCTGAGGCAGCGGGAAGTGTAGAAGGAGTTGTGGGATGGGGGTCTGGTTCGCAAGCTGGACTGGGCTATGTTCGCAACCGTTTATAACGTAGCAGGAGCCATACCAAGCTGTGATAGATACGAAAAGGATGCTTTCTATGGTGCGTTTGGCCTTGTGGATCCAGAATTGGCTTGCCTGCAGAAGGCAGGGAGTGGTTGTGGATGGGTCTTTTTCTGGTTGGAGGTCGGTTACCAGTGGAGTGCCCCAGGGATCTGTTCTAGGACCCTTGCTGTTTTGTCATTTTCATAAATGACTTGGATGAGGAAGTGGAGGGATGGGTTAGTAAGTTCGCTGACAATACAAAGGTTCGTGGTGTTGTGGATAGTCTGGAGGGATGTCAGAAGTTGCAGCGTGACGTAGATAGGATGCAAGACTGGGCGGAGAAGTGGCAGGTGGACTTCAACGTGGAGAAATGTGTAGTGGTCCATTTTGGCAGGACCAATGGGATGAAGAAATACAATATCAAGGGTAGGACTCTTAGCAGTGTTGAGGAGCAGAAGGACCTTGGGGTCCAGGTCCATAGGACTCTTAAATTGGTCTCGTAGGCGGAGGATATGGTCAGGAAGGCGTATGGCGTGCTAGCCTTCATTAATCGAGGGATTGAGTTTAGGAGTCAGGAGGTATTGCTGCAACTTTATAAGACCCTTGTCAGACCCCACTTGGAGTACTGTGTGCAGTTCTCGTTGCCTCACTACAGGAAGGATGTGGAAGCTATTGAGAGGGTGCAGAGGAGATTTACAAGGATGTTGCCTGGATAGGTTGAGGGAGCTAGGTCTCTTCTCCCTGGAGAGACAAAGGTTGAGAGGTGACCTGATAGAGGTTTATAAAATGTTGCGAGGTATAGATAGGGTGGATTCTCAGAGGCTATTTCCCAGGGCTGAAATGGTCACTATGAGAGGACACAGGTTTAAGGTGCTGGGGAGCAGGTACAGAGGAGATATTAGGGGTAAGTTTTTCACTCCGAGGGTGGTGAGTGAGTGGAATCGGCTGCCGTCGGTGGTGGTAGAGGCGAACTCGCTGGGGTCTTTTAAAAGACTTCTAGATGAGTACATGGGATTTGATGGGATTGAGAGTTATAGATAGTTCTATGGCCTCGTAGTTTTGGATATGATTGGTGCAACTTGTGGGCCTGTTTATGCTGTAGTGTTCATGTTCTATTTGTAAAAATTGGTCAGAGTTGTAGCGGACATGCTAAATTTCCTTAACCTTTTGAGAAAGTAGAGGTGTTGATGGCCTTGCTTAATTATAGCACAAGGACAGATTGGTGACGTGAATATGTAGCAACTTGAAGCTCTTGGCCATTTCCACTTCGTTCCGATTGATGTAGACAGGGGCCTGTTCTCCACTGCGATTCCTGAAGTTGCTGACGTAAGAACATATCTCCTTCATCCTATTGACATTGAGGGAAAGATTGTCATTGCACCTTTTTACCATATTCTCTATCTCTTTCCTCTATTCTAACTCATCATTATTTGAGATCCAACCCGCTACAATGATGTCACCAGTAAACTTGAAAATGGACTTGAGCGCAATTTGGCCATCCTGTCATAAATGAGTAAGGAGTGTAATAAGGGGCTGAGCACTTGGTGTTGAGGACAATCGTGGAGGAGGTGTTATATCCTATCTTTACTGATTGCTAGTAAAGATAGCATTAGGAAGTCTAGGATCCAGTCGTGGAAGGAGGAGCCAAGCCCTAGGCCAGAGTTTTGTTGGGATAATAGTGTTGAAGGCTCAGCTATAGTCAATAGATAGGAGTCCTATGTAAGTGTCCTTGTGTTCCAGGGTTGAGTTGATACCTGCTGTGGATCTGTTGTGGCAATAGGTGAACTGTAATGAATTGAGGCAATCTGGGAGAAGGAAGTTGAGTATGTGCCATGTCTGACCTTTTTGAAACATTTCATAATGACGGATATTAGCCATTGGGCAATAATCATTAAGGCATGTTGCCTGGCTTTTCTTTGGTACAGGAATGATTGTCATCTTTTGAAGCAGGTACCTCAGATTGGAGCAAGACGTGGTTCAAGATGTCTCCGAGTAGCCCCACCAGCATGTTTATACAGGATCTGAGCGCTCATCCGGGCCAGTTGCTTTCTGTGGGTTGACTTTCAAAAAGGCCAATCTGATGTCTGCAGTGGAGACTTCAGATACCTGTTCATTCGAGGCATCCAGAGCGGATTTTGATTTAATTTATTATTGTCACATGTGTTAGCATACAGTGAAAAGTATTGTTTCCTGCGCACTATACAAAGCATACTGTTCATAGAGAAGGCTGACCCCACCTCCCCTAGCCTTGCCTAAGGCCGCCATGCGGTAAATTTGGTGAATTGAGAAATCTTCCGGTTCTCTATGGGAGAGTGCAGAATGTAATGTTACAGTCATAGCTAGGATGTGGAAGAAGATCAAATGAATGCAAGGTTGGCCCATTCAAAAGTCTAATGGCAGCAAGGAAGAAGCTATTCTTGAATTGGTTGGTACGTGACCTCAGACTTTGTGTCTTTTTCCCAACGTAAGAAGGTGAAAGAGAGAATACCCAGGGTATGTGGGGTCCTTGATTGCTGGCTGCTTTGCCGAGGCAGTGGGAAGTGTAAAGAGTCAATGGATGATGTCTGTTCACTGACTTCTGGTCAAAATGAGCATAGAATGCATTGAGCTCATCATGGAGGGGTGCATTGTTGCCAGCGATTCCACTTGTCGACACACAACAGGTGACCTTGTCATAACTGGTGGGTGTCCATGTGGCTGGCCTGGTCTGGTTTTGTCTCTTGGCATCTTTGATTTTTCCATAGATCGTATCTGGATTTTTTGTATAGGTCAGGGCCACCTGAGTTGAACACCTCAGACCTGGAATTCAGTAAGCAGTGGATGTCCCTGTTTATCCATGGTTTTTGGTTGGGAAATACTCAGATTAGCTTGTGTGGCACACAATCTTATACACATTATTAATGAATTATATTATTGTAGTGGAGGACTCATTTAGGTAGGTTGCTGAGTTCTTCAATTTTGACCAGTACACCGACTCAAAGCAGTCCTGTCGAAGATCATCTGTTTCCTCAGACCAACACTGCAAGACTTTCTTTATCAGAATTTTTTGCTTCAGTTTTTTGCTTGTAAGCAGAGAGCAAAAGCACAGCCTTGAGATCTCATTTGACAAGTGTGGATGGAGGACAGAGGAGTAGCCATCTTTGATGCCTGTGTAGCAGTAGCCAAGGATGTTTGGGCCTCTGGTGGGGTTGGAGACGTGTTGGTAATGGGACGCTCTTGAACTTGGCCTGGTTGAAGTCGTCAGCCATCATGACTCTAGGTCTGAGGAGTAAGATCTCATGATGTGGGTATGCCAGCATTGGACTGGCGTAAACACAATGAAAAGTCTGACAACACCAGGTTTTAGTCCAACCTATTTATTTGATAATATACTCACAAGCTTTCAGGGCTAACCCCGAAAGCTTGTGAGTATATTATCAAATAAATAGGTTGGACTAAAACCTGGTGTTGTCAGACTTTTCACTGAGTAAGATCTCACCAGTGTTGCTACGTCTGAGCACCAAGAGGTGTTGATTAGAAGGCTGACCCCACCTCCCGTAGCCTTGCCTAAGGCCACCATGTGGTACATAGAACATAGAAAAATACAGCACAAACAGGCCCTTTGGCCCACAAGTTGCGCCGATCATTTCGCTACCTACTAGGCTTACCTATAACCCTCAATCCTATTGAGTCCCATGTACATTTAATGAATTGAGAAATCCTTCAGTTGCAGGGCACAGTCCAGTGAAGCAGGAGTAAGCCGTGTCTCTGTGAAACAGAACACACAGCAGTGTCTCACTGTTCTTTGAAAAGCGAGTCTGGCTTTAAGTTAATCTAGTTTTCTTTGAAGAGATTGGACATTTGCCAGGAGTAAGCTGGGGAGGGGGGCCTTGGGACCATGTTATTTCAGTCTCACCCGCAGGCCTGTACATTTTCCATGCTTCCTGGATAAGAGGTTGCTTGGAATCGGTGTGAGCTGTCTACAGTATCAAGGGTATAGATGCATCTGATGAGGTTCTTCAGTTGGTCAATGTGTCGGGAAAGGCTTTGTTTTCCCTGGTTGTGGTTCCTGCATTGGCGGTTGGGTCTCTTTTCTCTAGTCTCACCATTTAGCCTGTTCTGCTTCCACATTGCCACTAACTTCAATTTTACTAAAGATGTCTATTGTGTGCAACCAAAAGTCCATATGCACAATATCAGCCACATGACATTGTTATTCAGCTATTAATTTAAACTCCATCCAAGCATTCCAGTTCAATGAGACAAACAAGAATAGGAGCCGACTCTTTAAATCATTCAACAATCTCTCTTTACTTGACACTTTGGGTACCAAAAAGTTGCAACTCTAAATCTTTAAGAAAAACTTGGCCAAAAAATATCCCGATGTTGAATTTTTCTTCATAATCTTTTCTCTCTGAAGAGTCCTCAAGGTGCACTTCTAACGATAGTAGATCTCTATAGAGTTGTTGACAGACAAGGGACATATCTTTCATCTACACATACTTTCTTCCAGAAGATTCTCTGTCATTCAACTAATTGTTTAACTGGAAACCGATCACACGGCATGAACAGCCAATGAAATTACTTGTAAACAATGCCATTAGGCTTGGTTCAGATTGCATGTCCCTTACATAATGGCAGTAAAATTTGATGCCACCAAGCCTATTCAAAAGTAAGCAACTTCCCATAGTTGGTCAATAACTTCAGGTCACAGTTCCCAGACCAGAATCCTAACTCAGAGTAACTTAAAACTGGTTTTGATTATAAGTTGACCAGAAATCCCACATGCTTAACTGTCAGCAAGAATAATTTTAAAGCCACAATTGCCATTATTGTTAAATTGTTGTTGTAGTCATTCTTTCTCTGTCCACAACATACATGTGGATGCTTTGATCCAGAAGAGTGACCTGCTGTTGAGAATGAATCAGTCCTCTTATAAATTGCTGTTCTTTTTAGGGCTGGAATCCAGAACCTGACTTTACCCATCATGCTCATACAGCCTCTTTAACCACTGTGGCTGTAAATGATCAATATGTGGCAACAGGCAGTAAAGATGAAACTATTCAACTGTATAACATGAAAAAGAAAACTGATCAAGGATCATTACTGTACCATACTGGTGAGTAAAGATATGTTTTCATACTTTGTAACGTTCAGCTTTTTTCAGGCTGATGTGTAATAGTTGATTACGGAATTTTTTTTAAACAGTAGTTACACCAGAGGTAACTCAGTAACTGATCAGGTTATTGCCAATCCAATGTTGAAGGCACAGAACATTAATAACTCAAAAGGGATGATTTGGGCCACTGTATCTCTTCATGCAGAAACAGTACTAGGTCCTGGAATGTACTGGTATATTGAAAGCCTTGTACTACTACCTTTTGAATCTGAAAATTATCAAGACATTTGGGCTGCTCTTTGTAAGGATTCTATGAAATCTGACTACCACGTTCCTCTTTTTTTTTTCTACCACCCCCCTGCCCAATACATCCCTCTTCACCTCCTCTACCCCCATCTCCCTGGTGTGTCCCTGTCTGTCGTGTCCTTTGCTTCCCCTGCCTGGAGCTCGAGGTACAATCCCACCCAGGCCCTATCCGTGTAACCCTACACATTACCCTGCTAATCCCCTGACACTAGACTCAATTTCTCATGACCAATCAACCAAACCCACATGTCTTTGGACTATGGAAGGAAACCAGGCCATCGGGAGGAAACCCATGCAGACACAAGGAGAATGTGCACACACAGTGACCGAGGCCAGAATTGAACCCAGGACCCTGGCGCTGTGAGGCAGCAGTGCTAACCACTGCCATCACGCAGCACTTTTAGTAACAACATTATTTAACAACAAAAAAAAACAGGGTATCTTAACCTTTTAAATCTGTTTTAAATTTAAGATGTGGAGGTGCTGGCATTGGACTGGGGTAAACACAGTGAGAAGTCTCAATACCAGGTTAAATTCCAACAGGTTTATTTGGTAGTAAACGCCATTAGCTTTCAGAACGCTGTTCCTTTGTCAGGTGAGTGGGGAGTTCTGATCACAAGCAGGGCATATAAAGGCACACACAGTTTACAGAATACTGATTAGAATGCGAGTCTTTAAAGCTAATAGGCTGATCAAGTCTTAAAGGTGCAGACAATGTGAGTGGAGATAGCTTTAAGCACAGGTTAAAAAGATGTGTATTGTCTCCAGACAGGACAGTAAGTGAGATGTTGCAAATTCAGGCAAGTCATGGGGGTTACAGATAGTGTGACATGAACCCAAAATCCCAGTTGAGGCCACCCTCATGTGTGCGGAACTTGGCTATCATTTTCCGTTCAGCGACTCTGCATATGTCGTGAAGGCCGCTTTGGAGACCGTTTACCCGAAGATCAGAGGCCAAATGTCTGTGACCGCTGAAGTGTTTGCCAACAGGAAGGGAACAGTCTTGCCTGGTGATTCTTGAGCAGTGTTCATTTACCCATTGTCATAGCGTAGCACCAAGGTGGCCTTCACGACATACAACAGTGCAGAGTTGCCGAGCAGAAACTGATAGCCAAGTGCCGCACACATGAGGATGGCCTCAACCGTGATCTTGAGTTCATGTCACACTATCTGTAACCCCCATGACTTGCCTGAACTTGCCAAGTCTCTCTCACTGTCCTGTCTGGAGACAATACATGTCTCTTTAACCTATGCTTAATGCTATCTCCACTCACATTGTCTGCACCTTTAAGACTTGATTAGCTGTAAAGACTCACATTCTAATCAGTATTCTGTAAACTGTGTGTGCCTTTATATGCCCTGTTTGTGATCAGAACTCCCCACTCACCTGACGAAGGAACAGCATCCCGAAAGCCAGTGGCATTTACTACCAAATAAACCTGTTGGACTTTAACTTGGTGTTGTGAGACTTCTTACTAAATTTGTTAACACAGATTACAAAGTATATTTTAAAGTAAAATTTATTTATTCATCGCAAGTAGGCTTACATTAATACTGCAATGAAGTTTCTGAAAATCCCCTAGTATGCTACAATGCTATACCTTGTGCTATAATGGTCAGAAAACACAGTCCTTCTAAGCCCACAAGATGATTGTCATCAGCCAAACACCATTCTGAATCCAAGTGAATTTCAGTGGATTACAGCTCAAATGCCGTCAGATTATTTTTGCATGAGTGCCAAATTTTCACACTTGTCTCTGGCTTCCATGTAAATTTTTCCAATCTCCAATCCCAGGAGAAAACACTTTAGAATTTTCTTTCAAACAATGCTTTTTCTCAGCTGTTCCCAACAAGAATCCACTTCCAGATTTTGCAAATCTCTTCTCAATGTTCCTTTTGTCTTGAATGCTAACAAGTTTGGGGCAATGTTAACACTGCTACCTCACAGCGTCAGGGACCTGAGTTTGATTCTGGCATGGGGTGAGTATCCATGTGGAGTTTTCACAATCTCCCTGTGTGTGCATGTGGCATCAGGCAGAAAGTTTTGCTTCCTTGTTCGAATGATAGGCTGCTAAGTTGCTAATATTTGTGATAATTGATCTCCACTTTGTATTGCTGTGCCTCAACATTGATCTAATCTATCTTTTCTAAAGGTACAGTAACTTGCCTTGAATTCTATGGAAGTACACACTTGCTTAGTGGAGCAGAAGATGGAATCATCTGTGTCTGGGACACAAAAAAATGGGAGTGCCTGAAGTCTATTCCAGCTCATAAGTAAGAATCATTCATACAGCTTAGTACTTGTAATTTTCTAATGCATGTGATAGAGAGGAATGTTTGTCGGGTTTCCAAATTGTAATGTAGTTTTTATACAGATTTATTATACTAGGCAACTTCCCATTGTGCAGTACTTGCTGTACTAGTAGAATGGGTGATGTAGGGAAAGACTCATACAGAACATACTCCTAATTTTCTTTGGAGTACGCGAGTAAATGAATGATCCCTGTCAATTATTTTCACAGCCACAGTCGAGTGGTAAATAGGGAGCAGGTTGCTAGGGTAAAGGTAGAGCCTCCACTGCTCTACTGAATGAAGCTGGTGAGTTGATAACAGCAAACAAAAAAATTACAAATATTAAATAAGTCTTTTGCTTCAATCTTCATCGTGTCAGTCATTGCATGTACCCCCAAGATACCTGATGGGCTGATTTCAAATAACATGGTAGAACTTAGAAAAGTTCCAATCACAAGATAGAGTATTGGAGAAACTCCAGGCGCCAAAGGCAGACAAATCATCAGGACCTGATGAACTGCATGCTTGGGTTTTAAGAGGAGTGGCTGCAAGATAGTGGATCCATTGGTTGAAAATTTTCATAACTCAATAAATTCCAGGAGTATATGAGAGATTGAAAAAAGCCAAAGTGACTCCCTTGTTCAAAAAGGGAGAAGGGCAGAAGGTAAGGAACTATACACCAGTTGGTTAACATTTGTTAATGAGAAAATACTGAGGAAACAGTTAATCGCTAACGAAAGCTGAATATAATCAAACCTATTCAACATGGTATTAATGAAAGTTAACTCGTTTGACAAATTTGCTTCAGTTCTTTTAGGATGTAACGGAGAGAGTGTATAGAGGGGAGTCCAAAGATGTGTGGGTTAGGTTGAATGGCCATGCTAATAAAATTCCCCTTAGTGTCCTGAGATGCGTAGGTCAGAGGGATTAGTGAGTAAAATATGTAGGGATGTGGGGGTGGGGCCTGGGTGGGTTTGGGGTTGGTGCAGACTCGATGGGCCGAATGGCCTTTTTCTGTACTGTAGGGTTTCTATGATGATTTCTATGGGGGGAACTGTAGATGCCGTGTCTTTAGATTACGAAAAGGCATTTGAAAAGGTGCCACTTAAGAGACTAGTGCACAAAGAAAAGGCCCATGTAATTGGAGGAAGTGTTTGCATGGATTGAAAACTGGATGTCAAACAGAAAACAAAGAGCCAAAATAAATGGACCCTGTTCAGAGTGGAAAGATATAGCTTATGGAGTACCATAGGCATTGTTTCTTTGCCTGCAATTGTTCACTTTAATGACCTGGAGGAAGAGAATGTCCAAGGTAGCTGATGATACAAAGAGCATGTTGTGATTCTGCATTGGGATATCAATAGATTGAGTGACTGGCAAATGGAACTTAATGTGGGAAAGTGAGAGTCATGCACTTTGGGAGGAGGAATCAAAAAGCAGATTAATTTCTAAATGGGGAGAGAGACTGCAGGTGAATAAGTACAGAGGGATCTCGGTGTTTTGGTGCACAATCACAAAAAGTAGCATGCAGGTCCAAAAAGGAAACCATGAATGAACAAGGATATCCACTGCTTTCTGAAGTCTAGGTCTGAGGCGTTCAAGTCAGGTGACCCTTATCTATACAAGAAATTCAGATACAATCTATGGAGGTCTGTTCAAGATGCCGTAAGACAGTACCGGACCAAGTTAGTCCCAGGCTAGCCACACGGAATCCCCCATCTATGGCAAGATTTGCAAGATATAACAGGCCCCAAGATGAAGGCATGTAGAATCACTGGCACCAATCCACTCCTCTCTGATAAGCTTAACACATTCTATACCTGTTTTGGGCAAGAGGTCAGTGAGAACAAACCTGCTCCTGAGGTCTTGGCTGAACCAGTATCTGAGGTCAGCATTGCAGACGTCAGATCAGCCTTCTTGAAAGTCAACGAACGAAAGCAACTGGTCCAGGTGGGGTATCCGGACAAGCATTCAGATCCTATGAAGACCAGCTGGCAACGGTATTCGCGGACATCTTTAACTTCTCTTTACACTGATTTGAGGTCCCTATCTGTTTCAAGATGACAAGCATCATCCCTGTAACACAGAAAAACCAGGCAGCGTGCCTTAATGACTATTATTGTGACATCCATTATTGTGAAGTGTTTTGAAAGATTAGTCATGGCACAAACTAATTCCAGCCTCCCAGATTACCTGCATCCACTACCATTCACCTATCACTGCAACAGGTCCACATCTGATGCCATCTCCCTGGCCCTATGCTCAAGCCTGGATAACATGGACACTTCATAAAATCCCTACAGTGCGGAAGGAGGTCTTTTGGCCCATTGAAACTACACTGACCACAATCCCACATAAGACCTATCCACGTAACCCCACGTATTTACCCTGCTAATCTCCCTGGCCTTAAGGGACAATTTATCACGGCCAATCCACCTAACTTGACATCTTTGGACTGTGGGACGAGACCGAAGTACCTGGAGGAATCCCATGCACACAGAGAGAATGTGCAGTGACCCAAGCTGGGAATCAAACCTGAATCTGTGGCACTGAGGCAGCAGTGCCAACCCACTGTGCCATCTGTCACTTGTGTCACACTCTTACTTATTGTCTAAGCTCAGCCTTCAGCACCATTATTCCTACCAATCTTATCTCCAAACTCTGTGGTTTAGGGCTTGGCTCCTCTTTCTGTGACGAGATCCAATACTTAACCCATAGAGTGCAATCAGTCAAAACAGGCAACAACACCTCCATGATTATCCTCAACACCAAGGCTGTGTCTTCAGCCCCTTACTGTACTCCTTTTTCACCTATGATTGTGTGACCAAATTCCCCTCCAAGTTTGCTGATGACATCACTGGTAGGATTGGATCTCAAACACTAATGAGACGGAGTACAGGAAAAAGGTGAAAAAATATCTGGTGAACTTGTCTGACGACTATAATCCCTCCCAGTGTCAGTGAAACGAGATAGTTATCAACTTCAGGAAGCATAGTGGAGGATATGCCCCTGTCTATATCAACGACGATGAAGTGAAAATGGTTGAGGCTTCAAGTTTCTAGGTGTCTAGATCATCTGCAACCTGTCCTGGTCCCTCCACACAGTCACTATAGTTATGATTTCTCAGGAGGCTGAGGAAATTTGACACGTCTGTTCTCACCAACTTTTACAAGTGCACCATAGAAGGTATCCTTTCTGGTGTACCACAGCTTGGTATGACTCCGGCTCTGTCCAAGACCACAAGAAACCACAAAAGGTCACGAGCAAAGCCCAATTCATCACGCAAACCAGCCTCCCATCCATTAGCTCTGTCATTTCGTGCTGCCTCAGCCAGCATAATCAAGGACCCAACCCACCCCGAGCACACTGTCTTCAACCACCTCCTGTCAGGAAAAAGATATAAAAATCGGATCATGTATAACCATTTCAAGAACAGCTTCTTCCCTGCTGCTATTATACTTTTGAATGGATCTACCTCGCACTAAATTGATCTTTTTCTACACCTTAGCTATAACTGTAACACTACATTCCGTAACCTGTCCTTTTTTTCTCTATGTACAGTATGCTTTGTATAGCACAAGTAACAATAATGTACACTAATGCATGTGACAATAATAAATCAAGTCAAAAGTACTGAAGGCAGATGGCATTTTAGCCTTCATAGCAAAGAACTTTAAAAATAGAGGTTTTGTTGTGATTGTATAGGGTGTTGGTGAGGCCTGTGTTGGTCCCCTCTCTGAGAACTAACACTTAACCATTCAAAAAGGAGTATCTTGCCTCATAATCTGTTAGTGTGTGGGAAATAGCACGTTCTTCTCCAACGACATTTAGTGGTTAAATCAAATTTACAGATTCTCTGTAAAATCAATAAGTAATATATTCCATTTATCCAACTAACAGTGAAGAGGTTAACTAAACTATTAACCAAATAAAACAGAATGCTGTTTAGATAATACAACTTTCACTTATCATCGATGAAATAGAATTTGTAGTCACTGTCTCAAAATGCAACCAGGTTTGTTGTCTTCCGGAATCTGCTTCTTTTGCTATCTTCATTACCAAGATGTGGCTTTCTTTTTAAATGCAGTTATGAGAGTCTGTGTGCCAGCTGCCATTTGGTAGATGCTCTTCCTCTCCTTTGCCATTGTTTCCCGTCATTATATCCACTGACAACATGGCACCATTGCCACAATAGGATTCGTTTATAGGTTACCAAAACATCAAATTCGAATCTGATAGACAGCTGTTATTCAAATGCCTAGTTTCAACTGGGCAAACTTCAAAAACAGGCTGTTGTCTTGGTGGCATTGCTGCCTAGCCTCTCAATACAATGTTTCAGTCTATGCATCTGCAATGTCCCTTTTTTAAACCCTTACCCTTAAGCACGAAAAAAACTACATATTTAACACACCATGCAATTTTACAACCCTTAGCATTTTAATTTTTTTTAATAATTTTACCAACAGTGACTTCACAACATCTCCCCTTTTTCAAAAAAAAAGAACCGTCACCATGAAAAGATGGCTTTTTTTTTCTTTTATTAAACTCATGATAAAGCATTCACAATAACAATTTCACAATCTGCAACATGTACAATCTGTAAATTAAATGCTCTTAACATAAGACTCCAGTGAAACAATTTGATGCATTGCTTGTAATGTAAACATTAAAATGTTGTAAGGCCATTACTAAACACTAACTCCTTTTCAATAATGGAATATTTTGCCTGGTGGCTATTGAGTTTTTTCAAGAATGAATAGATTGGATTTCCATTCCAGAATCATGCTCAGCAACAGCTCAGCTCCAACACCTACATCGCTTGCGTCAATGGCAACTTTAAAGGGTTTCACAATGTTGGTGTGGCAGAAACAGATGCAGTGGTTAACACTGCTTTCAATTTCTCAAATGCCTTCAGACTTTTTTTGTCCACTGAAGTTGCATGTTTTTAACCAGTCTGTCTACGCCACTAAAGTTTGGTATGAATTTTCTGTAGAATCTGCTCAAGCCCAAAAATTGTAGCACTTTTTTCGGTGACGGTCTTAGAAATTCCTTGATGGCCTTTGTCTTCACGTTTCTTGGTGTCATCTATCCATATGTCCATAACTGGACAAGATACTGGGCAAGACGACAGCTCAGTGACTATCGCTGATTGCTGTGCAGACACATGGACTTGGGCTGGTGTCTGTGGGAGTTTGCGCATTCTCCCCATGCTTGCGTGGGTTTTCTCTGGGTGCTCCGGTTTCCTCCCACACCCCAAAGATGTGCTGTTAGGCTGATTGGCAGGAATAAATTGTCCCTAAATCAGTTTCCCTCAATCTGGATGGCCATAAAACGTTAGACAGGGGTCATGGGTAGAGAGGTGGACTAGTGGTGTTGAGATGGCGGCGCGGGCTCGTTGGTCCGAAGGGCCTGGTTCCCGGGCTGATTTTGTTCTTTGTATATCCGATTTTGTGTCCTAAGAATGTCACTTTCACCTTCGCAAATTCTGTTTTTGCCAAGTTTATGAACAACTTTGCCTCCAGTTGTGTCTCAAGCTCAGCCCAATGCTCCATGTGATCTTTCCGTGAATGATGAAAGCTCACTAAGTCATCTATGTAGACAGCACAATTAGTGAATCTTGCAGCAACTTTGTTCATAAGCCTTTGAAAAGTAGCTGGCATGTTTTTCATCCTAAAATTGATATAGCCCATTTGGGATTATTATAAAGGTATTTTCACTAACTGCAAAGTAAGTCCAACTTTGACGTAAGTAGCTTGCCCTACTTTTTCCACACAAGCCTTGGAATTAGGTATGAATTAGATTTAGTCACAGCATTGACTTTCCGACAATCTACACAATCGTTGAATGCCGTTAAATTTGAGGACCAACACAATCGGCGAACTCCACTCACTTTGACTCTATGCTGTCTTGTAGTATTGCTTCCACTTCCTTCTGAACCTGCACTGCTTTGAGAGGATTTGGCTGATAGGAGTGTTGCTTGAGTACTGTCTGTTGCATTTGCATATTCTCCCCATATTTAAGTAGATTTCCTCTGGGTGCTCCGGTTTCCTCCCACAGTCCAAAGATGTGCGGGCTAGGTTAATTGTCCATGTTAAATTGCCCCTAAGTGGGGACTCAGTGTAAATATGTGGTCCAGGCGTGATGGGCCGAGTGACCTCCTGCACTGTAGAGAGTCTACTCTGTTCTATATGCGCTAACCTGCCAAGGTCTCCAATTCCACCCTAAGATTTCCAATAATTTGAAAGAGGGATCAAAACGTATCATCTCCAAATTTGCAGATGATACAAAGTTGGGTGGGAGGGTGAGCTGTGAGAAGGATGCAGATTTGCTTCAGCATGATTTGGACAGGGCGTGTATGTAAGTATATGCATAACAGATGCAGTATAATGTGGGTAAAGGTGAGGTTATCCATTCGGTAGCAATAATACTTTAAGGTAACGTGAGAGAGGTGGATACTCAGCGCAGCCTTGGTGTTCTCATGCATCAGTTGCTGAAAGTAAGTCTGCAGGAACAGCAGGCAGTAAAGAAGGCAAGTGGTATGTTGGCCTTCATAGCAGAAGGATTTGAGTATAAGAATAGGGATGTTTTACTGCAATTGTATAGGCGTGGGTGAGGCTACACCTTAAGTATCGTGTGCAGATTTGATGTCCTTATCTGAGGAAGGATGCTCTTGCTATAGAGGGAGTACAGCAAAGGTTTGTCAGGCTAATTTCTAGGATGGCCGCTCTGATAAGCTCATGATAAGAGACGGGAAACATAGGAAATTCAGCTAGAATTATATTCATTGAGATTTAGGAGAGTTAGAGGGGATCTCATAAATCTTCAAAGAATCTTCCCAGTGGTAGGGGGAGTCCAGAATTAGGAGCCATAGTTTGAAGATGAGGGGTAAACCTTTTAAGGTTGAGTGAGGAAGAACTTTTCACCAAAAGAGTGGTTAATCTGTGGAATTCATTACCACAAAGTTGTTAATTTGGAGAAGAAATTAGGTATAGCTCTTGGGGCTAAAGAGATCAATGGATATGGGGGGAAGATGGGATCAGAATATTGAATTTGATGATCAAAATGAACAATGGAGCAAGATCAAAGGGCCAAAACGCCTACTCTTGCTTTGATTTTCCACGTTTCTATGAATTACTGCCCAGGCTGGTGGTGAGGCAGAGATCCTAGAAGTACCTGGAACTTCATTTTAAGCTACAGGGTTATTGGCAGGTGCAGGAAGGTGGATTAGAAAGAGACCGGGGTGTCGTCAAGCTGGCACGGACAAGTTGAGCATGTTGTAACTTTTCTGTGGACTACAGTGATTCAAGACCATGACTCTGCCACCTTCTCGAGCAATTAGGGATGAGTAATCACGTATGTGGGATTAATGGGATTGAAGTTCATAGATAGGCCTGGTAAGTAGAAATATGATCTGCGCAACTTGTGGGCCGAAGGGCTGTTTGTGCTATAGTGTTCTATGTTAATCAAGCTGGCCTTGTTCCCTAGAATGAATTTAAAAACCAAAGATGATGCCCTAAGAATGAGTGGTAATGAACTAAAAATCTGCAAAAATGCACTACAATGGTTTTAAGTATTACCAAAGCTGCTTATAGCCTAACTGAAAAGATTGGATAAGACTGATATAGGCAGCTTGAGAGAGAATGTGCTGCTGAGATAAATGAATCTAATCACCATTGACAGGTTTTGAAGCAGGGTTAAAAACAAAAAATGCTGGAAAAATTCAGCAGGTTTGGCACCATTTGTGGAGAAAGAAAGTGTTAATGTTTCAGATCCAGTACGATGACTCGTCAGAACCTGAGAGAATTGGGATGGTTTTATTCCATTGAAATCGGGGGGTGGGGGGTTCGCATGTGGAGCAAATAGAGCCTTGAAAGTTTAGAGGGCAGAGGGGATTAGGTGACAAAAATGGCATAATGCAGGTTTGCACAATACTTAAGTCTCATGATTGGTACAAAGAAAACAGAAGTTGTTGCATGGACTGTAGAATAAGTCCTTCCAATATTTCATGCCTAACATTGAACCAGCACAGTCATCAGCAGACAGAACATAGCGAAGTATGTCCTTGGGGACCTCAGTCTTTGCTTGGCATCTTTACAAATTGAGCAGTTTCTGACGTGATATCTGATTTAGATGGCAGAATCACTATCGTGGAAGGCATCAGGTAGCATGACAGAAAAAAAACATGTTGAAGGGGGTAACATAACCTGTTTAACCAAATTAGTGATTGCAAATGGGTCAGAAGACTTACAACCCAAGACACGCTAATACCATGGAATTGTTGAACCACTGATGAATTTGTCAGGGCAGCCAAATTTCTCCACTACTTTCTCAGGCAGCAGATTCTTGTCGACTTGTTGCATCAATTAGTTGAGAGAAATTATAGTGAAGGTTTTGCCAGAGATTGAAAAGAGTTAAATTCCTCTAAGGTTGTCCACAACACTCAATCAGGAGGCGAGGCCCACATCCACATCTTAGAAGAATGTAAGGCAATGTAGAAACCTTTGTAAAGGCAGTTTAAATATCTTTGCGAGACCAGGCAAAAGACATTTCCTAGACTTGATCTTTAGCCTTGTATTGTGTGGTAACTATAAGCTGGATTTGATTTGTGGATTTATTTAGTTTGGATGTTATTTGGGAAGAGGAAAGTCTCAAGTAGTTGAGGGATCATAGATATCCATCTGCCACTTTACCATGGACTCCATGAACCCAAATATTATTTTGGAGATTATAGCTATCCGCTACTCAGCCAATCTTTGTTGTCTGCAAATTTCTCAATTGTGCCCCCTCACGTTCACGTCCAAATCATTAATATTTGTTACTATGTCGTGAAGGTATTCCCACTGTGCTATGTAGTAAGAAGTTCCAGAATTTTAACTGGTGGCGTGCTGCAATCTATCCACCAGATAGTGCACTGTAGGCTGGCGATAAAGACAATGTTTAACGAATGAATTGATTAAGAATATTAGTAGGTATAAAAATGGAATAGCTCGAGGTAATTAATCAATGTTAAATCAGTTTCTTTTGTTCAAACAGAGGCCAAGTGTCATCGCTCTCGGTACATCCATCTGGAAAGCTGGCCTTATCAGTGGGAACAGACAAAACATTAAGGTATGTGGATACATCTAGGGTAAAGTGGGTCTGATCACAGGTGCACAAATGGCGCTACCTTCGCAATGATGCACATGCAATATCTAAGATGAAAGGAAGGGAGTGAGTGTGTCACAGGAGATGGGTCAATTTAAACTGTCCAGATTTCCCCATACTCTACTCATCCATAAAAACAGGTGTTTTTTTTAATTTTGATTCCCTCTTTAAAAATGATGGCATATTTTCTCCAACCCTAACATTTGGAAATGTTCCAATCAATTACTAACTTTCACAGCAAATGCAAACTAGGAAGGGTTTGGGAAAAAAGGATTTTTGTTTTAAAAATCCATTCATGAACACCGGCTTTGCTGGCTAGCCAGCATTTATAGCCCATCCCTAGTTGCCCTTGAGAAAGTGATGATGTGCTGACTCCTTGAATTGCTGTAGTCCATGTGCTATGGGTTGATCCACAATGCTGTTAGGGGAGGTAATTCCACGATTTCGACCAGTGACTGCGAAGGAAAGGCAATATTTCCAAGTGGACGGTGAGTGCCTTGAGGAGAAACTTGCTGGTGGTGATGTTCCCATGTATCTGCTGCCTTTGTCTTTCTAGATGGAAGTGATCGTGGGTATGAAAGGTGCTGCCAAAGGATTTTGGGGAATTTCTGTAGTGCATTTTGGAGATAGCAGCAACAGAGCATACTGAGCGTCGGAGAGAGTGGATGTTGTGTTAATCAAGCGGGCTGCTTTGTCCTAGATGGTGTCAAGTTTCTTGAGTGTTCCTGGAGCTGCCCTCCTCCAGGCAAGTGAATATTCCATCACACTCCTGACCTGTGCCTTGTAGATGGTGGACAGGCTTTGGGGAGTCAGGAGGTGAGTATTTCTAGGTTCTGAACCTGCTCTTGTAGTCACTGCGTTTATGCGATGAACACAGTAAGAAGTCTCACAACACCAGGTTAAAGTCCAATTGGTTTATTTGGTAGCAAAATTCACTAGCTTTCCAAAAGCTGGTGGATTTTGCTACCAAAATGTCTGTTGTTTGTCTCCTGAGGATGTCGGTGTGGTTTTTCGCTGTGGTGCATCAGAATTGTTGATCAATGAGTCGAGTGCCATATCCTGTTCTTATGAGGGCATCTTTCAGCATCTGGATACGTCTGTTGCGATCCTCCTCACCTGAGCAGATCCTGTGTATACAGAGGGCTTGTCCATAGCGGATGTCATCTTTAACATGTTTAGGGTGGAAGCTGGAGAAATCCAGTATCGTGAGATTATCCTGTGGGCTTGCGGTACAGTGAAATGCTGAGGTGACCATCCTTAATGGAGTTGTGTGTGTCAAAGAATGCAACCGATTCCAAAGAGTAGTCCGTGGTGACTCTGATGGCGGGGTGGAACTTGATGTCATCATATAGTCTTTTCAGTGATTGTTCACCATGAGACCAAGGGGAAAAAAAAATGTCATCAATGTATCTAGTGTATAGCATTGGTTGAAGGTCCTGTACGGTGAAGAGGTCTTGTTTGACCCTGTGCATGAAGATATTGGCATATTGAGGTGCGAACTTGGTCCCCATGGCTGTTCCATGTGTCTAGATGAAGAAGTGGTTGTTGATGAAGACATTGTGGTCTAGGATGAAGCAGCTGAATTGTAAAATTGCATCTGGAAACTGGCAATTGTCGGCGTTGAGTACTGAGGCAATTGCAGCAATGCCATTGTCGTGGGGGATGCTGGTGTAGAATGCCGAGACATCCATTGTGATGAAGAGTGCTCCTGGTTCAACTGCTCCACGTGTGCTGAGTTTCTGTAGGAAATCCATAGTGTCACGACAAAAGCTGAGGGTTCTTTGTACAATAGGCTTTGAGACACCCTTGACATAGCCAGAGAGGTTCTCGCACAGTCCCATCGCCCGATACGATGGGTAGCCAGGTGTGTTTACCTTGTGTATCTTCGGGAGGCAGTAGAGATCTCCAACATGGGGAGTACGTGGGATGAGAGCACGGAGGGTGCTCTGAAGGTCCAGTTCAAAGGTCTTGATCAATCTGAGTTGACGTGTGTGTTCTTTGGTTGGATCTGCGGGTAACTGTCTGTAGTGTTCCCCGTTGTTCAGTTGTTGGTACTAGCGGTGTTCCACAGAGATCAGTTTTGAGACCTTTTGTTGTTCATAGTATATGTAAATGATTTAGAGGAAAATATAGCTGGTCTGATTCGTACGTTTGCAGACGATACAAAAATTGGTGGAGTTGCGGATAGCAAAGAGGATTGTCAGAGGACATAGCAAGATATAAACTGGTTGGAGACTTGGGCAGGGAAATAACAATGGAGTTTAATCCAGAAAAGTGTGAGGTGATGCATTTTGGAAGGTTCAATGCATGTGGAAATTCTACAGTAAATGGTAGAACCCTTAGGAGTATTGAAAGACAGAGAGATCTGGGCGTATATGTCCACCAATCATTGAAAGTGGCAACGCAGATGGATAAAGTTGTCAAGAAGGCATGTGGCATGCTTACCTTCATCGATTGGGGCATTGAGTATAAGCCTCACTTTAGAATTTTGTGTGCAATTCTGGTCGCCAAACTACCAGAAGAATATAGATGCTTTGGAGAGCACGCAAAAGAGGTTTATCAGGATGTTGCCTGGTCTGGAGGGTATTGGCTGCGAGGAGAGGTTGGATAAACTCAGTTCATTCTTTCTGGAACGACGGAGGTTAAGGGGTGGTCTGAGAGAGGTTTACAAGATTGAGCAGCATGGATAGAGTGGATAGTCAGATGCTCTTTCCTAGGGTAGAAAAGTCAAGCACCGGGGGACATAGGTTTAAGGTGTGTGCGGAAAAGTTTAGAGGAGACGTGCAAAATGTTTTTAACAGAAGATGGTGAATGTCTGGCACATGCTGCCTAGGGAGGTGGTGGGAGCAGGTACAATAGTGACATTTAAGGGGCAACTAGACGAAAACATGAATAAGGAATAGAAGGATACAGATTCTAAGTGCAAACAGTTTTAGTTTAGGCGGACATCATGATCGATGCAGGCTTGGAGGGTTGAAGGGCCTGTTTCTGTTCTGTACTGTTTGATCTTTGAGTCAACACATCCCATTCAAGCCCTCCAAACCAACTCAAGTTATGTTGTCAGGAACCCATCATTAAGCTGCAGTTGATTGGATAGAAATGTGGAGATGTGATGTGAGCTGGCTGGGAAGTAATTTCATGTTATGATGATACAGCAGGTTTTTAAAAACGGTGAATTCTGTTTTAGACTGTGAACTCACATGAGGGTTCCTTAAGTTACTGTGCTCTGTAATTTCATTGACAAGACTTTGAGTATTTTCCCCCCCGCCCCTGCCACTGGATTAACATTGCCAATTTGTGGCTGTTTTGAAATGCAGTGTTTTTCATCTGGATGTTTTGGCTGGTGTTCCAGCAGCCAAGATGGGATGTGACACTATCTGGTCAGTCATACAACATTGCAGTACAAGTTCTGTATATTTCTGGACAAGATAATGGTACTATATCCTTGTGCCAAAATGAACATGAAAGTTAAAGCTTCACTCACATTTTGCATTTAGTTGTTTGGCATGAAATTAAGGAGTTTGAGGAATGCAAATGTAAATTAACCAAATTATTTTTGTTACTTCTGCAGAACATGGAATCTGATTGAAGGAAAACCTGCTTTCATCAAAAATATAAAGAAGAGTAAGTTTAGTCTGCAATTTATTTAAAATATGAACAAACTTGGAATGTGATGGAATGCATGTTTCTAGTTTTTGTTCATTGTTGTACAATTCCAGCTCTGATGCAAGCGTAGAATATTTAAACTTCACCCCAACAAGTGATTTTTTTTTTATATTTTCCTGTCTGCAAGCATTACATCCTGTTGTCACAACTTTTGGCTGCACTTTTATTTCAATATTGTGTAAATGGTGTTGTGAACTGTTTCCATTTAATTTTGTTAGCTATCATAACATAGTTATGGGCTTCTGTTGCTAGATGATTTTTGTGGTGTCAGCTTTTGGAGTCTGTTCCTGAACTCGGTAAAATAACTTTTAATTGATTTACTGGAGCTGGTACATAAGAGCTTATGGGTGGACTTTTGTTAATAGTTTATACTGAAGGAGCACCATTGTCCAATATGAAACGCTTACATTTTGCATCACTATAATTAACGCCGAGTAGTGGACCTTGTTTGTTGCCTCCGCGTTCCGTGTGTTAGTCATGCTCAAATCAATTCCAGCCCCTTGGTTTGCCTGGTTCCATTACAGTTCGCCTACTGCCGCAATAGGTCCACTGGTCCTATCTCCCTGGTCCTGCACTCAACCCTGGAACACCTAGATAACAATGACACCTTTGTCAGAGTCCTATTTATTGATTACAGCTCAACCTTCAACACCATTATTCCCACGAAACCCAGCTCCAAATTCCATGGCCTGCAGCTCTGCTCCTCCCTCTGCAACTGGATCCTGAACTTCCTAACCCACAGACTGCAGTCAGTAAGGTAGACAGCAACAACTCCTTCATGACCACCCTCAACACAGGTTACAAATGAGGCTGTGATCTCAGCCCCCTACTACACTCCTTATACACCAATGATTCTGTGGCCAAATTCCCCTCCAAATTGATTTTCGAATTTGTGGATGATACCACTGTAGTGGGTCGGATCGTAAACAATGACGAGCCAGAGAACAGGAATGAGAGAGAATCTGGTGAACTGCTGCGACAATGACAATCTCGCCCTCAATGTCAACAAAACAAAGGGGATATTCATTGACTTCAGGAAGTGTAGTGGGGAACATGCGCCTGCCTACATCAATAGGGATGAAGTAGAAATAATTGAGAGCTTCAAGTTTTTGGGTGTCCAGATCACCACCAGTCTGTCCTGGTTTCCCCCCATGCCAACACTATACTTAAGAAAGCTCATCAATGCCTCTTGGCTATGACTCTTAACAACCTTTACAGATGCACCACAGAAGCGTTCTTTCTCACTGTATCACAGCTTGGTATGGCTCCTGCTGTGTCCAAGACAGCAATAAACTACAAAGGGTCGTGAATGTAGCCCACTCCATCATGCACACCAGCCTCCCATCCATTGATTTGGTCGACACTTCCCACTGCCTTGGAAAAGCAACCAGCATAATTAAGTACCCAAGCATCCCAGATGTATTCTCTCCCACCTTCTTCCATCAGGGAAAAAGATACAAAGGCCTGAGGTCACTTCCAATTGACTCAAACACCTTCTTCCCTGCTGCCATCAGACTTTTGAACGGACCTACCTTGCACTAAGTTGATCTTCCTGTACACCCTAGCTAGGACTGTAACACTACATTCTGCACTCTCTCATTTCCTTCTCTATGAACAGTATGCTTTATCTGTAAAACTCACAAGAAACAATCCTTTTCACTAATACTAATACGTGTGCCAATAATAAATCAAATCAAAAAAAGGGAATTCTCATTGATATTTATATTGAAGACCACTGTACAAGTAGTACCAATCGGCCCCAGTGGAGTTAATGGAGTTTGTGTAGTGGCACTTGAAGCAGCATTAGGTAAGCCAATTTTTTCACTATGATCTCTTTCATAGAACATTACAGCACAGTTCAGGCCCTTTAGCCTTCTGTTGCACTGACCTGTGAAACCAATCTAAAGCCCATTTAACCTACACTATTCCAATATCATCCATATGCTTATCAATGACTATTTAAATGCCCTTAATGTTGGCGAGTCCATTACTGTTGCAGTCAGGGCATTCCACACCCTTACTACTGAGTAAAGAGCCTACCTCTGACATCTGTCCTATATCTATCACCCCTCAATATAAAGATATGTCCCCTCATGCTAGCCATTTCCATCTGAGGAAAAAGGTTCTCACTGTCCACCCTATCTGATCCTCTGATCATCTTGTATGCCTATATTAAGCCACCTCTTAACCTTCTCTCTAACAAAAAGTCTCAAGTCTCTCAGCCTTTCCTCAAGATCTTCCCACAATGCCAGGCAACATCCTGGTAAATCTCCTCTGCACCCCTGCACCCTTTCCAATACTTTCATATCCTTCCTATAATGCGGCGACCAGAACTGTACACAATACCCCAAGCACGGCCGCACCAGAGTTTTGTACAACTGCAACGTGACCTCATGGCTCCGAAACTCAATCCCTCTACCAGTAAAAGCTAACACACCATATGCCTTCTTAACAACCCTATCAACCTGGGAGCCAACTTTCAGAGATCTATGCATATGGACACCAAGATCTTTCTGCTTATCCACACTACCAAGTATCTTACCATTAGCCCAGTACTCTGTATTCCTGTTTCAGTAAGACTGCTAATATTGCTAAATTCCAATTTACAGATAGATAGATCCAGCATTATCTTTGCCCATTTGACACATTTTCTGTTCCAGTTTTATCACCTTTCATCCCTCTTTGGCTTTCTTGAAGATAAAGTACAGTTTAAAGGATAACTGCAATCCTTCAATATCTTGAAATGGTCATTCTTGCTGTTCCCAATTCTCTAAAGCCCAGGTTAATTGTAATGCCCTGACTCTTCCACACCTGTCATTAGCATGTTCACAGACCACAAATAAAATGTTTGACTTTTTGTATCTTGCCTTTGCTAAATAATAGAAGAATGGAGAGGAGGAATGAGAGACGCTTAGACAAGCAAAGAAAGGGACAGACATGCATACACTCACTACTTGGGCAGGACAAACAAAGTAAGGGAATACATGATGAATGCAGAACCTTGGTGTGCATATACACCAGTCCCTTAAGCTAGCAGAACAGGTAGATAAAGTGGTCAAGAAGGCATATGATATACTTTTATTAGCCAAGGCTTAAAAACCGGGTGGTTATACTGGGCTACATAAAATGTTGCTTAGGCAACAGCTAAGAGTATAGTGTGCAGTTCTGTAATCCACATTATAGAAGGGATGTGATAGCACTTGAAAGGATGCAGAGGCGTTTTACCAGAGTGTTGCCCAGATTGGAGTTTTAGTTATGAAGAGAGATTGGATGGACTAGAGCTCTGATGAAGAGTCTCCAGTTTCTGAGATAAAAACAAAATACTATGTATTTTTAAAAGCGTTTATTTTTGTTACATATTTATGAGTTTCATTTTACTTTGGTACCTTAGATGCCCAAATTGTCCAGTGGTCCCCGAGCGGAAACAGTTATATTGTGGTTTCAAATAACCACTTGGACATTTACACCCTGAAGACCGCCTCCATCAATGGTACCATTATGTGCAAGAAAAGGATCTCATCATTGAAATTTGTAACAGTATGTTCACATTGGTGTTTAAGCTTCCATAACTTGAGTATGATATTTGAAGCTTCTATGTCAGAACCAGACTAATTTTATAAAGTTAATTTACCTATTTTACTCTTTTTTAATCTAATTTTTTAAAAAACGAATGACTAAAATTTTCTTTAATTTGAAATCCATTTATTGACAAGGGTGGGAAAATGATACTTTTCAATTGATCTGCCTACTCCAGTTTTTGTTAGTTTTTTGTTCCTTTTAATTTCTTTGACATTTGCTGTTTTGTTCCTTTTTAGTTTCTTTTCCTTTTTATATCTTTTTTTCTTCTTGTGGTTTCTTTCTTTGGCTCTTACACATCCATTCCATACAAAATGGGAAAGCAAGCAATATCTGATACCCATGCAGAGTGCTCAAGTGTCACTGCCCACCCTGGCATCTGAATGATCAAGAATAAACAGCACTTTTTAAGAAAACAATAATTTGTCACAGACTCAGGATTGAAATTGTTCAGTGATGAGCAGTCACTTTTTTTATTAGGAGTCACAAGTAGAATCATGGAAATGCATGAATTTAAAACAGAGTCTGAGAGTACAAATCTGTCCAATAATTAGTAATATTTCTTTTTCACTCTTTTGCCATCTTGGATGTTGAGAATTTGACTTTAATTGATCAGTGACTTCTCAAGAATGGTCAAAAAACAGTCAATATTTATCATTAGTGCAAAATAAACATAAATAATATTAGTACTGGAGAGTTTTGTGGCAAAATAAATTTACCAGGATAAATTAAAATTTTCAGTCAAATGTAATGGGTTGTAAATGTAAATTAGTTCTCGGGCAAGGATCATTGATGCGAAGATGGTACAGAAACACCCCCATACAACAACTAAATGCTTCCCAGACCATTGATGTCTGGGAGACAGTTGTGTACAATGAGGGTGAGTTGGTACTTGCCAGAAACTACATTTCGAATGTTAAGTGGGTCACACCATGATTTTATTCAAGACGGAGCCATTGCCCTATATGGTGGAAACTGTAAACGAGTTAGTTTGGCGGTTGTGTGCGGACCAACCATTAGTGGCCCCATATCAAGGGGTGGGGAGCACATGTACAATTTCGGAGGTGTTCTGGACAGTGCCAGCAGAGGTACTGGGGAGGGAGGCATGGAATTTATTGTTTCTCCTACAGAAAAAACTGGGAGGTTGGCATAGATGGCCAACGATGTGCACAAAGCAGGGCCATCAATGGTGGCTTCGGCAAGACAATAATCACCAAAGACAAACCTCAGGCTATTTTCAGTAAGCAGCCCCCCAACATCATGTCCACGTACCATGACGTGTGGGTGGAGAACTAAAGAACAGATTGTACCGCATTGTGAATATACTGTGGGTTCTTTACCAATATTTTGAAGTTAAATAAAAAGGAAAGTGTAATTGTATGTAAATAGTTTTTAAAATGCTGTTGCTATTATAGGGGATTGTTGTTTAGAGGCGAGGAATGTTATGTATGTTGGGACATAACCCTCCTAAGGAAACAGGTCAGGTGACTCAGGCTGTTGTTGTTTGGACTGCAATAAATACCTGTGTCCTTTGACACTGTCTGTTGAGTGAGTTCCTGAGGATACTTCTCATTGATAAAGAAGTTAACAGGCATTGTGCGTAATGGTGTTATTTCACAGGTCTTTCATTGACTTAGATGAGGGGACTGAGGGTGTTGTGTTCAATGACTCATTGAAAAATACCAAATTCCAAAGACATCAACACGATAGACCTTGAAAGGTTACTTACCCTGGCTGGGCATCGTTTAGTGCATGGGCGCAGTCTCAGGATAAGGGAACAATCATTTAGAACTGAAGTAAGGTCTTTGGAAGCAGATCTTTGGAATTCTGAACCTGAGGATTATGGATTATTTGTCTTTTTTAGGGGAATAGTGGGGTTGATGCTGAAAACCAGCCACAGTCATTTAGAATGATGGAGCAAGCTTGGTCATATGGTCAACTTCACCTATTTTTCATGTTCTTATTGTTCTGATTGGTTGGAGTGTTGTTGCTGTCCCAGTTCTCAGGTATCTTGTAGAGGGCACTAGGCTGGGGAAGACAATGAATAGAGAAAGTTTCCACTCAAAAGCTTGCAAAGTGTTTGAGCAGCTGTCAGAAGTGAGAACTAGCCAATATGATGCCATTGGATTTTGTTTCATTATAACATCATGGTTGATGGGTATTATTTTTAGAGTCTTGTAATAAAATTCATTCAATGTTAATAAAATTAAACGTTTTGTTTGTCATTAGGAGTCAATCATTGCTGTTGCTGGGGATGAAGAACATGTCAGTCTGTATGATATAAACTCAAAAAAGTATCTTTCTGAGTTCAAGGCTCATGACGTCAGGTACAGCATGAATTCTTTTGGACTTGAAATTTATTGGTCTTATTTATTTTGTTTGAATTGAGCATATCCTTTCGAACTATAATCTAGTTTTCTGTACGGTCATCCTGACTCAACTCCTTGCTCAACTTCCTCAAACGTGGCCACCTGCACAAATTCTATCTCAAAGGAGGTTTTTGTTACCAACAAAGTCTTTCTGATCAATTTCTCAGTCTTCTAATTCCCACCTCTTAACATTATCTTATGTGCTGCCTGTTAAACACCATTTTAAATGGTGAATGCGTGATTAAGGAGCTGATGCAGGAGACAGGATTTCAGGCTCTTGGATCATTTGGATTGCTTTTGGGTCAAGGGTGACATCACAAGAGGGATGGGTTGCATCTAAACTGGAGAAGAAGCAATATCCTTGCTGGGAGGTTCACTCGTGCTAGTGACAGGACAGCAAGTGGAGAGTTTAAAGGGAAGGTAGATTTTAGGGCCAGCAAGCCTGAAAGGAAGGATAGGCAGAGACAGCTTAATAAGCAGGATGGGACTTATTGGCTGAAGTGTTTATTTTAGTGCAATGGAGTATTATGGGTAAGGCAGATGACCTTAGAGCCTGAATCAGTAGATGGGACTATGATGTCGTGGCCATTATGGAGACTTGATTTGAGCAGCCAGTCTTGTCCCCCTCTCAATGTTCCAGGGTTTCAATGTTTTAGGCGAGATAGACAGGGAGGTAAAAGAAGTGAAGGAGTTACATTACTAATCAGGGCGAATGTCACACCTGTGCTCAGAAAGGACAGACTGGAGGGCTCATTCACCTGAGGCAATATAAGTAGAACTCAAAAATAAGAAGGATGCAATCACTTTGGTGGGTTTATACTATTTGTCCCCTTCAGCCTTCAGGACATTGAGGAACACATACGTAGGCAGATTATGGAAAGATGCAATAACAACAGGTTATCATAGTGGGTAACTTCAATTTCCTCCATATTGACTGGGACTTAAAGCAAGAGGCATCGACGAGGCCGTATTTGTTAAGTGCAACCAAGAGGGTTTCTTGAAACAGTATATGGATAGTCCCAACTGAAGAAGAGGCCATACTGGACCCTGTATAGACAAATGTGCCTGGCCAGGTGGCTAACATTTCAGTGGGAGAGCATTTTGAAAACAATGATCACAACTCCTTAAGTCTTAAGATAGCTATGAATAAGGATAAGTCAGGATCTTGTGGGAAGGTACTAAATTGGGGAGGACAAATTACAACAGAATTAGGCAGGAGTCAGGGAGAGTTAATTAGGAGCAGTTTTCTATAGGGAAGTCCACATTTGACATGTGGGAATTGTTTAAAGACCAACTGATTGGAGTTTAGGACCAGCATGTTCCAGTAAGGATGAAGAACAAAGCTGGTGAGATAAGGGACCCTTGGATAACGAGAGAGATTGCAAACTTAGTTAAAAAGAAGCATATGTAAGGTTTAGGAAGCTAAACTCAGACAGGGCCCATGAGGAATATAAAGAAAGCAGGAGAGAGCTCAAGCAGGGAATTAGGAGAGCAAGGAGGGGCCATGAAATGACTTCGGCAAGTAGAATATAGAGCACCCCAAGGCATTTCATACATACATTTAAAAACAAGAGGATAACTAGGGTGAGTGTAGGATAACTCAAGGATAAAGGAGGAAACTTGTGTTTGGAGGCAAAAGATGTGGGTGAGATCCCAAATGAGTAATTTGTATTGTATTCACTGAGAAGGACATGGAGGATGGTAGGATTAGTGTGGAGCATGCTAAAATGCTAGAGCATTTTGAGATCAAGAAAGAAGTGGTGTTGGGTCTCTTGAAGAGCATTAAGATAGTTAAATCCCCAGGATCCACCCCAGATTTTTGAGCAAGGGATGAGAGGAGATTGCTGAGGCCCTGACCAAGATCTTTGATTTGTTGCTTGCCACTGGCGAGAAGCTAATGTTTTTCCTCCCTTCAAGAAAGGAAAAAGGATAATCCAGGAAATTATAGGGAACTGTCACATTCTGTGGTCGGGAAGCTTTTGGAAAGGACTCCCTGATAGGATTTACGCACATTTGGAAAAGCGTGGCCTAATTGGGGAACGTCAGCATGATTTTGTGTGAAGCCAGTCATGTCTTACTAACTTGATTTTTTTTTTGTGAGGCGGTAATAGAGTAATCAATGCGGACAGAGATTCAGTGTGCTCAAGATTAGCTGCAAATATGGGCAGAGAAATGGCAGGTGGTATTTAATCTGGGCAAGTGTGAGGTGTCTCCCTTTGGGAGATCAAATATTGAGGGTGAGTATACTGTTAATGACAGGACCCTGAACAGCATTAATGTACAGAGGGATCTTGGGGTTCAAGTCCATGGCTCCCTGAAAATGGCCACACAAGTAGATAGGGTGGTAGAGAAGGCATATGGCATGCTTGCCTTTATTGATCAGGGCATTGAGAACAAGAGTCAGGTTAGACCGCACTAAATTATTGCATTCAGTTCTGGTTGCCACATTACAGGAAGGATGCGGAGTCTTTGGAGAGGGTGCAAAAGAGGTCCATCAGGATGCTGCCTGGATTAGAGGATATGCGATGTAAGGAGAGGCTGAACAAACTATAGTTGTTTTCTCTGGAGTGGCAAAGGCTGAGTGGAGACCTGATAGAAGTTTATAAAACAGAGGCAGAGAAAGGGTTGACAGAATCTTTTTCCCAGAGTTGAAATGTCAAATACTAGGGGGCATGCACTTGAGGTGAGAGGGGATGAGCTCAAACAAGATGAGGGGCAAGTTTTTTTTAAGTGATCAGTGTCATGCTGCGATAGGGGCTTTTAGATAAGCACATGAACATGTAAGGAATAGAGGGATATGGACCAAGCGCAATCAAAAAGGAGTAGTTTTAATTTGGCATGTTTGGCACAACATCATGGAACAAAGTGCCTGTTCCAATTGTACTGTTTTATGTTCTTCAACTCTAAATGTCCCCTCCTTTTAACCCTCCCATCATCAACACTGCTGATGCTGCTAAATACTTTCTTGCGCTTCCTTTGATTCCCTTGTGTCCTTCAAGTCTTCTACTCCTAATGCACCTCTAGTGCAATCTCTCAGCTCTGCACCTTAAAATTTAAGATCTGCTGGTTGAATGTGCCTGATGCAGGACTAAACGTTCACCATTTGCTGGATCATGTTAAACAATATCACATTTTTCCCCTCCATAGCCAAATTCTTCTGCAGGAAGACAAGGCTTACTCCCTGATGTTTAAACCCTTTAACGCATCTCCCTATTTTCATAGAACACCACAGCACAAACAGGCCCTTCGGCCCACTGGTTGCGCCGATCACTTCTATACCTACTAAGCTATAGACCTATCTATAACCCCCAATCCCATTAGATCCCATATACTCATCCAGAAGTCTTTTAAAAGACCCCAGCGAGTTCACCTCCTCCACCACCGATGGCAGCCGATTCCATTCACTCACCACCCTCTGAGTGAAAAACTTACCCCTAACATCTCCTCTGTACTTGCTTCCTTGCACTTTAAATCTGTGTCCTCTCGTAGCGACCCTTTCAGCCCTGGGAAATAGCCTCCGAGAATCCACCCTATCTATTCCTCTCAACATCTTATAAACCTCTATCAGGTCGCCTCTCAACCTTCGTCTCTCCAGGGAGAAAAGTCCCAGCTCCCTCAACCTAACTTCATAAGGCATGCCTCCCAATCCAGGCAACATCCTTGTAAATCTCCTCTGCACCCTTTCAATAGCTTCCACGTCCTTCCTATAGTGAGGCGACCAGAACTGCGCACAGTATTCCAAGTGGGGTCTGACAAGGGTCTTATAAAGTTGCAGCATTACCTCCTGACTCCTAAACTCAATCCCTCGATTAATGAAGGCCAGTACACCATACGCCTTCTTGACCACATCCTCCACCTGCGAGGCCGATTTAAGAGTCCTATGGACCTGGACCCCAAGATCCCTCTGCTCTTCAACGCAGCTAAGACTCCTACCCTTGATATTGTATTCCTTCATCCCATTGGTCCTGCCAAAATGGACCACTACACATTTATCTGCGTTGAAGTCCATCTGCCACTTCTCCGCCCAGTCTTGCATCCTATCTATGTCCCACTGCAACTTCTGACATCCCTCCAGACCATCCACAACACTACCAACCTTAGTATCATCTGCGAACTTACTAACCCATCCCTCCACTTCCTCATCCAGGTCATTTATGAAAATGACAAACAGCAAGGGTCCTAGAACAGATCCCTGGGGCACTCCACTAGTGACCAACCTCCATGCAGAAAAAGACCCATCCACAACCACTCTCTGCCTTCTGCAGGCAAGCCAGTTCTGGATCCACAAGGCCAAAGCCCCCTGGATCCCATGCCCTCTTACCTTCTCAAGAAGTCTTGCATGGGGGACCTTATCAAACGCCTTGCTGAAGTCCACGTAAACCACGTGTACCATTCTTCCTTCGTCAACGTGCTCAGTCACATTCTCAAAGAACTCAACTAGGCTCATGAGGCATGACCTGCCCTTGACAAAACCATGTTAACTATTTCTGATCATTCTAAACTTCTCCAAATGCTCATAAATCTTGTTCCTCAGAAGCCTCTCCATCAACTTACCAACCACTGAGATCAGACTCACCAGTCGGTAATTTCCCGGGCTATCCCTGTTCCCTTTCTTGAAAATAGGAACCACATCCGCAATCCTCCGGAACCTCTCCTGTCTCCATCGACGACGCGAAGATCATCGCCAGGGGCTCTGCAATTACTTCCCTCACCTCCCACAGTAACCTGGGATACATCCCATCCGGTCCCGGCGACTTGTCTATCTCGATAGAGTTTAAAAGTTCTAACACATCCTCTTCCTTAACATCCACATACTCAATCTTTTCAGACTGCCGCAAACCTCCCAAATCACTTTCCACCGTGAATACTGAGGCAAAGTACTCATTGAGCACCTCTGCCATTTCTTCCAGTTCCACACAGACTTTTCCCCCTTCACCTTTTATAGGTCCTATCCCTTCTCTTCTCATCCTTTTACTTTCACATATTTGTAGAAGGCCTTGGGATTCTCCTTAATCTTACCTGCCAAGGCCTTCTCACGACCCCTTCTGGCTCTCCTAACTTCCTTTTTAAGCTCCTTTCTACAAGCCTTATACTCCTCTAGATCCTTACCATCTCCGAACTCTCTGAACCTTTTATACACCTTTCCTTTCTTCCTGACTAGGTTCACCACAACCTTCGTGCACCACGGTTCCCGCGCCCTACCAAAACCTCCTTGTCTCATCGGAACGTTATCGTGCAGAGCTCCAGTCAAACATTCCTTGAATATCGGTTACAAGTGGTGTGCCTCAGGGATCTGTTTTGGGGCCACTGCTGTTTGTAATTTTTATAAATGATCTGGATGAGGGTATAGAAGGATGGATTAGTAAATTTGCTGATGACACCAAAGTCGGAAGAGTGGTAGATAGTGAAGAGGGGTATCATAGTTTACAGAGAGACTTGGACAAGTTGCAGAGCTGGGCCGAGAGGTGGCAGATGGAGTTTAATGCGGAAAAGTGTGAGGTAATTCACTTTGGCAGGAATAACAGATGTGTAGAGTATAGGGCTAACGGTAGGACTCTGAATAGTGTTGACGAACAGAGGGATCTAGGTGTATGTGTGCATAGATCCCTGAAAGTTGGAAATCAAGTCGATAAGGTTGTTAGGAAGGCATACGGTGTCTTGGCGTTTATTGGTAGGGGGATTGAATTTAGGAGCCGCAACGTCATGTTGCAACTGTACAAAACTCTGGTGCGGCCGCACTTGGAGTATTGTGGACAGTTCTGGTCCCCACATTATAGGAAGGATGTGGAGGCATTGGAGAGGGTGCAGAGGAGGTTTACCAGGATGTTGCCTGGTATGGAGGGAAGGTCCTATGAGGAGAGACTGAGGGATTTGAGGTTGTTTTCGTTAGAAAGAAGGCGGCTGCAAGGAGACCTTATTGAAACATACAAGATGATTAGAGGTTTAGATAGGGTGGACAGTGATAGCCTTTTTCCTCAGATGGAGAAAGCTAGCACGAGGGGACATAGCTTTAAATTAAGGGGTGGTAGTTATAGAACGGATGTCAGGGGTAGGTTCTTTACCCAGAGGGTGGTGGGGGAATGGAATGCCCTGCCTGCTGCAGTTGTAGATGCGCCTAGTTTGGGGGCGTTTAAGAGGTCCATGGATAGGTTTATGGATGGAAAGGGATTGGTTTAGGTTAGAGGGGCATTGCTTTTTTCTTAATTGGTGGGCGCAACATCGTGGGCTGAAGGGCCTGTTCTGTGCTGTTATGTTCTATCCGCCACCTTCCTTCTGTACTTTTCCCCAAGAATGCCTCCTTCCAGTTTATTCATCCAATTATCTGCCTGATGTCTTCATATTTCCCCTTACTCCAGACAAACACCTTCCTAGCCTGCCTGATCCTATCTCTTTCCAATGCTATCGTGAAGGAGATAGAATTATGATCTCCATCCCCAAGATGCTCTCCAACCGAGAGATCCGACACCTGTCCTGGTTCATTAGCCAGCACCAGGTCAAGTACAGCCTCTCCTCTCGTAGGCTTATTCACGTACTGTCAGGAACCCCTCCTGAACACACCTAACAAACTCTGCCCCATCCAAACCCCTTACCCTTGGGATATTCCAGTCGATGTTTGGGAAATTAAAGTCTCCCATCACAACAACTCTGTTATTACTACATCTTTCTAGGATCTGTTTCCCTATCTGCACCTCAACTTCCCTGTCACTATTGGGCGGCTTATAGAAAACACCCAGCAAAGTTATCGACCCTTTGCTGTTCCTAACTTCCACCCACAATGACTCTGTAGGCAGTCCCTCCACGGCATCCTCCCTCTCTGCAGCCATGACACTGTCCCTGATCAACAGTGCCACTCCACCACCACTTTTGCCCCCAACCCTGTCCTTCCTGAAACATCTGAATCCTGGCACCTGAAGTACCCAGTCCTGTCCCTGACACATCCAAGTCTCTGTAATGGCCACCACATCACATTCCTCTAACTTATGAAAGGAAGACACTTGAATTTTAAAAGATTGCATATGTAATCAGTGTATCACTATTGGATGCTGCATGAAGATGCCTGACTTGCATGCTGCAAATATGCAGGTAGTGAACTTGAACTTTTTATTTCATTGTCCATCTAATAATTTATTATATTGGTCACCGACATTGGTCCAAATTTGGGTTTGATGCATGGTTATTCTACAACATTAACTTTAGATCTTGCTGGAAACATTTTCTGATGGGGGAAAAAATTGCATTTATGTAGTGTGTTTCACATCTTCAGCAGATCCCAAAGGCTTCAGAGCCAAAGAACTTTTTTGTAATGTAGTCTGTATTGCTTTTTAGGCAAACGTAACAGCCAATTGTGTATAGAACGTGGTCAAAGCACAACTGTGTTTTTTTGGTAGCTTGTTGAATAGCCAGAATACTAAGATAACGCTCTGCTTTTCTTCAAATATTACCAAGGATCTCTTGCCTCTACCTGAACAGAGGTCTTCAGGTTAATGAAATACAATGTGGCACTCTCTCCATCCTACATTTACATTAACGTATATTATGTAATAGTGTTTGGGAATTAAATTAGAACTCTCAACCTTCAGATTCCAGTCGAAGATTGACATCTATGATCTTGTTTAAAAGCTTATCCTTAGTAGGAATACTGTGTTGAAGGGAAGATTCCATCCAGTCTCCTGGGTTATAGTATGACTTTGACAGGTGGGTAGGAATCAGCTTTGCAACGAAAGAGTTTATTTGTAATATTCTATCAAATCTTAGCAGTGGAAATATCTCCTCTTTCCACTGAATATCAATTCAGTTACTATCAGAAATGAGTCTTCCAAATTACTAACATATTTTTTTTCCAGAGTGAAAACAATGCACTTCTTCCAAGTGGCACAAAGTAATGTACTTGCCACAGCATCCAGTGATGGTTACATTAAACTATGGCAGATAGATATTAAAAAGGTAGGCAATCATGAATGTGTAATATGTACCCTTGGAAAAGGTGGAGGTGTACAGAGTGAGAAACGTGGTCCAAAAATAGCAACAAATTATTTAATTTAAACTGTCTGAGTTTAATCTTCTGATTTTGGGTAGTTCTAATGGTTTTAAGACAGTTGAGAAAGGTCTTTCATAGAATCATACAGTGCAGATGAGGCCCTTTGTCCATCGAGTCTGCACTGACACATGAGAAACACCTGACGTCTCACTTAATCCCATTTAACAACGCTTGGCCCATAGCCTTGAATGTTATGAAGTGCCAAGCGCTAATCCAGGTATGTTTTAAAGGAGGTGAGGCAATTCCTCCTGGAATACCCTCCCAAATAGCACATTCCAGACTGTCACCACCCTCTGGGTGAAAAGATATCTCCTCACATTCCCCCTAAACCTCCTTCCCAACACGTTAAACCTGTCCCCTCATGCCTGACCCTTCAACTAAGTAGAACTGCTGCTCCTTATCCACTTTGCCCATGCCCCTCATAATCTTGTACATCTCGATCAGGTCATCCCTTCTCTGCTTCAATGAAAATAACCAAAGCCCATCCAACCTCTATTCATAACGAAAACATTCCATCCCAGGCAGCATCCTGGTGAATCTCCTCAGCACCCCCTGCTGTGCAATCACATCCTTCTGATAATGTGGTGACCAGTATTCTAGCTGTGGCCTCACCAAAGTTCAATACAACTCCAATGTGACTTCCTCGTCTTTGTAATCTATGCCTCAATCAATAAAGACAAATGTCCCAAATACCTTTTTCACCACCCTCCTAACACACCCTTTTGCCAGGCCTATGATTAATCTTGCTTTTGCATATCCAAAAACAGATAAGAAACTGCCTTTCTATGCTCCATTGTGTTAAAAGAAATTGGTCTGTCTACCACTTTGTTTCCCATAATGCTGCATTCAGAACGAAGTTGGCCGAGGCGCACTATACATATATATTGAAAATCCATTTAAGCTTATCACATTTGGTTAATTTGTGGTTATGCAGTTTATAAAAGCTTTGCATATTTTGTTCCAGGCGCATTGTGCATTCTCACTTGTATATAAGACACTTTATATTGTGTTAACCTAGTCTATTTATTATGATAAAACTAAATGAAGAGCCTCGTACTAAGAGTTCTATACTATCCTTCTTCGTAGTTTCTATGGTTTCTAGGCTTACCCTTACAACCTTTTTTGAACAAAGATATAATATCTGCAATTCTCCAGCCCTCTGGCAATTGCTGTAAGTCTAGAAGACTGAAAGATTGTGGTCCCTCAGTTACTATTTTCACTTCCTTTAATAAATTTCAGCGCATCTCATCTGGTCTGTTTGGCCACAGATGACTAGAGAAAAACTTTTTTATGCAGGAAGTGGTTGGAATCCACAATGTGCTGCTTTAGAGTGGACCCAACTGGGCACGTTAAACTTCCTTGAAATCCAGCCATTCCTTTCTCATATGACTTTCAGTCTCAGACCTGGCAGGAGCAGTGCAGCATTTTCCCTCGTCATGTTGAGGAGATAAGGAAGACATATTCCTGTTTTCACAGCACCAGATTCCATAAAGCAGCTGTGTTTAAGTGTCCAGTCACTTCGAACAATCAGGGTAAAAGTAAGCTTGCAGGTAAATAGATAGTGTTTGGGGTGGTCAGGTGGTAGTCTCCCTTGAGAAGTTGGGGCTGGGTTGAACAGTAAGGAGGTTACACAATTTGTGGAACTCATGATTGGTGATTACCGAAACCCCCATTTGTTCCCTAACTATGGAATCTCTGAAAACAACCACATTTATTCACTTACTGTTCCCTCCTGCTGAGTCCTTTGCCCATTTGTGCTGTGATCTTGAAGGGCTTGTCACTTCTAGCAATCTCCAATATTGAGTAATGATTTGAGCGTGATTCACACTCCGACTCTTGCAATTCCTGACCCTGCTCTTCAAAATGAACAAATTGAACTCTTAGCTGAAATGTATCCAGGAAACTGAGCCCCCCTAAAGTAGACTGCAGAAATTAAAGGGAAAATAAGCAAAATCTGGGATAACAACAAAAATTACTGGCCGAAAAATTGAGTATCAGAAAAAAGGTAAATTTTTTAAATGTGAATTTTAAGAGTTGCTCATTAGAGGTTTGAGGAAACTGAGGAAAGTGATAAAAGCAAAATATTGCAGATGCTGGAATCTGAAACAACCTGCTGAGATTTTCCAGCATTTTTCTGTTGAGTCTCTCTCTTCTCAGCTCGGACAAAGAGTCATCTGGACTCAACATTGGCTCTACTTTCTCCACAGATTCTGTCAGACCTGCTGAGATTTTCCAGCATTCTTCTGTTTTTGCTTAAACAAGTAATGTTTACATCTGCAACTGTATACATTAATTACTACTTTAATGATCTCTCCTACATCTGCAAACAATGCTTGTAATTGAAACCCACATTTGATGTGTACATTTCAGGTTCAAAGTCATCCTTTACTGCTGAGTGAAATAAATACTTCTGCCCGGCTGACCTGTCTGGCTGTGTGGCTGTCAAATCCTGAAAGTATTTTAGAAGAGATTGAAGAACAAGGTACACACTGTAAAAGAATGATGAAATTTGTATTACTTAAATATTACATAAGAACATAAGAAATAGGAGCAGGAGTAGGCCATCCAGCCCTTCGAGCCTGCCCCGCCATTCAGTAAGATCATGGCTGATCTGTCGTGTCTTACAGTATTTAAAGTATGTAATCTTTGTTTGGGGTAGTCAACACCGTGCACCCATGGTCATAGATTGTTTACAAACTATCAGTGTTGTAGATAAAATAATACCTCTGAGATTGTTAGTGAGTCAAAATACAGTGGCTTTTATTTCAAAGCTCTGGCTTTTATTCCAGAGCTTTGGGAGAACTGGTTCATGACAATAGACTGTCAGTCTCCTCATGGAACACAAATACAAGCGGGTATTTATACACCATGAGTCTTAGTAACAAACGTGACACAAACATCCAATTCTGGTGAAAATCTTTGATCTTCCTTCAATTACAACATCTGCAACTGCTTCAGCTTCTCTGTCTTTGAAGTTATTTGTGTGATTAACATAAACAGGCAATGTCTGCAAAATAACATTCACACCTGACCATCTGTCTTTACATTCACATCTGACCATTTGTCTTTGAGAGTTAAAGAATGAAAGACATGAACAAGTAATTTACATTAATGCCAGGATCAATATAAGCCTAGGAAGATCAGTCATGATGAAGGGTTATGTTTGTGATATATTCTACGTACAAAATTCACTAACCCTTTCCCTCCTTCAATCAGTAATGTGCCTTCTAGTCTTTGAAATATGGAGGCATTTGTATTAGCAAGCTGCCATTTAACGTGCCTAAAATCAGTGCACAGGCAGGAACAATAAAGGGTTGATGTGTGCAAGTATGTTGTTTGTTGACCTTCAAATGTTTCATTAGCAAGTAGAAAAAGCAATGTTTGACATGTACGAAGCAGTGGACAAGCTAACTTGTGTATTCAGCTGTTGAGAGTGAAGTGATTAGCCTGGTTGTGAAATGTAGCTAAGACCCTTTCAACATTTGATAGGGAGCCTCAGGACACGTGAACTGCAATATATAGACCCTCGTTTTCCCCCTCAATGTCATTGAATGTTTATTTGAGATTTCGTAGCTGTTTGATGTTTCAACTAATTTCCTGCGTTTGTTCCGTTGCAGAATATGCAGCTATCAGTATGCCTCAGAAAGAAATGAAAAATAAAATAAAAGTTGCTGCCTTGGATGGAGTTGAATACCCAAAGAAGAGAGGAAGACAATTTTCGATCAAGAGGAAATTGCCTGCTTCAAGAAAAGCGAAGAGGAAGAAAAACTAAAAAATAAACCAACTTGAAATGTTTTGACAATGTTGTGACTTCAATGTATGGTCACGTGTTGTCTGTGGATGATCAGGTTACCTATTTAATGATTTTACCAAACAAAGTAAAGAACATATAAATGTCAATGATTTTGTGTGTGCAAAGTCAACATGTAGGTCAGCGAATTATTGACATTCTCTGAATAGACTGATTTCTTAGGATTAGTCTCTTGGTATGTACATCGTGAATATTAATAAGTTGACTGAATAGACCCCTAGAATATTACTGTCAATTAGAAATAATTAAGTTACGGTTTTCAAAACTCATAATGACATCCTGCTTTAACAGATCTAAATATTCATTTCACAATGAAGAATAAAGTTAAAATACCTAAAATAAATATTTATGTACAAGGACCTAATGGCAGGTGTGTACCTCTGATAGCATTCAAGACTTGGAAGAATTGTCTTAAGTTTTGTTTTGGTTGCCACCTTCCTTTGCCATCCAGTCAGTTCAATCATGATGCTTGTAAGATGAACTGTTTACTTTTACACTCTGCTTGTGAGTGAACAGCTGTTTGATAGAAATGGAAGGTAGTTGGCACCTATTGAATTATTCTATGCAAGTCAGGTTATTCAGAAAATGGAACAATGTGAAGTGTAAGAACACAAAATTAACTAAGCGGAAATTCTCTAATGCACTTTAGAAACATAGAAAAACTACAGCTCAATACAAGGCCCTACGGCCCACAAAGTCATGCCGAATATGTCCCTATCTTAGAGATTACTAGGCTTACCTATAACCCTCTATCTTACTAAGTTCCATGTACTTACCTAGAAGTCTCTTAAGACCCTATCAAATTTGCCTCCACCACTGTTGCCGGCAGCCCATTCCACACACCCACCATTCTGAGTGAAAAACTTAGCCCTGACATCTCCTCTGTACCAACTCCCTAGCACCTTAAACCTGTGTCCTCTTGTGGCAACCATTTCAGCCCTAGGAAAAAGCCTCTGATTATCACTCGATCAATACCTCTCAACACCTTATACATCTCTATCAGGTCACCCCTCATCCTTCGTCTCTCCAAGGAGAAAAGGCTGAGCTCCCTCAACCTATCCTCATAAGGCATGCTCCCCAATCCAGGCAACATCCTTGTAAATCTCTTCTGCACCCTTTCTATGGCTTCCAAATGCTTCCTGTAAGGTGACCAGAACTGAGCACAGTACTCTAAGTGGGGTCTGACCAGGGTCTATATAGCTGCAACATTATCTCTCGACGCCTAAACTCAATTCCTCAATTGATAAATGCCAGTATACCATACACTACCTTATCCACAGCTTCAACTTGCACAGCTGCTTTGAGCATCCTATGAACTCTGACCCCAAGATCCTTCTGACCTTCCACACTGCCAAGAGTCCTACCATTAATATTATATTCTGCCATCCTGTTTGACTTGCCAAAATGAACTACTTCACACTTATCTGGGTTGAACGCCATCTGCCACTTCTCCGCCCAGTCTTGCATCCTTTCAATGTCTCATTGCAACTTCTGACATCCCTCCACACTATCACAACACCTCCAACCTTTGTGTCATCATCACTTTGTGGCCCAGTATCTGACCACACTTGACACTGGATATTTGAGCTTTTTTTATTCTGATCTTGTAAAATTAATTTTACTCACTCATCTGAACTAATTTCAAAATTGCTTAGGATATATAAAGAATACAGACTAGTCTTTTTGCCTCAGTTGATCCTGAATTGTTTGTTCATTAATCATCAATCTTGAGATCTTGCTGCTCCTTTAGTCTCCAGTAGTTACGCATTTTGTTCCAATATTGGTTTCAAAATGACATAGTTGCAATGTAACTGGAAGTAAGTGGTAAACTAGTACAAGCATACATGCAAACCAACAGTTTGTGGGTGATTATCTGAATTTATTGATGCAAGCTTAAGGTAGAATAATTCATCTTTTGACATTTATATGTTCTTTACTTTGGTTAGGTATACGTGAAGCACATATTTCAATGATGTGTGTTGCAGCCAGTATACTAAATATTGGATTGTTATTTAAAGTATCTCTTGAAACAGATTTTTTTCTGTCTGTAGCCATTTATTATGTGAAATGTGCCCAGGTACCAACTTGTGCAATGGTTGAACCCAAAGGTGTGGAGATACCAGAATTGCACTGGAGTAAGCACAGTGAGAAGTCTCTCAACACCAGGTTAAAGTTCAAAAGGTTTAATTGGTAGTACAAGCTTTTGGAATGTCGCTCCTTCAGGTGAGTGAGCTTATCCAAAGGCACACTACCTTACTGGGGCTCATCACAGCCCTGGCATTCAGCAGTCTGCCGAGTGCCAGATCCTTGTGACATCCCATTTTTGACCTGCTGGGAATCAGAAGTGAGGTGCTCACCACTTTGTGACCCCAAAGTGTCTCTACCACTAAATCCCACCTGAGATGTGTTTCTGTGTTCTTCTGCGTCTGAAATCATGAACCAAGGAGGTCAAAAAGGAGAAATAGTTAACCAGCGAAGCAGCCGAGTAGTGAATCAGAAATCCTGGAACAAAAATCCTCAGGTAAATGCTCTGGTTTCCACCCACACCCCAAAAACGTGCTTTTAGGCTGATTGGTGTTAACAATTGCCCCTAAATTAGACCTCCCTTAAGCTGGCGCACATATAATTCTCTAAATTTGCATCCCTTTATTGTGGAGTCCAAGGGGCGTAGACAAAAGTCATAGGTAGAAGGAGGATTGGAATGAGGCACTCACTGAATGTTAAAATGGGCGGTGTGGGCTTGTAGGGCTGACCATACTGCCCAACTTAACTAAATCCCCCTACCCTTCCAAGGACCATATCCCTCTTTTCCCATCCTATTCATGTATTTGTCAAGATGCCACTTAAAAGTCATTACCGTATCCGCTTCCACTACCACTTCTGGCAATGAGTTCCAGCCACCCACCACCCTCAGTGTAAAAAAAATCTACCTCATACACCTCCTTTAAACCTTGTCCCTCACACCTTAAACCTGTGTCCCCTAGTAATTGACTCTTCCACCCTGGGAAAAGGCTTCTGACTATCCAATCTGTCATGCCCCTCATAATCTTGTAGACTTGAATCAGGTCAACCTCTGTTGTTCCAGTGAGGACAAACCAAGTTTCTCCAATCTCTCCTCATAACTAATGTCCTCCATACCAGGCAACATCCTGGTAAATCTTTTCTGTGCCCTGTAGAAAGAGGCCATTTGGCCCATCAAGTCTGCATTGGCCACAATCCCACTCAGGCCATACCCCCTTATCCCTACATATTTACCTGCTAATCCCTGTAACCTACGCATCTCAGGACTCTAAGGGACAATTTTTAGTATGGCCAATCAACCTAACCCCATCTTTTGGACTGTGGGAGGAAACCGGAGCACTCGGAGGAAACCCATGGGGAAACGAGGAGAATGTGCAAACTCCACACAGACAGTGACCCAAGCCAGGAATTGGACTCGGGTCCCTGGAGCTGTGAAGCAGTGCTCACCACTGGGCTACCGTGCTGCCCTTTATGTCTGGATTAAACTCCATCTGCCATCTCTCCGCCCATCTCCAACTGATCTATATCCTGCTGTATCTTTGATGGTCCTCGTCGCTTTCCACAAATCCACTAATCTTTGTGTCAACTGCAAACTTACTAATCAAACCAGTTACGTTTTCCTCCAAATCATTTCTATATATATTACAAATAGCTAAAGGTCCCAAGCACTGATCCCTGAGGAATGCCATTTGTCACAGCCCTCCACTCAGAAATGCACTTCCACTGCTATCCTCTGTCTTCTTTGACAAGAGTAAGAAGTCTCACAGCGCCAGGTCAAAGTCCAACAGGTATATTTGGTAGCACAAGCCACTAGCTTTCGCTCTTTCATCAGGTAAGTGGGAGTTCTGTTCACAAATTCAATTTACAAAATGATGGTTGGAATGCGAGTCTTTACAGATAATCAAGTCTTAAAGATACAGACAATGTGAGTGGAGAGAAGGGAAGCACGGGTTAAAGAGACATGTATTCTCTCCCGCCAGGACAGTTAGTGAGATTTTGCAAGCCCAGGCAAGTCGTGGGGGTTACAGATAGTGTGACATGAACCCAAGATCCTGGCTGAGGCCATCCTCGCGGGCGGAACTTGGCTATCAGTCTCTGCTCAGCAACTCTGCGTTGTGTGTCGTGAAAGCCAGCTTGGAGAACGCTTACCCAAAGATCAGAGACCGAATGCCCATGACCGCTGAAGTGTTCCCCAACAGGAAGAGAACACTCTTGCCTGGTGATTGTTGAGCGGTGTTCATTCATCTATTGTCGAAGTGTCTACGTGGTGTCCCCAATGTACCATGCCTCGGGACGTCCTTTCCTGCAGTGTATCAGGTAGACAACATTGGCTGAGTTGCAAGAGTGTGTACCATGTACCCGGTGGATGGTGTTCTTACGTGAGATGATGGCACCCGTGTCAATGATCCGGCACATCTTGCAGAGGTTGCTGTGGCAGGGTCGTGTGGTGACGTGGTCACTGTTCTCCTGAAAGCTGGGTGGTTTGCTGTGGACAGTGGTCAGTTTGAGGTTGTGTGATTGTTTGAAGGCAAGAAGTGGAGGTGTGGGGATGGCCTTGGTGAGATGTTTGTCTTCATCGATGACATGTTGAAGACTCTGGAGAAGATGTTGTAGCTTCTCCGTTCTGGGGAAGTACCGGATGATGTCTGCCGTGTCCCGTGTTTGTCTTCTGAGGAGATTGGTGCAGTTTTTTTGCTGTGGTACGTCAGAACTGTCAATTGATGAGTCGATCGCCATTTTCTGTTCTTATGAGGGCATCTTTCAGCGACTGGTGTCTCCTCATCTGAGCAGATCCTGTGTATATGGAGGGCTTGTCTGTAGAGGATGGCTTCTTTAATGTGCTTCGGATGGAAGCTGAAGCATTGTGAGGTTATCAGTGGGCTTGCGGTATAGTGAAGTGCTGAGGTGACTGTCCTTGATGGAGATGCATGTGTCCAAGAATGCAACCGATTCTGGAGAGTAACCCATGGTGAGAGTAGTCTGATGGTGGGATGGAACTTGATATCATTATATAGTTGTTTCAGTGATTGTTCATCATGAGTCCAAAGGAAGAAAGTGTCATCGATGTATCTAGTGTATAGCATCAGTTGAAGATCCTGTGCGGTGAAGAGGTCTTGTTCAAACCTACACATGAAGATGTCATATTGAGGTGGGAATCTGATCCCCATGGAAACAATACACATCTCTTCAACCTGTGTTTAACCCTCTCTCCACTCACATTGTCTGTACCTTTTAAGACTTGATTACCTGTGAAGATTTGCATTCCAACCATTATTTTGTAAATTAAGCTTGTGTCTTTACGTGCCTGTTTGTGAACAGAACTCTCACTGATGAAAGAGCAGCGCTCCAAAAGCTAGTGGCTTATGCCACCAAATAAACTCGTTGGACTTTAACCTGGTGTTGTTAGACTTCTTACTGTGTTTACCCCGGTCCAACACCCACATATCCACGTTATGGCTTCTTTGACCAAGCCAGTTTTGTATCCAGTTTTATATATTTAAAAGGATGCAGGCCGCTTCAAGAACTGACCACGTTATTTGATGGTGATGTCATTAGGGTGTGTATTCTGGCTGCTGTTTTACTTTCAGTTTTGTACTTGATGTTATACAGAGAGCAGCTTTTCAATAAAACCTGTTTGATGTTAGTTGGATCTAAGTGTGCAAATCAATTATTTTCTTCTGTTAAAACCCACAATCCATAATATAGTTAGTTTTGGTGGCACGATAATACAGAGGTTAACACTGCTGCTGCCTCACAGTGCCAGAGACTTGGATTCAATTCTGACCTTAGGTGGCTGTCTGTCTGGAGTTTGTATGTTGTCCTGTGTCTGCGTGAGTTTCCTCTGGGCGCTCTGGTTTCCTCCCACAGTGCAAAGATGGTGGGTTAGGTGGATTGACCATGCTAAAACTGCCTTTTAGAGTCAGGGAGGCTAACAGGGCAAATACGTGGGGATTACAGAGATAGGGACTGGGTGATATAGTTGTCATGGCAGGCTCAATGGGCTAAATGGCCTCCTTTTGCACTAGGGATTCTATGATTTTATGACATTGCAAGCCTGCAGTTTGATCTTGGGATCAAGCTGGAAGTTCACAACTTGTCCCAGCCCCTTGGCACGCACTTGATGCTCTTCACTTAGTGCTCTGGAGGTACAAAGTTTTTACTTTGGAAAAATTAGTGTATAAAGCAAGCCAGTTTCCTGGATACTCCAGTTTTATGGGTACTCCAACTGGGAAAAATGGAACAGGATCCTGGTTCTGTTTTGTTGGTTTCCACCTGAACTGGAGGGGGACTAATATCCTGGCATGGAGAATTGCTGGAGCCACTCGGAAGGTTTTAAATTAGTTTGGCAGAGGAGTGGGACTCAAAGCAGTAGGGAGACAGAAGAAAGGTTGAGGTCAGCACAGAAGTTAAAGAGAGCATATTAAGTAGTAAAGGCAGTATCAGTAATCCTAGTACGAGACAGATCAGGCAAAAGCAACTCGGAGAGCAAGGGAAGTCCAGATGAAATTGCATTTATTTCAATGCAAGAGGCCTGACAGGCAAGGCAGATGAACTCAAGGCATGGATGGGTACATGAGACTGGGCTATTATAGCAATTACTGAAACATGGCTATAGGAAAGACAGGACTGGCAACTCAATGTTCCAGGGTACAAATGCTAAAGAAAGGATAGAACAGTAAGTAAGAAAGGAGGGGGGAGTTGGATTTTTGATTAAGTAAAACAGTACTGGGAGGGGATATATCCGAGGGTTTGCCCACTGAGTCTATGGGTAGAACTGAGAAATACGAACAGGGAAATCACTTGAATAGGGTTGTACTATAGGCTCTCAAATAGTTGGTGGGAAATTGAGGAGCAAGTATGTAAAGAGAATACATATAGCTCTAAGAAAAATAGGGTGGTACAAGTCAGGGATTTTAACTTTCCCAACATTGACTGGGACAGCCATAGTATCAGAGGCTTGGATGGAGAGAAATTTGTTGTGTATTCAGGAGAAATTTCTCATTTCTTCATGTGGATGGCCTGGCTAGAGAGGGGGCAAAACTTGATTTCCTCTTGGGAAGTAAAGATGGGCAGGTGACAGAAGTGTTAGTGAGGGATCACTTTGGGACCAGTGACCATAATTCCATTAGTTTTAAGATAGCTATGGAGAATGACAGATCTGGCCTGAAAGTTAAAATTCTACATTGGGGCAAGGCCAATTTTGATATCAGGTAGGAACTTTCAACAGTTAATTGGAATCTGGACATCTAATAAGTGGGAGGCTTTCAAAAGTGTGTTAACCATGGTTCAGGGTAAGCACATTCCTCTTAGAATGAAGGGCATGGCTGGTAAGAAGTATGAACTCTGGATTACTTGGGATATTGAGGCCCTGGTCAAGAAGAAGAAGGGGGCATATGACATGCATAGGCAGCTGGGATCAAGAGGATCCCTTGAAGAGTGTAGAAGGAGTACAGTTAAGAGAGAAACCAAAAGGGAAGAAAGGGGAATGCAATTGTTTTGGGAGAAAGGCAAAGAAGAATCCAAAGAGCTTACACAAACACATAAAGGGGCAAAAGAGTAACTAGGGAGAGAGTAGGACCTCTTAAGGATCAACAAGGTCATTTATGTGCAGATCCACAAGAAATGGGTGAGATCCTAAATTAAAATTTCTCATCAGTAATCATTGTTGAGAAAAACATGGATATTAGGGAACTTGTGAAAATAACTAGATGTCTTGAGGAGTGTACATATAACAAGGAGGAGGTGCTAGAAGTCTTAAAGCGCATCAAGGTAGATAAATCCCCAGGACCTGAGGAAGTGTATCCCAGGACATTGTGGGAGGCTAGGGAGTAAATTGTGGGTTCTCTAGCTCATATTTGACTCATCGATAGTCACAGGTAAGGTGCCTAAAGATTGGAGGGTGGCAAATGTTATGCCTTTGTTTAAGAAGAGCTGCAGGGAAACGGCTGGGAACTACAGGCTCATGGGCCTCACTTCTGTAGTGGGAAAGTTGTTAGAAGTTATTTTGAGAGACAAGATCTACAGGCATTTAGAGACGCAAGGACTGACTAGGGACAGTCAGCATAGCTTTGTGAGTGAAAATCATGTCTCACAAATTTGAGTTTTTTGAAGGGGTAACCAAGAAGGTAGATAAGGGCAGTGTAGTTGATGTTGTCTACATGGACTTCAACAAGACCTTTGACAAGGTACCACATGGTAAGTTGTTGCATAAAATTAAATCTCACGGAATCCAGGATGAAGTAGCCAAATGGATACAAAATTGGCGTGATGACAGAAGATGATGGTGATTTTAGAAGGTTGTTTTTCAAACTTGAGGCCTGTGACCAGTGATGTGCCTCGGATCGGTGCTGGGTCCACTGTTATTTGTCATTTATATTAATGATTTGGATGAGAATTTAGTAGGCATGGTTAGTAAGTTTGAAAATGACACCAAGATTGGTGGCATAGTGGACAGTGAAAAAGGTTATCTTGGATTGCACCAGAAACTTAATCTATTGGGCCAGTGGACTGACGAATGGTAGATGGAGTTTAATTTAGATAAATGCGAGGTGATGCATTTTGGTAGACTGAACCAGGGCAAGACTAGATCAACTGATCTAGTAGGTAGGGCACTGGGCAGAGTTATAGAACAAAGAGATGCAGAGGTACAGGTGCGCCTTGAAAGTGGAGTCACAGGTGGACAGAGTGGTGAAGAAGGCATTCAGCGTGCTTGGTTGCATTGGTCAGAACACTGAATACAGGAGTTGAGACATCTTGTTGAAGTTGTACAAGATATTGGCAAGGCCACACTTGGACTACTGTGTACAGTTCTGGTCACCCTATTATAGAAAGGATATTATTAAACTAGAAACAGTGCAGAAAAGATTTACTAGGATGTTACCGGGACTTGATGGTTTCAGTTTTAAGGAGAGGCTGGAGAGACTGGGACTTCTTTCTCTGGAGCGTAGAAAGCTTAGTGGTAATGTTATAGATGTCCTTAAAATAATAAAGAACAAAGAACAACACAGCACGGGAAACAGGCCCTTCGGCCCAACGAGCCCGCGCCGCCGTCCCACTGTGTATAATGAAGGGTATAGATCAGCTGGCTACTCGATATCTTTTCCCAAAGGTTGTGGAGTCTAAAACTAGAGGGCATAGGTTTAAGGTGAGAGGAGAGAGATACAAAAGTGTCCAGAGGAGCAATTTTTTCACAGAGGGTGGTATCTGGAACGAGCTGCCAGAGTTGGTAGTAGAGGCAGGTTTAATTTTGTCTTCTAAAAAGCATTTAGATAATTACATGAGTAAGATGCGTATAGAGGAATATGGGGCAAACATGGGCAATTCGGACTAGCTTAGGGATTTTAAAAACGGTCAAGTTGAGCCGATGGGCCTGTTTCAATGCTGTAAACCTCCATGACTATCACTCTAATTAAGAGTGATGACCAGGTTCATTTGTATTGTGCCACTACAGGTGAAATTCTTTAACTGACACAAAATGAACAATAGCAAAGTATGTTTAATTGATCAAGAATGAAGATCAGAAGTTTGAAGACTTATCTGATGCCATCATAATTGTGACCATAAACAATACTAGCTAAGATCTGACAGCATTATTCCCATGACCTGCAAAGCAGCGTCAGGGTGACAAAAATCTTTGATTTCTGGGGGTGGTGTGGTTGCAAAACTGAAGACATTGACAAAAGGACACCAGGAATGGAGACTGGCTTAACTTGAATAAACACACTGAACATCACCCAGCCTGCACATGGAAAGGATTAACAATTTAATAGCTCTTACTTAATTCTGTGCATGGTGGTGCTTGGCTGTCCTTAGTTAGTGGAATGTTTTGTCTGGTTAATTCTAATAATAAACAAGACACTTCCACACTGAATAGTTCAGCGAACACTCTGCCCCCGCCCCCCCCATACTAAATAGTTCAGTGAACACCCTGCCCCCGCCCCCCCCATACTAAATAGTTCAGTGAACACCCTGCCCCCGCATACTAAATAGTTCAGTAAACACCCTGCCCCTGCCCCCCTCATACTAAATAGTTCAGTGAACACCCTGCCCCCGCCTCCCCATACTAAATAGTTCAGTGAACACCCTGCCCCCGCGCCCCCCCCATACTAAATAGTTCAGCGAACACCCTGTGCCACCACCCCCACCGCCCCCCCCCCCCCCCCACCCCCCCACAGCAAGCAGTCTGCATACAACTTCTTAGAGGGCTGGTGCCATACAACCACATGTGATTGAGCAAAGACAGGTCCAAGATGTTCTGGCCTACACATATGTGAAACTGAATGGGTCAGCATATGCCTACCCTACGCTGTCAGGTGTGGATAAGCTGTTGAACCTCATTACATTGCAATTATTTCCCATAAACTGTGTGTCATAAACTCACCTTGATTAAGTCCTCGCCCTTTCCAGTCAATGCCCATCACTTCAACTGGTTGTAAGGTCCTCAAATTGACCCTGGTGGAGACAGAATGCCAAGAAGGCAACTAGACTTGATTATCTCGAGGAAGTAAATATCATACGGTTTCTGTAGGTGAATCATTCTCTCTCTCTCTCTCTCTCTCAGTCTGTGGCACGAAGGCCACTCCCTGCTCACCTGGCAGGTGTGAGACATATCAAGGACCTTTTTCTGACAATACTCCAGGTCCCAAGTCTTTCTGATCCAGGCTTAGCCTGTGGATGGTGTGAACATAAGAACATAAGAAATAGGAGCAGGAGTAGGCCATCTAGCCCTTCGAGCCTGCCCCGCCATTCAATAAGATCATGGCTGATCTGTCGTGGCTCAGTTCCACTTTCCCGCCCTCTCCCCATAACCCTTAATCCCCTCTCTTATCAAGAACCCATCAACCTGCTTCTTAAAAATATTTAGCGAGGCAGCCTCCACCACTTCAACGGGCAGAGAATTCCAGAGATTCACCACCCTTTGAGTGAAGAAGTTCCTCCTCAACTCCGTTCTAAACCGCCTCCCCTTTATCTTGAGGCTGTGCCCCCTAGTCCTACTGTCTTTTTTGAGCGGGAAGAGTCTCTCCACCTCTATCCTATCCATCCCATTCATCATCTTATACGTCTCAATGAGATCTCCCCTCATTCTTCTAAACTCTAACGAGTACAAGCCTAGTTTATTCAGCCTCTCCTCATAGCTCAATCCCCTCAACTCCGGTATCAGCCTAGTAAACCTCCTCTGCACTCCCTCCAAGAGGCTGATAGAAACTCCTGACTCATTGGGATTGAGTGTTCCCAGAGTCATGTTGCTCATGAATACAATGTAAAGCAGTTAATAAAGTCCAGCTACGGCTAAATACTGACTCAAGACTCTTTGTCAACAAATACCAGAAGGGAAAGTTGAAAAGGAACAAAACCATTATGAGGGTAAAGGCTCCTGCTGGGGGCTCACCACTGGAGTGATAAGCCACCTTCCCCAATGGCCTTGCCAGCCAACTCAGAGATGATGACAGCACACACCAGCAGAGGAAATGCATCTGGGAACAGCCTTGTCTACACAGGAGGTGGTTCCAACAAAGGGGATCCGCCCAGCTTTGATGCATTTGACATGAGCGAACTATTTGAATCCTCCAGACTGCATGGACCCTATCCTTCAATGATTTTAGCATTTTGAGTGACTGGACACTTGTTTCCAAAATGATTCTCACTGCTTTTGAGTCATTTTTGGGAAAGTCTTGAGATGGCAGCTAAATGCTTATCACAACAAGTGAAGCATTTTGATTGACTCCACACTCATTTCCAATGTGCTGTCTCTCCTTTGAGTCAGTTTTGTAAAAAGGTTGATGGTGCTCCAAAGTGCTTACATCAACATATTTGAGTAATTCCACATTCATTTTGAAGTGGCTGTCTGAGCTTTGTGTCATTTTCCTATTTCAGAAAAATGTGAAAATGCCAGTGCTGGACTGGAGTGGGCACATTAAGAAGTCTCATAACATCAGGCTAAAGTCCAACAGGTTTATTTGGTAGCACAAGCTTTTGGAGCACTGTTCCTTGATCAGGTGAGTGGAGAATTGGGTTCACAAATGGGGTGGCACTGTGGCACAGTGGTTAGCTCTGCTGCCTCACAGCTCCAGGGTTCAATTCCCAGCTTGGGTCACTGTCTGTGTGCAGTTTGCATATTCTCCCCAAGTCTGCATGGGTTTCCTCTGGGTGCTCCGGTTGCTTCCCACACTCCAAAGATGTGTGGAATAGGTTGACTGGCCATGCTAAATTGCCCATTAGTGTCCTGGGATGCATAGGTTTGAGGGATTAGTGGGGTAAATATGTGGGGTGACAAGGATAGGCCCTGGATGCAATTGTTGTTGGTGCAGACTCGATGCGCTGAATGGCCTCCTTCTGTACTATACAGATTCTATGAATATCCATGTCATGAGAACCTAAAGAATGTGTTTTGAATGCATTTGGCACCATATGAATAACATGACTGTAATAACAAGTGGTCTTCTACTGCTCTCTTGGTATGAACACAGGCTTGGGTACAATAGACAAAGTCTCACATACAATTGTTAGTTTCATGCTTTAAAATGGGGGCTTCGACCTGTGTATGTTGGACTTCACCTAGGGCCAGAATTGCGATTTATTCCAGGACCTTTCCAGCTCCAAACCAGTCATCATTACCAGGTCCCCCGATGGGTAGAAGTGAAAGAGACTTGTTGCTTATATTTGTTATTCTTTTGCAATAAACCATTATAATGGTGGCACAATGGTTAGCACTGCTGCTTCACAACGCCGGGGACCTGGGTTTGATTGCTGGCTTGGGTCACTGTCTCTGTGGAGTTTACACGTTTTCCCTGTGTCTGAGTGGGTTTCCTCCAGATGCTCCAGTTTCTTCCAACAGTCTGAAAGATGTGCCGGTTAGGTGGATTGGCCATGCTAAATTCTCCCTCAGTGCATCGGAGTGTGGCAACTAGGAGATTTTCAGTAACTTCATTGCAGTATTAATGGAAACCTACTTGTGACACAAATAGATAAACTAATAAATAAATAACCTTGAGATTATAATCCTAGTCTGTCTCTTATTTAACATTCTTCCATATTATTAAAAGAACACACCATTTTTGAGTCATTTTTGGACAACTCTTGATATGGCAGCAAAGTGCTTATCTAAATGAGTTATACATTTTGGGTGACTCCACATTTGTTTCAAACATGGCTCTCATTGCTTTTGAGTAATTTTTGGGAAACTCTTGATATTGCAGCAAAGTGCTTATTCCAATGAGTTAAGTATTTTGAGTTACTCCATATTCATTTTCGGTGTGACTCCCTCTGGCTTTGAGTCATTTTTGCCAGAAGTCTGATATTGCTGCAAATGGCTTATCTCAATGAGTGAAACATTTTGAGTGACTTGACACTCTTTATCAAAGTGTGGCTTAACTAAGGCCTGTCTTTTAATGATTTTTTTTGACAAAGGCTGATATTACTGCTTATCTCAGTGAGTTAAGCATTTAGAGTGACTCAGCACTCATTTTCAAAGTGGCTCTGTCAGTCTTTGTGTCATTTTGGGAAACAGCTTATATTATGGAAAGGTGCTTAACTCAATGAGTGTAGCATTCTGAGTGACTCCACACTGTCAACGAATGAAGTATTTTGACTGACTGAAAGGTGATGTAGTCCAATGCCTGGGCACACAGGGCATCCATCACTGACAGATGCAACTGTGCACTGAAGATTGCAAGATTCCACACATCTCGAGCCCTGGCATGATCCAATGGCAAGAAAGTTTAGCACAGCCATGACTTTAACAGCCACCAGGGATGAGTGTCCTCCTGTCTGTCAGGTGGATGAGAACCTGGCACAGAGACCTCATTGTGTCCCCGCGATGGCATTGTCATCAGCAACATGTGGACAGCGCGGTGGTATAGTGGTTAGTGCTGCTGGCTGATAGCTAGGGACCTTGGTTTGATTCCTGGCTTGGGTCACTGTTTATGTGGAGTCCGCCCATTCTCTCCTCGTCTGCATGGGTTTCCTCCAGGTGCTTCGGTTTCCTTTCACTGTCCAGGACACATGCTGGTTAGGTGCATTCGCTAAATTATGCTTCAGTGTACGTGAACAGATGTCAAAGTGTGGCAACTTGGGGATTTTCACAGAAACTTCATTGCAGTGTTAATGTGACACTAATAAATAAACTTTAAAATAAACTTTAAAGCCCAGCACCTCTTGTAGACTCATGGCATGAATTTTGCTGTTGTCTCCTCCCTCCCCCCTTGACCTGATGGATAGCCCGCAGCTGAGTCTCTGCAGCAAACCCCTGATGCGTCCAGACTGGCATTTGTGGTGCTAGTTCATGTCTCTGCTGACCCTGGTGCTCTTGCCGCTGCCAAATGATTTGGCAGTAGTCACCTGGTTTAATGGGAGTTGGCATGACCTGAGTCCAAAAGTCATCTCGAATCTGTGAGGAGGTGGAAAGTAGAGGCAGAGAGACATTCAGTAGTGTTATCCATTCTTTGACCCTCAAGTCCTCCCTAACCCTATTGTGATCCAGCATCTGAAGGCTGACCAACCCTTGCCCTTCCTGCTGCCTAGTATCAGATGCTTCAGTTGCCCACTACAACAAGCTTGCACAGTCATGGAAGCTGACCCCTGGCCCATCATCTTGGTTTATGGCCTCTGGCCCAGATCATTCCTTCCATCAATTGATTAGTTATGGTGCGCATCATTTTCTGCTGAAACAATGGTCCCATGGCCTTGAGCCTCAGGTAAGCTGTGACTGCCTCTTCCCATGAGCCTTAATGATGTTTAATGCCTGGGATGATCGCTGAATTATGGCGCCTAATGGAGAGCTGATAGGAGAATCAGAGCCAGCACGAACATGAGAGGGCACAGCTGCTCTCTGGGGTGAGGGAGGATGCCTGATGGACCTCCTGCCATCTTCTTCTAGGCAAGCAGCCAGAGATGGGCAAACATGTTTTGACCTAGCACATAAGGCTCAAGTGCTGTCTATCACCTTTCCCTCCAAGCCTAAAACCCCAACCCTTTACAAGACATAGAGAGCTAACATTACAACCCTGTACCATTCAGGGATTTGCTGGCCATCCCTTGGTCTGAAAAGCTACCATGCTCACAATCCCTTCCACACATACAAGAAACCAGTGGGCTCAACATTTGTTTTTTGCAAAACCCTCTGTGGCCCTTTTCCTGAGTTTGCCTGGGAGTCCATGAAGGTCCCTTGTGCCTTTTTGTCAAAGGTATGGCAGTTGTTTGTGTGGTGCAGATGTTAATTCTGTGCAGGCAGATATCCTTCTGAGAATCTGAAATGGTGCCACAGAGTGAAGAATTTTATCACCGAGAGAAGTGTTCTTTTGCTAAAACCTTTACAGTGTTGAATGAAAGAGCCAATGTTCACAATAAGTGACTTGTCAGAAAGCACTTGTGATTGCCAAGAAGGGTCTGAGATTATCAATGTTTTTCCAATGGAATAAGGTTGAAGTCAGAGTGATCAGGTGCCGGGCAGAGGAAGAACATATAAACGTTCACTGATTGTGTCAAATTTTTGATGTGATATGGACTGTCTGCCAACACATCTTTCCATTGTTATTGGGAACCTGATTCTTGTGTGCCTTGCGATTCCTCTCCCTCATCTGCCATGGGGCTATCAATGAAAGATTTCGCAAGAAGTCAACATCTTTGGCTCACTCAGGCTTGAAATGGAGAGACTCTCAGTTGAGACTAACATTTCTTGTGAGCAAAAGGGGTCCAGGGAGGGCTGCCAAAGGTCATAAAATGAACCAAGAGCTAGGACAGATTGTGAGTGAATTGCTGAAATAACCATACAGGTTTCCGGATGGCCAGGGTGCCTGGAGTTATCACTGAGCAAGAGACCCCACAGCTGTTACAGGACACAATGAGGAATGAACACTTTTACCAGTCAGGTGCTTTAAGTTCTGCACTCTGATCCCACCATCTGTTCCATGTAACGAAAGATAAACAGGTCGAGAATCGACCTGTTCAGTCACATGAAGATCCATGGCAGAAACTCTGAGTGGACTTCATCCTCGAATGGAGGAACAGCTGGCCACAAAGTCACCTTTTCAGTCCCAGTGTAACTCTAATTCAATTTTACTTTACATCCATAAGATTTTATTTTCTCATTTTCGGATTAAGTTGTATCAACTGATTTTTTTCTACTTAATGTTACTTACCATAGTGCCTCTGTGATCTTGATACAAATTTGTCCTTTTATCTCTGCATCTACAAAAGATCATGAACATAGTCCAATTCATCATGCAAACCAGCCTCCCATCCATTGACTCCGTCTACACTTCATGCTGTCTTGGCAAAGAAGCCAGCATAATTAAGAACCCCATGCACCCTGGTCATTCTCTCTTCCACCTTCCATCAGGAAAAAGATACAAAAATCTGAGGCCACATACCAACTGACTCAAGAACAGCTTCTTGCCTGGGGCCATGAAACTTTTAAATGGACTTACCTTGCATTAAGTTGATCTTTCTCTACACCCCAGCTATAACTGTAACGCTATATTCTGCACTCTCTCGTTTCCTTCTCTATGAACGGTACGCTTTGTCTGCCAGCGTGCAAGAAACAATACTTTTACTGTATGCTACATGTGAATAATAATAAATCAAATCAAATCCAACTGCTTGGAAACTGTCTCAGAGCAGATAGATGCCAAGAGGTCCCAGGGACCTGGGGTGGAGGCTGCTGCACGCAGCGGTGCTGTACAACCTTAGGTTTTTCCAGTTCACGGGCTCCCGAGACTGCCCTTTCTGTGGCCTCATGGAGTCCGTGGACCACATCTACATTTCATGTTATAGATTGCACACCCTTTTTGATTGTCTCAAACACCTTTTATTGATGTTTTGTTTGCACTTCTGTCCCACGCTTCCGATCTATGGACTCCTGGTGCGGAGAGGGGAGGTTCGGGATGCCAACCTCCTCGTGAACCTGCTCCTGGGCCTGGCAAGACACGCCACCAATAGATCCAGGCTGCGGGCGATCGGGGGGCGTCCATCCTGACTGTCTGCCCCTCTACCGTGGCTACGTTCATGGCCAGTGTCTGCAGGCACAGTCGACGCCTTCCACGCCCGCTGGGCACCGCAGGGGGCTGAGGTGTGTTGTAGACCCCAACAATCACATTTTGATTTGACGTGTCTTAAGTTTCCTTTGTACTTTTGTTTTTGTTTGGGCTGTTCCCCTTCCTTTTGGGGAGCTGCCCCTTTTTTCTTTGTCCGAACGTAATTTAAGTCAGTTTACTTGGTTTGACCCACCCAAAAGACCGACCCAATGCCGCCCCCGCCCCCGTGAGAGGTCCCAGAGCCCTGAGCGAGGTGAAATTCCCTCCTCGCTGCAGCTCTGCGCATGCGTCAGAGGTCACTTGGTGTCGTCCAAGATGGCGATAGACTGGGTTGGTTTTGGGTATGCGGCGTTGGTGGCGTCAGGAGGCTTGATTGGTTATGTCAAAGCTGGTAAGAAGTTTGTGTTAATGAGGAACGGTCCCCCTGTTCTTTCCGTTTGTGGCTCGGTGAAGTATTTGTGTGGACGGTTTTTCGGGTCTCCTGTTACCCACTGATGTCTCCCTGATGTTGAACGAAACCTTGAATAACTTCGCAAACAACATGCAAAAGGTTAACTGGGTAAATAGTTGTGTCTATTGAGAATCAAATGAGAAATCATCGCGATTAAAATATAAAATCAATTTTCGCATATTTTCACAAAGGAGGTGAATAATGTGATCAAAAAGAGAGCAGAGGTAGGAGGCATTTTTCAAACCTCATTTACCGAAGTCAAGGCAGAGAATTGCAAATGTTAAACCGTCGTTTGAGTAAGGGAAGGAAACATCAGGAAACTACAGGCAGTCAATCTTAACTGCATCAGTGGTAGGAAAGTTTTGAAAACTTGAAATATGAGGACAAGATTTTAAAAAAATTTGCAACAGTTACGTTTGGAGAGAGCACAGGTTGGAGCAGGAGACAGTTAAAGCTCACTTGTGCGGCCAGAAGGGATACTTCTCCAGTTTGGTTGCAGGCAAGTATCGTTCAGATCCTCAATGGTTAGCTGCTCAAATGGAACCATGCTGTTGAACTTGGCCAGTTCCTTCTCATGTTTAGAATTCTGTTCCTTAGAAGCTTAGAAAAAAACTGAGTACCCTTAACAGTTTCTTGTTTGTGGGCATTGATCCTATCCTTCTGTGTCAACAATCATACTACTTCATAATCTTTTCCTGGCAATAGTTCCAGTCAATGGTCAGAGGTTTCTCAGGAAGTGACATTAACCTGCTAGGAAGAGCATCGCTTTGGGTTTCCTTGTTAGGTGAGATCTGCTCACCAAACACCAACCAGTAACGACAATGTAGTAACATCTTTGCAGTCTGTCCCCACCACATCTGAATCCACCAAGGGCAGCAAAGTAAATTGTGTGATTAATTTATTTAAATTCTGAGAGGTAACTGGTTGTTCCAAGCAATGGAATAGATTCTTAAGTGGACTTTGAAAAGTGTTAGTCAGTTAGGATTATATTCACTGGAGTTCAGAAAAATGAGAGGGGATAGAAATGAAGAAGATAGAAGCAGGAGGAGGCCATTTGGCTCTTCAAGCCTGCTCTGCCATTCATTACAATCATGGCTGATTGTCCAACTCAGTAGCCTAATCCTGCTTTTTCCCCATAACCTTTGATCCCATTTACCCCAAGTGTGCTATCTGCCTCCCTGTGTCACAGCACCTGGGACCTGGGTCACTGTCTGTGTGGAGTTTGCACACTCTCCCCATGCTTCTTGAGCACATTCAGTGTTTTGACATCAGACAGTTCCTATGGCAATGAATTCCACAGGCTTATCACTCTTTGGGTGAAGAAATGTCTCCTCACCTCCATCCTAAATGGTCTACCCCGAATTCTCAGACTGTGACCCCTGGCTCCAAACTCCTGCACTATCAGGGACATTCTCCTTGCATCTGCCCTGTTGAGTCCTGCTGGAATTTTATAAGTCTCTGTGAGATTTCCCCCTCATTCGCCTGAACTCCAGCGAAAACAATCCTACCCCCAGACATCAATCTCTTCATACACCAGTCCTGGAATCAGCCTGATAAACCTTTGTTGCATTCGCTCGCGAGCAAAAACATCCTTCCTCAGAAAAGGAGACCAAAACCGCACACAATATTCTGGGTGTGGTTTCACCAAGGCCCTGAATAATTGCTACAACACATTCATGACCTGTACTCAAAATCTCTAGCAATGAAGGCCAACATACCAATTGCTGCCTTTACTGGCTGCTGCACCTGCATTCTTACGTTCAGCAACTGGTGCACAAGGACCCCAGGTCCCACTGCACACTCCCCTTTACCAATTTACAGCCATTCAGATAGTAACCTTTTTTTTGCTTCCAGAGTGAATAACCTCACGTTTATTCAAATTATAGTGCATCTACCATTGATTTGCCCACTCGCCTAACCTCTCCAGATCATGCTGAAGGGTCTCTGCACCCTTGTCACAGTTCACCCTCCCGTCCAACTTGGTATCATCTGCAAATTTTGAGATGTTACATTTTGTTCCCTCGTCCAGATCATTCACATATATTGTGAATAGCTGGGGTCCCAGCACTGATCTCTGTGACACCCAACCAGTTACTGCCTGCCAATTTGAAAAGGACCGATTAATTCCTACTCTTGTAGAATCTTATAAAATTCTAACAGGGTTAGACAGGGTAGATTCAGAAAGACTGTTCCCAGTGGTGGGGGAGTCCAGAAGTAGTAGTGGTGGTGGTGGCGGTGGCGGCGGCGGCGGCGGCGGTATAGTTTGAGGATGTGGGGTAAACCTTTTCGAACTGAAGTGAAGAGAAATTCCTTCACCCAGAGCGTGGTGAATGTGTGGAATTCACGGCCACAGAATGTAGTTGAGGCCAAAACGTTCTCTGGTTTCAAGAAGAAATTAGATAAAGCTCTTGAGGTTAAATAGATCAATGGATATGGGAGGAATGGGGGATCAGGATGTCGAATTCGATGATCAGCCATGATCAAAATGAATGCCAGAGCAGGATTGAGCCGTGTCTGCGTGTGTTTCCTCCCACAGTCCAAAGATATGTGGGTTAGGTTGATGGTAGGTAAGGTGGCACAGTGGTTAGCCCTGCTGCCTCACAGCACCAGTGACCCAGGCCACTGTTTGTATGGAGTTTGCACATTCTCCCTGCGTCTGCATGGGTTTCCTTTGGGAGCTCCGGTTTCCTCCCACAGTTCAAAGATGTGTGGGTCAGGTTGATTGGCCGTGCTAAATTGAGCTTAGTTTTAAGGCGATTAGCAAAGTAAATATGTGGGGCTATGGGGATAGGGTGTGGGTGGGATTGTGGTCGGTGCAGTCTCTGGGCCGAATGGCCTCCTTCTGTATTGTAGTGTTTCTATGACTCATATTTCAATAAATGACTGGCCTACTCATTACTTTCAAATGTCTGTTGATTTGAATTCAAGACCAACAGGTACCTAATGAGGATGAAGGACAAGTGTGGCAAGTATTGGGAACCCTGGATAACAAGTGATATTATGAGACTCATCAAAAAAGAAAAAGGAAACATTCATAAGGTCTAAAAGGCTTAGAATGCCATAGAATCCTACAGTGCAGAAAGGACAGATGAAGCCCTTGAAGAATATAAAGAATGTAGGAAGGAACTTACGGAATGAGTTGGAGGGCTAAAAGGGGTCATGAAAAGTCCTTGGCAAACAGGATTAAGGAAAATCCTAAGGCATTTTGTATATATGTAAACTGCAAGAGGGTAGCCAAGGAATGGTTGGCCCACTCAAGGATAGTGCATGGAACCAGAGGAAATGGGCATGATACAAAATGAATACTTTGCCTCAGTATACACCAAAGGGAAGGACTTGGTGGATGAGGAGCCTAGGGTAGGGTGTGTAGATGCTCTGGGTCATGCCGATATCAAAAAGGAGGTGGTGTTGGGCATCTTGAGAAGCATTAACGTAGATAATTCCTCAGAGTCTGATGGGATCTACCCCAGAATACTAAGGGAGACAAGGATGGAAATTGCTAGGGCCTTGACAGAAATCTTTGTAACCTCATTGGCTATCCTCCAGTCCTGTGGAACTTCCCCTTTTGCCAATGTTGTTCCATTGTTTAAGAAGAGTAGCAGGGATAATCCAAGAAATTATAGGCTGGTGAGCTTTTGTCAGTGGTAAAGAAATTATTGGAAAAGATTCTTAGGAACAGGCTTTACTCACATTTGGAAACAAATTAATTTATTAGTGATAGATAGTATAGTTTTGTGAAGAGGAGGCCATGCCTCACTGACTTAATCAAGTTTTTTGAGGAGGTGACAAAGATGACAGATGAGGGAAAGGCTGATGTATACATAGATTTCAGTAAAGCCTTGACAAAGTACCTCATGGTAGACTGGTACAAAAGGTGAAGTCACATGGGATTAGAGGAGAGCTGGCAAGATAGATACAGAACTACTTGGCCATAGATGACAGAGTTGCTTTTCAGAATGGAAGGCTGTGACTAGCAATGTTCAGTAAAAAGTCTGACAACACCAGGTTTAAGTCCAACCGATTTATTTGATAGTACACTCACTAGCTTTCGGGTTAGCCCCTTCGTCAGGTGAATGGAGAGTTCTGGCCTCAGACAGAGCATATAAAGCACAGACAGTTGACAGATTACTGATTAGAATGCAAATCTTTACACCTAACCTGCTGTTCAAGTCTTAAAGTGGCTGACAATGTGAGTGGAAGGAGCACTGATCACAGGTTAAAGAGATGTGTGGAAGGAGCACTGATCACAGTTTAAAGAGATGTGCATTTGGATTGTATAGTTTTCAGCAAAGCTTTGGCAAGGCCCTACATGGGAGACTTACAAAGAAAGCAAATGCACATTGAATACAGAGTAATTTTAATAAGGTGGATTTGAAGTTGGCTTAGTTGTTGGAGCTTAATGCTCCTTCCACCCACATTGTTGGCCACTTTAAGACTTGAATAGCAGTTTAGGTGTAAAGATTTGCATTCTAATCAGTAATCTGTAAACTGTCTGTTCTGTTACATGCTCTGTCTGAGGCCAGAACTCTCCATTCGCCTGACGAAGGGGCAAACCCCGAAAGCTTGAGTTTACTATCAAATAAATTGGTTGGACTTAAACCTGGTGTTGTCAGACTTCTTACTCAGTTGTCAGAGACAGAGGATAATGACAGAAGGCTGCTTAAGTGACAGGTAGCCAGAACTCAGTGGTGTACTGCAGGGACCTCTGCTGGGTCCCCTGTTTGTCATTCATATACGTGACATATAAATTATGATGTGGGAGTAGTATTAGTAAGTTTGAAGATGACACAAAGATTGGCCTGGAGATTAACAATGAGGCTACGTGTCTAGGGCAACAGGAAGATAGAGACAGGATGGTCAAATGGGCAGATAAATGCCAAATGGAATTTAATCTTGAAATGTGTGAGGTGATACATTTTGGAAGGAGTAATTTGACAAGGAACAGCATGACCCTACCAAGATCTGAGGAACAAAGGAATCTTGCTGTGTTTGTCTATAGACCTCAAGGTGGAAGGGCATGAAAAAGACACTTGACCATCAATCAGGCATTGATTAGAAAAGCATGAGGTCACGTTGGAGCTGTATAGAAGTTTAGTGAGGCCGCAGCTGGAGTACTGTGTGCCACTCTGCCACATTATAGGAAGGATATGATTGCACTAGAGGAGGTGCAGAGAAGATTCATCAGGATGTTGCCTGGGATGGAACATTTAAGTTATGAAGAGAGGTTGTTTCGACTTGGGTTGTTTTTGTTGGAGCAGAAAAGCCTGAGAGGCAACCTAATCGAGATGAAAAGATTGAGGGATGTGGCCAGGGTGGATAGGGAACCTTGGTTGAAGGGTCAGCTATGGAACAAGTTCAAGGTGAGGAGCAGGAGGTTTAGGGGGAGATGTGAGGAGGATGGTGACAGCCTGGATGCACTGCCTGTCAGCTTGGTAGAGGCAGGTTGCTTCATCCTTTAAAAAAAATATCTGGATGAGCACTTGGCATGTCATAACGTTCAAGGTTATGGGCTAAGTGCAGGTAAATGGGATTAGGTAGGTAGCTTGGATGTTCCGCATGTTGGTACAGACCCAAAAGGCCGAAGAGCCTCTTCTGCACTGTGTGATTGTGATACCTGATGTCCACCACCCTGTAGTGGGCATTTACCTACCCTATCCACCTAGATAGGGTGGACAGGAAAGACGTGTTTCAACTTTTGTTTTACTTCATGTCCCCTGTAACCCTTCTACCAATAACCTTAAATCCAGACTTGATTTTGATTTTATTTATTATTGTCAAATGTATTAGCATACAGTGAAAAGTATTGTTTCTTATGAGCTATACAGACAAAGCATACCATTCCCAGAGAAGGAAACGAGAGATTGCAGAACATGGTTTTACAATCACACTAGGGTGTAGAGAAAGATCAACTTAATGCAGGGTAAGTCTAATCAAAAGTCAGATGGCAGCAGGGTGGATTGGTATTTGAATCAATTGGTACATGACCTCAAACTTTTGTATCATTTTCCCGACAGAAGAAGGTGAAAGAGAATGCCCAGGGTGCATGGAGTCCTTAATTATGCTGGCTGCTTGCTGATGCAGCAGGAAGTGTCGACAGAGTCAATGGATGGAAGGCTGGCTTGCGTGTTGGATTGGGCTACATTCATAATCTTTTGTAGTTTCTTGTGATCTTGGGCAGAGCAGGAGCCATACCAAGCTATGATGCAACCAGAAAGAATACTTTCTATGGTGCATTTGTCAAAGTTAGTGAGAGTCATAGCTGACATGCCAAATTTCCTTGGCCTTCTGAGAAAGTTGGTGGGCTTTCTTAACTATAGTGTCAGCAATGAGGGGGGAACCAGGACAAGTTGGTGATCTAAACACCTAAAAACTTGAAGCTCTCAACTCTTTCTACTTCATCCCCATTGATGTAGACAGGGGCATGTTCTCCTCTAGGCTTCCTGAAGTTGAAGACAATCTCCTTTATTTAGTTGACATTGAGGGAGAGATTATTGTCACTGAAACAGTTCATCAGATTCTCTATCTCATTCCTGTTTTCTGGCTCATCATTGTTTGAGATCTGACCCACTCTGGTGGTGTCGAAAGCAAACTTGTGAATTGAATTGAAGGGGAATTTGGCCACGCAGTCATAAGTGTGTAAGGAGTATTGTAGGGGGCTGAGAACCCAGCCTTGTGGGGCACTGGTGCTGAGGATAATCGTGGAGGAGGTTTTGTTGCTTACCGTTACTGATTTGTGATCAGTGAGTTAGAAAGTTCAGGATACAGTTGCAGAGGCCCAAGCCACGGAGTTTGGAGATGAGTTTCTTGGGAATAATGGTGTTAAACGGTGAGCTGTAGTCAATAAATATGAGTCTGACGTAGATGTCTTTATCTAGGTTGAGTGCAGGGCCAGGGAGATAATGTCTGCTGTGGACCTATTGCGGCAGTAGGCAAATTGTAGTAGATCCAGGTAGCCCAGGAGACTGGAATTGTTTCATGCCATGACTAGCCTTTAAAGCATTTCATAATGATGGATGTCAGAGCCACCAGCCAAAAATCATTAAGGCACGCTGCTAGGTTTTTCTTAGGTACTGGAATGATGGACGTCGTCTTAAAGTAGATAGGTAACTCAGATTGTTGTAAAGAGAGGCTGAAGATGTCTGTTAATACCCCCGCCAGCTGTTTCGCATAGGACCTGAGTGTTCGTCCAGGTACCCCATCTGGGCCAGTCGATTTCTGTGGGTTGACCTTCAAGAAAGCTGCTCTGACATCTGCAGTGGTGACCCCAGATACAAGTTCACGCATGGTGGAGGGCATGCTCTCACTGACCTCTTGTTCAAAACGAGTGTAGAATGCATTGAGCTCATCAAGGGAGGGGAACATTGGAGCCGGCGATTTTACATGCCTTCATCTTGTCTTCATCTTCATCTGTAGTCAAATACCAGGGGCATAGATCAAAGGTGATTGGTAGAAGGGTTACAGGGGACATGAGGTAAAACAACGAGGTTGAAACAAGTCTGTCCTGCCTATCCTATCTAGGTCTCTCATAATTTTGTACATATTAATTAGGTCACTCCTCAGCTTCCTTTGTTTTAAGGGAAACAACCCAAGCCAATTCAATCTCTCCTGATAGCTACAATGTTCAAGTGTTGTCAACATTCTTGTAAATCTCCTCTGCACTCAGTCCAGAGCAATTGTGTCCTTAAATATTATGTCCTTGAACTAAAACCCCCAACTTCTAGGAACCATATTCCCATCCTATTCATGTATTTGTCAAGACGTCCCTTAAAAGTCACCACTGTATCTGCTTCTACTACCTCCCCGGCAATCAGTCCCAGGCACCCACTACTCTGTAAAAAAAAAGTCTGCCTCGTATATCTCCTTAAACCTTGCCCCTTGCACCTTAAACCTGTGATCCCTAGTAATTGACTCTTCCACCCAGGGAAAAAGCCTCTGACTATCCACTCTGTCCATGCCCCTCATAACCTTGTAGACTTCTATCAGGTTACCCCTCAACCTCCGTTGTTCTAATGAGAACAAACCAAATTTCTCCAACCTCTCTTCATTACCTTGTACTATTCCCATGGTATTTCCTCTCTTGTAGGACTTATATACTGGCTAAGACTGTTTGGTAGTGTATTTTGGGAACATTCTCCCATTATTAAAATTCATTGTTGTTCCTAAATATTTGTTCATCCCTTCTTTAATGGGATACGAGCATGGAATGTTGGCCTTTTTCACGAGAAGAATGGAATATGAAAGCAGGGAGGTCTTGCTGCAATTGTACAAGGTACTGGTGAGGCTGCAGCTAGAGTACTGTGTGCAATTTTGGTCCCCTTATTTGCAAAAGGATATATTGGCCTTGGAGGGAGTACAGAGAAGGTTCACCAGGTTGATACCGGAGATGAGGGGGTTAGCTTATGAGGAGAGATTAAGTAGATTGGGCCTGTACCCGTTGGAGTCTAGAAGGCTGAGGGGTGATCTTATAGAAATATAAGATAATGAAGCGGCTAGATAGGGTAGAAGCAGAGAGATTCTTTCCACTTAGAAAGGAAACAAGATCTAGAGGTTCCTCTGGCAGCGCGTTCCAAGCATTCACCACCCTCTGAGAAAAACCTGCCCATTACATCTCTTTTAAACTTCCCCCTCTCACTTTCAACCTATGCCCTCATGTAATTGACCATTCGACTTGGGAAAATCTCTGACTATCCACTCTATCCAAGCCTGTCGTAATCTTGTAAACCTTTATCAGGTCATCTTCCGACACTCAAATGAAAACAATCCAAGTTTGTTCAGCCTTTCTTCATAGTTCATATCCTCCAAACCAGGCCACATTCTGGTAAATCTCTTCTGCACCCTTTCCAATGCACCAACATCTTTCCAATAGTATGGCGACCAGAATCGTGGCCTAACCTTATGTAGCTGCAACATGCCTTTCCAATTCCTATACTCGGTGCCCCAACCGATGAAGGCTAGCATGCTATATGCCTTCTTGACCACCTTGTCCACCTGAGTTGCCACCTTCAGGGAACTGTGGATCTGCATGTCTAACCAATGTTCTGTACAACATTACCTCCTTGCTCTTATGCTCTATGCCACAGCTGATGAAAGCAAGTGTCCCATATGTCTTATCGACCCTATTCACTTGCTGTGCCGCCTTTAGGAACCTGTGAATAAGTGCCCCAAGACCCATTCCTTTGAGTCTCCTGGTGTCCTGTCATTCGTTAAATACCCCCTTGTCTTGTTACTACTTCCAAAGTACATCACCTCGCACATATCAAGGTTAAATACCTTGATAACCCACCCAGGTAATCTTGGAACCAATGACCACCTTTACTGTTAAACATCCTACCAATCTTGGTGTCATCTGTAAACTTGCTTACCATTCACCCACATTATCATCTATATCTATATTATCATCTGTTTTCACTATAATATGGGTGGCACAGTCGTTAGCACTGCTGCCTGACAGTGCAAGGGACCCAGGTTCAATTCCAGCCTCAGATGACTGCAAACTCCACACAGACATTCTCCCCATGTCAACGTGGGTTTCTTCCAGGTGCTTTGGTTTCCTCCCACAGTCGAAAGATGTGCGGATTAGATTATTTGGCCAGAGGGGATTATCAGAGTAAAAATGTGGGATTACAGGGATGGGACCGAAGTGGTATTGTTGTCAGTATAGGCTTGATGGGCCTATACTGCACTGTAGGAATTCTATAATTACTTATGCATATAACAAACAATAAGGGACCCAGAACTGAACCTTGTGGACACCAGCCCCCAGTAAAACAAACAGTCTTCTACCACTATCCTTTTTGCCCTATTACTAAGCCAGTTCCACCAATTCCACCTTTTCAATTAATCTCCCTCAAAGGCTTTGCTAAAATCCATACATCAACTGCACTTCCTTCATTCACACACTTGATCACGATTTTGAAAAATTCGATCAGATTTCTTAGGCATGACCTTCCTCTGACAAAACCACACTGACTATCCCCATGACTTTCCAAGTGGAGATTAATTCTCCCCTTCAGAATTTTCTCCAATTGTTTTCCTGCCACTGACTCCAGCAGTAGCCTGGGATGCAATTCATTCGGCCTGGGGATTTGTCCATTTTTAAGCCCGTCAGAGCCTCCAGTACCACCTCATTTCGTATGTCAAACTATTCAAGTTATCCACAGTCCCTATTGCTGAATTCTGTATCTAGGTTTGCCTTATCCTGAGTGAAGATTGATGAAAAGTATTCATTTCACACTTGCAATATCTGGTGCTTTCTCATACAGGTCTCTAATGGGCCCTACTCTTTGCCTGGTTAATGAATTTATAGAATTTCTCTGGATTTTCACTAACTCGCAAGTCCTTTTTCATGCCCCCTTTTTACTTTTTTAATTGCTTTCTTAAGTTCTTTTTTGAACTTCCTATACTCTTGTAGGGGTCAGCTGAATTGCCCTCTTTGGCTGCTAAATGCCTTTCTTATACTGTCCTGAATTCTCCTAGACATCCAGGGTTCCCTGAACTTATTGCTCCTAGTTATTGAACTTGTTGCTGCCACTTTAAAGATAGATGTTAGACCTGAAGTCTTGCCATTTCCTTTTTGAATGCTCCCCTCTGCTCCGCCGTAGACATTCCAACTAAGTGATTTTCCCAGTCAACCTTGGCCATACCGCGTTGTGGTTGTTATCACTAAAATGATCCCCCACTATCACATTGAACATTTTTCCGCTTTGTTCCCCAGAACCAGATCCGGTACTGCTCCATCCCTTGGTGGGCCTGCTACGTATTGATACAAAAAACTCTCCTGAATTAATTTCAAGAAATCCGCCCCCTCTAAACACTATGACAATCCCGATTTACGTTGTGGAAGTTGAAGTTCCCTAATATTATTATTCTTGCATATCTCAGTGAATTGACTATTTAGCTTACTCTTTGGGGCCTATAGTACACTCCGAGAAACATGGATGCCCCTTTTATATTCCTAAGTTCTAGCCACAAAGCCTCTTTTGAATACTCTTCCAAGATATCATCTCCTTATTGCAATAATTTACTCAATTAATAGTGCGGTACCACTTCCCTTTTATACCCTCCTCTGTCTCACCTAAAGATCCTATTCCATGGAATGTTGAGTTGCTGACCCGGCCCTTCCCTCAGCCATGTTTCTGGGATGGCAACAATATCACACAACTGTTACCTATTACATTCCAAGCATTGAAGACCACCAGCCTTGCCTTACTCTCTTGACACTAAACGTAGCTGAACTCACTCAGACTTACTTCATTTACTGAGGCATGACATGTCTCTATTTTATTCATGTTCTGTGTCTTCTCCCCCTGTGAGACTAGTCTAAATTCCTCCCAAACTTGGTTAATGGTTGTCTTTGCATTGGCCCTCTATTGTTGGGTGAAAATCCCATCATGTTTCCAAGAAAAAATTATTTTTCTCAAAAATTGAGTTAAGTAATTTTTCTAATGTGCACTCGTTGAATGTTATTTCACTCCAATAGCGTTGCTACAGTATCTTTTACTTTGTTTTGTTGATGAAAATTGAAATTTAGTGCAAAAGTGACTTAAAAACTCAAAGTGTGCGTTAACTTGCTAGAGTGGTTGGGAGAGTTTAAACTAATATGGCAGGGGATGGGAATCTTTACAAGGATCAAGAACAAGAGAAAAATACAGCAAAGAGAATAAGAAATGTGATAGGCAGAGAAATCAAGCGCCAGAATCAGATAAAAAATAGTAGGAATGATGCAAGAAGCGTTAACAGGACTCCACCTTAAAGTTTCAAATGCTCAGAGCATTTGAAACAAAATGGATGAATCAGTTACGCAGCAAGATGTAAAAAGGTATGATGTATTTGGCATTATGGAGACATGGCTCCAAGGTGACCAAGGTTTGAAATTAAACATTGAGGGCTATTCAGTGTTTAGGAAGGACAGACAGAAAGGAAAAGATGGTGGAGTTTCATAGAAACATAGACAATAGGAGCAGGAGGAGGCCATTTGGCCCTTCGAGCCTGCTCCGCCATTCGTTACGATCATGGCTGATTGTCCAACTCAGTGGCCTAATCCTGCTTTCTCCCCATAATCTTTGACCACATTCACCCTTAGTGCTATATCCAGTCACCTCTCGAATACATTCAATGTTTTGGCAATGTTGATTAAAGAAGATATGGATATGATGTTGAGGGAAGATGTTAGCCCAAATGATGTGGCATCTGTATGAGTCGAGTTAAGAAATACAAAGGGGCAAAAAAACATTTGTGGAGGTGCTATACAGAGCACCATACTGTATTAGTAATATTTGCATGTGTTAAAGGAGCATCTGATTTATAGATGGCTATAATCTGCATATAATCAAATTAGTCACATTGCAATACAGGAAGATTTTTCGGAGTGTATACAGGGTGGTTTTCTGGACCAATACATTGAGGAACCAAGGGAATGGGCCATCTTGGACAGGGTATTGCACAATGAGAAAGGATTAGTTGGCAATCGAGTTATGAGAGAACCGTTGGGGAAGAGTGACCATGATAGAATTTATTTTTGTCATGATGGATTGTGATGTAATTAATCTGAGACCAGGGTCCTGAATCCCAATAAAGGTATGAGACATGATGAACTGTGAAACATTACTGAAAGGAAAGACAGTGGACAGGCATTTAAGGAATGAATCAGTGAACTCCAGAATTTGTTTATTCCTGTTTGGTGGAAGAGTAGTCAGAGAACTGTGGACAAAACGTGGTTTACAAGAGCTAGTGTTGGATTCAAGGAAGAAGCATACAAATTAGCAAGAAAAAGCAATAGACCTGAGGATTGGGAGCAGTTTAAAATTCACCAAAGGAGGGCCAAGGGATTGATTAAGAAGTGGAAGATAGAGTATGAAAGTAAAATAGTGGGGAAAATAAAAACTGATTGTAAAAGTTTCTTAGGTATATAAAGAGAAAAAGATTGACAAGAGGGGGGGTGGGATCCTGAGTAGCAGGGATGAAAGTGAGGGGGGCATAGATGGGGACTGCAATGCATGGCATTGTGGGGGTGGAGCAGAGCAGGGTTTGAAATGTGTATACTTTAATGTGAGGAGTATTCGCAATAAAGTGGATGAACTTGCAGCGTGGATCAGTACCTGGAACTTTGATGTTGTGGCCATTTCAGAGACATGGATAGAGCAGGGACAGGAATGGTTGTTGCAGGTTCCGGGGTTCAAATGCTTCAGTCGGAGTAGAGAAGGAGGTAGAAGGGGGGGAGGGGTAGCATTATTAGTCAAGGATTGTATCACAGTGTCGGAGGGGAAGTTTGATGAGGACTTGTCTGTTGAGGTAGTACGGGCTGAGATTAGAAATAGAGGAGAGGTCACCCTGTTGGGAGTCTTTTATAGACCTCCTAAAAGTTCTAGAGAGGTTGAGGAAAGGATTACGCAGACGATCCTGGATAGGAGTGAAAGTAATAGGGTAATTGTTATGGGGGACTTTAACTTTACTAATATTGATTGGAATAGCTATAGCTCTAGCTCATTAGAGGGGTCAGTTTTTGCACAAAGCGTGCAGGAAGGTTTTTTGACTCGGTGTGTAGATAGGCCAACTAGAGGTGAGGCTATATTGGAGTTGGTGCTGGGAAATGAGCCAGACCAGGTGTTAGACTTGGAAGTTGGTGTGCATTTTGGTGATAGTGACCACAATTCGGTTACGTTCACCTTAGTGATGGAAAGGGATAGGCATGAACCTCGGGTCAGTAGTTTTAGCTGGGGGAAGGGTAATTATGAGGCTATTAGGAGAGAATTAGGAAGCATAGGTTGGACTAGGAGACTACAGGGTCTGGGAACGTCCGAAATGTGGAGTTTTTTCAAGGAGCAGCTACTGCGAGTCCTTGATATGTATGTCCCTGTCAGGCAAGGAGGAAATGGTCGAGCTAGGGAACCGTGGTGCACTTAAAAAGTTGATTCGCTGGTTAAAAGGAAAAAGGAGGCTTATGTCAGGATGAGACTTGAGGGCTCAGGTAGTGCACTGGAAAGCTTTAGATTGGCTAGGAGGGAGTTAGAGTGAATTAAGAAGGGCTAAAAGAGGACATGAGAAGACTTTGGCTGATAGGATTAAGGAGAATCCTAAGGCGTTCTATAGATATGTTAAGAACAGAAGATTGGTTAGGGCAAGATTAGGGCCAGTTAGAGACAGCAGTGGGAAGTTATGTGTGGAACCGGAAGAGATTGGAGAGGCATTGAACCAATATTTCTCTTCGGTATTCACGCAGGGAGACATAAATGTAGCTGTGGAGAACACTGGATTACAGGGTTGTAAACTGGATAGTATTGCAGTCGATAAGGAGGATGTGCTGGCTATTCTTGAGGGTTTGAAAATAGATAAGTCCCCTGGGGCAGACGGGATTTACCCTAGGATTCTCTGGGAGGCAAGAGAGGCGATTGCAGAGCCTCTGGCTCTGATCTTCAGGTCGTCGTTGGTCACAGGTATAGTGCCAGAAGATTGGAGGATAGCAAATGTTGTCCCATTGTTTAAGAAGGGGAGCAGAGACTTCCCCGGGAATTACAGACCGGTGAGTCTTACTTCTGTTGTGGGCAAGGTTTTAGAAAAAATTATTAGGGATAGGATTTATAGTTATTTGGAGAGTAATGAATTGATTGGAGATAGTCAGCATGGTTTTGTGGAGGGTAGGTCGTGCCTTACTAACCTTATTGAGTTTTTTGAGAAAGTGACCAAAGAGGTGGATGGGGGTAAGGCAGTTGACGTATATATGGACTTTAGTAAGGCGCTTGATAAGGTTCGCCATGGAAGGCTTCTGAAGAAAATGCAGATGTATGGGATTGAGGGTGATTTATTTAATTGGATCAGGAATTGGCTAGCAGATAGGAGACAGAGGGTGGTGGTTGATGGTAAGTATTCGTCATGGAGTTCGGTTACAAGTGGTGTGCCTCAGGGATCTGTTTTGGGGCCACTGCTGTTTGTAATTTTTATAAATGATCTGGATGAGGGTATAGTTGGGTGGATTAGTAAATTTGCTGATGACACCTAAGTCAGAGGTGTGGTAGATAGTGAGGAGGGGTGTCATAGTTTACAGAGAGACTTGGACAAGTTGCAGAGCTGGGCCGAGAGGTGGCGGGCGGATGGAGTTTAATGCAGAAAAGTGTGACGTAATTCACTTTGGCAGGAATAACAGATGTGTAGAGTATAGGGCTAACGGTAGGACTCTGAATAGTGTGGATGAACAGAGGGATCTAGGTGTATGTGTGCATAGATCCCTGAAAGTTGGGTATCAAGTAGATAAGGTTGTTAGGAAGGCATACGGTGTCTTGGCGTTTATTGGTAGGGGGATTGAATTTAGGAGCCGCAGCGTCATGTTGTAACTGTACAAAACTCTGGTGCGGCCGCACTTGGAGTATTGTGTGCAGTTCTGGTCCCCACATTATAGGAAGGATGTGGAGGCATTGGAGAGGGTGCAGAGGAGGTTTACCAGGATGTTGCCTGGTATGGAGGGGAGGTCCTATGAGGAGAGGCTGAGGGATTTGAGGTTGTTTTCGTTAGAAAGAAGGCGGCTAAGAGGAGACCTTATTGAAACATATAAGATGATTAGAGGTTTAGATAGGGTGGACAGTGATAGCCTTTTTCCTCGGATGGAGAAAGCTAGCACAAGGGGGCATAGCTTTAAATTAAGGGGTGGTAGTTATAGGACGGATGTCAGAGGTAGGTTCTTTACCCAGAGGGTGGTGAGGGATTGGAATGCCCTGCCTGCTGCAGTTGTAAATGCGCCTAGTTTGGGGGCGTTTAAGAGATCCGTGGATAGGTTTATGGATGGAAAGGGATTGGTTTAGGTTAGAGGGTCATTGCTTTTTAATTGGTCGGCGCAACATCGTGGGCCGAAGGGCCTGTTCTGTGCTGTTATGTTCTATGTTCTAAAAACTATGTTAGGTCCCTTATACTCAGAAATGGGAAAATTCATAATCTGGGGCAAAAAAATGGCTGAGGAACTAAATTCATGTTTTGCATCACAAAGGAAGACATGAATAATGCACCAAATGTTTTGAGAAAAACAAGTTCAGTGAAAAGCTGAAGGAAGTCAGCATTGGTAGATAAATGGTTTTGGGGGAATTGATGGGATTGAAGGTGAATAAATCTCTAGGGCCTGATAATCTCCATCCCACGTAAGGAAGTGGACCTGGAAATAGTATTATAGAATCCCTACAGTGCAGAAGGAGGCCATTTGAGCCTGTATCTACAACAACAATCCCACCCAGGTGCTATTATCCCCACAGCTCCTGCTAGTCCCCCTAATACCAAGGAGCAATTTACAATCAACCCTAACCCACACATCTTTGGACTGAGGGAGCAACCAGAGGAAACCCATGCAGACTCCATACAATCACCCAAGGTTAGAATTGAACCCTGGTACTGTGCAGCAGCAATGTTAACCACTGTGCCCCCTCCAGTAGTTATCATTGGTGGTCATCTTCCAAAATTCTTTGGACTCTGGACTGGTTCTCACAGATTAGAGGGTGGCAAAGAAAAGTCTGCTGTTCAAAAAGGGAGGTAGAGAGGAAATGGAGAACTACAGACCAATGAACCTAACGTCAGTACTAAGGAAGCCGTTGAAGTCTGTTATCGAGGATTTCATAGCTCAGCCTATGGAAAGCGGTGGTTACAATCAAACAGTTAGCATGAACTTACAAAGGGGAAATCATGCTTGATGAGTCTATTGGCAATCTTTGAGGATACAACTAGTAGAACTAAATGTATTATCTCCAAATTTGGAGATGATACAAAGTTGGATGGGAGGGTAAGCTGAGAGGAGGATGTAAAGTTTCTTCAGTATGATTTGCACAGGATGAGTGGGCATATGCATGGCAGATGCAGTATAATGTAGATATTGTCCTTGATGCTGAAGGGGTCAAGAGGGGCCATGAGGGACAAGTTGAAACAGGTCTTTCCTGTCAACCCAAGTAGGTGGATAGAGTAGTAGATGTCCATCAGAGGATGGTGGACGTTAAGAATCACACAGGGCAGAATAGGCCCTTTGGCCCATCAGGTCTGCACTGACACATGAGATACACCTGACATCCAGATACTTTTTAAAGGATGAAGCGATCTGCCTGTACCACCCTGACAGGCAGTGCACTGCAGGTTATCACCTCCCCCTCACATTCACCTGCCCCCCACCTCCCAAAACCTCCTGTCCCTCACCTTGAACCCATGTTTCCTCATGACTGAACTTCAACTAAGGGGAACAGCTGCTCCTTATCCACTCTGTCCATGTCCCTCATAATCTTTTACACCTCGATCAGGCCACCCCTCCGTCTCCTCTGCTCCAAAACAAAGCCCAAGCCTACCCATCCTCTCTTCATAAATTAAATGTTCCATGCCAAGCAGCATCCTCGTGAATCTCCTCTATACTCACTTCAATGCAATCACATCCTTTTTATAATGTGATAACCAGAACTGCCCATGGTACTCTAGCTGTGGCTTCACCACAGTTCTATACAACTGTTACGGGGCTGTTACTATGATTTTCTTGCACTTAAAGTTATCCTTCCCTTCAAATAGCCAGACAAAGTCACAGATGAGTCAAAGATTTAAGATGATTTATTAAAGACAACAATTGCTATAAAAATCTGAATGAAATCTTTCTGACCATTCAGAAAGAAAAATTTAGAAATACATGTGCAATTGAAGTCTCAACTTCACTTACAAGTATTTAGCGTATATCAATAAAAGAATGAGTTATCTCTGTTCAGTCATATAAAAATACAGTTTTTTAAACCAATCACAATCACCTTTTATTTGCTTAATTATAATATCCAATTGATGTAAGGTTTTTACTTGCTTCAATTGAGTACAACAATTGTTGTATTGTTTTCCTCTATCTTTTAGGCATTCTGACTGTGTCTGGATATTAGAACATGGATCATTCCCTTGTCCAAGGCATGATTTAAAGGCCTTTTTCCAGCAGAGTAACATTTTTTCTTCCTTATCCAAAGGTCAGGTGTCTGGAACTCACTGCTTACTATCCTGCAATTAAACAGTGCATAGGCTTTTATGATTTGTCTCTGTTAACCCTTTTACTGGACACAATTGTTAGTATGGCTACTATTTTCATCCATAATTATTAGTATGGGTATTAATCATCCTCAAATTCCAACATGACTTCCTTGCTTTTATGACCTACACCTTGATTGATAAAGGCCTTATGCCTTATTCACCATCCTACTAACATGCCCTTCTGCCTTCACAGATCTGCGGACAAACATGCCAAGGTCCCTTTGTTTCAGGAAAATTCCTAGTGCCCTGCCATTCAGTGAATACTTTCTTGTCACATTACTCCTTCAAAAGTATATCACCTCACGCTTCTCAGGGTTAAATTCCATCTGCCACTTATCTGCCCATTTGACCATTCTTGTAATCCAAGACACAGCCTCACTGTTAACCACCCGCCCAATCTTTGTGTCATACCAATCCTACCTCCCACATAGTCACCTATGCTGTTTATATCAATGTCAAATAATTGGGTATGCCACTGGACACTGGTTTCCAGTCACTAAAACAGCCTTCTGTCTTCACTCCAATTCTCCTTTGACTGAACCAATTTTGAATCCACTTTATCAAATTGCTTTGCATCCCATTGCATTTACCTTCTTCACAAGTATCCCATGTTTGCTGAAATCCATGTTCTTGTGCCAGTTTTTGAATTTATCATTTGAAAGCAGTTTTACAGATTTCTTGCCAGAGCTTTTACAGGAGGGTGTTTCTTTGTTATCCCTGAGTACAGAACTGCCATTTATATCAGTGCATAAAAACTCGCTAAGTTGCTCTTTGTCAGTGAATTGTTAAACTGAAGATAATAGCTGAGTCAGATGTACATATACAGCAAAAGTCTGTTTCACCAACTCCCATTTACATGTATGCCTGGCGTTAACTACTAAAGTAAAATCAATCCATACATTTTAATTTTCATTGTTTATTTCAATAGTCCCAGTGTGAATTCGTGATGCAAGTTAGACTTTTCAGAACAAGTGGACCTGATATTGAATGATGAGAAAAGTGTATTAAAAATACTGAAGGAACTTCTTCTAGGTGGATTGCAGCCACATGTTATAGAAACATAGAAAATAGGTGCAAAGAGTAGGCCACCATTCCATGTAATCATTGCCTGATCATGCACATTCAGTATCCCACTCCCGATTTTCATTCCATACACCTTAATCCCTTTAGCTGCATGGGCCATGTCTGGCTCCCTCTTGAACATATCTAACAAACTGGCCCCAACAACTTTCCACAGATTCACAACTCTGGGTGAAGAAGTTCTTCTTCATCTTAGTCCTGAATGACTTCTTTTATTACTTAGACCATGACCCCTGGTTCCGGACTTCCCCAACATTGGGAACATTCTTGCCGCATCCATCTCGTCCAGTCCCATCAAGATTTTATATATTTCTATGAGACCCCCCTCATTCTTCCAAATTCTGGTGAGTACACATTGTCGATCCAGTCTTTCTTCATATGTCTTGTCCTGCCATTCCAGCAATCAGTCTGGTGAACCTTTTAAGTAGCAAGAATGTCCTTCCTGAGACTAGGAGACCAAACTGCACACCATGTTCAAACTGTGGCCTTGCCAAGGCCCTGTATAATTGCAGCAAGACATCCCTACTCCTAAATGCAAAGCCTCTTGCTATGAAAGCCAGCATGCCATTAGCTTTCCTCACCACCTGCTGTATCTCCAAATCAACCTTCAGCAACTGTTTCACTGTGATGCCCAGGTCACATTGCACCTCCCCTTTTCCTAAACTGCCATCATTCAGATAATAATCTTCCTTCTTGTTATTGCCACCAAAGTGGATAACCTCACATTTATCCACATTTGCCAAGAATGTGCCCATCATCAGCCTGTCCAAGTCACCTTGCAGCCTCTGATTATCCTCCTCTCAGCACACACTGCCACTCAGCTTAATGTCATCTGCAAATTTGGAGATATTGCATTCAGTTCCTTCATCCAAATTATTATTGTATATTTTTCTCTTCGTGTCTGCATGGGTTTCCTCTGGGTACTCCGGTTTCCTCCAACAGTTCAAAGGTGTGCATGGGTTAGGCTGATTGGCCATGCTAAAGTGATCCTGGTATCGGAGGATTAGAAGGGTCAATGTGGGGAGTTATGGGAATATGGCCTGGGTGGGATTGTGGTCAGTCTTGATGGATCGAATGGCCTCTTCCTGAGCTGTAGGGATTCCATGATTGTGAACAACTGGGGTCCCAGCACTGAACCCTACAGTAACCACTACTCACTGCCTGCCACTCTGAAAAGGACCTTTTTATTCCCACTCTCTGCTTTCTGTCTGCCAACCAGTTCTCTATCCATGTCAATACATCACCCCCAATACCATGAGCTTTAGTTTTGCTCGCTAATATCTTCTGTGGGACCTTATCAAAAGTCTTTTCAAAGACCCTTGTCCACGCTATTGGTCACACCCTCAAAAAATTCCAAAAGGCTCGTCAAACACGAATATCCTTCAGTGAATCCATGCTGACTTGGTCTGATCCTGTTATTTTCAAATGCTCAGTTGTTACATCCTTAATAATTGATTCCAGCATTTTCCTGATAGAGTGCTGGGAAATGATCACTGCATCCACTATTTCTAGGGCCACTTCTTTAAGTACTGTGGGATGTAAAGCATCAGGCCCTGGGGACTTAACAGGTTTTAATCCCAGTAAATTCCCCCAATGCAATTTCCTGACTAATAAAGGTCTCCTTCAATTCTTCCTTCATAATAAGTACTCTCACAACACCAGATTAAAGTTCAACAAGTTTATTTGGTAGCATGAGCGTTGCGTGCTGCCCCTTCATCAGGTGAGTGCAGGATTTGGTTCACAAACTGACAAACTCAATTCCAAGATAATGGATGGAATGTGAGTCTTAACAGGTAATCAAGTCTTTACAGGTGCAGACAATTTGAGTGGAGAGGGGGTAAACAACAGGTTAGAGGTGTGAATTGTCTCCAGCTAGGATAATTAGTGAGCCCCAACAAGTCATGGAGGTTACAAATAGTATGACATGTACCCAAGATCCCAGTTGAGGCTGTCCTCGTGTGGAACTTGGTTATCAGTTTCTGCTCAGCGATTTTTGCATTGTTGTGTGTCTTGAAGGCTGCCTTGGAGAATGCTTACCTGAAGACCAGAGGCTGAATGCCCTTAACTGCTGAAGCATTCCCCAACAGGGAGGAAACACTCCTGCTTGTGATTGTTGAGCGGTGTCCATTCATCCATTGTCATAATGTCTGCATGGTCTCCCCAATGTACTACGCCTCAGGACGTCCTTTCCTGCAGTGTATCAGGTAGATAATCTTGGCCGAGTCACAAGAGTATGTACCGTGTACCTAGTGGATGGTGTTCTCATGTAAGATGAGGGCATCTGTGTTGATAATCCGGCACGTCTTGCAGACATTTCTGTGGCAGGGTTGTGTGGTGCTGTGGCCACTGTTCTCCTGAAGGCAGAGTAGTTTGCTGCGGACAGCGGTCTGTTTGAGGGTGTAGTGCCAGAGGACCGGCAGGTAGCTGACACATTGTATTGAAAAAGGGGGACAGAACATGTTCAGGAAATTTTAAAAAACAATCCTTTTAATATTGGTGGTGAGAAAATGATGGAAATGTTAGTTAAGGAGACAACAGAAGAAAATCTAGAATTCAGAAATACAGTCAGCTTGGATTTCAAAAAAGTAAATGTTGCTTGACCTGCCTTATTGTTTGAGGAGATAGAGAGAGTAGACAATAGGAATGCAGTAGATACAATTTAACTATTTTTTCAAAAAAGCCTTCAATGAAGCCATTAGTTAACAAATTAATAAGGTTAGAGAACGTGGATTCAGGGAGTAAATTGCAGAATATTTTGTTTAATTCATTCCAGGAATGTGGGCTTTGCTGGCTCGCCAATGTTTATTACCCATCTCAAATTGCCTTGAGAAGGTGGTGGTGAGCTGCCTTCTTGAACTGCTGTAGTCCATGTGGTGTAGGTATCCTGCAGTGTGGTTAGGGAGGGGGCTCCAGAGTTTTGAACCAGTGATGGTGGGAGTACAATGATATAATTTCAAGTCAGGATTGTGAGCGTCTTGGAAGGGAAATTCCAGGTGATGGTGTTCCCATGTATATGCTGCCCTTGTTCTTCTAAATGATAGTAGGTTTAGAAGTTTCTGTTTAAGGAGCCTTGGTGAGTTCCTACAGTGCATCTTGTAGATGGTACGCAATGCTGCTACTGTGCGTTGGTGGTGAAGGGAGCGAATGTGGAAGTGATGCTGATCAACGCGTCCTGAAAGGTATCGGGCAAGCTTCTTGTGTTGTTGGAACTACAGTCATCCAGCCAAGCAGAATGTATTACATCACATTCCTGACTTGTGGCTTGTAGATTGTGGAGCCAGGAAATGAGCTACTACCATAGGATTCCTAGCCTCTGACCTGTTCTTGTAGCTACAATAGTTATATGGATAATTTAGTTGAATTTCTGGTCAGTGGTGAATCCCAGAATGTTGACAATGGGGGATTCAGTGATAATAATGCCATTGAATGTAAAGGTGCATCCTTATTGGAAATGGTCATTGCATTTGATTTGATTTATTATTGTCATATGTATTGGTATAGAGTGAAAAGCATTTTTTCTTGGGCGCTAAACAAACAAAGCAGGCAGTTCACAGGGAAGGAAAGGAGACGGTGCAGTGTTACAGTCGTGGCTAGGGTGTAGAGAAAGATCAACTTAATATAAGCTAAAAGTCTGAAAGAAGCAGGAAAGAAGCTATTCTTGACTCGGTTGACATGTTATACTGGAGAATTTCTTGTTTCCCAAGATGTGATAATTAAACTTAACGTTTGCTTTTCTAAAAATCAGCTAGTTTTTATTATCATAAAACTGCATGTGGTATATGGCTGAATCTTGGACACAGAGCAGTCCACACTAACTGCTGATTCTATCCCAAGACTGCACCCACTGCAAGGATCAATTCAATAATTATACATTTTGTTATCAGCTTACATGATGTTAGTAATATAAGCGGTGGTACATCGAACAAAACAAATTCTGTGACTCCCTCATCCCCAACCTTGGTTCAGCAACTCCTTTATGCCTTGGTTTCTGTGACTCCCTCCTTCCTGACTTTACCTAATGTCTCGTATGTTATCTCGCGGTATATGGAGTCATCTGTGTAAAGGCCGGTTCTCCTGGTGTTAATCATGTCTCACCCAGGCTGTGCGAAGTCAGTCTCATCAAAATAGACTGAAGGCCAAGCATTTGGCCTTCACTGGTTGTAGTCATTTCTTTGTTCAGAGTCAGTCAGCTTTACAGGGGTCTGGCATTTTGAAGTGGCTTGTCTGCAGTCCTTACTTTATACTTGACCATTTTTCCCATCAGGCCACTGCTTCATTTGTACGCTATTACAGATATGTGACTTCAGACCTTTGTATCTTTTTCCCGATGGAAGAAGGTAGAAGAGCTGCATGGGATTCTTGATTCTGCTGGCTGCTTTCCCATGGCATGAGGTGTAGACAGAGTCAATGGTTGGGAGGTTGGTTTGCATGATAGACTGGGCTTCATTCACGCCACTTTGTAGCTTGTTGGTCAGAGCAGGAGCCACACCAAGCTGTGATACATCCAGAAAGGATGCCTTCTATGGTGCATCTGTAAAAGTTGGTGAGAGTTGTAACGGACTTGCCAAATTTCTTTAGCCTGCTGAGAATTAAAGGCATTGGTGGGTTTTCTTAACTATAGCACAGGCATGGAGGGACCAGGACAGGCTGTTGGTGATAGGGATACCTAGGAACTCAAAGCTCTCAACCATTTCCACTTCACCTCCGTTGAATTAGACGGGGGCATGTCTTCCACTATGCTTTTTGAGGTCAGTGACTATTTCCTTCATTTTACTGATATTGAGGGAGAGACTGTCATTGCATCAGTTCTCTCTTTCCTGTATTCTGTCTCATCATTGTTTAGATCCGACCCACAATGGTGGTGCCATCAGCCAACTTGAAAATCAAGTTGGAGAGGAATTTGACCACACGGTCATAGGGAGTATAGTAAGGGGCTAACAACACAGCCTTGTGGGGCACTAGTGTTGAGGATCATTGTAAAGGAGCTTGATGCACTTGGCACATTGTGTGGTGCAAATGTTACATGCCACTTGTGAGCCCAAGCCTGGATATTGTTGCATTTGGACATGAACTGCCTTAGGATCTTTGGAGTCACAAATGGTACAAACGTTGTACAATTATCAGCCAACATTCCCACCTCTTACCTTATGATGGAAGGAAGGTAATTGATGAAGGAGCTAAAGATGTTTGGGCCTACGGCACTCCCCTGAGGAACTACTGTTGTGATGCCCTGGTGCTGAGGTGATTGACCTCCAACCACCCCAACCATTTTCCTTTGTGATAGGTGTGAGTTCAACTAGTGGAGAGTTTTCTTTCCAATTCCATTGATTTCTACTTTTGCTGGAGCTGTCTGACCCAATGTGGACTAGTTATCAAAAGGGCAGTCATTCTCAGTGTTCTCATCTCTGATGTTTAATTCTTCTGTCCATGTTTGAACCAAGACTGTAATGAGTGACCCTACAGAACCAAAACTGAGCGATATTGCTAAGTAAGTGCTGTTTATTGATAGCACTGTTGATGATTCCTTCCATCACTTTGCTGATCGAGTGTAAACCGATGGGGCAGTAATTGGCTGGGTTGGATTTGTCTAAATTTTAAAGAATAGGGCATACCTTGGCAATTTTTCACTGATACTAGTGTAGTAATTGTACTGGAACACCTTGGCTAGGAGTGCAGCAAGTTTTGAGTACAAGTCTTCGTACTATTGCCGGAATATCATTCAGACCATAGCCTTTGCAGTATCCAGTGCCTTTAGCTGCCTCGTGGAGTGAATCGAATTGGCTGGATGCTGGCATCTCTGATGCTGGGGACCTCTGGAGGAGACCGAGATGCACATCAATTCAACAACTATGGCCGTAGATTGTTGCTAATGCTTCAGTCTTACCTTTCACATCGATGTAATGGGCTGCCCCATCATTAAGAAAGGGATATTTGTGAAGCCACCTCCACCAATGAGTTGCCATTTACGCAGTATGTTGCTGGACTGCAGATCTCGAATCTGATCCGTTATTGTGGTATTGGATATTGTTTATCCTTTGTAGGGACCATGGTTGGGTTTAATGGGAGTTGGTTTTTATGATTAGAAATAAAACACCAAAAGATACCTACTTTTTAAAAAAGGCAAGCGATCGTGAGGGCAGAAGAAACACTACAAGACACTCAAAGTGCCCCTGAATAAGTACAGCATTTCCATTGAGAGATGGGAGGGATTGCTTTCCTTAGAATTCGTAAACAGGGGAAGCAGCATCTGCGAAGGCACCAGTCACCTCAAGTTTCAAGTGGAGCACGCAGAGACCAAGTATAAACAGTGGAAAGAGAGCACAGAATGCAGAGCATCCCGCCCACCCACTTCAAACACCACCTGCCAAACCTGTGGCTCCATGATCGGACTATTCATAAACCCACCTCCCCAGAGTCATCCTTGACCCTGAGAGACTGCCAAAGAAGAAGAATTCAACATGGGAAGAGTGCTGGTTTATCAGCTGAAAGGGTATGTGATAATCATCAGGACGTCTTTTTGCCCATGTTTGACCTGGTGCCATGAGATTTCAGCTAGCAGATCAGCCAGCAGAGTAAATGGTAATGAGATGCAAAAGATGGGACGTATTGCTTCACACTACTACGACTGTGTGGCCAAATTCCCCTCCAACTCGATTTTCAAGGTTGCTGACGACACCACTGTAGTGGGTTGCAGCTCAAACAATCTCAAAGACAGAGTACAGGAATGAAATAGAGAATCTGGTGAACTGGTGCATTGACAATAATCTCTCCCTCAATGTCACCTAAATGAAGGAGATTGTCATCGTCTTCAGGAAGAATAGAGGAGAATGTACCCCTGTCTACATCAATGGGGATGAAGTAGAGAGGGTCAAGAGCTTCAAGTTTTTAGGTGCCCTGATCACCCACAACCTGCCCTGGTCCCCCCATGCTGACACGATAGTTAAGAAATTCCACCAACACCTCTACCTTCTCAGAAGACTAAGGAAATTTGGCATGTCAGCTATGACTCTCACCAACTTTTACAGATGTACAATAGAAAGCATTCTTTCTGGTTGTATCACGGCTTGGTATGGCTCCTGTTCTGCCCAAGACCGCAAGAAACCGCAAAAGGTGATCCAAAAGGTTGCCCAATCCATCACGCAAACCAGCCTCCCATCCAATCACTTCGTCGACACTTCCACATGCCTCGGCAAAGCGGTCAGCAGAATTAAGGACCCCATGAACCCTGGACATTCTCTCTTCCACCTTCTTCCATCAGGACAAAGATACTAACGTCTGAGGTCGTGTACCGACCAACAGAAGAAAGGCTTCTTCTCTGCTGCAATCAGACTTTTGAATGGACCTACCCTGCTTTAAGTTGATCTTTCTCTACACCCTAGCTATTACTGTAACACTACATTCTATACTCTTTCCTTTTCTATGAATGGTATGTTTTGTCTGTGTAGTGCACAAGAAACAATACTTTTCACTGCATGCTAATACATGTGACAATAAATCAAATCAAATCGAACCAAACAAGGATTTGTGCTGACATCGTTACTGTTCACAGTTTTCCTTTAAGACTTGGAATTTGAAATCAAAAGTACAATTTCTAAAATTACAAATGAAACCCAATTGTGGGCAGAATGGTTAATACTAAGGATTGCAATAAATTACAAGAGGGCATTAATAAACATGCAGAATGAGCCAATTATTAGCTAATGAATCAATGTGACACAGTGAGGTGGTACATTTTTGTAGGAAGAATAAGGAGGTCGCTTATTACTTTGAAGGTGCACATCTTAGCAGAGTAGAGAATTTCAAAACACAAACATATACCTTTCACTAGAAGTTGCACTGTGCATCAGCAAGATTTTGAAAAGACAGGTCAAGCTTTATTTCTAGAGTGATGGAATTGAAAAGAATGGAGGTTATGTTAAATCTGTATCAGATTTTCATTAGACCACTCTTGAAATACTGCTTGCGGTTCTGATCAAATTAAGGATAAGGAGAGGCAGTAGAAAAAAGGGACACCATTATCAGTATGATAAAAATGGAATCTTTGTGGATCAATGTAAATGGTAATAAAGAATCAGTCACATGAGCAGGTGTTATCAACATACCAAATATATTGATTAGGGAATTCAGTAAAGTGCATGGGAGATTTCAACCAGTTTATTTTTAAAATATTCTTCATGGGATGGGATGTAAGGCCAGCATTTCCTCATCCGTAATAACTCTTGTGAGTCCCTTTCCTGAACCGCTGGAGTCGATGTGATGAAGGTACACCTACAATACTTTTAGGAAGAGAGTTCTAAGAATTTGACCCAGTGACATTGAAGGAACAATGATTTAGTTACATACAGGTCTAGATGGTTCTGTCTGCAGGGGGAATTTGGTTCAATGAGGTTGTGAATTAAACAACAAATAAATTAGGGTTCTTGACTGATTCAATTTCTCAGTTTGCCTTATTTCAAAGATTAAATTAAGATCTTGCATTTATGCAGTACATTATCACCTCAGGACATCTCAAAGTGCTTTGCAGTCATCTTTTTTGAAAGTATATTTTCTGTTGTTATATTGACAACACAATGTTTTACAAAGAATTGTACTTTTACCTTGATGGTTGCTTGATCATTAATGTAAGTTTCTTTTGCATTCAGGTAGTGTGCCCTCTCTAGCAGCTGGTCTGTTATTTGGGAGTGCAGCTGGGTTTGGCGCCTACCAGACCACTCAAGACCCCAAGAACATATGGCTATCTCTGAGTCAGTATTCCAACTACATTAATTACTTGTGTACCAAACTTATATTTAGCTGTAAGAAATTTAACTGAGTAGGTCTCACCCTGATTTGATCTACCAAAGTGCATCACTTTACATTTATCTAAATTAAACTTGATGGTTTGAGTTGTAAGGAGAGACTGGATAGACTGGGACTTTTTTCCCTGGAGCATAGGAGACTTAGGGGTGATCTTCTTGAGGCCTATAATAATGAGGAACTTAGATAACTCTTTTCTCAAAGGCAATGGAATCTAAAACTGGAGGGCATAAGTTTAAGGTGAGAGGGGAGAGCAAAAGGCTCCACAGGGGCAATTTTTTCACACAGAGGGTGGTGAGTGTCTGGAATGAGTTGCCAGAGGTAATAGGAGACGCAGGACAATTTTGTCTTTGAAAAAGCATTTTGGCAGTTACATAGGTAAGATTGGTATAGAAGGATATGAGCCAAATACGGGCAATTGGGACTAGCTTAGTGGTTAAAAACTGGGTGGCATGTGCATGTTGGGCCAACGGGCCTGTTTCCATGCTTTAAACCTCGATGACTATTAAGTCCTGGTGGCATCCTAGTAAATATTTTCTGCACTCTTTCTAGTTTAATAAGATCCTTTTTATTGTACGGTGACGAGAACTGTACACATTATTCCGAGTATGGCCATACTAATGTCTTGTACAACTTCAACAAGACATCCCAACTCTTGTATCCAATGTTCTGACCAATGAAACCAAGCCTGCCAAATGCCGCCTTCACCACCCTGTCCACCTGTGACTCCAATTTCAAGGAGCTGCGAACCTGTACCCCTGGATCTCTTTATGCTGTAACTCTTCCCACCGCTCTCCCATTAGCTAACTAAGTCCTGCCTTGGTTCGATCTACCAAACTGCATTACCTCACATTTATCTAAATTAAACTCCATATGCAATTCATCAGCCCACTGGCACAATTGATCAGGATCCCGTTGCAATTCTAGATAACCTTCTTCACTGTCCCCTATGCTACCAATCTTGGTGTCATCTGCAAACTTACTAATCATGCCTCCTAAATTCTCATTCAAATCATTCGTGTAGATGACAAATAACAATGTATTTAGCATTGATCCCTGAGGCACACTGCTGGTCATAGGCTACCCTCTGTCTTCTGTCATTAAGCCAATTTTGTATCCAACTGGCTACCTCAACCTGGATTCCATAAGAGAACATAGAACATAACAGTGCAGTACAGGCCCTTCGGCCCTTGATGTTACGCCGACCTGTGAAAACCAATCTAAAGACCATCTAACTTACACTACTCCAATATCATCCATATGTTTATCTAATGACCATTTAAATGCTCTTAATGTTGGTGAGTCCACTACTTTTGCAGGCAGGGCATTCCATACCCTTACTACTGAGTAAAGAACCTACCTCTGACATCTGCCCTATATCTGTCACCCCTCAATTTAAAGCTATGTCCCCTTGTGCTAGTCATCACCATCCAAGGAAAAGGGCTCTCACTATCTACCCTATCTAATCCTCTGATCATCTTGTATGCTTCTTTTAAGCCATCTCTTAACCTTCTCTCTAACGAAAACAGCCTTAAGTCCCTCAGCCTTTCCTCATAAGACCGTTCCACCATACCAAGCAACATCCTGCTAAATCTCCTCTGCACTCTTTCCAGTGCTTCCACATCCTTCCTATAATGCGGCGGCCAGAACTGTACACAATACTCCAAGTGCAGCTGCACCAGAGTTTTGTACAGCTGCAACACGACCTCATGGCTCTGAAACTCAATCCATCTACCAATAAAAGCTAACCGTACGCCTTCTTAACAACCCTTTAAACCTGGGTGTAACTTTCAGGGATCTACACACATGGATTCCAAGATCTCTCTGCTCATCCGCACTACCAAGTATCTCACCATTAGCCCACTAATCTGTATTCCTGTTACTCCTTCCAAAGTGAATCACCTCACCCTTTTCCGCATTAAACTCCATTTCCCACCTCTCAGCCCAGCTCTGCAGCTTATCTATGTCCCTCTGTAACCTGCAGCATCCTTCTGCACTGTCCACAACTCCACTGACTTTAGTGTCATCCGCAAATTTACTAACCCATCCTTCTACATCCTCATTCAGTTATTTATAAAAATGACAAACGGCAGTGGCCCCAAAACAGATCCTTGCAGTACACCACTAGTATCTGAACTCCAGGATGAACATTTCCCATCAACCACCACCCTCTGTCTTCTTACAATTTCTGATCCAAACCACTAAATCACCCTCAGTCCCATGCCTCTGTATTTTCTGCAATAGCCTACTGTGGGGAACCTTATCAAGTGCTTCGCTGAAATCCATATACACCACATCAACTGCTTTACCCTCATCCACCTCTTTGGTCAACTTCTCAAAGGTTTGTGAGGCATGACCTATCCTCCACAAAACCATGAAGGGTAGGTTGTGCCTACCCTTCACAGTTCTGACCTCATGAACACCTACCTTTCTGAAGTCCATGTGGACAACATCAACTGCACTGCCCCCATCCACTTGATCACCCCTTCAAAAAACTCGATCAGATTTGTGAGAAATGATTTTCCACTCAAAACCATGCTGACTGTCTCTAATCAGTCCTCACCTCTCTAAATGCCTGGTAGATTCTGGCTCTCAGAATACCTTCTACCAATTTATCCGCTACAAATATTAAGGTCACTGCCCTGCAGTTCTCAGCTTTTCCATGATGCCCACCTTAAACAAAGGCACAATGTTTGCTTCCCTCCAATCTTCAGGTACCTATCTGTAGCTGTCAATGATTCAAAACTCCTCTAGGGACCCGCAATTTCTTCCCTAGCTTCCCACAACGTCTTGGGATACATTTCATCAGGTCCCAGGAATTTTTTTACTTTGATGTACTTTGACTTCCAGCACCACCACCTCTCTAATATGTACACTCATCACTATTTATTTCTCCAAATTCCCTAACATCCATGCCTTGTTTTCCTAACAAAATTATTCAGAAGGAAACCTATTAAGAGCATGCTGGCTCTCTGTAGAGTAATCCAGTCAGTCTCTGTGCGTGTGGTTGCTTCTGAATGAGTATTCCAACCACATTGGTTATGAACTTATTTGTGTATTGTATATTAAGTTTTCATTTGGCTGCGTAAGTTCCATTTGTCTCAAATGCCCATCTAATTTCCTTTTGCAACATTCTTCATCTCCACATCCATCATCTTCATGGGCAGAGAGTTCTAGGTCATTACCCTCAGTGCACAGAAAAGTTCTTCCTTCCATTACATATCATGCCCAAGAACAACATCAGTGCCCTCTGTTCCTTGCTACTGGGAACTGCATTTCTGTGTGTATCTCTTTCAAACTTGTCATAATCTTGTAAACTCATCAAACCTCCCTTTGCTCCCAAGAGAAAATGCCGAGCCTCTCTAATCTAACCTTGTGGTGACCAGAACTGATTGCAGTTCTCTAGTAATTGCCTACCCAGAGCTTTATAAATATTCAGAAGAACCTCCTTGCTTTTATATTCAGAATATTTATTTATTAAGTCAAGATCCCATATAATTTGCGAATGACTTTCCAAATATGTCCCACCACATTCGTAGATTAATGCACATGCATCTCAATTCCCTCTGTCACTGTACACTCTTTAGAACTATACCATCAAGTTTGTATTTCTCCCCTCTAACCTGCCAAATTGCATCACCTCCCACTTATCTGGACCAAAGTCCATCTGCCCACTCTGCTAGACCAACTATGCTCAGTTACAATTAATTGATATCATCCTCCATGTTTGCCAACCTCTGTTTGACATTGTCAACAAATTTTGAAGTTTTAAACTACATTCCAGTATTGAGGTCCTACATCCAAAAAACACTAATTTTCAGTTAACATCGTGGTGCAGTCTGAAAAACGACGATGTACCACAACTCGCTGCTTTTGATCTGTAAGACAGTATTTTTACTCAAGTTCACACTGACCTTTCTATTGCATGAGTCCCATTTTGTTAACCAGCCTTTTACCTGATACTTTGTCAACGTTTTTTTTCTTATTCATTTGTGGGACATTGGCATCACTGACTGGCCAGCATTTATTGCCCATCCCTTTTTGCCCTTAAGATAGTGTTGAACTACCACCTTGAATTGCTGCAGCCCATGTGCTGTGGGTTGACCCACAATGCCATTAGGGAGGGAATTCCAGGATTTTGACTCAGCAACTGCGAAGGAAAGGTGATAGATTTCCAAGTCAGGACGGTGAGTGGATTGAAGGGGAACTTGCAGGTGGTGGTGTTCCCATGTATCTGCTGCCCTTGTACTTGTAGATGGACGTGTTGTGGATTTGGATGGTGCTGTCTAAGGATCTTTGGTGAATTGCTGCAGTGCATCTTGTAGATAGCAGCAGTGTGTACTACTGAGCATCGGTGGAGGGAGTGGATGTTTGTATGTGTGATGCCAATCAAGCGGGCTGCTTTGTCCTGGATGGTGTCAAGCTTCTTAAGTGTTGTTGGAGCTGCACCCATCCGGGCAAGTGGGGAATATTTTATCACACTCCAGAGTTGTGCCTTGTGGAGAGTCAGGAAGTGAGTTACTCACTGCAGTATTCCTAGCCTCTGACCCACTCTTATAACCACTGTATTTATGTGGTGAGTCCGATTGAGTTGCTGGTCAATGGTAACCCCAAAGATGTTGGCTGCGGGGGATTCAGTGATGGTAATACCATTCAATCCCCCACTGTTTTAAAATCCATACTGACAACATCTTTCAACCTGCTCAGTTACTTCCTCCAAAAAATAAATAAGATTAATCGGGCACAATCCACCTGTCAAAAATCCATGTTGGCTTTCCCTAATCAAACTGTTGATTTTTGTTTTTGCTCTCTGATTGTTACTAAAACCTTACTACTGATAAATTTCCTGCAGAGTAACCTTTTATGTCTTTTTGTATTTGAAAGTTGCTTCAGGAACACTGAGTGGAATAATGGGAATGAGATTTTACAATTCAGGAAAGTTCATGCCGGCTGGTTTGGTTGCAGGAGCAAGGTAATATGATCACCCTGTGCACCCAACAGGAAAGTTTCTAATGAGTAGAAACAACTTTATTTATATATGATTTGAAAAAGTTATTGCTAAAGCTTGAAATGTAATCATTTGTGGAATGCTACATCACAATGTAGGTTATAGGAACTTCTTATCAATAGGTACAGCCCAAGGGAAAGGGCCAAGGGAAGCAGTGATTAAAAATGCAAATAACCCTAACCATTAACTTAGTAAATTTTATGCTCTGAGATGCAAATAAAAGTTGGATGTTACATAAACTATGATTTCTTCAGAGACTTGTACTCAGAAACCTTTGTTTATCCCAATTCAGTGTTTACCATGCCTGTTTTGACTCTGCATTCCTATACAAAGTCATCTGAACAGAGAGTCTTCATTTGTTGGCTGCTTCCTTGCTGCCTCTTAGAGTTGAATGGTGAACATTTCCTGATTCCTGTATCAAAGGCCATTTTTTAAAGTTTTCATAGTTTATCTTCCAGCTTTGATTGAAAATTCAGGCATTTTCAATCAAAGCAGAAAATGCTGGAAATAGAGGAAGAAACATTTAATGGTTCTGGTTACATGCCAATTTTTGTCAGATCAGGCACAAGTTAGAGATTTAGTTTTTGAGTATGATTGTTTGCAAAGGCCCATCAGTCCTCCTGCATGAGTGAATCTGTATGGGGGAACTTGAAGACTGTTTCAGGATGGCAAACACACTCTTTGGAGAGTTGACTGCAGAGGCAATCAAAGATGGGGCCTGCTGAAACATGGTGTTATGCTGAGCCTGGTACTGCCAAAGGTGGCTGTTTGCATTGATCTGGCCTGCCTGATGATTAAAGTATAGGAAGCATTTGGCCCACTCCTCGGAATGGAAGGACAAACAGTGAGGGACCTCGCACCGATCCCTGAAGCATACCACTCGACACAAGGTTCCAGTCACAGAAATAACCTTTGACCATTACCCTCTGCCTCTTGCTAGTAAACCAATATTGGATCCAATTTGTAAAATTGCCCTGAATCCCATGGAACCTTGCCTTTTTGATCAGTCTCCCATGTGGGATCTTATCAAAAGCCTTCCTGAAGTCCATGTCGACTACATCAGGTAGCACAATGGCACAGTGCTTAGCACCATTGACCCTGGTTCAATTCTAGCCTTGGGAAATTCTCCCCATGTTTGTGTGGTTTTCCTCTAGTCCTCCCAGTTTCCTCCCACACTCCAAAGGTGTGTGGGTTAGGTCGATTGGCCATGCTCAATTGCCCCTGAATGTCAGGGAAATTAGAAGAGTAAATGCATGGTATTAGGGGGATAGGGCCAATATGGGATTGTTGTCGGTGCAGGCTTGATGGGCCAGATGGCCTCTGTGCCTATTGGGATTTTATGATCAGTATATCAGACCAGAAGAACTGTTTTCTGCGGCTGTGCCCATGACATGCCGTATTGTTGGATTTTAATATACATGTCTTCCTGGAAGTTATAGCTTGGTGCTTGGTTCCTTCATTCTGAATTAAAATACATTTTATCTCCAGGAAAAAAAAACGTAAAACTCCAAATTAATTAACCCACTAATTGGCATTTGAGGTCTTTTACTTTACCAGCCAAGGACAATTCTCATTCCTGTGGTAACTTGACACCACAAGTAAGTATGTTGTTTAAAAGAAAGAACTTCTTTATATAAAAAATGAAGTTTGACAGTAACTCAGCAAAACAATAATAACTATGAGAACAGGAGCACAAGTAAACCAGATCTTGTTTGCAAGCCCAGACATGTTCAGAACCCTCGGACACCAACGTAAGAGAAAAGACTTATGCAAACACTGTAGTCAAAATTACACTCTACTCAAAATTACACTCAGTAACACTTTTTCTCTGCCACCTCCCCCCGCCCCCCACCCACCCACCACCTTAAAATTCCAAACTCCTATCAGAACAGGAACACATTGAAAGTAATGGCTTAACTACACGAAAGTCTGTCAGGAGCCTTGCAGTTGGATTGCAACCTATGCAGTACCACTGATGAATCTTTTAATGGTTGAAAAGCAACCACAACTTGCTGTTTTCTGACCTTTTTAAAAAATTATTTTGCTTCAAACTGACACAGACCATCCTATTCCATGAGCCACAATTTTGTTAACCAGCATTTTGTGACACTTCAAGGAATTACTTATCTATTGCATTCCCTTCATTAACCTTTTCTAAAATTCAGTTAAGATGCACACAATTTGCCATTTATAAATTCATGCTGATTCTCTTTAATTCAAACTTCTAATATTTGTTGATATTTTTCTCTAACACTGCTAAAAGCTTATCCACCACTCATTTTAAACTGATAGATTGTAGTTACTAGGACTGTCCTCTTACACTTTCTTGAATGAGTGTGACATTTATCTCTCACTATTCCTCCATCATTTCTCCCCTTTGGGAGATTATGGCAAGCTCTTCTGCTATCTGCATCCACACTTGCCTAAGCAATCTGGGATTCAAATCATAGGGATCAAATGATGACTTCTTTCCAAGCACAACCAGCCTTTCCAGTACCACCTCTCCCTCAATTTTCATCCCACCGCTTAGATTTTCATCTTTGCTTTTACTGATATTTTGTCAGCTTCTTCCTCTGTAAACACAATACAAAATATTCAAGCATTCCAAACTTACTCTGCACCTCCTCGTCCCTGGAACAATGCACCCCATTTCTTACTACTTACATACTGGTGGAAGATTTTTGAATTTCCTTTTATATTACCTTTTGTCAGTCTTATTTTCCTCCATACTACTTTCACCTAATGTGCATCATGCATCCAAATTTACTGATTGTTTCATGCAGTTTTTCTGGTCCATCTTTAGTTCCATCTTATGCTGGTGAATTATTAATTGTGAATTAAACTGTTCTTTGCTCTTCTGCATTACTATTCTAAGCATTATGATATACCAACTACTCTTACCAAGTTAAAGACAAAATACTACAGATGCTGGAATCTGAAACAAAAGCAAAAATGCTGAAAAATCTCAGCAGGTTTGACAGCATCTGTGGAGAGAGAATAGAACAATGTTTTGAGTTAGAATGACCCTATGAAACATTGACTCTTTTTTTCTCTCTATTGATGCTGTCACCTGCTGAGATTTTCCAGCATTTTCAGTTTTTATTATTCTTACAAAGTGTTCCCCTAGAGATTCCTCTGTGAATTTCCAGATGATTTGCTCTTCTACCCCTTTCTCACTATTTGGAGACTTTCACCGTCAAAATGTGAAAGCTGATATCAGCTGGACTATTTTATGTAGTCATTTTTTTCTGTGCTGTTAAAAACTGAAAATTGCTGAGCTGCCAGTCATCTGATGCAACCATTCAAGCTAACAGAGGCCAGAATGATGGGGAGTCTGGTTCAGCTAATTCAAAGGAAAAACTTATCATATTCTCCCATAGTGGTGCTAATGGGCAAAGCATTAGCAGTCTTCACACAACGGTTTTCACTAAGAGAGCAGCAGTTAGTTAAACCAATACCAGTGTCTCCAAAACAACAAAAGGAATTTTGACTCCAGTTAAACACCTACATTCTAGCCTGTGTCCAACATTGAGGAGGAATGTCAAATGACCTTCTGCAAGCTGCACTGTGATACTGTTGGCTGGAACTGAATTCAAGCAGTTACTGCCTGACCTCTTGATGCAAACCAAACTCCAGGCAGCAGCCTGTACTGGCTATCATCAAGCCAGTGGTTGCAGTAAGAACTTGGACATTCATGAAACCTACTAACTGCTGGAATCTTGGAACTCGAGCTTCCAAACTGACTCATTCTTCTTGTGCAAGTCTCACTCCGAAAAGATAAAGTATTCTACAATCAGCCAACCTCCTCTCGGAAGGAACATTCCAGGCGCCGACAAACATGTAAAACTGATACTTGTGTTGTTTTATTGCAGTCATGCCCTGACCGCACTTCCTTTTTCCTTACCCCATCTATTGTGAGAGTGTAAAAACAGGTGGATTTTGAGAAGCTCCTCTCATGTGTACATGTAAAAATAAATCAACCCTTTTATTTTCATTTTATCTCAAGTTTGCTATGCAAGAGGATAGGGAACTTTCCAAAGTTAGGAGTTGGGAAAAGTATGTCACCATTTATAAAAGATGATTTTTTTTAAAAAAATGCTTTGTTTATAGATGGGTAGAGAGTGGGGAAATCAGGGCAGTTTAAGCTAACCTCCCCCCCACCCACCCCGCAACCTGTGACAGACCTGTAGAATAATCATGCCCCTTTTCTTCCTTGCTTTCCAGCAGTGCAATGCTTTTACTAATCATCAGGCCTTGAGTAAATCCTCCATGTGTCTCTGTAGGTTTCCTCCAGGTGTTCCAGTTTCCTTCTACAGTCTAAAGATGTGCAGGTTAGGTGGATTAACATAAGAACATAAGAAATAGGAGCAGGAGTAGGCCATCTAGCCCTTCGAGCCTGCCCCGCCATTCAATAAGATCATGGCTGATCTGTTGTGGCTCAGTTCCACTTTCCCGCCCTCTCCCCATAACCCTTAATCCCCTCTCTTATCAAAAACCCATCAACCCGCTTCTTAAAAATATTTAGCGAGGCAGCCTCCACCACTTCAACGGGCAGAGAATTCCAGAGATTCACCACCCTTTGAGTGAAGAAGTTCCTCCTCAACTCCATTCTAAACCGCCTCCCCTTTATCTTGAGGCTGTGCCCCCTAGTCCTACTGTCTTTTTTGAGCGGGAAGAGTCTCTCCACCTCTATCCTATCCATCCCATTCATCATCTTATACGTCTCAATGAGATCTCCCCTCATTCTTCTAAACTCTAGCGAGTACAAGCCTAGTTTATTCAGCCTCTCCTCATAGCTCAACCCCCTCAACTCCGGTATCAGCCTAGTAAACCTCCTCTGCACTCCCTCCAGGGCCAAAATATCCTTGCACAGGTGCGGCGCCCAAAACTGCACACAGTACTCCAGCTGCGGCCTCACCAGTGCCCTATACAGCTGCAGCAAGACCTCCCTACTTTTATATTCAATCCCCCTCGCTATGAAGGCCGTGCTAAATTGCCCTTGGTGTCCGAAGTAGTGTAGGTTAGGACGATTAGCAGCCTAAGTGTCTGGGTCGTGGGGATAGAACAGGGCATGAGCCTGGCTAAGATTCATTGTCTCATAGTTGGTGCAGATTTGATGGAATGAATGGCCACCTTCTGCAATATAGGATTCTGTAATAACTACTGCTCCACCTCCCTTTTTTTTTGCCCCATCTTTTCTGAGCACTGTTCTTGAACACATACGCCAAGTCCTCACCACTTTATTGCCACTGTTTCTGCACCACTATTGTTGCTTATTGATCACTGACCTTATTCAATATTGTGCCTTCTACATCTGTAAACTCTGACCCTGTCTTTGTATTCCTCTAGTCTGTCTTAGACTGCTCATATCTAACATGGTAATGCTCTTTATTACTATTCGAGTTCTCACTTTATAGAAACACTGAAAATAGGTGCAAGGAGGAGGCCATTCGGCCCTTTGAGCCTGCTTTGCCATTCATTATGATCATGGTTTATCATCTGACCGTAATCTGTTCCCACTTCTCTTTCTCCACCCTCGTATCCTTTGATTGCTTTAGCCCCAAGAGTGATATCTAACTCCTGTGTTTTCGCCTCAACTGTTTTCTGTGGTTCTTGATATTCCAAAGCTTTACCATTCTCTAGGTGAAGAAATTTTTCCTCATCTTGGTCCTAAATGGTTTCCCCTATATCCTTAGACTGTAACCCCTGGTTCAGGACTCACCATTAGGAACATCTATCCCACATGTGATGCTACTGTGCCTTGAAGAAATGTGTTTTCACCATGTTTTCTGCAGTTTTTCTCAAGCAGGCCTGGCCTTTTTATTATTGTTGCCATGGTGTTGAGTGAGTGCCCTTTTAATTGTTGCTGAAGCACTATAATGGGCATCTTGTTTATTTTTAATCAGGATCTAATGCAGTGTCCTGGAGTTTATGACCCTTTGGATTGTTGCCTGGGGTTTGATTTACGAATGATTGACGGGTTAGGTGATACCTTGGGTCAGTTTTTTTAAAGCAGGAAAAATCCAAAGTGAAAAAGATTCAATGGCATTGAGAAAATCTTTGGAAACAAATGTGGATTTACTCAAAATGCTTAACTCATCAAGCTATACACTTTAATGCAATATCAGCTTTTTTGCTAAAAAGACTGGCATTGAGAGAAACTTTGAAGACAAACGTGAATTTACTGAAAATGCTTAACTCATTGAGATATGTGTTTGTCACGATATTGCCGATTTTTGTTATTATCGTTCAACTGCATTCTTAAGTAAACTTTGTTTGATAAAAGCTTCTTAGAGGGTCATTCAAATCATTTCTGGAGGGGAATATCCCAAGCTCACCTGTGCCAAATTCAAAGTGCAAAACTTAATGTCTTAGACTGACTTCATAAAACACTTTGGAGTTCCGAACCTAGATTATAACAATGCATCTACCTTATCTAGTCCTGTAAAAATTTTATATGATTTCTATGCAATCTGCTCCTCAATCTTCTAAATCCACTGAATATCATCCTAACCAACTCAATGTGTCTTTGTACAGCAGTCCTGCCATCCCACGAATCAGTCTAGTAACCTTTGCTGCACTCTCTCCACAATAAGAGCATCCTTCTTCTGATAAGATAATAGAATCATAGATGGCACAGTGGTTAACACTGCTGCCTCTCAACGCCAGGGGCCAGATCTGGGTCATTGTCATTGTGGAGTTTGCATGTTCTCCCCTTGTCTGCGTGGGTTTCCTTTGGGTGCACCAGTTTCCTCCCACACTCCAAAGATGTGTGGGTTAGGTAGATTGGCCATGCTAAATATACCCTAGTTTTGGGGGCATTAGCAGTGTAAAAAATATGTGGGGGTATGGGGGTTGGGTGGGATTGTTGTCAGTGCAGACTTGATGGGTTGAAACTGTGCTGTAGGAATTCTATGTTTCTATGAAGATCAAAACTGCAGACAGTGTTCCAGATGTGGTCTCACCAAGGCCTTGTATAACTGCAGCAAGACATCCCTGCCCCTGCACTTGAATCCTTTCGCTATGAAGACTAGCATTTGATTTGTGTCTTGACCACTTGCTGCACCTGCATGCCTACGCATCTTATTTCTTTAATGCACTTCTATGTGTTGGTTCTCATCTTATGGCAGGTGTGATTCTTACAATTTTAAAGAGGCTATTCCCTTTCACTAGATGTTTTGTAGTTTTTACTCTAGGCTTATACTGAGTTGGCATCTTTAAATATGTTGTGTATCTTTTCCTTTATTTAATAATACTTTTTTGTTCTTCCTGCAGCATTCTAATGTTTGGAAGACTCGGTCTGAAAATGTTTGAAAAACCCCGTGAATCATGAATCTTTTCAAAGGGAATTTCACGCACATGTTTGAAACCATTGATTATGTTTGAACTTTTATCATGAAGAAAATTATGAAGAAAATTTACTGATTTGAATCTAAGCAGAATTTGTACCAATAAACAACCTGATTCACAATGCTTTAGTATGCTTTAGCTATGCAGAAATGTTCTACTAATCCTATATGCAGATCCACCATCTCTTATAGCATCATAGAGTCCCTACAGTGTAGAAGGAAACCATTTGGCTCATCAAGCCTATACTGATCACAATCCTCTGGTTTTTCTAACTTCTTGACTTCCTTCTGAATATGAGTTATCAGATTAGTGTTATTCTCCAAAATATCTGACATATAGATGTAACATTTTGATCCAATTTAAGCACTTGTTCCTCCTCTTGCTGCTGCAAGAATGAAGCCCAACACCATCCCATTCTGTAGCACAACTGTACGCATTGCTACCATTTCAACATTGATTTGTGATAAAGCAGTAGCTATGTCATTAGCTAATATTTTTCAATTCCATTGTCAGTCTTACATGTAAATATCCTGGCACCATTATTCCAAAGAAATAGTCTATGCCTACTGCAGTACATCAATATCTTGTAATTCATCAGTGTGGTAAATATGTGGAATTACATATTCTAAGTAACAAACTTGATGGGTTGAAACTGTGCTTTAGGAATTCTATGTTTCTATGAAGATCAAAACTGTCTGTGGACAGCTCTGGGTAAGATTTGTTTCTACAAATCCAATAAGTGTTGGATATAGTGAATGTTACACAAGTGATCATTCTCCGGTGGGCTTCAGCAAATCCTGCTCCTGATGTCCATGGTGCAGATTTAATTTATTAATCCCAATATCTATGCTTCCCTGATCACCCTGACGCATAATATTCCTTGTTCCTCTAATCCTGTATTAGAATCATAGAAAAACTACAGCACAAATAGGCCCTTCGGCCCCCAAATTGCACTGATCTTATCTCTACCTACTAGGCTTAACTGTAATCCTCAATCCCATTAAGTCCTATGTACTCATCCAGAAGTCTCTTAAAAGACCCTAACTAATTTGCCTCCACCACCACTGACAGCAGCCGCTTCCACTCACCCACCACCCTCAGTGAAAAACTTACCCCTAACATCTCCTTTGTACCTACTCCTCAACCTGTGTCCTCTTGTGGCAGCCATTTCAGCCCTGGGGAAAAGCCTCAGAGTCCACCTGATCAATACCTCTCATCATCTCATACACCTCTATCAGGTCCCCTCTTATCCTTTGTCTCTCTAAGGAGAAAAGATTGAGCTCTCCCAACTTATCCTCATAAGGCATGCCACCCAATCCAGCTAATGTCCTTGTAAATCTTCTCTGCACCCTTTCAATGGCTTCCACATCCTTCCTGTAATGAGGCATCCAGAACTGAGCACAGTACTCCAAGTGGGGTCTGACCAGGGTCTTATACAGCTGCAGCATTATCTCCTGACTCCTAAACTCAGTTCCTCGATTGATGAAGGCCAGTACACCATATGCCTTCTTAACCACATCCTCTACCTGCGAAGCCGATTTCAGAGTCCTAAGACCCGGACCTCAAGATCGTTCTGATCTTCCACACTGCTAAGAGTCTTACCCTTAATATTATATTCCTTCATCCCATTTGACCTGCCAAAATGTACCACTACGCATTTATCCAGGTTGAAGTCCATCTGCCTCTTCTCCGCCCAGTCTGCATCCTATCTATGACACGCTGCAACTTCTGACATCCCTCCAAACTATCCAGAACACCTCCGACCTCTGTCATCAGCAAACTTACCAACCCATCCCTCCACTTCCTCATCCAGGTCATTTATAAAAATCACAAATAGCAAGGGTCCCAGAACAAATCCCTGGGGCACTCCACTGGTGACTGACCTCCATGCAGAAAAAGACCCCATCTACAACCACTCTCTGCCCTCAGGGCAAGCCAGTTCTGGATCCACAAAGCAATGTCCCCTTGGATCCCATGCTCCCTCACTTTCTCAATAAGCCTTGCATGAGGGACCTTATTGAACACCTTGCTAAAGTCCATTTAAATCACATCCACTGCTCTTCGTCAGTGTGTTTAGTCACATTTTCCAAAAACTCAACCAGGCTCGTAAGACACAATCTGCCTTTAACAAAGTTGTGCTGACTACTTTTGATCATACTCTACTTCTCTAAATGTTCATAAATCCTGTCTCTCAGGATCTTTTCCATCGACTTACCAACCACTGAGGTTAGATTCACTGGTCGATAATTTCCTAGGCTATTCCCTTTCTTGAATATAGGAATCACATCCGCAATCCTCCGGAAGTGGTCTCCATCGAAGATGCAAAGATCATCGCCAGAGGCTCTGCAATCTCTTCCCTCGCCTCCCACAGTAACCTGGGGTACATCCCATCCGGTCCCGGTGACATCTATCTTGATGCTATTCAAAAGCTCCAACTCATCCTCTTTCTTAATGTCCACACACTCAAGCTTTTCAGTCCGCTGCAAGCCTGCACTACAACCACCAAGATCTTTTTCCACCGTGAATACTGAAGTAAAGTATTCATTAAGCACCTCTGCTATTTCTACCGGTTCTATGCAAACTTCCCCACCTTCACATTTTATAGGTCCTATTCCTTCACATCTCATCCTTTTACTCTTCACATATTTGTAGAATGCCTTAGGGTTTTCCTTAATCTTATCTGCCAAGGCCTTCTCATGACCCCTTCTGGCTCGCCTAATTTTCTTCTTAAGTTCCTTCTTACAAGCCGTATACTCCTCTAGAGCCCTAACATTACCTAGCTCCCTGAACCTTTTGTACACTTTTTTCTTTTTGACTAGATTCCTTACAACTTCCATGCACCAGGGTTCCTGTAACCTACCATAACCTCCCTGTCTCATCGGAACATTGTCATGCAAAGCTCCAGACAAACATTCCTTGAAAATCTGCCACCTTACTTTGGTACATTTCCCCGAGAATACCTCCTTCCAATTAATGTCTCTAATTTCCTGCCTGATGGCTTCATATTTTCCCTTACTCCAGATAAACACTTTCCTAGCTTGCCTGATCCTAACCCTCTCCAATGCTAGTGTAAAGGAGATAGAGTTATGATCACTATCCCCAAAATGCTCTCCCACTGAGAGATCTGACACCTGTCCAGATTCATTACCCAATAGCAGATTGAGTACAGCCTCTCCGCTTGTAGGCTTATCCATGTACTGTCAGGAAACCCTCCTGAACACACCTGACAAACTCCTCCCCATCCAAACCCCTTACCGTAGGGATATTCCAATCAATGCTTGGGAAATTAAAGTCTCCCATCACAACAACTCTTATTATTGCATGTCTCCAGGATCTGTTACCCTATCTGCTCCTCAACAACCCTGTTACTATTGGGTGGCCTATCGAAAACACCCAGTAAAGTTACTGATCCCTTCCTGTTCCAAACTTTCACCCATAGAGGCTCCGTAGACAATCCCTCCACAGCGTCCACCTTCTCTACAGCCATTACACTATCCCTGATCAACAGTGCCACTTCCCCCACCTCTCTGTCCCTCCTGGAACATCTGCAACCTGGCTCTATCCAGTCCTATCCCTGAGACATCCAAGCCTCTGTAATAGCCACCACATCACATTTCCAAGCAACAATCCACACCCTAAGCTCATCCACTTTGTTCACCACACTCCTAGCGTTAAAATAGACACATCTCAAACCTTCGGTCTGAGCGCTCCCCTTCTCCGTCACCTGTCTATCCTCCCTCTTACACTGTCGACAATCCCTCTTCATTTGCGAGCTAACCTTCTCGCTGCCAGTCACTTCATTTTGATTCCCTCCCCCCCAACCATTCTAGTTTAAAGTCTCCCCAGTAGCCTTAGCCAACCTTTCCACCAGGATATTGGTCCCCCTGGGATTCAAGTGCCACCTGTCCTTTTTGTACAGGTCACACCTGCCCCTAAAGAGGACCCAATGATCCAGGAACCTGAATCCCTGCCCCCTACTCCAATCCCTCAGCCACACATTCATCCTTTACCTCATTCCAATCTTGCTCTTTGCGTTCCTCCTTCTCAACTGTCTACCTAACTCCCTATATTCTCTTTTTATGACCCCTTTTCCTATCTATGTCAGCGGAACCAATATGTACCACAACCTCTGCCTCCTCTCCCTCCCACTTCAGGATTTCTGGGACGCGACCAGTAACATCCTGGATCCTGGCACCAGGGAGGCAAACACCATCGGAGATTCCCGTCTGCCTCCGCAAAATCGCCTGTCCAACCCCCTCGCTGATTGATACTGAAGAGTATCAAGAGTCCCTGATTGATACTGTCTTCCTCCTCCTTTTCCTTACCCTTCTGAGCTACTGGGCCAGTCTCTGCACCATTAATTAGAATCAAATTGGGTGCTCGTTTGGCTGTATTGAATACAGGTGTCTATTTCAAGTAAATAAAGCTGCACTTTCACACTCTTTTGTAAATCCCACTGTCCTTCCTCTAGATTTCCTGAACAATTGGGTTAATTGATCCCATATTATTAATTCCTCCCACAAAGGAGACCTCTTCCCCACATGAATTGGTATATGAGTATCTGCCTAACATTTTTCTAAATCTACATCAGTTGTTCTGGCAAAAATGTACGCCAAATACAAATAGTTGTTTCTGTTAAATACCTGATAATCTACTTGCTCTATACAAAACATACAAGATGTAATATAATTTTTTTTACCATTTGTTATTACTCAAATTTTGTTTGTCAATAACAATAACGTACTTATTTTAACCAAGCTCTGCTTTTGTTCCTTGTCCAAAGATTGTTCTAGCTTGTTATTCACTGATGTTTTCTTTCTTCAATGAATAGTTGATTTTTTATACACAATTCTGCAATTTTACACACAATATGGCCCTAAGGCATCACAATTGGAATCAAAAATCATAAATTTAACATTTTATTATTAACATTTTCTAGATTGCTTTACTATACCATCTGATTAGATTAAAAAGTCTAAAACATTTTTCTACAAATTTATGCAGATTCTTTTTACTAATTCAATCCTTTGGGTAAGGTTTTAGCTGTGTCCAGTGATTCCATCTAGGACCATGTTTTTCATCAACCAATGCGCCTGTTTCTCCTGCAATAATTTTAAATGGCCCCTCCTATCTAGTGCTTAATCTTTTTTCCAGACATTAATTGTACCATAACCCTATATCCTGCAGTTGGCAAATTTGGATTTTCTTTCTCAGCTAATTTCATCTAATCTTTATATTGTTGTTGAATGACTACTTATTTTTTAAAGGAATATAATTGGATTATTAAGTGTCTCATGCATTGATAGACTGCTTCTTTTCCATTCATTAAGTCCCCACCTCCTGTGATAACATCTTCACGGGGATGCATTGCTCAGTTGAAATGTTCCTCGAGATGAAGTGGCTCCTTGTCTTAATAGAATTGCAGGCAACGCCTGCACCCAATTATTTCCTTCTTCTAATATGGCTTTAGTCAAACTGTTTTTTTCAATGTTTTGTTCATTCATTTTACATCCCTGAACTCTTTGGATGATATGGTAAGTGAAATTTCTGTTTAATTCCAAACATTCTACATACATCTCTTGAGCTCTCCCAGGGAAGTAAGTTCCCTGATCTGAGTCCAATTGTAATTGCATTCCCCATCAGGGTATGATTTCATTGTCTAATATCAAAGCTACAGTTTTGGCTGTTGCATGGGAATGCTTTTACCCATCGAGCAAATTGATCAATAATTTGTAAACAATAAATTTTCCCTTTCTTCCTTGGTAAAAGTCCTATGAAGTTCATTTGTAAATTTTCCCGTGGTCCCTTGGGTCTAGGTTGGTATCCCATTTTTATTTTGCAATCTTGTCCTGATTCAGTGTTTGATGTATAAGATAATGAAGAGGATGGATAGGGTAGAGGTAGAGAGATTCTTCCCGCTCAGAAAGGACAGCAGGACTAGAGGGCACAGCCTCAAGATAAGAGGGGGGGGGTGCAGTTTAGAACGGAGTTGAGGAGGAACTTCTTCACTCAAAGGGTGGTGAATCTCTGGAATTCTCTGCCCGTTGAAGTGGTGGAGGCTAACTCGCTAAATATATTTAAGACACGGGTAGATAGGTTTTTGGTAGGCAAGGGAATTAAGGGTTATGGGGAGAAAGCGGGAAAGTGGAACTCAGCCACTTCAGATCAACCATGATCTTATAGATGGCCTACTCCTGCTCCTATTTCTTATGTTCTTATGTATTGCTACCAGAGCTATTATTTTCTTATCTTTCCTCCATATTCCATCTTTCTTTCTTCCCTTCCAATTTTTTCCATCTGTTTTTCTCTTCTTCTGAGACCTGTTCTTGAATATGATTTATGTCTAATTTATAGAATTAATATTAGAATATAGAATATAATATTCTAATTTATAGAACAGTACAGGCCTTTCAGCCCTCAATGTTGCGCTGACCTGTGAAACCAATCTAAAGCCCATCTAACTCGCGCAATTCCAATATCATCCATATGTTTATCCAATGACCATTTAAATGCGCTTAATGTTGGCGAGCCAACTACTGTTGCAGGCAGGGCATTCCAAGCCCTTACTACTCTCTGAATAAAGAACCTACCTCTGACGTTTGTCCTATATCTATCACCCCTTAATTTAAAGCTATGTCCCCACGTGCTAGACATCATCATCCGAGGAAAAAGGTTCTTACTGTCTACCCTATCTAATCCTCTGATCATCTGGTATGCTTCCATTAAGCCACCTCTTAACCTTCTCTCTAATGAAAACAGCCTCAAGTCCCTCAGCCTAACTGAGCCTTCACGTCTCGCCTTGACATAAGTCTCCTTCTTCACAAGAGATTCAACTTCTTTAATAAACCACAGTTCCCTCGCTCGACCACTTCCTCTCCACCTGACAGGTACATACTTATCAAGAACACACAGTTCCTTGAACAAGCTCCACATTTCAATTGCGTCCATCCCCTGCAGTTTCTTTACACATCCTATGCATCCTAAATCTCGCCTTATCGCATCATAATTTCCTTTCCCCCAGTTATAAATTTTGGCCTGCGGTATATACTTATCCCTTTCCATCGCTAGAGTAAACGTAACTGAATTGTGGTCACTATCACCAAAGTGCTCACTTACCTCCAAATCTAACACCTGGCCTGGTTCATTACCCAGTACCAAATCCAATGTGGCCTCGCCTTTTGTTGGTCTATCTACATATTGTGTCAGGAAACCCTCCTGCACACATTGAACAAAAACTGACCCATCTAAAGTACTCAATCTATAGTTTTCCAGTCAATATTTGTAAAGTTAAAATCCCTCATAACAACTACCCTGTTACTTTCGTTCCTATCCAGAATCATCTTTGCAGTTCTTTCCTCCACATCTCTGGAACTTTTCGGAGGGCTATAGAAAACTCCCAACAGAGTGACCTTTCCTGTTTCCAACCTCAGCCCGTACTACCTCAGTAGACGAGTCCTCAAACACCCCTTCTGCCATTGTAATACTGTCCCTGACTAACAATGCCACACCTCCCCTTTTACCATCTTCCCTGATCTTATTGAAATATCTAAACCCTGGAAGCTGCAACAACCATTCCTATCCCTGCTCTATCCATGTCTCTGAAATGGCCACAACATCAAAATCCCAGGTACCAACCCATGCTGCAAGTTCACCCACCTTATTCCGGATGCTAGGGAACTTCCTGACTGCTGGTACACTCCGGTGACCTTGAAAGCTTATTCATGACTTCACTACTCTCAACCTCCTTACACTGGAGCTACAATTCAGGTTCCCATCCCCCTGCTGAATTAATTTCAACCCTCCCAAACAGCATTAGCAAATTCCACCCCTCCAGGATACTGGTACCCACTTGGTTCAGGTGTAGACTATCCCATTTGTAGAGGTCGCACCTACCCCAGAATGAGCCCCAATTATCCTTGTATCTGAATCCTTCCCTCCTGCACCATACCTGTAGCCATGTAATCAACAGCTCTCTCTCCCTATTTCTCACCTCATTAGTACGTGGCATAGGTAACAAACCAGAGATAACAAGTCTGTTTGTTCTAGCTCTAAGCTTCCACCCCAACTCTGAATTTCTGCCTTGCATGACCATCAAAGAACAAAAACAGCCTGGGAAACAGGCCCTTTGGCCCAACGAGCCCACGCTGCCATTTTAACATTACCAGACCCTTATCTATGATTATGGCATTCCACATTGAGGGAAGCTAGTTGGAGGTAATAAATTGTCCCTAAATCAGCCTAGTAGCACATCTTTGGGGTGTGGGAGGAAACTGGAGCACCCGGAGAAAACCCACGCAAGCATGGGGAGAATGCGCAAACTCCCACAGACACTGGCCCAAATCCATGTGTCTGCACAGCAAACAGTGATAGTCACTGAGCTGTTGTGTTGTCCAGCATCTGGTCCAGTTTAAGCACACACTAACGACATGAAGCACTAGGCCAATCTCGAACATCCAAGAGCAGCCCTAGTACGACCCATCGCGTGTATGCCCCTCGTTGGACAACAAGGCTTAAAACCTGTGAATTAAAAGAGAAAAACATTAGTATCATTCCACATCCTTAAACATTACCGGGGACGTCCCAGTGCTAATGAACCTTATTTAAAACAATCTCCTATATCCTCCAATCTCCAACCCACTCATGTGCCTGTCTAAGTAACTCTTAAACAACTCCAGCGTGCCTGCCTCCACCACCTTACTTGGCAGAGCATTCCATACCCCCACTACCCTCTGTGTGAAAAATCTCCCTCTAATATCCGTGTTATACCTCTCCCCCCTCACCCGTAGCCCCTCGTACTATTTGTCCCTAACATGGGAAATAGCTTACCACTGTTTATCTATACCCTTCATAATCTTATACACCTCTATTAGATCCCGCCTCAGTCGCCGTCTTTCAAGGGAAAATAGCCCCAATTTGCTCAATCTTTCCTCATAACCCAGTCCTTCCATACCAGGCAACATCCTGGTAAACCTCCTCTGCACCCTCTCCAGAGTCTCCACGTCCTTCCAGTAGTAAGGCGACCAGAACTGGACGCAGTACTCCAAATGCGGCCTAACCAATGTACTATACAACTGCAACATTAGACTTCAGCTCTTATACTCTATACCCCTTCCTATAAAGGCTAACATACCATAGGCTTTCTTCACAACCTTCTCCCCTTGTACTGCCACCTTCAGAGACTTGTGCACTTGCACCCCCAGGTCCAGCCACGTTTCTATACTCTTTATAGGCTTACCCTTTCTCATATAACTCCCCCCTACATTATTCCGGCCAAAATGCATCACCTCACATTTATCAGGTTTAAACTCCATTCGCCATGTATCTGCCTATCAATATCCCGTTGTATTGCCAGACACTACTCCTCACTGCCCGCCAATCCATCCATCTTAGTGTCACCTGCAAATTTGCTGATCACACCACTTACTCCCTCTTCCAAGTCATTTATATATACTACAAAGAGAAGAGGTCCCAGTACTGAGCCCTGTGGCACACCACTAGTGACAGACCTCCAGCTAGAAAAGGACCCTTCCACTACTACTCTCTGTCTCCTCTTAGCAAGCCAGTTCTCAACCCATCTAGATACCTGGCCTTGTACCCCTTTTCCTACCCAGGTCTTTGGTGCCTATGTGGACTACAACTTGGGGCTGGTCCTCCTCCCCATTAAGGATCCCGAAAACATGATCTGAGACATCACAGACCCTGGCACCTGGGAGGCAACACACCAACCACGAGTCTCTCTTGTTCCCACAGAATCCCCTATCTGTCCCCCTAACTATGCAGTCCCTAATGACTATTGGTCTACTCCTCTCCCCTTTCCCTTCTGAGTAACAGGGACAGACTCTGTGCCAGAGACCTGTACCCCGTGTCTTACCCTGGGTAAGTCGTTTCCCCCGCCCAAACAGTATCCAAAACGGTATACTTGTTATGCAGAGGAATGGCCACAGGGGATCGCTGCATTGACTGCTTCTTATCCCTTCTGACAGTCACCCAAGTACCTTCATTTCTAGGAGTAACTATCTCCCTGTAGCTTTTATCTATAATTGTCTCTGCCTCCCGAATGATCCTGAGTTCATCCAGTTCCAGCTCCAGATCATCTTTGGTTTGTATAGCAGCCAGTTAGGTTTCCCTAACTTTTGTTCTAACAATCTTTTAGTTACTAAATCTGCTTTGTAATTCCCTTCTTGGTCCTTTTCAGTGATTAATTTGTGTGCTTGAACTTTGATCACAGCTGCTTGTATTCCATCACTTTCTTGGCAAAAAATGTGAAATGATTTTGGTAACCCTAAAGCCTTAGCTAGGCTGATTTTATGTCAGTATATGTCACTTTTGGGACAGTCAGATTGTATGTCCTGACTGTGCTTCTCCGTCGACGTAAAAAGAAAATAAAGCCATTATTGAACTTCACCCTGAGTCCGTAGTGGTCGTTTCACCCACTCGCGCTAACAACTGGGGGCTCGTCCGGGATCACGACTGTCGCTGGAACGCCATCTCCTGGCACTGGGTAAGTATCTTTACTCATTTCATCAAACCCGTGGAATATTAGTGTCCCAGTGTCAGAACGGTGTTTCACGGTTGCCGCGATCTGAACTTGTGAACAGGGTCCGTTCAGCAGCTGCACAGTGGTAACGTGGGTTTAAGTTTCTTTTTGGGCGGGCGGCTGGGATCGCGAACTGTGATTCATTGTGTTATTTTTATACTCCGCTGACCCCTGGCCAGCCCGACCACAGACTCACTGCCCACTAGGGGACCCGACAGAACAGGTGTTACAGAGTAGGGATATTACTCTGGGATTTAAGGTTCAGGGACAGCACCCTGGGATTTAAGGTTAAGGAGGACGTCCAAGGTTTTGGGCCACTGGGATTGGACTCTCGGAGTTCGGTACAAGTCCGGGCGCTGCAAGTCAGTGAGGGCCTCTGCAGGCACGAAAGATTGGGCCACTGGGGGCAAAATCCGCGAGGAATTTGCTACATGTCCGGGTGCTACTAAGTCTGGAGCCTCTGTGAGTGCCTCGACCACTACAAGCAGGAGACCTCTGGTAGTGTGAAAAAACGACTCACGTCAGGGGACTCCGCCAGTCCGCACCCAGGTCCGGGTGACTCCCTGGGAGATAGGGAAACGGCTGCCCTCTGAGAGTCGATTTAGCGATAGGAGTTTGGGTAGGAGCTAGTGGCCCCGGTTACTGTAGTCGGTAGTCTCTCCGTACGCTGCGGCCCCTGCAGAGAGGCTGTACAGAGCTCATCTGCTTCTGAGAGCGGCAATATCCCCGCTACACACAGGCCGGGCTCTGCGGGTTGTCACTGAAGGTACAAACGTACTAACAGTGGGAACACGAGACCGTAACCCAATCAGATACACACACAAGTATCTGTGAAAGCATTAGAGCCAGGATTGGTACACTACTGACCCTACTAAAGGAAACTAACATGGATAGCAACAGTACCACCTTTGAATGGGGACCAGAAGGGTCCCTCACCCACTATCTAGCAGACAAAATAAGAATCTAGTTAAAAACCTAAAGAAGGTAATGTGGAATGCATGTTGAAAGCTTTCAAGTGTGTGTGTGTGTGTGTGTGTGTGTTTGGTAAAGAGGTTGTAACAATGTTTTTGTTTGTTGTTTTATTAATGTTTTAATGTTCTTCCCCTAATTGTGATTTTACAACAGGGGGGTTTGATACGAAGTTTAAATAAAATTTGGAAATTGGATTGGATTAAATTGAAATAGATTCTTGGAATTTCTTAGCCTTTTGAGTATAATCAATGGCCATGATTGTGCTTAAGAGGTATAGAACTTAAATAATATACAAATATGTGGGATTCAGGGATACTGGGTCCCCAAGGGAAAACAAGACTGCGGCCTTGTAAGAATCCCTCCCCTACACATATGCGGGCCGGTCCACACTCCCCACAAACAATACCCCCTTAAAGCCCAAGGCACTACAAGCCACTGAGGAAATTGTTCAGGCTTTGATCGCCCAGGGTATCTTAAGACCCAGTATTCTCCAACACTCCATCTGAGCTTGAATTAAGAGGGCAGACACCCCACGTGACGGCCAGTCTTAAGTGAGTGAAGGACTAATACAGATTTGACCAGTAAATTGGGCCATAAACTTGGTGTCTGTAACACAAGGTGGACAAACTGGTAGTTAGAACTAGAACAGTCTAGGAAATTTTGGTAAAATCTGTGGGAGGGAATTTAGTGAAAACCGGACCCCTACTCTGATCCCTTACGTATTCTCAAGTAACGAATCCTAAAAGGAAATAATTATGGCCTGTTATGCCGAATGGGAGGAAGTTCTCCGTTTATATTTGAATCATAAGTGGCTCAAATGAGTACGGTGGGGTGATGCCCCAAAACTGGACCTGGGATCCGAGGGAGAGAATTGTTGGATTCGTGCCCAAAGGGAAGTGGGTAAAAGGGCTCACAAGTTTAGGAAAATAGAACATAGAACATAGAACATAGAACATTACAGCGCAGAACAGGCCCTTCGGCCCACGATGTTGCGCCGACCAGTTACAAAAACAATGACCCCCTAGCCTATACCAATCCCATTTCGTCCATAAACCTATCCAGAGATCTCTTAAACGCCCCCAAACTAGACGCATTTACAACTGCAGCAGGCAGGGCATTCCAATCCCTCACCACCCGCTGGGTAAAGAACCTACCCCTGACATCCGTCCTGTAGCTACCCCCCCTTAATTTAAAGCCATGCCCCCTCGTGCTAGCTTTCTCCATCCGAGGAAAAAGGCTATCACTATCCACCCTATCTAAACCTCTAATCATCTTATATGTTTCAATAAGATCCCCTCTTAGCCGCCTTCTTTCCAACGAAAACAACCCTAGATCCCTCAGTCTCTCCTCATAGGACCTCCCCTCCATACCAGGCAACATCCTAGTAAACCTCCTCTGCACCCTCTCCAACGCCTCCACATCCTTCTTGTAATGCGGGGACCAGAACTGCACACAGTACTCCAAGTGCGGCCGCACTAGAGTAGTGTACAGTTGCAACATTACACTGCGACTCCTAAATTCAATCCCCCTACCAATAAACGCCAAGACACCGTACGCCTTCTTGACAACCTTATCTACTTGATTCCCAACTTTCAGGGATCTATGTACACACACACCTAGATCCCTCTGTTCATCCACACTATTCAAAGTCCTCCCGTTAGCCCTATACTCGACACATCTGTTGCTCCTACCAAAGTGAATTACCTCACACTTCTCCGCATTAAATTCCATCCGCCACCTCTCGGCCCAGCTCTGCAACCTATCTAAGTCTCCCTGCAGACTATGACACCCTTCCTCACAATCTACCACACCTCCAATTTTGGTGTCATCAGCAAATTTACTAATCCACCCAACTATACCCTCATCCAGATCATTAATAAAAATTACAAACAACAGTGGCCCCAAAACAGATCCCTGAGGCACACCACTCGTAACTGCACTCCATGATGAATATTTACCATCCACCACCACCCTCTGTCTCCTATCTGATAGCCAATTCCTGATCCAACTTCCTAGATTACCCACAATCCCATACATCTGCATTTTCTGCAGAAGCCTACCATGGTGAACCTTATCGAACGCCTTACTAAAATCCATGTATACCACGTCAACTGCCTTACCCCCATCCACCTCTTTGGTCACCTTCTCAAAAATGATTGCAATTGCCAGTTGTCTGGAACAGCTCCTTGGTAGAGAAACAGAGATAAAGAAAATGTTTGTTGAAACTGAGTAAAGTTATTGTAATTAGTAGTTTAGAAGAGTTACAGAGTGAGAAATCAGAGAAAATGAAGTTAAAGAGAAATTATGAGAGAGTTAGTTGAAAAGTTAAGAGAAGAAAATAAGTAATTTTGTGGGAAAGTAGATAAGCAATGAGGTAAATATATTGTTTATGAGTCAGTTTAAAGAATATCAAGTTCGTGAAAAGAATCCAAGTTCTGATTACTCCAAGTTCCAGCAGGAGATTAACCAATTAAAATCTCAGTTGTCAATGTAGATAGGGATGTTGTCTGTGTTTGGGACAGTTCAGTCTGAGGCAGATAGTGTTTATGGATTGGGTTGTGGCATTGACTGGGGACCCTCCACTTCTTTTTCTGGAGGCACCTGATCCCACAGTAAGTTTAGAATTTTCCCTTGGTCTGATGAATTCTGTGACTATTAGTTGCAAGGAAGGCATGGAATTACCAGGAGATGTTGTTGATTGGGAGGGAATGAATGTTTTAAAGAACCTTGTAAAAAGTCTGACAACACCAGGTTTAAGCCCAACCAATTTATTTGATAGTAAGCTTTCGGGGTTGTCCCTTTGTCAGGTGAATGGAGAGTTCTGGCCTCAGACAGAGCATATAAAGCGCAGACAGTTTACAGATTACTGATTAGAATGCAAATCTTTACAGCAGGTTAGGTGAGTTTACTATCAAATAAATTGGTTGGACTTAAACCTGGTGTTGTCAGACTTTTTACTGTGTTTACCCCAGTCCAACGCCAGCATATCCACATCATGACTTAAAGAACCTTAGCACTGCATATAATCACACCCAAGTGATCCTTTGTTTTTTAAAAGGAGGAAGTTCACAGGGTGTGTTATAGAATTTTGAGAGAAAGAGACTAGTCTCTCAAGATATTAGCAAAATATTACCAATTAATTGGCAAGATGGAAAATCTAAGGTTGAGCAGATAATTTGGGTAGTTTTTGTAGTTCAGTGTATTTGTGTGGCCTGGCTGCTTGTCGAATGTAGGTGATTGTTGTTGCATTGAGGTAAGAGCAGAATTGTTAAAGGTCTGTTTGTTTTTGAGTACACAATGCTTTACACTTTGATTTAACTTCAAAGGGGTGACCCACGATGACATGATGGCCTGGAGAAGGTGCGGGTTTATCACCACCGGGGGGGGGTGTGCCGCATAAAAAATGAAAATATAATTCGAGACCTGGTAGCTGCAGCCAGGCTGTCCTCAGAAGCAGCCGTAATTAAGATAAAAGCCCACCTGAGAGTAAAGACAGAACAGAAGGGGAACCAACTAGCAGACAGTGCGGCCAAGGCTGCAGCTGGGGAAGCCCTCCCACATATAGCCGCTACCACAACAGCACCCTTGGAGGAAGTGGATATTTATAAGCCACAGGGTAATGCAAGTCCAGATGAGGTGACACAGTGGGAACAGGCAGGGCCATCCAGGGACAAAGGTGGAGTATGGCGCAGAGGGCACCCACCCCCATATACCTCTGCCAATCATCGATACAGAAAACCTCAGCCCCGGGCAGAACCCAATATATTCCCAACTCCAGGTACAGGGAACAAGATAGAACCAACCCCAGATATGCACCCCCACAAGTACAGTGTTACACCTGCGGGCAATCCAACCATTTTGCCCTGAACTGTAAGGTTCCTACTACCCTACACGACTATCTCAGCAATTCCCTGACGATGGACCCCAACCCAACCAGAGAGGAGGTGCTCGACAGAATGGAGGGACTGATGGTGGACAAGTCGCCAGGACTGGATGGAATGCATCCGAGGGTTCTGAAAGAAATGGCGGAGGTGATAGTGGATGCCTTGGTGGTTATTTTCCAGACGTCGCTGGATTCCGGGGAAGTGCCGGAAGATTGGAAAACGGCTAATGTTACGCCGTTGTTTAAGAAGGGTGCCAGGCAAAAGGCAGGGAATTATAGGCCGGTTAGTTTAACGTCTGTTGTAGCTAAAATGTTAGAATCTGTCATCAAGGAGGAAATAGCGAGGCATCTTGAGAGAAATTGCTTGATAGAGCAGACGCAGCACGGTTTCGTTAAAGGGAAGTCGTGTCTGACAAATTTACTGGAGTTCTTTGAGGATGTGTCTAGGGCGGTGGATAGAGGAGAGCTGGTGGATGTGGTCTTTCTGGATTTTCAGAAGGCGTTTGACAAGGTACCTCACAGGAGGTTATTGCAGAAGGTCAGGGGACAGGGAGTTGGGGGTAGGGTGTTAGCGTGGATAGAGGATTGGTTGTCAAATAGGAGGCAGAGAGTGGGGGTCAATGGGTGCTATTTGGATTGGCGGATGGTGACTAGTGGAGTGCCTCAGGGGTCGGTGCTGGGGCCTCAGCTATTTACAATTTATATAGATGATCTGGAGGAGGGAACCGAGTGTATGATGTCGAAATTTGCTGATGACACCAAGATTGGAGGAAAGGCAAATTGTGCGGAGGGTGTGGAGAGTCTGCAGAAGGATCTAGATAGGCTGGGTGAATGGGCCAGGCAATGGCAAATGGAATTTAATGTTGGCAAGTGCGAGGTGGTCCACTTTGGTAGGAGTAATGGTAGGAAGGATTATCACTTACGTGGCGAAAAACTGCAGCAGGCGACGGTGCAGAGGGACCTTGGGGTCCTTGTGCATGAGTCGCAAAAACCCAGCTTGCAGGTGCAGCAGGTGGTCAGGAAGGCAAATGGGATGCTGGCCTTCATAGCGAGGGGGATTGAATATAAAAGTAGGGAGGTCTTGCTGCGGCTGTATAGGGCGTTGGTGAGGCCGCAGCTGGAGTACTGTGTGCAGTTTTGGGAGCCGTACTTACGCAAGGATATTTTGGCCTTGGAGGGAGTGCAGAGGAGGTTTACTAGGCTGATGCCGGAGTTGAGGGGGTTGAGCTATGAGGAGAGGCTGAATAAACTAGGCTTGTACTCGTTAGAGTTTAGAAGAATGAGGGGAGATCTCATTGAGACGTATAAGATGATGAATGGGATGGATAGGATAGAGGTGGAGAGACTCTTCCTGCTCAGAAAGGATAATAGGACTAGGGGGCACAGCCTCAAGATAAAGGGGGGGGCGGTTTAGAACGGAGTTGAGGAGGAACTTCTTCACTCAAAGGGTGGTGAATCTCTGGAATTCTCTGCCCGTTGAAGTGGTGGAGGCTACCTCGCTAAATATTTTTAAGACGCAGGTTGGTGGGTTTTTGGTAAGAGAGGGGATTAAGGGTTATGGGGAGAGGGTGGGAATGTGGAACTGAGCCATGACAGATCAGCCATGATCTTATTGAATGGCGGGGCAGGCTCGAAGGGCTAGATGGCCTACTCCTGCTCCTATTTCTTATGTTCTTATGTTTAACCAACGGAAGAGATTGAAGAGGCACTGAACAAATATTTCTCTTCGGTATTCACGCAGGGAGATGTAAATGTAGTTGTGGAGAACACTGGGTTACAGGGTTGTAAACTGGATAGTATTGAAGTAGATAAGGAGGATGTGCTAGATATTCTTGAGGGTTTGAAAATAGAAAAGTTCCCTGGGCCGGACGGGATTTACCCTAGGATTCTCTGGGAGGCAACAGAGGCAATTGCAGAGCCTCTGGCTCTGATCTTCAGGTCGTCGTTGGTCACAGGTATAGTGCCAGGAGACTGGAGGATAGCGAATGTTGTCCCATTGTTTAAGAAGGGGAATAGAGACTTTCCCGGGAATTATAGACCGGTGAGTCTTACTTCTGTTGTGGGCAAAGTATTAGAAAAAATTATTAGGGATAGGATTTATAGTTGTTTAGAGAGTAATGAATTGATTGGAGATAGTCAGCATGGTTTTGTGGAGGGTAGTTCGTGCCTTACTAACCTTATTGAGTTTTTTGAAAAAGTGACCAAAGAGGTGGATGGGGGTAAGGCAGTTGATGTGGTATATATGGACTTTAGTAAGGCGTTTGATAAGGTTCACCATGGAAGGCTTCTGCAGAAAATGCAGATGTATGGGGATTGAGGGTGATTTAGTTAATTGGATCAGGAATTGGCTAGCTGATAGAAGACAGAGGGTGGTGGTTGATGGAAAGTATTCGTCATGGAGTTCGGTTACAAGTGGTGTGCCTCAGGGATCTGTTTTGGGGCCACTGCTGTTTGTAATTTTTATAAATGATCTGGATGAGGGTATAGAAGGATGGATTAGTAAATTTGCTGATGACACCAAAGTCGGAGGAGTGGTAGATAGTGAAGAGGGGTGTCATAGTTTACAGAGAGACTTGGACAAGTTGCAGAGCTGGGCTGAGAGGTGGCAAATGGACTTCAATGCGGAAAAGTGTGAGGTAATTCACTTTGGCAGGAATAACAAATGTGTAGAGTATAGGGCTAACGGTAGGACTCTGAATAGTGTTGACGAACAGAGGGATCTAGGTGTATATGTGTATATCCCTAAAAGTTGGAAATCAAGTCGATAAGGTTGTTAGGAAGGCATACGGTGTCTTGGCGTTTATTGGGAGGGGGATTGAATTTCGGAGCCGCAACGTCATGTTGCAACTGTACAAAACTCTGGTGCGGCCGCACTTGGAGTATTGTGGACAGTTCTGGTCCCACATTAAGAACATAAGAACATAAGAAATAGGAGCAGGAGTAGGCCATCTAGCCCTTCGAGCCTGCCCCGCCATTCAATAAGATCATGGCTGATCTGTTGTGGCTCAGTTCCACATTCCCGCCCTCTCCCCATAACCCTTAATCCCCTCGCTTATCAAAAGCCCATCAACCCGCGTCTTAAAAGTATTTAGCGAGGCAGCCACCACCACTTCAACGGGCAGAGAATTACAGAGATTCACCACCCTTTGAGTGAAGAAGTTCCTCCTCAACTCCGTTCTAAACCCTTTATCTTGAGGCTGTGCCCCCTAGTCCTACTGACCTTTCTGAGCGGGAAGAGTCTCTCCACCTCTATCCCAACCATCCCATTCATCATCTTATATATCTCAATGAGATCGCCCCTCATTCTTCTAAATTCTAACAGGTACAAGCCTAGTTTATTCAGCCTCTCCTCATAGCTCAACCCCCTCAACTCCGGTATCAGCCTAGTAAACCTCCTCTGCACTCCCTCCAAGGCCAAAATATCCTTGCGTAAGTACGGCAACCAAAACTGCACACAGTACTCCAGCTGCGGCCTCACCAGTGCCCTATACAGCTGCAGCAAGACCTTCCTACTTTTATATTCAATCCCCCTCGCTATGAAGGCCAGCATCCCATTAGCCTTCCTGACTACCTGCTGCACCTGCGGGCTGGGTTTTTGCAACTCATGCACAATGACCCCTAGGTCCCTCTGCACCGTCGCCTGCTGCAGTTTTTCGCCACGTAAGTAATAGTCCTTCCTACTATTATTCCTACCAAAATGGACCACCTCGCACTTGCCAACATTAAATTCCATTTGCCAGTTCCTGGCCCATTCGCCCAGCCTATCTAGATCCTTCTGCAGACTCTCCACACCCTCCGCGCAATTTGCCGTTCCACCAATCTTGGTGTCATGAGCAAATTTCGACATCATACACTCGGTTCCCTCCTCCAGATCATCTATATAAATGGTAAATAGCTGAGGCCCCAGCACCGACCCCTGGGGCACTCCACTAGTCACCATCCGCCAATCCGAATAGCACCCATTGACCCCCACTCTCTGCCTCCTATTTGACAACCAATTGTCTATCCACTCTAACACCCTACCCCCAACTCCATGCCCCCTTACCTTCTGCAATAACCTCTTGTGTAAGGTACCTTGTCAAACGCCTTCTGAAAATCAAGAAAGACCACATCCACCGGCTCTCCTATATCCACTGCCCTAGACACATCCTCATAGAACTCCAGTAAATTTGTCAGACATGACTTCCCCTTAACGAAACCGTGCTGCATCTGCTCCATCAAGCAATTCCCCTCAAGATGCCTCGCTATTTCCTCCTTGATGACGGATTCTAATATTTTACCTACAACAGACGTTAAACTAACCAGCCTATAATTCCCTGCCTTTTGCCTGCCACCCTTCTGAAACAACAGCATAACATTAGCCATTTTCCAATCTTCCGGCACTTCCCCAGAATCCAGCGTCGTTTGGAAAATAATCACCAAGGCATCCACTATCACCTCCGCCATTTCCTTCAGAACCCTCGGATGCATTCCATCCGGTCCTGGGGACTTGTCCACAATCAGTCCCTCCAGTCTGTTGAGCACTGCCTCTCTAGTAACAATAATGTCATTGAGACCCTCCAGTCCTACCACCTTTCCATCGCTAACACCCAGCAAATTATTCACATCCTCCTCCGTGAAGACCGAAACAAAAAAGTTATTCAAGACCTCAGCCATTTCCCCACCCCTACCACTAAGCCCGCCCTCTCATCCTCTAAGGGTCCAACGTTCACTCTAGCCAGCCTCTTCCTTTTTATATATTTATAAAAACTCTTGCTATCCTTTTTTATATTAAGCGCTAGCCCAGCTTCATAGTTTCTCCTACCCTTCTTTATCAACTTCTTTGTCAATCTTTGTTGACATTTAAACCTCTCCCAATCCTCTTCTCGCCCACTACTCTTTGCTACTCTAAACGCCTCCGCTTTTAATTTAACACTTTCCTTCACCTCCTTCGTTATCCACGGCTTATTACCTCTCCTCCTATGGTCGTTTTTAACCATGGGAATAAATTTCTGCTGAGCACCAAGAAAGATCTCCTTAAAGATCCTCCACTGCTCCTCAGCAGACCTACCTTCCAACGCGCTCCCCCAGTCAACATTCGCCAATTCTTCTCTCATCCTACCGTACTTCCCTCTGTTCAAACAAAGGACGCGTGTCCGGGAACCCACTTTCTCCTCCTCCATCTGCACCAGAAACTCCACCATACAATGATCACTCTCCCCAAGAGGATCCTTCACCACAAGGTCCCTAATTCTACCCGCGTCATTACATAGCACCAGATCCAAGATAGCTCGCTCCCTCATCAGCTCCAACACACACTGTTCCAGGAAACTATCCCGGCAGCATTCCAAGAACTCCTCCTCAGGCCCACTGCGTCCAACATAGGTCGACCAATCAATATGTAGATTGAAATCCCCCATAATTATCGCCGTTCCATTCCTGCACGCCGCACTTATTTGCGCGTTAACAGCCCGCCCCACCTCCAGATCATCATTCGGGGGCCTATAGACAACACCCACCAGCGTCTTCCTCCCTTTGCTGTTCCTAATCTCCACCCACAACGATTCCACTTTCTGCTCTTTGGTTCCTATATCATCCCTTGCTACCACCCTGATGCTATCCTTAATCAGCAGATTATCCTCCTGCCTATCCTTCCTAAACACTTGATGCCCCTGGACATTCAGCTCCCAGTCCCTGTCACCTTGCAGCCACGTCTCTGTAATGGCCACCAGATCATATCCATTTGTGCTGATCTGCGCCACCGGCTCATCCACTTTATTCCGAATGCTTCGTGCATTCAGATAAAGTGCCTTCATCCCAGCCTTCACCTGGACCCTATTTGCCAGAACGCCACCAACCATACTCACGCCCCCTACTCCCTTTATTATTGGGACATCCTCGGCCTCTTCCCTTACCTGTACCCTCTCCTTAACTTTAGACCCTGTAATGTCACCTACCCTCGCACCCTCCCCCCCCCCCCCTAATTAGTTTAAAGCCCTGTCTACAGTCCTATTTACACGATTCGCCAGGACTCTGGTCCCAGCACGGTTCAGACCAACCCCATCCCACCTGAACAGGTCCCACCTACCCCATTACTGATGCCAATGCCCCATAAATTCAAACCCATTCCTCCCACACCAATCCCTGAGCCACCCATTCACTTCCTTAATCTTATCAATCTTACGCCCGTCTGCACTCGGTTCAGGCAGTAGCCCAGAGATGACCACCTTGTCGGTTCTACTTTTTAATTCCATTCCCAGCTTTTCATACTCCCTCCCCAGATCCTCAGTTTGCATTTTGCCTACGTCGTTGGCATCCACATGTACCACAACGACCGGATTCTCACCCTCCCACTCCAGGTTCCTCTGCAGCCCAGATGCGACATCCCGGACCCAAGCACCAGGCAGACAACACACCCTTCTGTGCACTTTGTCATTGTGACAAAGGACAGTGTCAATACCCTTAAACCCACTATCCCCAATTACTACTTCTCTTTTCACCTTCTCTTTGCCTATGTCCTGCGGCATCACTGTACCGTGTGCAGTTTGCTCACCAACCTCACCTCCCTCGTTCTCGTCCAGACTGGAAGCAAGAACCTCAAACCTGTTATGCAGATTGAGAGGCTGAGGCATCCTCTCCCCACCCCCCTTCCTCCGCTCCCCATCCTCCTTCCTCCGCTCCCCACCCTCCTTCCTCTGCTCCCCACCCTCCTTCCTCTGCTCCCCACCCCCCTTCCTCCGCTCCCCACCCTCCTTCCTCCGCTCCCCACCCCCCTTCCTCCGCTCCCCACCCCCCTTCCTCCGCTCCCCACCCCCCTTCCTCCGCTCCCCACCCCCCTTCCTCCGCTCCCCACCCCCCTTCCTCCGCTCCCCACCCCCCTTCCTCCGCTCCCCACCCCCCTTCCTCCGCTCCCCACCCCCCTTCCTCCGCTCCCCACCCCCCTTCCTCCGCTCCCCAACCCCCTTCCTCCGCTCCCCACCCTCCTTCCTCCTCTCAGCAGCCCCGTCCTGTTCCTGACCTTTAGAGTTAGCCAGTCTAGGGGGGTGGATGTCACTTGCACCCCATTGACAATGGCACCCTCTCTCCCCCTGATGAGCCTCAGTGTCTGGAGCTCAGAGGCCAGCTCATCTACCTTGAGCTGGAGCTCCTCCAGCAACCTGCACTTACTGCAGACATGGTCACGGGGAAGGACCCTGGGGTCCACCAGCTCCCACATCATACAGAAACAACACATCACATGCCCCTCCATTATTCACTGCAGTAGTATTGAAAATTTCAACACGAACTCACCTGGCCCTTTTTCCCCCCAGCCCTTTTGCTCCTAAGCCCTAATAGCTCACTCTGCTTCCCACTCACTCCGCTGCCCGCTCTGTCGCTGCCCGCTGTCTACACCAGGCCTCCTTTTAAACCTGGTGCTGTTTTAAAGCCTGCTCCCCGACAACTCCCTGCTATCCACTCTCTTAGAATTCTTAAAGCGGTAGATACAAAAAGCCTGCAAAAATGCTTTTAAATGATTTAAACAGTTCTACAAGGTAAGTTCTTACTACGAAAGTGCTCTAAACTTATTTAAACAGGTTTTTAACAGGTAATTTCTCTGCTCCTTCACTCGTCTGCTCCAGCAAACATTATAAGAGAAATCCTCAATGGTTTCCAGAAATGTTCTCAATATCACAATGCCTTTGAGTTAATGAAGCTGACATTGCGGCAAAGTGCATATCTCGACGGTCCTAACAAACGGGGAGTCTTCCTGCACACAGCAGATCTCGTTGCGTTTATCATTTTGAGAAATCCTCATTAGTTTCCAAAAAATGTCTGAATTCCTCATTGTTTCTTAGACGTTAAAGCCGGTCTTGTGGCAAAGTGCATATATCGACGGCTCAAGCAAGCGGGGAGTACTGCTGCTGTGTGCAGAGCTCGTTGAGATCATCATTATGAGTCACACACTTTCGTTTACAAAGATTACTTCCATGTTTCAATGGATTTGAGATAATGAAGCTGATGTTTCAACAGAGTGCGTATCTCGACGGCGTAAGCAATAAGGGAGTATTCCAGCAAAGTGCAGATCTTGTTGCGTTCATCATTAGGAGTAATCCTCAATGGTTTCCAGAAATGTTCTCAATGTCACAGTGCCTTTGAGGCAATGAAGCTGACATTGCTGCAATCGTCATATCTCGACGGTGCAAGGATTCATGGAGTATTCCAGCAACCTGCAGATCCCCTTGAGTTCAGCAGTTTGAGGAATCCTCTTTGGTTTCCAAAGATTTCCTCAATGTCACAATGGCTTTGAGACAATGAAGCTGATTTTGAGAGAAAGTGCATATCTCGACCTGGGAAGGAAACAGGGAGTATTCCAGCAATGTGCAGATCTCGTGGAGTTCTTCATTTTGAATAATACTCTTTAGTTTCCAAAGATTGTCACAAAGTAACTGTGGCTTTGAGATAATGCAACTGATATTTCTACAAAGTGCATCTCTCGACGGCGAAAGCAAAGAGGGAGTATTCCAGTAAAGTGCAGATCTCGTTGAGTTCATCATTAGGAGTAATCCACAATGCTTTCCAGAAATGTTCTCAATGTCACAGTGCATTTGAGACAATGAAGCTGACATTGCTGCAATCTTCATATCTCGACGGTGCAAGGATGCAGGGAGTATTCCAGCAACCTGCAGATCCCCTTGAGTTCAGCATTTTGAGCAATCCTCTTTGGTTTCCAAAGATTTCCTCAATGTCACAATGGCTTTCAGACAATGAAGCTGATTTTGAGAGTAAGTGCATATCTCGACCTGGGAAGGAAACAGGGAGTATTCCAGCAATGTGCAGATCTCGTGGAGTTCTTCATTTTGAATAATACTCTTTAGTTTCCAAAGATTTTCACAAAGTAACTGTGGCTTTGAGATAATGAAACTGATATTTCTACAAAGTGCATCTCTCGACGGCGTAAGCAAAGAGGGAATATTCCAGCAAAGTGCAGATCTCGTTGAGATCATCATAGGGAGTAATCCTCAATGGTTTCCAGAAATGTTCTCAATATCACAGTGCCTTGGAGACAATGAAGCTGAAATTGCGGCAAAGTGCATATCTCGACGGTTCTAACAAACGGGGAGTGTTCCTGCAAACACCAGATCTCGTTACGTTTATCATTTTGTGAAATCCTCATTAGTTTCCTTAAAATTTCTGAATTCCTCGGTGGTTGCTCGTCGTTAAAGCAGATCTTGTGGCAAAGTGCATATCTCGACGGCTCAAGCAAGCGGGGAGTACTGCTGCTGTGTGCAGAGCTCGTTGAGTTCATCATTATGAGTCACACACTTTCGTTTACAAAGATTACTTCCATGTTACAATGGATTTGAGATAATGAAGCTGATGTTTCAACCGAGTGCATATCTCGACGGCGTAAGCAATGAGGGAGTATTCCAGCAAAGTGCAGATCTTGTTGAGTTCATCATTAGGAGTAATACTCAACAGTTTCCAGAAATGTTCTCAATGTCACAGTGCCTTTGAGGCAATGAAGCTGACATTGCTGCAATCTTCGTATCTCGACGGTGCAAGGATGCAGGGAGTATTCCAGCAACCTGCAGATCCCCTTGAGTTCAGCATTTTGAGCAATCCTCTTTGGTTTCCAAAGATTTCCTCAATGTCACAATGGCTTTCAGACAATGAAGCTGATTTTGAGAGTAAGTGCATATCTCGACCTGGGAAGGAAACAGGGAGTATTCCAGCAATGTGCAGATCTCGTGGAGTTCTTCATTTTGAATAATACGCTTTAGTTTCCAAAGATTTTCACAAAGTAACTGTGGCTTTGAGATAATGAAACTGATATTTCTACAAAGTGCATGTCTCGACGGCGTAAGCAAAGAGGGAGTATTCCAGCAAAGTGCAGATCTCGTTGAGATCATCACTGGGAGAAATCCTCAATGGTTTCCAGAAATGTTCTCAATGTCACAGTGCTTCTGAGACAATGAAGCTGACGTTGTGGCAAAGTGCATATCTCGACGGTTCTAACAAACGGGGAGTGTTCCTGCAAACAGCAGATCTCGTTGCGTTTATCATTTTGAGAAATCCTCATTAGTTTCCAAAAAATGTCTGAATTCCTCAGTGGTTCTTAGACGTTAAAGCCGATCTTCTGGCAAAGTGCATATCTCGACGGCTCAAGCAAGCGGGGAGTACTGCTGCTGTGTGCAGAGCTCGTTGAGTTCATCATTATGAGTCATACACTTTCGTTTCCAAAGATTTCTTCAATGTTAGAATGGATTTGAGATAATGAAGCTGATGTTTCTACAGAGTGCATATCTCGACGGCGTAAGCAAAGAGGGAGTATTCCAGCAAAGTGCAGATCTTGTTGAGTTCATCATTAGGAGTAATCCACAATGGTTTCCAGAAATGTTCTCAATGTCACAGTGCCTTTGAGGCAATGAAGCTGACATTGCTGCAATCTTCATATCTCGACGGTGCAAGGATTCAGGGAGTATTCCAGCAACCTGCAGATCCCCTTGAGTTCAGCATTTTGAGCAATCCTCTTTGGTTTCCAAAGATTTCCTCAATGTCACAATGGCTTTGAGACAATGAAACTGATTTTGAGAGAAAGTGCATATCTCGACCTGGGAAGGAAACAGGGAGTATTCCAGCAATGTGCAGATCTCGTGGAGTTCTTCATTTTGAATAATACTCTTTAGTTTCCAAAGATTTTCACAAAGTAACTGTGGCTTTGAGATAATGAAACTGATATTTCTACAAAGCGCATCTCTCGACAGCGTAAGCAAAGATGGAGTATTCCAGCAAAGTGCAGATCTCGTTGAGATCATCACTGGGAGAAATCCTCAATGGTTTCCAGAAATGTTCTCAATATCACAATGCCTTTGAGTTAATGAAGCTGACATTGCGGCAAAGTGCATATCTCGACGGTCCTAACAAACGGGGAGTCTTCCTGCACACAGCAGATCTCGTTGCGTTTATCATTTTGAGAAATCCTCATTAGTTTCTGTCGTGGTTCCCCAAGACGACAACTTATTTAACCCGATTGAAACAGAGAGTCTGAGTTGTAATCCTCCAAGCAATAGACTTTATTTCCAGTACAAGAGAAATAAAGCCGGGATGTCCGGAACACTCCAACGAGCCATCGGCTTACAGTCTTTTTAAGCACATTTCAGCTCCATACCTCAAGATCCTTATCTCGCTTTTACGACCCACTGACCCTTTATCTGTCTTGCTTGAGATTGATCACCCCCTGTTTCCTCTCTTTTCTTCTTGAAACCATGGTGGTTATATCCCTTGCTTTTATCTTTACGACTCTGCTTGTACACTAATAGTGGTTTAGCTGACTTAGGCCGAATGTGAAGAAAACATGCTCACTTTATTACTTCCTTTTTATTACGGTCAATCTCAAGCTGGACAGCTGGGTTGTGTCCATTGTCCCCTAAGGGACTATTGGTTGCATTTGCTAGTAAGTAACTGCTATACTGCTTCTCTGGGCCTCCTGCTTTGATCACATTTGCTACACTTGATTATATTAGGTTACAAATCAGCTATACTTGATTACCCATCCTACCCATCCTAATTCTACTTCAAGGAAGACATTCTAATACTATCCTTGCTTCCGTATTTCATATCCAGTTTAGGTACAATTATTCAGTACAAATTCTCTAAGTACTAACATGCTTACATATTGAGTACGAATTTCCTTACATATCCCCCCTTTGAGACTATCCCCTAGTCTCATTCCAATTATCAAGGCCAGCGCAGATAGTCCCCCTTGTTTGACCCTGTTCACATGCACATATTTAATCACACTTGTAGGCAACGTGGGGGAGCCAAGTATTTTGGTCAGGGATTAATGTCCCCATTCTAGTCTTATCATGGCCTGTCTAGCAAAAGTCCGAATTTTTAGGTTGCTCCCCCAGATTGCCTGCCCTTAACAGTCATCAGCCAAAAACCTTCCCACCCTTGTCTAGGGAAGGGAAAAAGACTGATTCCTGTGTACAGACTAAGTCTCTTGGTCTCCGTAGGCATCGGTGAGGTTGTAGAACGATCCTCCACTAGTGCAGCTATTTTGCAAACTGACAGGTTTCAATTTCAACCAGGGTCATTGTGAATTCATCCAGCGGGGGCAGTTCAATGTTTCCCCATTCCTTAGTTGTTCCTCCCGAACGTGGGTTGCCTGTTACTTGTGTCACCATTTGTCGCACTGCCAATCTAGCAAGGAGGGATCTCAAGACAGGTAAAAAACAGCAAAATATTAATCCCAGGATGGTTATTGTCATGGCTGTCACAACTCCAGCTTTAGCAAACCAGGCCCCCCATCTTCCTAACATATTGTCCAGCCAATTCCATACCCCATGCCCGAACCCAGCATTCTCCTTCACCTCTCTCCTGAGATTTTTCAGCTTATTCATGGCCTGTGTGAATGACCCCTCTGGGTCAGTGTTATTAGGGATAAATGTGCAACACTGGTCCCCAAACATAACACACACTCCTCCTTTTTCCGCCAGAAGCCAATCTAATGTTTTATTCCCCTACCTCCCCGATTCTGCATCTCTATGCTCTCTACACTCCATTTTCCTTTACTGTGGGTCAAGGAAGTCCCTGAGGGAAATAGTCTCCAAATCCCAGGTGACTTGGCTAACAAGCCCAGGCTGGACACTTGCATCATCAGCCAGCTCATACACAGAACCATTTTCACCATCCTCCGCTCCTTTTTTTCTGTTTTGGCTCTGTCTCTGTTCCCCAAGATTCCCCCTGTGTAGTTCTACTTCTTCCTCACTGCTACTCAAATCCAGATGATTGATGTTTTCAACCTCCCTTCTCTCCCCTGCCCCTGGTACCGTTCTGGTGCAATGGTTTAAGTGATACCACAATGTACTGCCTTCTACTTGTATCGCCGTGGGAGAAACTTTGGTCACTTCAAACGGTCCCTCTCGCCTCGGTTCGTTCCAACGCCTTCGAAACTTCCTGATGTATACTCGATCTCCAGGTTTGATCTGGTGTTCTGCTGCAGGACTCTCCTCTTCCTTGGCTTTTTCCTGTTCAAATATAGTTCTATGTATAATAGTTAATTGCTGTATATACTCTCTTGTGTCCTGATCTAAGCACTCCAATGAGGGGCCCCCTGCCCCCCTGATCTTTGGTACCGGCATTACTCTTCCTGTCATCATTTCGTGCGGACTCAAATGTGTGATTCTGTTTTCCTGACTTCTGTACTGCATTAAAGCCAATGGCAGAGCATCTATCCAGTTTTTCCCTGTCTCGCTGCAAATCTTACTTATTTTAGCCTTAAGAGTTCCGTTTGCCCTCTCCACCATTCCTTGGGACTGAGGATGATACACACATCCAAACTTCTGCTTTATCCGTAATGCTGAGAGAGTCTCTCTCAGCACCCTTCCGATAAAAGCAGACCCATTGTCGGAACTTAATTGCATGGGTATGCCAAACCTTGGGATAATTTCTTTTGACAGGAAGTTAATTACCGTTCCAGATCCTTGATCTTTGGATGGCGTTGCTTCTATCCATCTACTGAATCTGTCAATAATCACCAGCATATATCTTTTCCCTCTTACCACCTTTCCCATATCCACATAATCCATGCATAAGTGTTTGAAGGGTCCTTCGGGAATGGGTATGTGCCCTATTGGGGCAGTAATGCCCTTTCTGATATTATTCTGAGCACACACCTCACACTGACTTAGTATGTAATCAATTGAGTTCTGTAGATATGGGGACCAAAATCCTTCTTTTTTGATCTTTCTGGTCACTTCCCCCCTTGCGCAGTGATCAACCCCATGTGCTTCACTGATTAGTACGGTTAGTAGCGGTGTGGGTGCTATGATCAACCCCTCCCCATTTCTCCATATTTTATCTTGCTGTCCCTGTAAGGCTCCCCTATCCTTCCACATTGTCTGTTCAGCCACAGAGGCTTCTTCCTGCGCTTGGGCTACATCTTCTAATGTAATTTGGGGTTCGATGTTTCCCTGACCTGGCCCTGGATGCGATCTTGCTATTTCTACCGGGGCTATCGTAGCTTCGGCACATCCTGATGCCTCTTTAGCTGCCTTATCGGCTTTGGAGTTTCCCTGTGTAATGCTATCTGTTCCCTTTTTATGTGCCTGACACTTGATTATAGCTAGTTCTCTTGGATTCATCATGGCCCGTATTAATGTTCTGATTTGACCTTCGTGTAGTATTGGTCCTCCTCCGCTTTTCATAAATCCCCTTTGCCTCCATATTGCCCCAAATAGGTGACAGACCCCGTGGGCATAGGCCGAATCAGTATAAATCTCCACCGCTTCCCCGTTTGCTAACTCACATGCTCTGGTCAAAGCCTTAAGCTCCGCCAACTGAGCTGAGCATGGCTGCTCACATTCTTTCGCCTCTATCACCTCAAATGTGTCCCCCTTCTGTTCAACTATTGCATAACCAGCGTGATTTCCTATATGATCCCTATAGCACGAACCATCAACATACAGAGTTCGCTTTCCTTCTGTGTCTAATCTATCTGCCTTCAGGTCTTTCCTCAGTTTCATATACGCTCTTGTCTCTCTGATGCACTCATGCTCCTCTCCCTCATGTGGCAATGGCATATAATCAGCTGGGTTGACCCTATTACACTTCACTATCGTAATGTCAGGGAATGTGGTCAACATTTGAAAGTGATGAATTCTTGACGGCGTCAGGACAAATTTCCCTTTTTCAATCAATTCAGCTACCTTGTGGTATACATGTATGTTTATCGGATACCCCATTGTGACTGTGGCTGCTTTTTCGTATGCCCACCAAGCTGCTGCCAGACCTTGATAGCAAGGAGGATACCCCATTGCTACGTCGTCTAGCTTGGTGCTGTAATATGCTACAGCCTGCCTTCGTTTGCCCTTGCAATTCTCCTGCATTAATACTGCTGTAGCAAACCCTGCTTCTCTGTTACTCACAAATAAGTCAAAAGGTTTGTCATAGGTTGGTAAAGCCAATGCTGGTGCCTGTGCCATTTCTTTCTTTATATTCTCAAATGCTTCTGAAGCATCTTTGTCCCATTTTAGTTTGGCTTTTAATTCTTCACACCCCGCCTCCTTCATTATCTTTCGTAGTGCCTGTGTTTTTTCTGCATAGCTTTCCACCCATTCAGAACTGAATCCTGTCATTCCCAAAAATGTCATCATTTGCCCCACCGTCTGTGGTTTCGGAACTTTCAGTACTGCTTCTATTTGCTGTGAAGCTATCCCCTTGTGCCCTGCTGATATCTCTCTCCCCAAATATTCTACTTTTTCCTGGCACAACTGCAGCTTTTTCCTGGATACTTTGTGACCCCCTAACACTGACTGTCTCTCCTCCTCTTCACTACTTTCTTCTGTTCCTCCTTCCATCCCTTCCTCTATTCTTTCTCTCTCTGGGTGCTTCCATGTCCACCCTTCTATTTTCTGAATTTTTTTTTATCCCCACTCCACTTCTTAGTGGAAGTGACTACTTGTTCAATTAGTCCAGCTAACTGATGTATTAACAATACTGCTATTTTCTTTGTTTGGTTTCTCTTTTCTAACTCTCTAATCTGTGATTCTGACGTTTCAATTCTCTCCTTGTCGTCAGCCCAATTTTTTTTTACCCAAGACTGAGATGTGTTCAATTAATCCAGTTTAAACCTGTTTAATTAATTCAAACTAAGAGAATTCCAATTATCTTAGTTCCGTCCTTTTTTTCCCAATCATTTCCATTGTTGATCTAGTGGGTGAAATGGATCCCACCCCTAGGTCGCTCTTATCACAGTCCGGTGATACCTATCAGGGGTGATCAGTCCCCTCCGTACCACTGCTTACACTCGTGGGCTTACACCCCTAAGCTCACACTATTAAGCCGGCTTTCCCTTCTACTCCGGCGATCTCTCAGACAGATTCTTTCTTACTCTCATCTGAACATCACATCCCAGGCATCCTTTTCTAGCCTTTACACTCACTTCAAACTTCTGAGCTTCGCATAGGGGGCTACCCCTCTTAACAACTGGTCTAAGGCTGGGTGTAAAGACAGACACCTCCTTATCTGCACGTGCTCAGCTCAGACCTCTCACACACTCTCACACTCTTTCATCACAGATGAGCACCTACTGTACTTTGATTCACTCCCTTAAATTCGGTAATCTATTCCGGAGCTCCAGTTGTGGCCATTCAACCGGACCCGTAAACAGATCCCAGGCTTCAGCACCAATTCTTGTAGGTAAAGATACCTCTGAGACTAATTGTGAGCCAAAGTACAGCAGTTTAATTAACTAAAGCCTGATTCAGAAAATCCAAAATAAGATTTATTTTTATCACCTTTAAATATCCTCACTAAATCAAGACCCTTGCACCTTCTTACAATTCTGGTACAATAAAACAAAACATCACTTGGAACACAGATGCACAAAGAAATACTGAAAGCATTCTAATGTGCAATCTACATGTTTAATTATTTCTACAGCTCTGCCTTTGTAACCAACACAGACAAGTACAAAATCAAATCTACTGTGTGCCTAACTGGTTAACTCTCCTTACAACTTTAAGATGCAATGTAATGCCACCTTTCCCACTTGGCAGAATTCAAATCTCTGTCCGATCCCTGCATAATTTAGTAAACTTAAAGCAATTCACTTTGATTGGCTATACCTATTACATCACCTGAGGGTCTCAATTACACAGTTCCACCCTCTCTCTCTCTCTCTCTCTGTACCATACAGAGTCAGCCTGCTTGTCTCTTTTTTTTAACCCTTTACTGGTGGGAGCTCACTGGCCTCTAATAAATTTGACCTGTTTGATTTGGGTGCCCCATGCCGTGACAAATCCCCTTCTCTCTCAAACAGTCATATAGTCATGCACAATTCCAAATACATAACTGCTATTAGCGTTCACCCCGCACCTCAGTAAAAGCCTATGTCAGGGTTCCCAGTTCCACTGACATACTTCTCTCTACTCTTTCTGCTCCCTCATCACATAACCTCCCCTTAGTTTTAACTACCGTATTAGGTAAGAGAGCAATCTCTCACAGATCTCTCTCCCTCTCGGTTGACGTCTTTTCCCCGAGGTCCTGGGTAGGTTCGGACTGGCAGGCCTTCCTACACTTACTCTCCTTGGGCAAGTCGTAACCTGGAATCCCGCTCCAAACCGCTTGACTTAACCTAGTTGCATCGATTAGCGTTCGGTTCTTTTTGCGTCGCACTTTTTACCCATTCACAGACAACACAGTATTCGCAGCGCGCTTTGCATGCAAAACTCTACCCTTCAGATTAGACTCAGTCTCTCAAAGTATTTTTCCCCAATTTAATTTTACCTTTGCAGGATGTTCTTTGGGTTGGGGAGATCCAGGACCAGCAGAGAGCCGGGTGCGCTGGGCCTCGAGATCCCTTTTTCCGACAACAAGGATTTACATGCAATATAAGTCTGCTTACCTTGCTGTCAGAATGCCGGCTTTGGGATGTCCAGCCCCAGTCAGACCACTGTCTCTGCTACTCCTTCCAGATGCTAGTTTCCGGGCGGTCTCCCACAGCACCCTGCTCGCAGCGCCAATTTTGTCGTGGTTCCCCAAGACGACAACTTATTTAACCCGATTGAAACAGAGAGTCTGAGTTGTAATCCTCCAAGCAATAGACTTTATTTCCAGTACAAGAGAAATAAAGCCGGGATGTCCGGAACACTCCAACGAGCCATCGGCTTACAGTCTTTTTAAGCACATTTCAGCTCCATACCTCAAGATCCTTATCTCGCTTTTACGACCCACTGACCCTTTATCTGTCTTGCTTGAGATTGATCACCCCCTGTTTCCTCTCTTTTCTTCTTGAAACCATGGTGGTTATATCCCTTGCTTTTATCTTTACGACTCTGCTTGTACACTAATAGTGGTTTAGCTGACTTAGGCCGAATGTGAAGAAAACATGCTCACTTTATTACTTCCTTTTTATTACGGTCAATCTCAAGCTGGACAGCTGGGTTGTGTCGATTGTCCCCTAAGGGACTATTGGTTGCATTTGCTAGTAAGTAACTGCTATACTGCTTCTCTGGGCCTCCTGCTTTGATCACATTTGCTACACTTCATTATATTAGGTTACAAATCAGCTATACTTGATTACCCATCCTACCCATCCTAATTCTACTTCAAGGAAGACATTCTAATACTATCCTTGCTTCCGTATTTCATATCCAGTTTAGGTACAATTATTCAGTACAAATTCTCTAAGTACTAACATGCTTACATATTGAGTACAAATTTCCTTACATTTCCAAAAAATGTCTGAATTCATCAGTGTTTCTTAGACGTTAAAGCCGATCTTGTGGCAAAGTGCATATATCGACGGCTCAAGCAAGCGGGGAGTACTGCCGCTGTGTGCAGAGCTCGTTGAGTTCATCATTATGAGTCACACACTTTCGTTTACAAAGATTACTTCCATGTTACAATGGATTTGAGATAATGAAGCTGATGTTTCAACAGAGTGCATATCTCGACGGCGTAAGCAATAAGGGAGTAATCCAGCAAAGTGCAGATCTTGTTGCGTTGATCATTAGGAGTAATCCTCAATGGTTTCCAGAAATGTTCTCAATGTCTCAGTGCCTTTGAGGCAATGAAGCTGACATTGCTGCAATCTTCATATCTCGACGGTGCAAGGATTCAGGGAGTATTCCAGCAACCTGCAGATCCCCTTGAGTTCAGCATTTTGAGGAATCCTCTTTCGTTTCCAAAGATTTCCTCAATGTCACAATGGCTTTCAGACAATGAAGCTGATTTTGAGAGTAAGTGCATATCTCGACCTGGGAAGGAAACAGGGAGTATTCCAGCAATGTGCAGATCTCGTGGAGTTCTTCATTTTGAATAATACTCTTTAGTTTCCAAAGATTTTCACAAAGTAACTGTGGCTTTGAGATAATGAAACTGATATTTCTACAAAGTGCATCTCTCGACGGCGTAAGCAAAGAGGGAATATTCCAGCAAAGTGCAGATCTCGTTGAGTTCATCATTAGGAGTAATCCACAATGGTTTCCAGAAATGTTCTCAATGTCACAGTGCCTTTGAGACAATGAAGCTGACATTGCTGCAATCTTCATATCTCGACGGTGCAAGGATTCAGGGAGTATTCCAGCAACCTGCAGATCCCCTTGAGTTCAGCATTTTGAGCAATCCTCTTTGGTTTCCAAAGATTTCCTCAATCTCACAATGGCTTTCAGACAATGAAGCTGATTTTCAGAGTAAGTGCATATCTCGACCTGGGAAGGAAACAGGGAGTATTCCAGCAATGTGCAGGTCTCGTGGAGTTCTTCATTTTGAATAATACTCTTTAGTTTCCAAAGATTTTCACAAAGTAACTGTGGCTTTGAGATAATGAAACTGATATTTCTACAAAGTGCATCTCTCGACGGCGTAAGCAAAGAGGGAATATTCCAGCAAAGTGCAGATCTCGTTGAGATCATCATAGGGAGTAATCCTCAATGGTTTCCAGAAATGTTCTCAATATCACAGTGCCTTGGAGACAATGAAGCTGACATTGCGGCAAAGTGCATATCTCGACGGTTCTAACAAACGGGGAGTGTTCCTGCAAACAGCAGATCTCGTTGCATTTATCATTTTGAGAAATCCTCATTAGTTTCCTTAAAATTTCTGAATTCCTCGGTGGTTTCTAGTTGTTAAAGCAGATCTTGTGGCAAAGTGCACATCTCGACGGCTCAAGCAAGCGGGGAGTACTGCTGCTGTGTGCAGAGCTCGTTGAGTTCATCATTATGAGTCACACACTTTCGTTTACAAAGATTACTTCCATGTTACAAAGGATTTGAGATAATGAAGTTGATGTTTTGACCGAGTGCATATCTCGACGGCGTAAGCAATGAGGGAGTATTCCAGCAAAGTGCAGATCTTGTTGAGTTCATCATTAGGAGTAATACTCAACGGTTTCCAGAAATCTTCTCAATCTCACAGTGCCTTTGAGGCAATGAAGCTGACATTGCTGCAATCTTCATATCTCGACGGTGCAAGGATGCAGGGAGTATTCCAGCAACCTGCAGATCCCCTTGAGTTCAGCATTTTGAGCAATCCTCTTTGGTTTCCAAAGATTTCCTCAAAGTCACAATGGCTTTCAGACAATGAAGCTGATTTTGAGAGTAAGTGCATATCTCGACCTGGGAAGGAAAGAGGGAGTATTCCAGCAATGTGCAGATCTCGTGGAGTTCTTCATTTTGAATAATACGATTTAGTTTCCAAAGATTTTCACAAAGTAACTGTGGCTTTGAGATAATGAAACTGATATTTCTACAAAGTGCATCTCTCGACGGCGTAAGCAAAGAGGGAGTATTCCAGCAAAGTGCAGATCTCGTTGAGATCATCACTGGGAGAAATCCTCAATGGTTTCCAGAAATGTTCTCAATGTCACAGTGCTTCTGAGACAATGAAGCTGACATTGCGGCAAAGTGCATATCTCGACGGTTCTAACAAATGGGGAGTGTTCCTGCAAACAGCAGATCTCGTTGCGTTTATCATTTTGAGAAATCCTCATTAGTTACCAAAAAATGTCTGAATTCCTCAGTGGTTTTTAGACGTTGAAGCCGACCTTCTGGCAAAGTGCACATCTCGACGGCTCAAGCAAGCGGGGAGTACTGCTGCTGTGTGCAGAGCTCGTTGAGTTCATCATTATGAGTCACACACTTTCGTTTACAAAGATTACTTCCATGTTACAATGGATTTGAGATAATGAAGTTGATGTTTCAACCGAGTGCATATCTCGACGGCGTAAGCAATGAGGGAGAATTCCAGCAAAGTGCAGATCTTGTTGAGTTCATCATTAGGAGTAATACTCAACAGTTTCCAGAAATGTTCTCAATGTCACAGTGCCTTTGAGGCAATGAAGCTGACATTGCTGCAATCTTCATATCTCGACGGTGCAAGGATGCAGGGAGTATTCCAGCAACCTGCAGATCCCCTTGAGTTCAGCATTTTGAGCAATCCTCTTTGGTTTCCAAAGATTTCCTCAATGTCACAATGGCTTTCAGACAATGAAGCTGATTTTGAGAGTAAGTGCATATCTCGACCTGGGAAGGAAACAGGGAGTATTCCAGCAATGTGCAGATCTCGTGGAGTTCTTCATTTTGAATAATACGCTTTAGTTTCCAAAGATTTTCACAAAGTAACTGTGGCTTTGAGGTAATGAAACTGATATTTCTACAAAGTGCATCTCTCGACGGCGTAAGCAAAGAGGGAGTATTCCAGCAAAGTGCAGATCTCGTTGAGATCATCACTGGGAGAAATCCTCAATGGTTTCCAGAAATGTTCTCAATGTCACAGTGCTTCTGAGACAATGAAGCTGACATTGCGGCAAAGTGCATATCTCGACGGTTCTAACAAACGGGGAGTCTTCCTGCACACAGCAGATCTCGTTGCGTTTATCATTTTGAGAAACCCTCATTAGTTTCCAAAAAATGTCTGAATTCCTCATTGTTTCTTAGACGTTAAAGCCGGTCTTGTGGCAAAGTGCATATATCGACGGCTCAAGCAAGCGGGGAGTACTGCTGCTGTGTGCAGAGCTCGTTGAGATCATCATTATGAGTCACACACTTTCGTTTACAAAGATTACTTCCATGTTTCAATGGATTTGAGATAATGAAGCTGATGTTTCAACAGAGTGCGTATCTCGACGGCGTAAGCAATGAGGGAGTATTCCAGCAAAGTGCAGATCTTGTTGCGTTCATCATTAGGAGTAATCCTCAATGGTTTCCAGAAATGTTCTCAATGTCACAGTGCCTTTGAGGCAATGAAGCTGACATTGCTGCAATCTTCATATCTCGACGGTGCAAGGATTCATGGAGTATTCCAGCAACCTGCAGATCCCCTTGAGTTCAGCATTTTGAGGAATCCTCTTTGGTTTCCAAAGATTTCCTCAATGTCACAATGGCTTTGAGACAATGAAGCTGATTTTGAGAGAAAGTGCATATCTTGACCTGGGAAGGAAACAGGGAGTATTCCAGCAATGTGCAGATCTCGTGGAGTTCTTCATTTTGAATAATACTCTTTAGTTTCCAAAGATTTTCACAAAGTAACTGTGGCTTTGAGATAATGAAACTGATATTTCTACAAAGTGCATCTCTCGACGGCGTAAGCAAAGAGGGAATATTCCAGCAAAGTGCAGATCTCGTTGAGATCATTATAGGGAGTAATCCTCAATGGTTTCCAGAAATGTTCTCAATATCACAGTGCCTTGGAGACAATGAAGCTGACATTGCGGCAAAGTGCATATCTCGACGGTTCTAACAAACGGGGAGTGTTCCTGCAAACAGCAGATCTCGTTGCGTTTATCATTTTGAGAAATCATCATTAGTTTCCTTAAAATTTCTGAATTCCTCGGTGGTTTCTAGTTGTTAAAGCAGATCTTGTGGCAAAGTGCACATCTCGACGGCTCAAGCAAGCGGGGAGTACTGCTGCTGTGTGCAGAGCTCGTTGAGTTCGTCATTATGAGTCACACACTTTCGTTTACAAAGATTACTTCCATGTTACAATGGATTTCAGATAATGAAGTTGATGTTTTGACCGAGTGCATATCTCGACGGCGTAAGCAATGAGGGAGAATTCCAGCAAAGTGCAGATCTTGTTGAGTTCATCATTAGGAGTAATCCTCAATGGTTTCCAGAAATGTTCTCAATGTCACAGTGCTTCTGAGACAATGAAGCTGACATTGCGGCAAAGTGCATACCTCGACGGTTCTAACAAACGGGGAGTGTTCCTGCAAACAGCAGATCTCGTTGCGTTTATCATTTTGAGAAATCCTCATTAGTTTCCAAAAAATGTCTGAATTCCTCAGTGGTTTTTAGACGTTAAAGCCGATCTTCTGGCAAAGTGCACATCTCGACGGCTCAAGCAAGCGGGGAGTACTGCTGCTGTGTGCAGAGCTCGTTGAGTTCATCATTATGAGTCACACACTTTCGTTCACAAAGATTACTTCCATGTTACAATGGATTTGAGATAATGAAGTTGATGTTTCAACCGAGTGCATATCTCGACGGCGTAAGCAATGAGGGAGTATTCCAGCAAAGTGCAGATCTTGTTGAGTTCATCATTAGGAGTAATCCTCAATGGTTTCCAGAAATGTTCTCAATGTCACAGTGCGTTTGAGACAATGAAGCTGACATTGCTGCAATCTTCATATCTCGACGGTGCAAGGATGCAGGGAGTATTCCAGCAACCTGCAGATCCCCTTGAGTTCAGCATTTTGAGCAATCCTCTTTGGTTTCCAAAGATTTCCTCAATGTCACAATGGCTTTCAGACAATGAAGCTGATTTTAAGACTAAGTGCATATCTCGACCTGGGAAGGAAACAGGGAGTATTCCAGCAATGTGCAGATCTCGTGGAGTTCTTCATTTTGAATAATACTCTTTAGTTTCCAAAGATTTTCACAAAGTAACTGTGGCTTTGAGATAATGAAACTGATATTTCTACAAAGTGCATCTCTTGACGGCGTAAGCAAAGAGGGAATATTCCAGCAAAGTGCAGATCTCGTTGAGATCATCATACGGAGTAATCCTCAATGGTTTCCAGAAATGTTCTCAATATCACAGTGCCTTGGAGACAATGAAGCTGACATTGCGGCAAAGTGCATATCTCGACGGTTCTAACAAACGGGGAGTGTTCCTGCAAACAGCAGATCTCGTTACGTTTATCATTTTGAGAAATCCTCATTAGTTTCCTTAAAATTTCTGAATTCCTCGGTGGTTTCTAGTCGTTAAAGCAGATCTTGTGGCAAAGTGCATATCTCGACGGCTCAAGCAAGCGGGGAGTACTGCTGCTGTGTGCAGAGCTCGTTGAGTTCATCATTATGAGTCACACACTTTCGTTTCCAAAGATTTTTTCAATGTTACAATGGATTTGAGATAATGAAGCTGATGTTTCTACCGAGTGCATATCTCGACGGCGTAAGCAAGCAGGGAGTATTCCACTAAAGTGCAGCTCTCGTTGAGTTTAACATTAGGAGTAATACTCAATGGTTTCCAGAAATGTTCTCAATGTCACAGTGCCTTTGAGGCAATGAAGCTGACATTGCTGCAATCTTCATATGTCGACAGAGCAAGGATGCAGGGAGTATTCCAGCAACCTGCAGATCTCCTTGAGTTCAGCATTTTGAGCAATCCTCATTGGTTTCCAAAGATCTCCTCAATGTCACAATGGCTTTGAGACATCCAAACTGATTTTGAGTCAAAGTGCATATCTCGACCTGGGAAGGAAACAGGGAGTGTTCCAGCAATGTGCAGATCTCGTGGAGTTCTTCATTTTGAATAATACTCTTTAGTTTCCAAAGATTTTCACAAAGTAACTGTGGCTTTGAGATAATGAAACTGACATTTCTGCAAAGTGCATCTCTCGACGGCGTAAGCAAAGAGGGAGTATTCCAGTAAAGTGCAGATCTCGTTGAGATCATCACTGGAAGAAATCCTCAATGGTTTCCAGAAATGCTCTCAATATCACAGTGCTTTTGAGACAATGAAGCTGACATTGCGGCAAAGTGCATATCTCGACTGTCCTAACAAACGGGGAGTGTTCCTGCAAACAGCAGATCTCGTTGCGTTTATCATTTTGAGAAATCCTCATTAGTTTCGAAAAAATGTCTGAATACCTCAGTGGTTTTTACACTTTAAAGCCGATCCTGAGGCAAAGTGCATATCTCGACAGCTCAAGCAAGCGGGGAGTACTGCTGCTGTCTGGAGAGGTCGTTGAGTTCATCATTATGAGTCACACACTTTCGTTTCCAATGATTTCTTCAATGTTACAATGGATTTGAGATAATGAAGCTGATGTTTCTACAGAGAGCATATGTCGACCGCGTAAGCAAGCAGGGAGGATTCCACTAAAGTGCAGATCTCGTTGAGTTCATCATTAGGAGTTATCCTCAATGGTTTCCAGAAATGTTCTCAATGTCACAGTGCCTTTGAGGCAATGAAGCTGACATTGCTGCAATCTTCATATGTCGACGGTGCAAGGATGCAGAGAGTATTCCAGCAACCTGCAGATCCCCTTGAGTTCAGCATTTTGAGCAATCCTCTTTGGTTTCCAAAGATTTCCTCAATGTCACAATGGCTTTGAGACAATGAAGCTGATTTTGAGAGAAAGTGCATATCTGGACCTGGGAAGGAAACAGGGAGTATTCCAGCAATGTGCAGATCTCGTGGAGTTCTTCATTTTGAATAATACGCTTTAGTTTCCAAAGATTTTCACAAAGTAACTGCGGCTTTGAGATAATGCAACTGATATTTGTACAAAGTGCATCTCTCGACGGCGTAAGCAAAGAGGGAATATTCCAGCAAAGTGCAGATCTCGTTGAGATCATCACTGGGAGAAATCCTCAATGGTTTCCAGAAATGTTCTCAATATCACAGTGCTTTTGAGTAAGTGAAGCTGACATTGCGGCAAAGTGCATATCTCGACGGTCCTAACAAACGAGGAGTGTTCCTGCAAACTGCAGATCTCGTTGCGTTTAACATTTTGAGAAATCCTCATTAGTTTCCAAAAAATGTCTGAATTCCTCAGTGGTTTTTAGACCTTAAAGCCGATCTTCTGGCAAAGTGCATATCTCGACGGCTCAAGCAAGCGGGGAGTACTGCTGCTGTGTGCAGAGCTCGTTGAGTTCATCATTATGAGTCACACACTTTCGTTTCCAAAGATTCCTTCAATGTTACAATGGATTTGAGATAATGAAGCTGATGTTTCTACAGAGTGCCTATCTCGACGGCGTAAGCAAAGAGGGAGTGTTCCAGCAAAGTGCAGATCTTGTTGAGTTCATCATTAGGAGTAATCCTCAATGGTTTCCAGAAATGTTCTCAATGTCACAGTGCCTTTGAGGCAATGAAGCTGACATTGCTGCAATCTTCATATCTCGACGGTGCAAGGATGCTGGGAGTATTCGTGCAACCTGCAGATCCCCTTGAGATCAGGATTTTGAGCAATCCTCTTTGGTTTCCAAACATTTCCTCAATGTCACAATGGCTTTGAGACAATGAAGCTGATTTTGAGAGTAAGTGCATGTCTCGACCTGGGAAGGAAACAGGGAGTATTCCAGCAATGTGCAGATCTCGTGGAGTTCTTCATTTAGTTTCCCAAGATTTTCACAAAGTAACTGTGGCTTTGAGATAATGAAACTGATATTTCTACAAAGTGCATCTCTCGACGGCGTAAGCAAAGAGGGAGTATTCCAGCAATGTGCAGATCTCGTGGAGTTCTTCATTTTGAATCATACTCTTTAGTTTCCAAAGATTTTCACAAAGTAACTGTGGCTTTGAGATAATGAAACTGATATTTCTACAAAGTGCATCTCTCGACGGCGGAAGCAAGGAGGGAGTATTCCAGCAAAGTTCAGATCTCGTTGAGATCATCACTGGGAGAAATCCTCAATGGTTTCCAGAAATGTTCTCAATGTCACAGTGCTTCTGAGGCAATGAAACTGACATTGCGGCAAAGTGCATATCTCGACGGTCCTAACGAACGGGGAGTGTTCCTGCAAACAGCAGATCTCGTTGCGTTTATCATTTTGAGAAATCCTCATTAGTTTCCAGAAAATGTCTGAATTCCTCAGTGGTTTTTAGACCTTAAAGCCGATCTTGTGGCAAAGTGCATATATCGACGGCTCAAGCAAGCGGGGAGTACTGCTGCTGTGTGCAGAGCTCGTTGAGTTCATCATTATAAGTCACACACTTTCGTTTCCAAAGATTTCTTCAATGTTACAATGGATTTGAGATAATGAACTGACGTTTCTACAGAGTGCATATCTCGACGGCGTCAGCAAAGAGGGAGTATTCCAGCAAAGTGACAATTTTGTTGCGTTCATCATTAGGAGTAATCCTCAATGGTATCCAGAAATGTTCTCAATGTCACAGTGCCTTTGAGGCAATGAAGCTGACATTGCTGCAATCTTCATATCTCGACGGTGCAAGGATGCAGGGAGTATTCCAGCAACCTGCAGATCCCCTTCAGTTCAGCATTTTGAGAAATCCTCTTTGGTATCCAAAGATTTCCTCAATGTCACAATGGCTTTGAGACAATGAAGCTGATTTTGAGAGTAAGTGCAAATCTCGACCTGGGAAGGAAACAGGGAGTAATCCAGCAATGTGCTGATCTCGAGGAAAACTTCATTTTGAATAATAGTCTTTAGTTTCCACAGATTTTCACAAAGTAACTGTGGCTTTGTGGTAATATACTGATATTTCAACAAAGTGCATCTCTCGACGGCGTAAGCAAAGGGGGAGTATTCCAGCAAAGTGCAGATCTCATTGAGATCATCACTGGGAGAAATCCTCAATGGTTTCCAGAAATGTTCTCAATGTCACAGTGCTTCTGAGACAATGAAGCTGACATTGCGGCAAAGTGCATATCTCGATGGTTCTAACAAACGAGGAGTATTCCTGCAAACAGCAGATCTCGTTGCGTTTATCATTTTGAGAAATCCTCATTAGTTACCAAAAAATGTCTGAATTCCTCAGTGGTTTTTAGACGTTAAAGCCGATCTTGTGGCAAAGTGCATATCTCGACGGCTCAAGCAAGCGGGCAGTACTGCTGCTGTGTGCAGAACTCGTTGAGTTCATCATTATGAGTCATACACTTTCGTTTCCAAAGATTTCTTCAATGTTACAATGGAATTGAGATAATGAAGCTGATGTTTCTCCAGAGGGCATATCTCGACGGCGTAAGCAAAGAGGGAAACAGGGAGTATTCCAGCAATGTGCAGATCTCGTGGAGTTCTTCATTTTGAATAATACTCTTTAGTTTCCAAAGATTTTCACAAAGTAACTGTGGGTTTGAGATAATGCAACTGATATTTCTACAAAGTGCATCTCTCGACGGCGAAAGCAAAGAGGGAGTATTCCAGTAAAGTGCAGATCTCGTTGAGTTCATCATTAGGAGTAATCCACAATGGTTTCCAGGAATGTTCTCAATGTCACAGTGCCTTTGAGGCAATGAAGCTGACATTGCTGCAATCTTCATATCTCGACGGTGCAATGATGCAGGGAGTATTCCAGCAACCTGCAGATCCCCTTGAGTTCAGCATTTTGAGCAATCCTCTTTGGTTTCCAAAGATTTCCTCAATGTCACAATGGCTTTCAGACAATGAAGCTGATTTTGAAAGTAAGTGCATATCTCGACCTGGGAAGGAAACAGGGAGTATTCCAGCAATGTGCAGATCTCGTGGAGTTCTTCATTTTGAATAATACTCTTTAGTTTCCAAAGATTTTCACAAAGTAACTGTGGCTTTGAGATAAAGAAACTGATATTTCTACAAAGTGCATCTCTCGACGGCGTAAGCAAAGAGGGAGTATTCCAGCAAAGTGCAGATCTCGTTGAGATCATCACTGGGAGAAATCCTCAATGGTTTCCAGAAATGTTCTCAATATCACAGTGCTTTAGAGTTAATGAAGCTGACATTGCGGCAAAGTGCATATCTCGACGGTCCTAACAAACGGGGAGTGTTCCTGCAAACTGCAGATCTCGTTGCGTTTATCATTTTGAGAAATCCTCATTAGTTTTCAAAAAATTTCTCAATTCCTCAGTGGTTTTTTGACGTTAAAGCAGATCTTGAGGCAAAGTGCATATCTCGACGGCTCAAGCAAGCGGGGAGTACTGCTGCTGTGTGCAGAGCTCGTTGAGTTCATCATTATGAGTCACACACTTTCCTTTCCAAAGATTTCTTCAATGTTACAATGGATTTGAGATAATGAAGCTGATGTTTCTACAGAGTGCATATCTCGACGGCGTAAGCAAGCAGGGAGTATTCCACTAAAGTGCAGCTCTCGTTTAGTTCATCATTAGGAGTAATCCTCAATGGTTTCCAGAAATGTTCTCAATGTCACAGTGCCTTTGAGGCAATGAAGCTGACATTGCTGCAATCTTCATATGTCGACGGTGCAAGGATGCAGGGAGTGTTCCAGCAACCTGCAGATCCCCTTGAGTTCAGCATTTTGAGCAATCCTCATTGGTTTCCAAAGATTTCCTCAATGTCACAATGGCTTTGAGACAACGAAGTTGATTTTGAGTCAAAGTGCATATCTCGACCTGGGAAGGAAACAGGGAGTAATCCAGCAATGTGCTGATCTCGAGGAAAACTTCATTTTGAATAATACTCTTTAGTTTCCACACATTTTCACAAAGTAACTGTGGCTTTGTGGTAATGTACTGATATTTCAACAAAGTGCATCTCTCGACGGCGTAAGCAAAGAGGGAGTATTCCAGCAAAGTGCAGATCTCGTTGAGATCATCACTGGGAGAAATCCTCAATGGTTTCCAGAAATGTTCTCAATGTCACAGTGCGTTTGAGACAATGAAGCTGACATTGCTGCAATCTTCATATCTCGACGGTGCAAGGATGCAGGGAGTATTCCAGCAACCTGCAGATCCCCTTGAGTTCAGCATTTTGAGCAATCCTCTTTGGTTTCCAAAGATTTCCTCAATGTCACAATGGCTTTGAGACAATGAAGCTGATTTTGAGAGAAAGTGCATGTCTCGACCTGGGAAGGAAACAGGGAGCATTCCAGCAATGTGGAGATCTCGTGGAGTTCTTCATTTTGAATACTACTCTTTTATTTCCAAAGATTTTCACAAAGTAACTGTGGCTTTGAGATAATGAAACTGATATTTCTACAAAGTGCATCTCTCGACAGCGTAAGCAAAGAGGGAGTATTCCAGCAAAGTGCAGATCTCGCTGAGATCATCATTGGGAGAAATCCTCAATGGTTTCCAGAAATGTTCTCAATATCACAGTGCTTTTGAGACAATGAAGCTGACATTGCCGCAAAGTGCATATCTCGACGGTCCTAACAAACGGGGAGTGTTCCTGCAAACGGCAGATCTCGTTGCGTTTATCATTTTGAGAAATCCTCATTAGTTTCCTAAAGATGTCTTAATTCCTCAGTGGTTTTTAGACGTTAAAGCCGATCTTGAGGCAAAGTGAATATCTCGACGGCTCAAGCAAGCGGGGAGTTCTGTTTCTGCGTGCGGAGCTCGTTGAGTCATCATTATGAGTCACACACTTTCGTTTCCAAAGATTTCTTCAATGTTACAATGGATTTGAGATAATGAATCTGATGTTTCTACAGAGTGCATATCTCGACGGCGTAAGCAAGCAGGGAGTATCCGAGCAAATGCAGATCTGGTTGAGTTCATCATTAGGAGCAATCCTCAATGGTTTCCAGAAATGTTCTCAATGTCACAGAGCCTTTGAGGCAATGTAGCTGATATTGCTGCAATCTTCATATCTCGACGGTGCCAGGATGCAGAGAGTATTCCAGCAACCTGCAGATCCCCTTGGGTTCAGCATTTTGAGCAGTCCTCTTTGGTTTCCAAAGATTTCCTCAATGTCACAATGGCTTTCAGACAATGAAGCTGATTTTGAGAGAAAGTGCATATCTTGACCTGGGAAGGAAACAGGGAGTATTCCAGCAATGTGCAGATCTCGTGGAGTTCTTCATTTTGAATAATACTCTTTAGTTTCCAAAGATTTTCACAAAGTAACTGTGGCTTTGAGATAATGAAACTGATATTTCTACAAAGTGCATCTCTCGACGGCGTAAGCAAAGAGGGAATATTCCAGCAAAGTGCAGATCTCGTTGAGATCATTATAGGGAGTAATCCTCAATGGTTTCCAGAAATGTTCTCAATATCACAGTGCCTTGGAGACAATGAAGCTGACATTGCGGCAAAGTGCATATCTCGACGGTTCTAACAAACGGGGAGTGTTCCTGCAAACAGCAGATCTCGTTGCGTTTATCATTTTGAGAAATCATCATTAGTTTCCTTAAAATTTCTGAATTCCTCGGTGGTTTCTAGTTGTTAAAGCAGATCTTGTGGCAAAGTGCACATCTCGACGGCTCAAGCAAGCGGGGAGTACTGCTGCTGTGTGCAGAGCTCGTTGAGTTCGTCATTATGAGTCACACACTTTCGTTTACAAAGATTACTTCCATGTTACAATGGATTTCAGATAATGAAGTTGATGTTTTGACCGAGTGCATATCTCGACGGCGTAAGCAATGAGGGAGAATTCCAGCAAAGTGCAGATCTTGTTGAGTTCATCATTAGGAGTAATCCTCAATGGTTTCCAGAAATGTTCTCAATGTCACAGTGCTTCTGAGACAATGAAGCTGACATTGCGGCAAAGTGCATACCTCGACGGTTCTAACAAACGGGGAGTGTTCCTGCAAACAGCAGATCTCGTTGCGTTTATCATTTTGAGAAATCCTCATTAGTTTCCAAAAAATGTCTGAATTCCTCAGTGGTTTTTAGACGTTAAAGCCGATCTTCTGGCAAAGTGCACATCTCGACGGCTCAAGCAAGCGGGGAGTACTGCTGCTGTGTGCAGAGCTCGTTGAGTTCATCATTATGAGTCACACACTTTCGTTCACAAAGATTACTTCCATGTTACAATGGATTTGAGATAATGAAGTTGATGTTTCAACCGAGTGCATATCTCGACGGCGTAAGCAATGAGGGAGTATTCCAGCAAAGTGCAGATCTTGTTGAGTTCATCATTAGGAGTAATCCTCAATGGTTTCCAGAAATGTTCTCAATGTCACAGTGCGTTTGAGACAATGAAGCTGACATTGCTGCAATCTTCATATCTCGACGGTGCAAGGATGCAGGGAGTATTCCAGCAACCTGCAGATCCCCTTGAGTTCAGCATTTTGAGCAATCCTCTTTGGTTTCCAAAGATTTCCTCAATGTCACAATGGCTTTCAGACAATGAAGCTGATTTTAAGACTAAGTGCATATCTCGACCTGGGAAGGAAACAGGGAGTATTCCAGCAATGTGCAGATCTCGTGGAGTTCTTCATTTTGAATAATACTCTTTAGTTTCCAAAGATTTTCACAAAGTAACTGTGGCTTTGAGATAATGAAACTGATATTTCTACAAAGTGCATCTCTCGACGGCGTAAGCAAAGAGGGAATATTCCAGCAAAGTGCAGATCTCGTTGAGATCATCATACGGAGTAATCCTCAATGGTTTCCAGAAATGTTCTCAATATCACAGTGCCTTGGAGACAATGAAGCTGACATTGCGGCAAAGTGCATATCTCGACGGTTCTAACAAACGGGGAGTGTTCCTGCAAACAGCAGATCTCGTTACGTTTATCATTTTGAGAAATCCTCATTAGTTTCCTTAAAATTTCTGAATTCCTCGGTGGTTTCTAGTCGTTAAAGCAGATCTTGTGGCAAAGTGCATATCTCGACGGCTCAAGCAAGCGGGGAGTACTGCTGCTGTGTGCAGAGCTCGTTGAGTTCATCATTATGAGTCACACACTTTCGTTTCGAAAGATTTTTTCAATGTTACAATGGATTTGAGATAATGAAGCTGATGTTTCTACCGAGTGCATATCTCGACGGCGTAAGCAAGCAGGGAGTATTCCACTAAAGTGCAGCTCTCGTTGAGTTTAACATTAGGAGTAATACTCAATGGTTTCCAGAAATGTTCTCAATGTCACAGTGCCTTTGAGGCAATGAAGCTGACATTGCTGCAATCTTCATATGTCGACAGAGCAAGGATGCAGGGAGTATTCCAGCAACCTGCAGATCTCCTTGAGTTCAGCATTTTGAGCAATCCTCATTGGTTTCCAAAGATCTCCTCAATGTCACAATGGCTTTGAGACATCCAAACTGATTTTGAGTCAAAGTGCATATCTCGACCTGGGAAGGAAACAGGGAGTATTCCAGCAATGTGCAGATCTCGTGGAGTTCTTCATTTTGAATAATACTCTTTAGTTTCCAAAGATTTTCACAAAGTAACTGTGGCTTTGAGATAATGAAACTGACATTTCTGCAAAGTGCATCTCTCGACGGCGTAAGCAAAGAGGGAGTATTCCAGTAAAGTGCAGATCTCGTTGAGATCATCACTGGAAGAAATCCTCAATGGTTTCCAGAAATGCTCTCAATATCACAGTGCTTTTGAGACAATGAAGCTGACATTGCGGCAAAGTGCATATCTCGACTGTCCTAACAAACGGGGAGTGTTCCTGCAAACAGCAGATCTCGTTGCGTTTATCATTTTGAGAAATCCTCATTAGTTTCGAAAAAATGTCTGAATACCTCAGTGGTTTTTACACTTTAAAGCCGATCCTGAGGCAAAGTGCATATCTCGACAGCTCAAGCAAGCGGGGAGTACTGCTGCTGTCTGGAGAGGTCGTTGAGTTCATCATTATGAGTCACACACTTTCGTTTCCAATGATTTCTTCAATGTTACAATGGATTTGAGATAATGAAGCTGATGTTTCTACAGAGAGCATATGTCGACCGCGTAAGCAAGCAGGGAGGATTCCACTAAAGTGCAGATCTCGTTGAGTTCATCATTAGGAGTTATCCTCAATGGTTTCCAGAAATGTTCTCAATGTCACAGTGCCTTTGAGGCAATGAAGCTGACATTGCTGCAATCTTCATATGTCGACGGTGCAAGGATGCAGAGAGTATTCCAGCAACCTGCAGATCCCCTTGAGTTCAGCATTTTGAGCAATCCTCTTTGGTTTCCAAAGATTTCCTCAATGTCACAATGGCTTTGAGACAATGAAGCTGATTTTGAGAGAAAGTGCATATCTGGACCTGGGAAGGAAACAGGGAGTATTCCAGCAATGTGCAGATCTCGTGGAGTTCTTCATTTTGAATAATACGCTTTAGTTTCCAAAGATTTTCACAAAGTAACTGCGGCTTTGAGATAATGCAACTGATATTTGTACAAAGTGCATCTCTCGACGGCGTAAGCAAAGAGGGAATATTCCAGCAAAGTGCAGATCTCGTTGAGATCATCACTGGGAGAAATCCTCAATGGTTTCCAGAAATGTTCTCAATATCACAGTGCTTTTGAGTAAGTGAAGCTGACATTGCGGCAAAGTGCATATCTCGACGGTCCTAACAAACGAGGAGTGTTCCTGCAAACTGCAGATCTCGTTGCGTTTAACATTTTGAGAAATCCTCATTAGTTTCCAAAAAATGTCTGAATTCCTCAGTGGTTTTTAGACCTTAAAGCCGATCTTCTGGCAAAGTGCATATCTCGACGGCTCAAGCAAGCGGGGAGTACTGCTGCTGTGTGCAGAGCTCGTTGAGTTCATCATTATGAGTCACACACTTTCGTTTCCAAAGATTTCTTCAATGTTACAATGGATTTGAGATAATGAAGCTGATGTTTCTACAGAGTGCCTATCTCGACGGCGTAAGCAAAGAGGGAGTGTTCCAGCAAAGTGCAGATCTTGTTGAGTTCATCATTAGGAGTAATCCTCAATGGTTTCCAGAAATGTTCTCAATGTCACAGTGCCTTTGAGGCAATGAAGCTGACATTGCTGCAATCTTCATATCTCGACGGTGCAAGGATGCTGGGAGTATTCGTGCAACCTGCAGATCCCCTTGAGATCAGGATTTTGAGCAATCCTCTTTGGTTTCCAAACATTTCCTCAATGTCACAATGGCTTTGAGACAATGAAGCTGATTTTGAGAGTAAGTGCATGTCTCGACCTGGGAAGGAAACAGGGAGTATTCCAGCAATGTGCAGATCTCGTGGAGTTCTTCATTTAGTTTCCCAAGATTTTCACAAAGTAACTGTGGCTTTGAGATAATGAAACTGATATTTCTACAAAGTGCATCTCTCGACGGCGTAAGCAAAGAGGGAGTATTCCAGCAATGTGCAGATCTCGTGGAGTTCTTCATTTTGAATCATACTCTTTAGTTTCCAAAGATTTTCACAAAGTAACTGTGGCTTTGAGATAATGAAACTGATATTTCTACAAAGTGCATCTCTCGACGGCGGAAGCAAGGAGGGAGTATTCCAGCAAAGTTCAGATCTCGTTGAGATCATCACTGGGAGAAATCCTCAATGGTTTCCAGAAATGTTCTCAATGTCACAGTGCTTCTGAGGCAATGAAACTGACATTGCGGCAAAGTGCATATCTCGACGGTCCTAACGAACGGGGAGTGTTCCTGCAAACAGCAGATCTCGTTGCGTTTATCATTTTGAGAAATCCTCATTAGTTTCCAGAAAATGTCTGAATTCCTCAGTGGTTTTTAGACCTTAAAGCCGATCTTGTGGCAAAGTGCATATATCGACGGCTCAAGCAAGCGGGGAGTACTGCTGCTGTGTGCAGAGCTCGTTGAGTTCATCATTATAAGTCACACACTTTCGTTTCCAAAGATTTCTTCAATGTTACAATGGATTTGAGATAATGAACTGACGTTTCTACAGAGTGCATATCTCGACGGCGTCAGCAAAGAGGGAGTATTCCAGCAAAGTGACAATTTTGTTGCGTTCATCATTAGGAGTAATCCTCAATGGTATCCAGAAATGTTCTCAATGTCACAGTGCCTTTGAGGCAATGAAGCTGACATTGCTGCAATCTTCATATCTCGACGGTGCAAGGATGCAGGGAGTATTCCAGCAACCTGCAGATCCCCTTTAGTTCAGCATTTTGAGAAATCCTCTTTGGTATCCAAAGATTTCCTCAATGTCACAATGGCTTTGAGACAATGAAGCTGATTTTGAGAGTAAGTGCAAATCTCGACCTGGGAAGGAAACAGGGAGTAATCCAGCAATGTGCTGATCTCGAGGAAAACTTCATTTTGAATAATAGTCTTTAGTTTCCACAGATTTTCACAAAGTAACTGTGGCTTTGTGGTAATATACTGATATTTCAACAAAGTGCATCTCTCGACGGCGTAAGCAAAGGGGGAGTATTCCAGCAAAGTGCAGATCTCGTTGAGATCATCACTGGGAGAAATCCTCAATGGTTTCCAGAAATGTTCTCAATGTCACAGTGCTTCTGAGACAATGAAGCTGACATTGCGGCAAAGTGCATATCTCGACGGTTCTAACAAACGAGGAGTATTCCTGCAAACAGCAGATCTCGTTGCGTTTATCATTTTGAGAAATCCTCATTAGTTACCAAAAAATGTCTGAATTCCTCAGTGGTTTTTAGACGTTAAAGCCGATCTTGTGGCAAAGTGCATATCTCGACGGCTCAAGCAAGCGGGCAGTACTGCTGCTGTGTGCAGAACTCGTTGAGTTCATCATTATGAGTCATACACTTTCGTTTCCAAAGATTTCTTCAATGTTACAATGGAATTGAGATAATGAAGCTGATGTTTCTCCAGAGGGCATATCTCGACGGCGTAAGCAAAGAGGGAAACAGGGAGTATTCCAGCAATGTGCAGATCTCGTGGAGTTCTTCATTTTGAATAATACTCTTTAGTTTCCAAAGATTTTCACAAAGTAACTGTGGGTTTGAGATAATGCAACTGATATTTCTACAAAGTGCATCTCTCGACGGCGAAAGCAAAGAGGGAGTATTCCAGTAAAGTGCAGATCTCGTTGAGTTCATCATTAGGAGTAATCCACAATGGTTTCCAGGAATGTTCTCAATGTCACAGTGCCTTTGAGGCAATGAAGCTGACATTGCTGCAATCTTCATATCTCGACGGTGCAATGATGCAGGGAGTATTCCAGCAACCTGCAGATCCCCTTGAGTTCAGCATTTTGAGCAATCCTCTTTGGTTTCCAAAGATTTCCTCAATGTCACAATGGCTTTCAGACAATGAAGCTGATTTTGAAAGTAAGTGCATATCTCGACCTGGGAAGGAAACAGGGAGTATTCCAGCAATGTGCAGATCTCGTGGAGTTCTTCATTTTGAATAATACTCTTTAGTTTCCAAAGATTTTCACAAAGTAACTGTGGCTTTGAGATAAAGAAACTGATATTTCTACAAAGTGCATCTCTCGACGGCGTAAGCAAAGAGGGAGTATTCCAGCAACGTGCAGATCTCGTTGAGATCATCACTGGGAGAAATCCTCAATGGTTTCCAGAAATGTTCTCAATATCACAGTGCTTTAGAGTTAATGAAGCTGACATTGCGGCAAAGTGCATATCTCGACGGTCCTAACAAACGGGGAGTGTTCCTGCAAACTGCAGATCTCGTTGCGTTTATCATTTTGAGAAATCCTCATTAGTTTTCAAAAAATTTCTCAATTCCTCAGTGGTTTTTTGACGTTAAAGCAGATCTTGAGGCAAAGTGCATATCTCGACGGCTCAAGCAAGCGGGGAGTACTGCTGCTGTGTGCAGAGCTCGTTGAGTTCATCATTATGAGTCACACACTTTCCTTTCCAAAGATTTCTTCAATGTTACAATGGATTTGAGATAATGAAGCTGATGTTTCTACAGAGTGCATATCTCGACGGCGTAAGCAAGCAGGGAGTATTCCACTAAAGTGCAGCTCTCGTTTAGTTCATCATTAGGAGTAATCCTCAATGGTTTCCAGAAATGTTCTCAATGTCACAGTGCCTTTGAGGCAATGAAGCTGACATTGCTGCAATCTTCATATGTCGACGGTGCAAGGATGCAGGGAGTGTTCCAGCAACCTGCAGATCCCCTTGAGTTCAGCATTTTGAGCAATCCTCATTGGTTTCCAAAGATTTCCTCAATGTCACAATGGCTTTGAGACAACGAAGTTGATTTTGAGTCAAAGTGCATATCTCGACCTGGGAAGGAAACAGGGAGTAATCCAGCAATGTGCTGATCTCGAGGAAAACTTCATTTTGAATAATACTCTTTAGTTTCCACACATTTTCACAAAGTAACTGTGGCTTTGTGGTAATGTACTGATATTTCAACAAAGTGCATCTCTCGACGGCGTAAGCAAAGAGGGAGTATTCCAGCAAAGTGCAGATCTCGTTGAGATCATCACTGGGAGAAATCCTCAATGGTTTCCAGAAATGTTCTCAATGTCACAGTGCGTTTGAGACAATGAAGCTGACATTGCTGCAATCTTCATATCTCGACGGTGCAAGGATGCAGGGAGTATTCCAGCAACCTGCAGATCCCCTTGAGTTCAGCATTTTGAGCAATCCTCTTTGGTTTCCAAAGATTTCCTCAATGTCACAATGGCTTTGAGACAATGAAGCTGATTTTGAGAGAAAGTGCATGTCTCGACCTGGGAAGGAAACAGGGAGCATTCCAGCAATGTGGAGATCTCGTGGAGTTCTTCATTTTGAATACTACTCTTTTATTTCCAAAGATTTTCACAAAGTAACTGTGGCTTTGAGATAATGAAACTGATATTTCTACAAAGTGCATCTCTCGACAGCGTAAGCAAAGAGGGAGTATTCCAGCAAAGTGCAGATCTCGCTGAGATCATCATTGGGAGAAATCCTCAATGGTTTCCAGAAATGTTCTCAATATCACAGTGCTTTTGAGACAATGAAGCTGACATTGCCGCAAAGTGCATATCTCGACGGTCCTAACAAACGGGGAGTGTTCCTGCAAACGGCAGATCTCGTTGCGTTTATCATTTTGAGAAATCCTCATTAGTTTCCTAAAGATGTCTTAATTCCTCAGTGGTTTTTAGACGTTAAAGCCGATCTTGAGGCAAAGTGAATATCTCGACGGCTCAAGCAAGCGGGGAGTTCTGTTTCTGCGTGCAGAGCTCGTTGAGTCATCATTATGAGTCACACACTTTCGTTTCCAAAGATTTCTTCAATGTTACAATGGATTTGAGATAATGAATCTGATGTTTCTACAGAGTGCATATCTCGACGGCGTAAGCAAGCAGGGAGTATCCGAGCAAATGCAGATCTGGTTGAGTTCATCATTAGGAGCAATCCTCAATGGTTTCCAGAAATGTTCTCAATGTCACAGAGCCTTTGAGGCAATGTAGCTGATATTGCTGCAATCTTCATATCTCGACGGTGCCAGGATGCAGAGAGTATTCCAGCAACCTGCAGATCCCCTTGGGTTCAGCATTTTGAGCAGTCCTCTTTGGTTTCCAAAGATTTCCTCAATGTCACAATGGCTTTGAGACAATGAAGCTGATTTTGAGAGAAAGTGCATATCTCTGGGACTTTGATGTTGTGGCCATTTCTGAGACATGGATAGAGCAGGGTCAGGAATGGATGTTGCAGGTTCCGGGGTACAAATGCTTTAGTCGGAGTAGAGAAGAAGGTAGAAGGGGGGGTGCGGTAGCATTGCTAGTCAAGGACTGTATCACAGTGTCGGAGAGAAAGTTTGATGAGGACTTGTCAGTTGAGGTAGTATGGGCGGAGATTAGAAATAGGAGAGGAGAGGTCACCCTGTTGGGAGTCTTTTATAGACCTCCTAAAAGTTCTAGAGAGGTTGAGGAAAGGATTGCGGAGACAATCCTGGTTAGGAGTGAAAGTAATAGGGTAATTGTTATGGGGGACTTTAACTTTACGAATATTGATTGGAGTTGCTATAGTTCTAGCTCGCTAGAGGGGTCAGTGTTTGTACAAAGCGTGCAGGAAGGTTTTTTGTCTCAGTATGTAGACAGGCCAACTAGAGGTGAGGCTATATTGGATTTGGTGCTGGGAAATGAGCCAGACCAGGTGCTAGACTTGGAAGTTGGTGTGCATTTTGGTGATAGTGACCACAATTCGGTTACGTTCACCTTAGTGATGGGAAGAGATAGGCGTGAACCTCGGGTCAGCAATTTTAGCTGGGGTAAGGGCGATTATGAGGCTATCAGGAGTGAATTAGGAAGCATGGATTGGATTAGGGGATTACAGGGACTGGGAACATCTGAAATGTGGAATTTTTTCAAGGAGCAGCTACTGCGAGTCCTTGATAGGTATGTCCCTGTCAGGCATGGTGGATTTGGTAGATCTAGGGAACCATGGTGCACTAAAAGAGTTGAGTCGATGGTTAAAAAGAAAAAGGAGGCTTATGTTCGGATGAGATTGGAGGGCTCAGATAGTGCACTAGAAAGCTTTAGATTGGCTAGGAGGGAGTTGAAGAGTGAGTTGAGAAGGGCTAAAAGAGGACATGAGAAGACTTTGGCTGATAGGATTAAGGAGAATCCTAAGGCGTTCTATAAGTATGTCAAGAACAGAAGGTTGGTCAGGGCAAGATTAGGGCCAGTTACAGACAGCAGGGGGAAGTTGTGTGTGGAACCGGAGGAGATTGGAGAAGTATTGAACCAATATTTCTCTTCGGTGTTCACGCAGGGGGACATGAATATAGCTGAGGAGGACAATGGGTTGCAGGGGTGTAAAATAGACAGTATTACGGTTGATAAAGAGGATGTGCTGGAAATTCTTGAGGGGCTGAAAATAGATAAGTCCCCTGGTCCGGATGGGATCTACCCTAGGATTCTCTGGGAGGCTAGAGAGGTGATTGCAGAGCCTCTGGCTCAGATCTTCAGGTTGTCATTGGTCTCTGGTGTAGTCCCGGAGGATTGGAGGATAGCGAATGTTGTCCCATTGTTTAAGAAGGGGAACAGAGACTTTGCCGGGAATTATAGACCGGTGAGTCTTACTTCTGTTGTGGGCAAGGTTTTAGAAAAAATTATTAGGGATAGGATTTATAGTTATTTGGAGTGTAATGAATTGATTAGAAATAGTCAGCATGGTTTTGTAGCAGGTAGGTCGTGCCTTACTAACCTTATTGAGTTTTTTGAGAAGGTGACCAAAGAGGTGGATGGGGGTAAGGCAGTTGACGTGGTATACATGGATTTTAGTAAGGCGTTCGATAAGGTTCACCATGGTAGGCTTCTGCAGAAAATGCAGATGTATGGGATTGTGGGTAATCTAGGAAGTTGGATCAGGAATTGGCTATCAGATAGGAGACAGAGGGTGGTGGTGGATGGTAAATATTCATCATGGAGTGCAGTTACGAGTGGTGTGCCTCAGGGATCTGTTTTGGGGCCACTGTTGTTTGTAATTTTTATTAATGATCTGGATGAGGGTATAGTTGGGTGGATTAGTAAATTTGCTGATGACACCAAAGTTGGAGGTGTGGTAGATTGTGAGGAAGGGTGTCATAGTCTGCAGGGAGACTTAGATAGGTTGCAGAGCTGGGCCGAGAGGTGGCGGATGGAATTTAATGCGGAGAAGTGTGAGGTAATTCACTTTGGTAGGAGCAACAGATGTGTCGAGTATAGGGCTAACGGGAGGACTTTGAATAGTGTGGATGAACAGAGGGATCTAGGTGTGTGTGTACATAGATCCCTGAAAGTTGGGAATCAAGTAGATAAGGTTGTCAAGAAGGCGTACGGTGTCTTGGCGTTTATTGGTAGGGGGATTGAATTTAGGAGTCGCAGTGTAATGTTGCAACTGTACACTACTCTAGTGCGGCCGCACTTGGAGTACTGTGTGCAGTTCTGGTCCCCGCATTACAAGAAGGATGTGGAGGCGTTGGAGAGGGTGCAGAGGAGGTTTACTAGGATGTTGCCTGGTATGGTGGGGAGGTCCTATGAGGAGAGACTGAGGGATCTAGGGTTGTTTTCGTTGGGAAGAAGGCGGCTAAGAGGGGATCTTATTGAAACATATAAGATGATTAGAGGTTTAGATAGGGTGGATAGTGATAGCCTTTTTCCTCGGATGGAGAAAGCTAGCACGAGGGGGCATGACTTTAAATTAAGGGGGGGTAGCTACAGGACGGATGTCAGGGGTAGGTTCTTTACCCAGCGGGTGGTGAGGGATTGGAATGCCCTGCCTGCTGCAGTTGTAGATGCGTCTAGTTTGGGGGCGTTTAAGAGATCTCTGGATAGGTTTATGGACGAAAAGGGATTGGTATAGGCTAGTGGGTCATTGTTTTTGTAACTGGTCGGCGCAACATCGTGGGCCGAAGGGCCTGTTCTGCGCTGTAATGTTCTATGTTCTATGTTCTATCTCGACCTGGGAAGGAAACAGGGAGTATTCCAGCAATGTGCAGATCTCGTGGAGTTCTTCATTTTGAATAATACGCTTTAGTTTCCAAAGATTTTCACAAAGTAACTGTGGCTTTGAGATAATTAAACTGATAATTCTACAAAGTGCATCTCTCGACGGCGTAAGCAAAGTGGGAGTATTCCAGAAAAGTGCAGATCTCGTTGAGATCATCATTGGGAGAAATCCTCAATGGTTTCCAGAAATGTTCTCAATGTCACAGTGCTTTTGAGACAATGAAGCTGACATTGCGGCAAAGTGCATATCTCGACGGTCCTAACAAAAGGGGAGTTTCCTGCAAACAGCAGATCTCGTTGCGTTTGTCATTTTGAGAAATCCGCATTAGTTTTCAAAAAATTTCTGAATTCCTCAGTGGTTTTTAGACGTTAAAGCAGATCTTGAGGCAAAGTGCATATCTCGACGGCTCAAGCAAACGGGGAGTACTGCTGCTGTCTGCAGAGCTCGTTGAGTTCATCATTATGAGTCACACACTTTCCTTTCCAAAGATTTCTTCAATGTTACAATGGATTTGAGATAATGAAGCTGATGTTTCTACAGAGTGCATATCTCGACGGCGTAAGCAAGCGAGGAGTTTTCCACTAAAGTGCAGCTCTCGTTGAGTTCATCATTAGGAGTAATCCTCAATGGTTTCCAGAAATGTTCTCAATGTCACAGTGCCTTTGAGGCAATGAAGCTGACATTGCTGCAATCTTCATATGTCGACGGTGCAAGGATGCAGGGAGTATTCCAGCAACCTGCAGATCCCCTTGAGATCAGCATTTTGAGCAATCCTCTTTGGTTTCCAAAGATTTCCTCAATGTCACAATGGCTTTGAGACAATGAAGATGATTTTGAGAGAAAGTGCATGTCTCGACCTGGGAAGGAAACAGGGAGTATTCCAGCAATGTGCAGATCTCGTGGAGTTCTTCATTTTGAATAATACTCTTTAGTTTCCAAAGATTTTCACAAAGTAACTGCGGCTTTGAGATAATGCAACTGATATTTCTACAAAGTGCATCTCTCGACGGCATAAGCAAAGAGGGAGTATTCCAGCAAAGTGCAGATCTCGTTGAGATCATCACTGGAAGAAATCCTCAATGGTTTCCAGAAATGTTCTCAATATCACAGTGCCTTGGAGACAATGAAGCTGACATTGCGGCAAAGTGCATATCTCGACGGTCCTAACAAACGGGGAGTGTTCCTGCAAACTGCAGATCTCGTTGCGTTTATCATTTTGAGAAATCCTCATTAGTTTTCAAAAAATTTCTCAATTCCTCAGTGGTTTTTAGACGTTAAAGCAGATCTTGAGGCAAAGTGCATATCTCGACGGCTCAAGCAAGCGGGGAGTACTGCTGCTGTGTGCAGAGCTCGTTGAGTTCATCATTATGAGTCAGACACTTTCCTTTCCAAAGATTTCTTCAATGTTACAATGGATTTGAGATAATGAAGCTGATGTTTCTACAGAGTGCATATCTCGACGGCGTAAGCAAGCAGGGAGTATTCCACTAAAGTGCAGCTCTCGTTGAGTTCATCATTAGGAGTAATCCTCAATGGTTTCCAGAAATGTTCTCAATGTCACAGTGCCTTTGAGGCAATGAAGCTGACATTGCTGCAATCTTCATATGTCGACGGTGCAAGGATGCAGGGAGTATTCCAGCAACCTGCAGATCCCCTTGAGTTCAGCATTTTGAGCAATCCTCTTTGGTTTCCAAAGATTTCCTCAATGTCACAATGGCTTTCAGACAATGAAGCTGATTTTGAAAGTAAGTGCATATCTCGACCTGGGAAGGAAACAGGGAGTATTCCAGCAATGTGCAGATCTCGTGGAGTTCTTCATTTTGAATAATACGCTTTAGTTTCCAAAGATTTTCACAAAGTAACTGTGGCTTTGAGATAATGAAACTGATATTTCTACAAAGTGCATCTCTCGATGGCGTAAGCAAAGAGGGAGTATTCCAGCAAAGTGCAGATCTCGTTGAGATCATCACTGGGAGAAATCCTCAATGGTTTCCAGAAATGTTCTCAATATCACAGTGCTTTAGAGTTAATGAAGCTGACATTGCGGCAAAGTGCATATCTCGACGGTCCTAACAAACGGGGAGTGTTCCTGCAAACTGCAGATCTCGTTGCGTTTATCATTTTGAGAAATCCTCATTAGTTTTCAAAAAATTTCTCAATTCCTCAGTGGTTTTTTGACGTTAAAGCAGATCTTGAGGCAAAGTGCATATCTCGACGGCTCAAGCAAGCGGGGAGTACTGCTGCTGTGTGCAGAGCTCGTTGAGTTCATCATTATGAGTCACACACTTTCCTTTCCAAAGATTTCTTCAATGTTACAATGGATTTGAGATAATGAAGCTGATGTTTCTACAGAGTGCATATCTCGACGGCGTAAGCAAGCAGGGAGTATTCCACTAAAGTGCAGCTCTCGTTGAGTTCATCATTAGGAGTAATCCTCAATGGTTTCCAGAAATGTTCTCAATGTCACAGTGCCTTTGAGGCAATGAAGCTGACATTGCTGCAATCTTCATATGTCGACGGTGCAAGGATGCAGGGAGTGTTCCAGCAACCTGCAGATCCCCTTGAGTTCAGCATTTTGAGCAATCCTCATTGGTTTCCAAAGATTTCCTCAATGTCACAATGGCTTTGAGACAACGAAGCTGATTTTGAGTCAAAGTGCATATCTCGACCTGGGAAGGAAACAGGGAGTAATCCAGCAATGTGCTGATCTCGAGGAAAACTTCAGTTTGAATAATACTCTTTAGTTTCCACACATTTTCACAAAGTAACTGTGGCTTTGTGGTAATGTACTGATATTTCAACAAAGTGCATCTCTCGACGGCGTAAGCAAAGAGGGAGTATTCCAGCAAAGTGCAGATCTCGTTGAGATCATCACTGGGAGAAACCCTCAATGGTTTCCAGAAATGTTCTCAATGTCACAGTGCGTTTGAGACAATGAAGCTGACATTGCTGCAATCTTCATATCTCGACGGTGCAAGGATGCAGGGAGTATTCCAGCAACCTGCAGATCCCCTTGAGTTCAGCATTTTGAGCAATCCTCTTTGGTTTCCAAAGATTTCCTCAATGTCACAATGGCTTTGAGACAATGAAGCTGATTTTGAGAGAAAGTGCATATCTGGACCTGGGAAGGAAACAGGGAGCATTCCAGCAATGTGGAGATCTCGTGGAGTTCTTCATTTTGAATACTACTCTTTTATTTCCAAAGATTTTCACAAAGTAACTGTGGCTTTGAGATAATGAAACTGATATTTCTACAAAGTGCATCTCTCGACGGCGTAAGCAAAGATGGAGTATTCCAGCAAAGTGCAGATCTCGCTGAGATCATCATTGGGAGAAATCCTCAATGGTTTCCAGAAATGTTCTCAATATCACAGTGCTTTTGAGACAATGAAGCTGACATTGCCGCAAAGTGCATATCTCGACGGTCCTAACAAACGGGGAGTGTTCCTGCAAACGGCAGATCTCGTTGCGTTTATCATTTTGAGAAATCCTCATTAGTTTCCTAAAGATGTCTTAATTCCTCAGTGGTTTTTAGACGTTAAAGCCGATCTTGAGGCAAAGTGAATATCTCGACGGCTCAAGCAAGCGGGGAGTTCTGTTTCTGCGTGCAGAGCTCGTTGAGTCATCATTATGAGTCACACACTTTCGTTTCCAAAGATTTCTTCAATGTTACAATGGATTTGAGATAATGAATCTGATGTTTCTACAGAGTGCATATCTCGACGGCGTAAGCAAGCAGGGAGTATCCGAGCAAATGCAGATCTGGTTGAGTTCATCATTAGGAGCAATCCTCAATGGTTTCCAGAAATGTTCTCAATGTCACAGAGCCTTTGAGGCAATGTAGCTGATATTGCTGCAATCTTCATATCTCGACAGTGCCAGGATGCAGAGAGTATTCCAGCAACCTGCAGATCCCCTTGGGTTCAGCATTTTGAGCAGTCCTCTTTGGTTTCCAAAGATTTCCTCAATGTCACAATGGCTTTCAGACAATGAAGCTGATTTTGAGAGAAAGTGCATATCTCGACCTGGGAAGGAAACAGGGAGTATTCCAGCAATGTGCAGATCTCGTGGAGTTCTTCATTTTGAATAATACTCTTTAGTTTCCAAAGATTTTCACAAAGTAACTGTGGCTTTGAGATAATTAAACTGATATTTCTACAAAGTGCATCTCTCGATGGCGTAAGCAAAGAGGGAGTATTCCAGCAAAGTGCAGATCTCGTTGAGATCATCACTGGGAGAAATCCTCAATGGTTTCCAGAAATGTTCTCAATATCACAGTGCTTTAGAGTTAATGAAGCTGACATTGCGGCAAAGTGCATATCTCGACGGTCCTAACAAACGGGGAGTGTTCCTGCAAACTGCAGATCTCGTTGCGTTTATCATTTTGAGAAATCCTCATTAGTTTTCAAAAAATTTCTCAATTCCTCAGTGGTTTTTTGACGTTAAAGCAGATCTTGAGGCAAAGTGCATATCTCGACGGCTCAAGCAAGCGGGGAGTACTGCTGCTGTGTGCAGAGCTCGTTGAGTTCATCATTATGAGTCACACACTTTCCTTTCCAAAGATTTCTTCAATGTTACAATGGATTTGAGATAATGAAGCTGATGTTTCTACAGAGTGCATATCTCGACGGCGTAAGCAAGCAGGGAGTATTCCACTAAAGTGCAGCTCTCGTTGAGTTCATCATTAGGAGTAATCCTCAATGGTTTCCAGAAATGTTCTCAATGTCACAGTGCCTTTGAGGCAATGAAGCTGACATTGCTGCAATCTTCATATGTCGACGGTGCAAGGATGCAGGGAGTGTTCCAGCAACCTGCAGATCCCCTTGAGTTCAGCATTTTGAGCAATCCTCATTGGTTTCCAAAGATTTCCTCAATGTCACAATGGCTTTGAGACAACGAAGCTGATTTTGAGTCAAAGTGCATATCTCGACCTGGGAAGGAAACAGGGAGTAATCCAGCAATGTGCTGATCTCGAGGAAAACTTCAGTTTGAATAATACTCTTTAGTTTCCACACATTTTCACAAAGTAACTGTGGCTTTGTGGTAATGTACTGATATTTCAACAAAGTGCATCTCTCGACGGCGTAAGCAAAGAGGGAGTATTCCAGCAAAGTGCAGATCTCGTTGAGATCATCACTGGGAGAAACCCTCAATGGTTTCCAGAAATGTTCTCAATGTCACAGTGCGTTTGAGACAATGAAGCTGACATTGCTGCAATCTTCATATCTCGACGGTGCAAGGATGCAGGGAGTATTCCAGCAACCTGCAGATCCCCTTGAGTTCAGCATTTTGAGCAATCCTCTTTGGTTTCCAAAGATTTCCTCAATGTCACAATGGCTTTGAGACAATGAAGCTGATTTTGAGAGAAAGTGCATATCTGGACCTGGGAAGGAAACAGGGAGCATTCCAGCAATGTGGAGATCTCGTGGAGTTCTTCATTTTGAATACTACTCTTTTATTTCCAAAGATTTTCACAAAGTAACTGTGGCTTTGAGATAATGAAACTGATATTTCTACAAAGTGCATCTCTCGACGGCGTAAGCAAAGATGGAGTATTCCAGCAAAGTGCAGATCTCGCTGAGATCATCATTGGGAGAAATCCTCAATGGTTTCCAGAAATGTTCTCAATATCACAGTGCTTTTGAGACAATGAAGCTGACATTGCCGCAAAGTGCATATCTCGACGGTCCTAACAAACGGGGAGTGTTCCTGCAAACGGCAGATCTCGTTGCGTTTATCATTTTGAGAAATCCTCATTAGTTTCCTAAAGATGTCTTAATTCCTCAGTGGTTTTTAGACGTTAAAGCCGATCTTGAGGCAAAGTGAATATCTCGACGGCTCAAGCAAGCGGGGAGTTCTGTTTCTGCGTGCAGAGCTCGTTGAGTCATCATTATGAGTCACACACTTTCGTTTCCAAAGATTTCTTCAATGTTACAATGGATTTGAGATAATGAATCTGATGTTTCTACAGAGTGCATATCTCGACGGCGTAAGCAAGCAGGGAGTATCCGAGCAAATGCAGATCTGGTTGAGTTCATCATTAGGAGCAATCCTCAATGGTTTCCAGAAATGTTCTCAATGTCACAGAGCCTTTGAGGCAATGTAGCTGATATTGCTGCAATCTTCATATCTCGACAGTGCCAGGATGCAGAGAGTATTCCAGCAACCTGCAGATCCCCTTGGGTTCAGCATTTTGAGCAGTCCTCTTTGGTTTCCAAAGATTTCCTCAATGTCACAATGGCTTTCAGACAATGAAGCTGATTTTGAGAGAAAGTGCATATCTCGACCTGGGAAGGAAACAGGGAGTATTCCAGCAATGTGCAGATCTCGTGGAGTTCTTCATTTTGAATAATACTCTTTAGTTTCCAAAGATTTTCACAAAGTAACTGTGGCTTTGAGATAATTAAACTGATATTTCTACAAAGTGCATCTCTCGACGGCGTAAGCAAAGTGGGAGTATTCCAGAAACGTGCAGATCTCGTTGAGATCATCATTGGGAGAAATGCTCAATGGTTTCCAGAAATGTTCTCAATGTCACAGTGCTTTTGAGACAATGAAGCTGACATTGCGGCAAAGTACATATCTCGACGGTCCTAACAAAATGGGAGTGTCCTGCAAACAGCAGATCTCGTTGCGTTTGTCATTTTGAGAAATCCTCATTAGTTTTCAAAAAATTTCTGAATTCCTCAGTGGTTTTTAGACGTTAAAGCAGATCTTGAGGCAAAGTGCATATCTCGACGGCTCAAGCAAACGGGGAGTACTGCTGCTGTCTGCAGAGCTCGTTGAGTTCATCATTATGAGTCACAAACTTTCCTTTCCAAAGATTTCTTCAATGTTACAATGGATTTGAGATAATGAAGCTGATGTTTCTACAGAGTGCATATCTCGACGGCGTAAGCAAGCAGGGAGTTTTCCACTAAAGTGCAGCTCTCGTTGAGTTCATCATTAGGAGTAATCCTCAATGCTTTCCAGAAATGTCCTCAATGTCACAGTGCCTTTGAGGCAATGAAGCTGACATTGCTGCAATCTTCATATGTCGACGGTGCAAGGATGCAGGGAGTATTCCAGCAACCTGCAGATCTCCTTGAGTTCAGCATTTTGAGCAATCCTCTTTGGTTTCCAAAGATTTCCTCAATGTCACAATGGCTTTGAGACAATGAAGCTGATTTTGAGAGAAAGTGCATATCTCGACCTGGGAAGGAAACAGGGAGTATTCCAGCAATGTGCAGATCTCGTGGAGTTCTTCATTTTGAATAATACTCTTTAGTTTCCAAAGATTTTCACAAAGTAACTGCGGCTTTGAGATAATGCAACTGATATTTGTACAAAGTGCATCTCTCGACGGCATAAGCAAAGAGGGAGTATTCCAGCAAAGTGCAGATCTCGTTGAGATCATCACTGGAAGAAATCCTCAATGGTTTCCAGAAATGTTCTCAATATCACAGTGCCTTGGAGACAATGAAGCTGACATTGCGGCAAAGTGCATATCTCGACGGTCCTAACAAACGGGGAGTGTTCCTGCAAACTGCAGATCTCGTTGCGTTTATCATTTTGAGAAATCCTCATTAGTTTTCAAAAAATTTCTGAATTCCTCAGTGGTTTTTTGACGTTAAAGCAGATCTTGAGGCAAAGTGCATATCTCGACGGCTCAAGCAAGCGGGGAGTACTGCTGCTGTGTGCAGAGCTCGTTGAGTTCATCATTATGAGTCACACACTTTCCTTTCCAAAGATTTCTTCAATGTTACAATGGATTTGAGATAATGAAGCTGATGTTTCTACAGAGTGCATATCTCGACGGCGTAAGCAAGCAGGGAGTATTCCACTAAAGTGCAGCTCTCGTTGAGTTCATCATTAGGAGTAATCCTCAATGGTTTCCAGAAATATTCTCAATATCACAGTGCTTTTGAGTTAATGAAGCTGACATTGCGGCAAAGTGCATATTTCGACGGTCCTAACAAACGGGGAGTGTTCCTGCAAACTGCAGATCTCGTTGCGTTTATCATTTTGAGAAATCCTCATTAGTTTCGAAAAAATGTCTGAATTCCTCAGTGGTTTTTAGACGTTAAAGCCGATCCTGAGGCAAAGTGCATATCTCGACAGCTCAAGCAAGCGGGGAGTACTGCTGCTGTGTGCAGAGCTCGTTGAGTTCATCATTATGAGTCACACACTTTCGTTTCCAAAGATTTCTTCAACGTTACAATGGATTTGAGATAATGAAGCTGATGTTTCTACAGAGAGCATATGTCGACCGCGTAAGCAAGCAGGGAGGATTACACTAAAGTGCAGATCTTGTTGAGTTCATCATGAGGAGTAATCCTCAATGGTTTCCAGAAATGTTCTCAATGTCACAGTGCCTTTGAGGCAATGAAGCTGACATTGCTGAAATCTTCATATCTCGACGGTGCAAGGATTCAGGGAGTATTCCAGCAACCTGCAGATCCCCTTGAGTTCAGCATTTTGAGGAATCCTCTTTGGTTTCCAAAGATTTCCTCAATGTCACAATGGCTTTAGACAAAGAAGCTGATTTTGACAGAAAGCGCATCTCTCGACCTGGGAAGGAAACAGGGAGTATTCCAGCAATGTGCAGATCTCGTGGAGTTCTTCATTTTGAATACTACTCTTTTATTTCCAAAGATTTTCACAAAGTAACTGTGGCTTTGAGATAATGAAACTGATATTTCTACAAAGTGCATCTCTCGACGGCGTAAGCAAAGAGGGAGTATTCCAGCAAAGTGCAGATCTGGCTGAGATCATCATTGGGAGAAATCCTCAATGATTTCCAGAAATGTTCTCAATATCACAGTGCTTTTGAGATAATGAAGCTGACATTGCCGCAAAGTGCATATCTCGACGGTCCTAACAAACGGGGAGTGTTCCTCAAACGGCAGATCTCGTTGCGTTTATCATTTTGAGAAATCCTCATTAGTTTCCTAAAGATGTCTTAATTCCTCAGTGGTTTTTAGACGTTAAAGCCGATCTTGAGGCAAAGTGAATATCTCGACGGCTCAAGCAAGCGGATAGTTCTGTTTCTGCGTGCAGAGCTCGTTGAGTCATCATTATGAGTCACACACTTTCGTTTCCAAAGATTTCTTCAATGTTACAATGGATTTGAGATAATGAATCTGATGTTTCTACAGAGTGCATATCTCGACGGCGTAAGCAAGCAGGGAGTATCCGAGCAAATGCAGATCTGGTTGAGTTCATCATTAGGAGCAATCCTCAATGGTTTCCAGAAATGTTCTCAATGTCACAGAGCCTTTGAGGCAATGTAGCTGATATTGCTGCAATCTTCATATCTCGACGGTGCCAGGATGCAGAGAGTATTCCAGCAACCTGCAGATCCCCTTGGGTTCAGCATTTTGAGCAGTCCTCTTTGGTTTCCAAAGATTTCCTCAATGTCACAATGGCTTTGAGACAATGAAGCTGATTTTGAGAGAAAGTGCATATCTCGACCTGGGAAGGAAACAGGGAGTATTCCAGCAATGTGCAGATCTCGTGGAGTTCTTCATTTTGAATAATACTCTTTAGTTTCCAAAGATTTTCACAAAGTAACTGTGGCTTTGAGATAATTAAACTGATATTTCTCCAAAGTGCATCTCTCGACGACGTAAGCAAAGTGGGAGTATTCCAGAAAAGTGCAGATCTCGTTGAGATCATCATTGGGAGAAATCCTCAATGGTTTCCAGAAATGTTCTCAATGTCACAGTGCTTTTGAGACAATGAAGCTGACATTGTGGCAAAGTGCATATCTCGACGGTCCTAACAAAATGGGAGTGTCCTGCAAACAGCAGATCTCGTTGCGTTTGTCATTTTGAGAAATCCTCATTAGTTTTCAAAAAATTTCTGAAATCCTCAGTGGTTTTTCGACGTTAAAGCAGATCTTGAGGCAAAGTGCATATCTCGACGGCTCAAGCAAACGGGGAGTACTGCTGCTGTCTGCAGAGCTCGTTGAGTTCATCATTATGAGTCACACACTTTCCTTTCCAAAGATTTCTTCAATGTTACAATGGATTTGAGATAATGAAGCTGATGTTTCTACAGAGTGCATATCTCGACGGCGTAAGCAAGCAGGGAGTTTTCCACTAAAGTGCAGCTCTCGTTGAGTTCATCATTAGGAGTAATCCTCAATGGTTTCCAGAAATGTCCTCAATGTCACAGTGCCTTTGAGGCAATGAAGCTGACATTGCTGCAATCTTCATATGTCGACGGTGCAAGGATGCAGGGAGTATTCCAGCAACCTGCAGATCTCCTTGAGTTCAGCATTTTGAGCAATCCTCTTTGGTTTCCAAAGATTTCCTCAATGTCACAATGGCTTTGAGACAATGAAGCTGATTTTGAGAGAAAGTGCATATCTCGACCTGGGAAGGAAACAGGGAGTATTCCAGCAATGTGCAGATCTCGTGGAGTTCTTCATTTTGAATAATACTCTTTAGTTTCCAAAGATTTTCACAAAGTAACTGCGGCTTTGAGATAATGCAACTGATATTTGTACAAAGTGCATCTCTCGACGGCATAAGCAAAGAGGGAGTATTCCAGCAAAGTGCAGATCTCGTTGAGATCATCACTGGAAGAAATCCTCAATGGTTTCCAGAAATGTTCTCAATATCACAGTGCCTTGGAGACAATGAAGCTGACATTGCGGCAAAGTGCATATCTCGACGGTCCTAACAAACGGGGAGTGTTCCTGCAAACTGCAGATCTCGTTGCGTTTATCATTTTGAGAAATCCTCATTAGTTTTCAAAAAATTTCTCAATTCCTCAGTGGTTTTTTGACGTTAAAGCAGATCTTGAGGCAAAGTGCATATCTCGACGGCTCAAGCAAGCGGGGAGTACTGCTGCTGTGTGCAGAGCTCGTTGAGTTCATCAGTATGAGTCACACACTTTCCTTTCCAAAGATTTCTTCAATGTTACAATGGATTTGAGATAATGAAGCTGATGTTTCTACAGAGTGCATATCTCGACGGCGTAAGCAAGCAGGGAGTATTCCACTAAAGTGCAGCTCTCGTTGAGTTCATCATTAGGAGTAATCCTCAATGGTTTCCAGAAATATTCTCAATATCACAGTGCTTTTGAGTTAATGAAGCTGACATTGCGGCAAAGTGCATATCTCGACGGTCCTAACAAACGGGGAGTGTTCCTGCAAACTGCAGATCTCGTTGCGTTTATCATTTTGAGAAATCCTCATTAGTTTCGAAAAAATGTCTGAATTCCTCAGTGGTTTTTAGACGTTAAAGCCGATCCTGAGGCAAAGTGCATATCTCGACAGCTCAAGCAAGCGGGGAGTACTGCTGCTGTGTGCAGAGCTCGTTGAGTTCATCATTATGAGTCACACACTTTCGTTTCCAAAGATTTCTTCAACGTTACAATGGATTTGAGATAATGAAGCTGATGTTTCTACAGAGAGCATATGTCGACCGCGTAAGCAAGCACGGAGGATTACACTAAAGTGCAGATCTTGTTGAGTTCATCATGAGGAGTAATCCTCAATGGTTTCCAGAAATGTTCTCAATGTCACAGTGCCTTTGAGGCAATGAAGCTGACATTGCTGCAATCTTCATATCTCGACGGTGCAAGGATTCAGGGAGTATTCCAGCAACCTGCAGATCCCCTTGAGTTCAGCATTTTGAGGAATCCTCTTTGGTTTCCAAAGATTTCCTCAATGTCACAATGGCTTTAGACAAAGAAGCTGATTTTGACAGAAAGCGCATCTCTCGACCTGGGAAGGAAACAGGGAGTATTCCAGCAATGTGCAGATCTCGTGGAGTTCTTCATTTTGAATACTACTCTTTTATTTCCAAAGATTTTCACAAAGTAACTGTGGCTTTGAGATAATGAAACTGATATTTCTACAAAGTGCATCTCTCGACGGCGTAAGCAAAGAGGGAGTATTCCAGCAAAGTGCAGATCTGGCTGAGATCATCATTGGGAGAAATCCTCAATGATTTCCAGAAATGTTCTCAATATCACAGTGCTTTTGAGATAATGAAGCTGACATTGCCGCAAAGTGCATATCTCGACGGTCCTAACAAACGGGGAGTGTTCCTCAAACGGCAGATCTCGTTGCGTTTATCATTTTGAGAAATCCTCATTAGTTTCCTAAAGATGTCTTAATTCCTCAGTGGTTTTTAGACGTTAAAGCCGATCTTGAGGCAAAGTGAATATCTCGACGGCTCAAGCAAGCGGATAGTTCTGTTTCTGCGTGCAGAGCTCGTTGAGTCATCATTATGAGTCACACACTTTCGTTTCCAAAGATTTCTTCAATGTTACAATGGATTTGAGATAATGAATCTGATGTTTCTACAGAGTGCATATCTCGACGGCGTAAGCAAGCAGGGAGTATCCGAGCAAATGCAGATCTGGTTGAGTTCATCATTAGGAGCAATCCTCAATGGTTTCCAGAAATGTTCTCAATGTCACAGAGCCTTTGAGGCAATGTAGCTGATATTGCTGCAATCTTCATATCTCGACGGTGCCAGGATGCAGAGATGCAACCTGCAGATCCCCTTGGGTTCAGCATTTTGAGCAGTCCTCTTTGGTTTCCAAAGATTTCCTCAATGTCACAATGGCTTTGAGACAATGAAGCTGATTTTGAGAGAAAGTGCATATCTCGACCTGGGAAGGAAACAGGGAGTATTCCAGCAATGTGCAGATCTCGTGGAGTTCTTCATTTTGAATAATACTCTTTAGTTTCCAAAGATTTTCACAAAGTAACTGTGGCTTTGAGATAATTAAACTGATATTTCTCCAAAGTGCATCTCTCGACGACGTAAGCAAAGTGGGAGTATTCCAGAAAAGTGCAGATCTCGTTGAGATCATCATTGGGAGAAATCCTCAATGGTTTCCAGAAATGTTCTCAATGTCACAGTGCTTTTGAGACAATGAAGCTGACATTGCGGCAAAGTGCATATCTCGACGGTCCTAACAAAATGGGAGTGTCCTGCAAACAGCAGATCTCGTTGCGTTTGTCATTTTGAGAAATCCTCATTAGTTTTCAAAAAATTTCTGAAATCCTCAGTGGTTTTTAGACGTTAAAGCAGATCTTGAGGCAAAGTGCATATCTCGACGGCTCAAGCAAACGGGGAGTTCTGCTGCTGTCTGCAGAGCTCGTTGAGTTCATCATTATGAGTCACACACTTTCCTTTCCAAAGATTTCTTCAATGTTACAATGGATTTGAGATAATGAAGCTGATGTTTCTACAGAGTGCATATCTCGACGGCATAAGCAAGCAGGGAGTTTTCCACTAAAGTGCAGCTCTCGTTGAGTTCATCATTAGGAGTAATCCTCAATGGTTTCCAGAAATGTTCTCAATGTCACAGTGCCTTTGAGGCAATGAAGCTGACATTGCTGCAATCTTCATATCTCGACGGTGCAAGGATTCAGGGAGTATTCCAGCAACCTGCAGATCCCCTTGAGTTCAGCATTTTGAGCAATCCTCTTTGGTTTCCAAAGATTTCCTCAATGTCACAATGGCTTTAGACAAAGAAGCTGATTTTGAGAAAAAGCGCATATCTCGACCTGGGAAGGAAACAGGGAGTATTCCAGCAATGTGCAGATCTCGTGGAGTTCTTCATTTTGAATACTACTCTTTTATTTCCAAAGATTTTCACAAAGTAACTGTGGCTTTGAGATAATGAAACTGATATTTCTACAAAGTGCATCTCTCGACGGCGTAAGCAAAGAGGGAGTATTCCAGCAAAGTGCAGATCTCGCTGAGATCATCATTGGGAGAAATCCTCAATGATTTCCAGAAATGTTCTCAATATCACAGTGCTTTTGAGACAATGAAGCTGACATTGCCGCAAAGTGCATATCTCGACGGTCCTAACAAACGGGGAGTGTTCCTGCAAACGGCAGATCTCGTTGCGTTTATCATTTTGAGAAATCCTCATTAGTTTCCTAAAGATGTCTTAATTCCTCAGTGGTTTTTAGACGTTAAAGCCGATCTTGAGGCAAAGTGAATATCTCGACGGCTCAAGCAAGCGGATAGTTCTGTTTCTGCGTGCAGAGCTCGTTGAGTCATCATTATGAGTCACACACTTTCGTTTCCAAAGATTTCTTCAATGTTACAATGGATTTGAGATAATGAATCTGATGTTTCTACAGAGTGCATATCTCGACGGCGTAAGCAAGCAGGGAGTATCCGAGCAAATGCACATCTGGTTGAGTTCATGATTAGGAGCAATCCTCAATGGTTTCCAGAAATGTTCTCAATGTCACAGAGCCTTTGAGGCAATGTAGCTGATATTGCTGCAATCTTCATATCTCGACGGTGCCAGGATGCAGAGAGTATTCCAGCAACCTGCAGATCCCCTTGGGTTCAGCATTTTGAGCAGTCCTCTTTGGTTTCCATAGATTTCCTCAATGTCACAATGGCTTTGAGACAATGAAGCTGATTTTGAGAGAAAGTGCATATCTCGACCTGGGAAGGAAACAGGGAGTATTCCAGCAATGTGCAGATCTCGTGGAGTTCTTCATTTTGAATAATACTCTTTAGTTTCCAAAGATTTTCACAAAGTAACTGTGGCTTTGAGATAATTAAACTGATATTTCTCCAAAGTGCATCTCTCGACGACGTAAGCAAAGTGGGAGTATTCCAGAAAAGTGCAGATCTCGTTGAGATCATCATTGGGAGAAATCCTCAATGGTTTCCAGAAATGTTCTCAATGTCACAGTGCTTTTGAGACAATGAAGCTGACATTGCGGCAAAGTGCATATCTCGACGGTCCTAACAAAATGGGAGTATCCTGCAAACAGCAGATCTCGTTGCGTTTGTCATTTTGAGAAATCCTCATTAGTTTTCAAAAAATTTCTGAAATCCTCAGTGGTTTTTAGACGTTAAAGCAGATCTTGAGGCAAAGTGCATATCTCGACGGCTCAAGCAAACGGGGAGTTCTGCTGCTGTCTGCAGAGCTCGTTGAGTTCATCATTATGAGTCACACACTTTCCTTTCCAAAGATTTCTTCAATGTTACAATGGATTTGAGATAATGAAGCTGATGTTTCTACAGAGTGCATATCTCGACGGCGTAAGCAAGCAGGGAGTTTTCCACTAAAGTGCAGCTCTCGTTGAGTTCATCATTAGGAGTAATCCTCAATGGTTTCCAGAAATGTTCTCAATGTCACAGTGCCTTTGAGGCAATGAAGCTGACATTGCTGCAATCTTCATATCTCGACGGTGCAAGGATGCAGGGAGTATTCCAGCAACCTGCAGATCCCCTTCAGTTCAGCATTTTGAGCAATCCTCTTTGGTTTCCAAAGATTTCCTCAATGTCACAATGGCTTTAAGACAATGAAGCTGATTTTGAGAGAAAGTGCATACCTCGACCTGGGAAGGAAACAGGGAGTATTCCAGCAATGTGCAGATCTCGTGGAGTTCTTCATTTTGAATAATACTCTTTAGTTTCCAAAGATTTTCACAAAGTAACTGCGGCTTTGAGATAATGCAACTGATATTTCTACAAAGTGCATCTCTCGACGGCGTAAGCAAAGAGGGAGTATTCCAGCAAAGTGCAGATCTCGTTGAGATCATCACTGGGAGAAATCCTCAATGGTTACCAGAAATGTTCTCAATATCATAGTGCTTTTGAGACAATGAAGCTGACATTGCGGCAAAGTGCATATCTCGACGGTCCTAGCAAACGGGGAGTGTTCCTGCAAACTGCAGATCTCGTTGCGTTTATCATTTTGAGAAATCCTCATCAGTTTCGAAAAAATGTCTGAATACCTCAGTGGTTTTAACACTTTAAAGCCGATCCTGAGGCAAAGTGCATATCTCGACAGCTCAAGCAAGCGGGGAGTACTGCTGCTGTCTGCAGAGCTCGTTGAGTTCATCATTATGAGTCACACACTTTCGTTTCCAATGATTTCTTCAATGTTACAATGGATTTGAGATAATGAAGCTGATGTTTCTACAGAGAGCATATGTCGACCGCGTAAGCAAGCAGGGAGAATTCCACTAAAGTGCAGATCTCGTTGAGTTCATCATTAGGAGTAATCCTCAATGGTTTCTAGAAATGTTCTCAATGTCACAGTGCCTTTGAGGCAATGAAGCTGACATTGCTGCAATCTTCATATCTCGACGGTGCAAGGATGCAGGGAGTATTCCAGCAACCTGCAGATCCCCTTGAGTTCAGCATTTTGAGCAATCCTCTTTGGTTTCCAAAGATTTCCTCAATGTCACAATGGCTTTCAGACAATGAAGCTGATTTTGAGAGAAAGTGCATATCTCGACCTGGGAAGGAAAGAGGGAGTATTCCAGCAATGTGCAGATCTCGTGGAGTTCTTCATGTTGAATACTACGCTTTAGTTTCCAAAGATTTTCACAAAGTAACTGTGGCTTTGAGATAATGCAACTGATATTTCTACAAAGTGCATCTCTCGACGGCGTAAGCAAAGAGGCAGTATTCCAGCAAAGTGCAGATCTCGTTGAGATCATCACTGGGAGAAATCCTCAATGGTTTCCAGAAATGTTCTCAGTATCACAGAGCTTTAGAGTTGATGAAGCTGTCATTGCGGCAAAGTGCATATCTCGACGGTCCTAACAAACGGGGAGTGTTCCTGCAAACTGCAGATCTCGTTGCGTTTATCATTTTGAGAAATCCTCAGTAGTTTTCAAAAAATTTCTCAATTCCTCAGTGGTTTATAGACGTTAAAGCAGATCTTGAGGCAAAGTGCATATCTCGACGGCTCAAGCAAGCGGGGAGTACTGCTGCTGTCTGCACAGCTCGTTGAGTTCATCGTTATGAGTCATACACTTTCCTTTCCAAAGATTTCTTCAATGTTACAATGGATTTGAGATAATGAAGCTGATGTTTCTAACGAGTGCATATCTCGACGGCATGAGCAAGCAGGGAGTATTCCACTAAAGTGCAGCTCTCGTTGAGTTCATCATTAGGAGTAATCCTCAATGGTTTCCAGAAATGTTCTCAATATCACAGTGCTTTTGAGTTAATGAAGCTGACATTGCGGCAAAGTGCATATCTCGACGGTCCTAACAAACGGGGAGTGTTCCTGCAAACTGCAGATCTCGTTGCGTTTATCATTTTGAGAAATCCTCATTAGTTTCGAAAAAATGTCTGAATTCCTCAGTGGTTTTTAGACGTTAAAGCCGATCCTGAGGCAAAGTGCATAACTCGACGGCTCAAGCAAGCGGGGAGTACTGCTGCTGTGTGCAGAGCTCGTTGAGTTCATCATTATGAGTCACACACTTTCCTTTCCAAAGATTTCTTCAACGTTACAATGGATTTGAGATAATGAAGCTGATGTTTCTACAGAGAGCATATGTCGACCGCGTAAGCAAGCAGGGAGGATCCCACTAAAGTGCAGATCTTGTTGAGTTCATCATTAGGAGTAATCCTCAATGGTTTCCAGAAATGTTCTCAATATCACAGTGCCTTGGAGACAATGAAGCTGACATTGCTGCAATCTTCATATCTCGACGGTGCAAGGATTCAGGGAGTATTCCAGCAACCTGCAGATCCCCTTGAGTTCAGCATTTTGAGGAATCCTCTTTGGTTTCCAAAGATTTCCTCAATGTCACAATGGCTTTAGACAAAGAAGCTGATTTTGAGAGAAAGCGCATATCTCGACCTGGGAAGGAAACAGGGAGTATTCCAGCAATGTGCAGATCTCGTGGAGTTCTTCATTTTGAATAATACTCTTTAGTTTCCAAAGATTTTCACAAAGTAACTGTGGCTTTGAGATAATGAAATTGACATTTCTACAAAGTGCATCTCTCGACGGCATAAGCAAAGAGGGAGTATTCCAGCAAAGTGCAGATCTCGTTGAGATCATCACTGGAAGAAATCCTCAATGGTTTCCAGAAATGTTCTCAATATCACAGTGCCTTGGAGACAATGAAGCTGACATTGCGGCAAAGTGCATATCTCGACGGTCCTAACAAACGGGGAGTGTTCCTGCAAACTGCAGATCTCGTTGCGTTTATCATTTTGAGAAATCCTCATTAGTTTTCAAAAAATTTCTGAATTCCTCAGTGGTTTTTTGACGTTAAAGCAGATCTTGAGGCAAAGTGCATATCTCGACGGCTCAAGCAAGCGGGGAGTACTGCTGCTGTGTGCAGAGCTCATTGAGTTCATCATTATGAGTCACACACTTTCCTTTCCAAAGATTTCTTCAATGTTACAATGGATTTGAGATAATGAAGCTGATGTTTCTACAGAGTGCATGTCTCGACGGCGTAAGCAAGCAGGGAGTATTCCACTAAAGTGCAGCTCTCGTTGAGTTCATGATTAGGAGTAATCCTCAATGGTTTCCAGAAATGTTCTCAATGTCACAGTGCCTTTGAGGCAATGAAGCTGACATTGCTGCAATCTTCATATGTCGACGGTGCAAGGATGCAGGGAGTATTCCAGCAACCTGCAGATCCCCTTGAGTTCAGCATTTTGAGCAATCCTCTTTGGTTTCCAAAGATTTCCTCAATGTCACAATGGCTTTGAGACAATGAAGCTGATTTTGAGAGAAAGTGCATATCTGGACCTGGGAAGGAAACAGGGAGTATTCCAGCAATGTGCAGATCTCGTGGAGTTCTTCATTTTGAATAATACGCTTTAGTTTCCAAAGATTTTCACAAAGTAACTGTGGCTTTGAGATAATGAAACTGATATTTCTACAAAGTGCATCTCTCGATGGCGTAAGCAAAGAGGGAGTATTCCAGCAAAGTGCAGATCTCGTTGAGATCATCACTGGGAGAAATCCTCAATGGTTTCCAGAAATGTTCTCAATATCACAGTGCTTTAGAGTTAATGAAGCTGACATTGCGGCAAAGTGCATATCTCGACGGTCCTAACAAACGGGGAGTGTTCCTGCAAACTGCAGATCTCGTTGCGTTTATCATTTTGAGAAATCCTCATTAGTTTTCAAAAAATTTCTCAATTCCTCAGTGGTTTTTAGACGTTAAAGCAGATCTTGAGGCAAAGTGCATATCTCGACGGCTCAAGCAAGCGGGGAGTACTGCTGCTGTGTGCAGAGCTCGTTGAGTTCATCATTATGAGTCACACACTTTCCTTTCCAAAGATTTCTTCAATGTTACAATGGATTTGAGATAATGAAGCTGATGTATCTACAGAGTGCATATCTCGACGGCGTAAGCAAGCAGGGAGTATTCCACTAAAGTGCAGCTCTCGTTGAGTTCATGATTAGGAGTAATCCTCAATGGTTTCCAGAAATGTTCTCAATGTCACAGTGCCTTTGAGGCAATGAAGCTGACATTGCTGCAATCTTCATATCTCGACGGTGCAAGGATGCAGGGAGTATTCCAGCAACCTGCAGATCCCCTTGAGTTCAGCATTTTGAGCAATCCTCTTTAGTTTCCAAAGATTTCCTCAATGTCACAATGGCTTTGAGACAATGAAGCTGATTTTGAGAGAAAGTGCATATCTGGACCTGGGAAGGAAGCAGGGAGTATTCCAGCAATGTGCAGATCTCGTGGAGTTCTTCATTTTGAATAATACGCTTTAGTTTCCAAAGATTTTCACAAAGTAACTGTGGCTTTGAGATAATGCAACTGATATTTCTACAAAGTGCATCTCTCGACGGCGTAAGCCAAGAGGGAGTATTCCAGCAAAGTGCAGATCTCGTTGAGATCATCACTGGGAGAAATCCTCAATGGTTTCCAGAAATGTTCTCAATATCACAGTGCTTTAGAGTTAATGAAGCTGACATTGCGGCAAAGTGCATATCTCGACTGTCCTAACAAACGGGGAGTGTTCCTGCAAACTGCAGATCTCGTTGCGTTTAACATTTTGAGAAATCCTCATTAGTTTTCAAAAAATTTCTCAATTCCTCAGTGGTTTTTAGACGTTAAAGCAGATCTTGAGGCAAAGTGCATATCTCGACGGCTCAAGCAAGCGGGGAGTACTGCTGCTGTGTGCAGAGCTCGTTGAGTTCATCATAATGAGTCACACACTTTCCTTTCCAAAGATTTCTTCAATGTTACAATGGATTTGAGATAATGAAGCTGATGTTTCTACAGAGTGCATATCTCGACGGCGAAAGCAAGCAGGGAGTATTCCACTAAAGTGCAGCTCTCGTTGAGTTCATCATTAGGAGTAATCCTCAATGGTTTCCAGAAATGTTCTCAATGTCACAGTGCCTTTGAGGCAATGAAGCTGACATTGCTGCAATCTTCATATGTCGACAGTGCAAGGATGCAGGGAGTATTCCAGCAACCTGCAGATCTCCTTGAGTTCAGCATTTTGAGTAATCCTGTTTGGTTTCCAAAGATTTCCTCAATGTCACAATGGCTTTGAGACAATGAAGATGATTTTGAGAGAAAGTGCATATCTCGACCTGGGAAGGAAACAGGGAGTATTCCAGCAATGTGCAGATCTCGTGGAGTTCTTCATTTTGAATAATACGCTTTAGTTTCCAAAGATTTTCACAAAGTAACTGTGGCTTTGAGATAATGAAATTGACATTTCTACAAAGTGCATCTCTCGACGGCATAAGCAAAGAGGGAGTATTCCAGCAAAGTGCAGATCTCGTTGAGATCATCACTGGAAGAAATCCTCAATGGTTTCCAGAAATGTTCTCAATATCACAGTGCTTTTGAGACAATGAAGCTGACATTGCGGCAAAGTGCATATCTCGACGGTCCTAACAAACGGGGAGTGTTCCTGCAAACAGCAGATCTCGTTGCGTTTATCATTTTGAGAAATCCTCATTAGTTTCGAAAAAATGTCTGAATACCTCAGTGGTTTTTAGACTTTAAAGCCGATCCTGAGGCAAAGTGCATATCTCGACAGCTCAAGCAAGCGGGGAGTACTGCTGCTGTCTGCAGAGCTCGTTGAGTTCATCATTATGAGTCACACACTTTCCTTTCCAAAGATTTCTTCAATGTTACAATGGATTTGAGATAATGAAGCTGATGTTTCTACAGAGTGCATATCTCGACGGCGTAAGCAAGCAGGGAGTATTCCACTAAAGTGCAGCTCTCGTTGAGTTCATGATTAGGAGTAATCCTCAATGCTTTCCAGAAATGTTCTCAATGTCACAGTGCCTTTGAGGCAATGAAGCTGACATTGCTGCAATCTTCATATGTCGACGGTGCAAGGATGCAGGGAGTATTCCAGCAACCTGCAGATCCCCTTGAGTTCAGCATTTTGAGCAATCCTCTTTGGTTTCCAAAGATTTCCTCAATGTCACAATGGCTTTCAGACAATGAAGCTGATTTTGAGAGAAAGTGCATATCTCGACCTGGGAAGGAAACAGGGAGTATTCCAGCAATGTGCAGATCTCGTGGAGTTCTTCATTTTGAATAATACGCTTTAGTTTCCAAAGATTTTCACAAAGTAACTGTGGCTTTGAGATAATGAAACTGATATTTCTACAAAGTGCATCTCTCGATGGCGTAAGCAAAGAGGGAGTATTCCAGCAAAGTGCAGATCTCGTTGAGATCATCACTAGGAGAAATCCTCAATGGTTTCCAGAAATGTTCTCAATATCACAGTGCTTTAGAGTTAATGAAGCTGACATTGCGGCAAAGTGCATATCTCGACGGTCCAAACAAACGGGGAGTGTTCCTGCAAACTGCAGATCTCGTTGCGTTTATCATGTTGAGAAATCATCATTAGTTTTCAAAAAATTTCTCAATTCCTCAGTGGTTTTTAGACGTTAAAGCAGATCTTGAGGCAAAGTGCATATCTCGACGGCTCAAGCAAGCGGGGAGTACTGCTGCTGTGTGCAGAGCTCGTTGAGTTCGTCATTATGAGTCACACACTTTCCTTTCCAAAGATTTCTTCAATGTTACAATGGATTTGAGATAATGAAGCTGATGTATCTACAGAGTGCATATCTCGACGGCGTAAGCAAGCAGGGAGTATTCCACTAAAGTGCAGCTCTCGTTGAGTTCATCATTAGGAGTAATCCTCAATGCTTTCCAGAAATGTTCTCAATGTCACAGTGCCTTTGAGGCAATGAAGCTGACATTGCTGCAATCTTCATATGTCGACGGTGCAAGGATGCAGGGAGTATTCCAGCAACCTGCAGATCCCCTTGAGTTCAGCATTTTGAGCAATCCTCATTGGTTTCCAAACATTTCCTCAATGTCACAATGGCTTTGAGACAACGAAGCTGATTTTGAGTCAAAGTGCATATCTCGACCTGGGAAGGAAACAGGGAGTATTCCAGCAATGTGCAGATCTCGTGGAGTTCTTCATTTTGAATAATACGCTTTAGTTTCCAAAGATTTTCACAAAGTAACTGTGGCTTTGAGATAATGAAATTGACATTTCTACAAAGTGCATCTCTCGACGGCATAAGCAAAGAGGGAGTATTCCAGCAAAGTGCAGATCTCGTTGAGATCATCACTGGAAGAAATCCTCAATGGTTTCCAGAAATGTTCTCAATATCACAGTGCTTTTGAGACAATGAAGCTGACATTGCCGCAAAGTGCATATCTCGACGGTCCTAACAAACGGGGAGTGTTCCTGCAAACAGCAGATCTCGTTGCGTTTATCATTTTGAGAAATCCTCATTAGTTTCGAAAAAATGTCTGAATACCTCAGTGGTTTTTAGACTTTAAAGCCGATCCTGAGGCAAAGTGCATATCTCGACAGCTCAAGCAAGCGGGGAGTACTGCTGCTGTCTGCAGAGCTCGTTGAGTTCATCATTATGAGTCACACACTTTCCTTTCCAAAGATTTCTTCAATGTTACAATGGATTTGAGATAATGAAGCTGATGTTTCTACAGAGTGCATATCTCGACGGCGTAAGCAAGCAGGGAGTATTCCACTAAAGTGCAGCTCTCGTTGAGTTCATCATTAGGAGTAATCCTCAATGCTTTCCAGAAATGTTCTCAATGTCACAGTGCCTTTGAGGCAATGAAGCTGACATTGCTGCAATCTTCATATGTCGACGGTGCAAGGATGCAGGGAGTATTCCAGCAACCTGCAGATCCCCTTGAGTTCAGCATTTTGAGCAATCCTCTTTGGTTTCCAAAGATTTCCTCAATGTCACAATGGCTTTGAGACAATGAAGCTGATTTTGAGAGAAAGTGCATATCTCGACCTGGGAAGGAAACAGGGAGTATTCCAGCAATGTGCAGATCTCGTGGAGTTCTTCATTTTGAATAATACGATTTAGTTTCCAAAGATTTTCACAAAGTAACTGTGGCTTTGAGATAATGAAACTGATATTTCTACAAAGTGCATCTCTCGATGGCGTAAGCAAAGAGGGAGTATTCCAGCAAAGTGCAGATCTCGTTGAGATCATCACTAGGAGAAATCCTCAATGGTTTCCAGAAATGTTCTCAATATCACAGTGCTTTAGAGTTAATGAAGCTGACATTGCGGCAAAGTGCATATCTCGACGGTCCTAACAAACGGGGAGTGTTCCTGCAAACTGCAGATCTCGTTGCGTTTATCATTTTGAGAAATCCTCATTAGTATTCAAAAAATTTCTCAATTCCTCAGTGGTTTTTAGACGTTAAAGCAGATCTTGAGGCAAAGTGCATATCTCGACGGCTCAAGCAAGCGGGGAGAACTGCTGCTGTGTGCAGAGCTCGTTGAGTTCATCATTATGAGTCACACACTTTCCTTTCCAAAGATTTCTTCAATGTTACAATGGATTTGAGATAATGAAGCTGATGTATCTACAGAGTGCATATCTCGACGGCGTAAGCAAGCAGGGAGTATTCCACTAAAGTGCAGCTCTCGTTGAGTTCATCATTAGGAGTAATCCTCAATGCTTTCCAGAAATGTTCTCAATGTCACAGTGCCTTTGAGGCAATGAAGCTGACATTGCTGCAATCTTCATATGTCGACGGTGCAAGGATGCAGGGAGTATTCCAGCAACCTGCAGATCCCCTTGAGTTCAGCATTTTGAGCAATCCTCATTGGTTTCCAAACATTTCCTCAATGTCACAATGGCTTTGAGACAACGAAGCTGATTTTGAGTCAAAGTGCATATCTCGACCTGGGAAGGAAACAGGGAGTATTCCAGCAATGTGCAGATCTCGTGGAGTTCTTCATTTTGAATAATACGCTTTAGTTTCCAAAGATTTTCACAAAGTAACTGTGGCTTTGAGATAATGAAATTGACATTTCTACAAAGTGCATCTCTCGACGGCATAAGCAAAGAGGGAGTATTCCAGCAAAGTGCAGATCTCGTTGAGATCATCACTGGAAGAAATCCTCAATGGTTTCCAGAAATGTTATCAATATCACAGTGCTTTTGAGACAATGAAGCTGACATTGCGGCAAAGTGCATATCTTGACGGTCCTAACAAACGGGGAGTGTTCCTGCAAACAGCAGATCTCGTTCCGTTTATCATTTTGAGAAATCCTCATTAGTTTCGAAAAAATGTCTGAATACCTCAGTGGTTTTTACACTTTAAAGCCGATCCTGAGGCAAAGTGCATATCTCGACAGCTCAAGCAAGCGGGGAGTACTGCTGCTGTCTGCAGAGCTCGTTGAGTTCATCATTTATGAGTCACACACTTTCCTTTCCAAAGATTTCTTCAATGTTACAATGGATTTGAGATAATGAAGCTGATGTTTCTACAGAGTGCATATCTCGACGGCGTAAGCAAGCAGGGAGTATTCCACTAAAGTGCAGCTCTCGTTGAGTTCATCATTAGGAGTAATCCTCAATGCTTTCCAGAAATGTTCTCAATGTCACAGTGCCTTTGAGGCAATGAAGCTGACATTGCTGCAATCTTCATATGTCGACGGTGCAAGGATGCAGGGAGTATTCCAGCAACCTGCAGATCCCCTTGAGTTCAGCATTTTGAGCAATCCTCTTTGGTTTCCAAAGATTTCCTCAATGCCACAGTGGCTTTGACACAATGAAGCTGATTTTGAGAGAAAGTGCATATCTGGACCTGGGAAGGAAACAGGGAGTATTCCAGCAATGTGCAGATCTCGTGGAGTTCTTCATTTTGAATAATACGCTTTAGTTTCCACAGATTTTCAAAAAGTAACTGTGGCTTTGAGATAATGAAACTGATATTTCTACAAAGTGCATCTCTCGATGGCGTAAGCAAAGAGGGAGTATTCCAGCAAAGTGCAGATCTCGTTGAGATCATCACTGGGAGAAATCCTCAATGGTTTCCAGAAATGTTCTCAATATCACAGTGCTTTAGAGTTAATGAAGCTGACATTGCGGCAAAGTGCATATCTCGACGGTCCTAACAAACGGGGAGTGTTCCTGCAAACTGCAGATCTCGTTGCGTTTATCATTTTGAGAAATCCTCATTAGTATTCAAAAAATTTCTCAATTCCTCAGTGGTTTTTAGACGTTAAAGCAGATCTTGAGGCAAAGTGCATATCTCGACGGCTCAAGCAAGCGGGGAGTACTGCTGCTGTGTGCAGAGCTCGTTGAGTTCATCATTATGAGTCACACACTTTCCTTTCCAAAGATTTCTTCAATGTTACAATGGATTTGAGATAATGAAGCTGATGTATCTACAGAGTGCATATCTCGACGGCGTAAGCAAGCAGGGAGTATTCCACTAAAGTGCAGCTCTCGTTGAGTTCATCATTAGGAGTAATCCTCAATGCTTTCCAGAAATGTTCTCAATGTCACAGTGCCTTTGAGGCAATGAAGCTGACATTGCTGCAATCTTCATATGTCGACGGTGCAAGGATGCAGGGAGTATTCCAGCAACCTGCAGATCCCCTTGAGTTCAGCATTTTGAGCAATCCTCTTTGGTTTCCAAACATTTCCTCAATGTCACAATGGCTTTGAGACAACGAAGCTGATTTTGAGTCAAAGTGCATATCTCGACCTGGGAAGGAAACAGGGAGTATTCCAGCAATGTGCAGATCTCGTGGAGTTCTTCATTTTGAATAATACGCTTTAGTTTCCAAAGATTTTCACAAAGTAACTGTGGCTTTGAGATAATGAAATTGACATTTCTACAAAGTGCATCTCTCGACGGCATAAGCAAAGAGGGAGTATTCCAGCAAAGTGCAGATCTCGTTGAGATCATCACTGGAACAAATCCTCAATGGTTTCCAGAAATGTTCTCAATATCACAGTGCTTTTGAGACAATGAAGCTGACATTGCGGCAAAGTGCATATCTCGACGGTCCTAACAAACGGGGAGTGTTCCTGCAAACAGCAGATCTCGTTGCGTTTATCATTTTGAGAAATCCTCATTAGTTTCGAAAAAATGTCTGAATACCTCAGTGGTTTTTACACTTTAAAGCCGATCCTGAGGCAAAGTGCATATCTCGACAGCTCAAGCAAGCGGGGAGTACTGCTGCTGTCTGCAGAGCTTGTTGAGTTCATCATAATGAGTCACACACTTTCCTTTCCAAAGACTTCTTCAATGTTACAATGGATTTGAGATAATGAAGCTGATGTTTCTACAGAGTGCATATCTCGACGGCGTAAGCAAGCAGGGAGTATTCCACTAAAGTGCAGCTCTCGTTGAGTTCATCATTAGGAGTAATCCTCAATGGTTTCCAGAAATGTTCTCAATGTCACAGTGACTTTGAGGCAATGAAGCTGACATTGCTGCAATCTTCATATCTCGACGGTGCAAGGATGCAGGGAGTATTCCAGCAACCTGCAGATTCCCTTGAGTTCAGCATTTTGAGCAGTCCTCTTTGGTTTCCAAAGATTTCCTCAATGTCACAATGGCTTTGAGACAATGAAGCTGATTTTGAGAGAAAGTGCATATCTGGACCAGGGAAGGAAACAGGGAGTATTCCAGCAATGTGCAGATCTCGTGGAGTTCTTCATTTTGAATAATACGCTTTAGTTTCCAAAGATTTTCACAAAGTAACTGTGGCTTTGAGATAATGCAACTGATATTTCTACAAAGTGCATCTCTCGACGGCGTAAGCAAAGCGGGAGTATTCCAGCAAAGTGCAGATCTCGTTGAGATCATCACTGGGAGAAATCCTCAATGGTTTCCAGAAATGTTCTCAATATCACAGTGCTTTAGAGTTAATGAAGCTGACATTGCGGCAAAGTGCATATCTCGACGGTCCTAACAAACGGGGAGTGTTCCTGCAAACTGCAGATCTCGTTGCGTTTATCATTTTGAGAAATCCTCATTAGTTTTCAAAATATTTCTCAATTCCTCAGTGGTTTTTAGACGTTAAAGCAGATCTTGAGGCAAAGTGCATATCTCGACGGCTCAAGCAAGCGGGGAGTACTGCTGCTGTGTGCAGAGCTCGTTGAGTTCATCATTATGAGTCACACACTTTCCTTTCCAAAGATTTCTTCAATGTTACAATGGATTTGAGATAATGAAGCTGATGTATCTACAGAGTGCATATCTCGACGGCGTAAGCAAGCAGGGAGTATTCCACTAAAGTGCAGCTCTCGTTGAGTTCATCATTAGGAGTAATCCTCAATGGTTTCCAGAAATGTTCTCAATGTCACAGTGCCTTTGAGGCAATGAAGCTGACATTGCTGCAATCTTCATATGTCGACGGTGCAAGGATGCAGGGAGTATTCCAGCAACCTGCAGATCCCCTTGAGTTCAGCATTTTGAGCAATCCTCATTGGTTTCCAAACATTTCCTCAATGTCACAATGGCTTTGAGACAACGAAGCTGATTTTGAGTCAAAGTGCATATCTCGACCTGGGAAGGAAACAGGGAGTATTCCAGCAATGTGCAGGTCTCGTGGAGTTCTTCATTTTGAATAATACGCTTTAGTTTCCAAAGATTTTCACAAAGTAACTGTGGCTTTGAGATAATGAAATTGACATTTCTACAAAGTGCATCTCTCGACGGCATAAGCAAAGAGGGAGTATTCCAGCAAAGTGCAGATCTCGTTGAGATCATCACTGGAAGAAATCCTCAATGGTTTCCAGAAATGTTCTCAATATCACAGTGCTTTTGAGACAATGAAGCTGACATTGCCGCAAAGTGCATATCTCGACGGTCCTAACAAACGGGGAGTGTTCCTGCAAACAGCAGATCTCGTTGCGTTTATCATTTTGAGAAATCCTCATTAGTTTCGAAAAAATGTCTGAATACCTCAGTGGTTTTTACACTTTAAAGCCGATCCTGAGGCAAAGTGCATATCTCGACAGCTCAAGCAAGCGGGGAGTACTGCTGCTGTCTGCAGAGCTCGTTGAGTTCATCATTATGAGTCACACACTTTCCTTTCCAAAGATTTCTTCAATGTTACAATGGATTTGAGATAATGAAGCTGATGTTTCTACAGAGTGCATATCTCGACGGCGTAAGCAAGCAGGGAGTATTCCACTAAAGTGCAGCTCTCGTTGAGTTCATCATTAGGAGTAATCCTCAATGGTTTCCAGAAATGTTCTCAATGTCACAGTGCCTTTGAGGCAATGAAGCTGACATTGCTTCAATCTTCATATGTCGACGGTGCAAGGATGCAGGGAGTATTCCAGCAACCTGCAGATCCCCTTGAGTTCAGCATTTTGAGCAATCCTCTTTGGTTTCCAAAGATTTCCTCAATGTCACAATGGCTTTGAGACAATGAAGCTGATTTTGAGAGAAAGTGCATATCGGGACCTGGGAAGGAAACAGGGAGTATTCCAGCAATGTGCAGATCTCGTGGAGTTCTTCATTTTGAAAAATACGCTTTAGTTTCCAAAGATTTTCACAAAGTAACTGTGGCTTTGAGATAATGAAACTGATATTTCTACAAAGTGCATCTCTCGATGGCGTAAGCAAAGAGGGAGTATTCCAGCAAAGTGCAGATCTCGTTGAGATCATCACTGGGAGAAATCCTCAATGGTTTCCAGAAATGTTCTCAATATCACAGTGCTTTAGAGTTAATGAAGCTGACATTGCGGCAAAGTGCATATCTCGACGGTCCTAACAAACGGGGAGTGTTCCTGCAAACTGCAGATCTCGTTGCGTTTATCATTTTGAGAAATCCTCATTAGTATTCAAAAAATTTCTCAATTCCTCAGTGGTTTTTAGACGTTAAAGCAGATCTTGAGGCAGAGTGCATATCTCGACGGCTCAAGCAAGCGGGGAGAACTGCTGCTGTGTGCAGAGCTCGTTGAGTTCATCATTATGAGTCACACACTTTCCTTTCCAAAGATTTCTTCAATGTTACAATGGATTTGAGATAATGAAGCTGATGTATCTACAGAGTGCATATCTCGACGGCGTAAGCAAGCAGGGAGTATTCCACTAAAGTGCAGCTCTCGTTGAGTTCATCATTAGGAGTAATCCTCAATGCTTTCCAGAAATGTTCTCAATGTCACAGTGCCTTTGAGGCAATGAAGCTGACATTGCTGCAATCTTCATATGTCGACGGTGCAAGGATGCAGGGAGTATTCCAGCAACCTGCAGATCCCCTTGAGTTCAGCATTTTGAGCAATCCTCTTTGGTTTCCAAACATTTCCTCAATGTCACAATGGCTTTGAGACAACGAAGCTGATTTTGAGTCAAAGTGCATATCTCGACCTGGGAAGGAAACAGGGAGTATTCCAGCAATGTGCAGATCTCGTGGAGTTCTTCATTTTGAATAATACGCTTTAGTTTCCAAAGATTTTCACAAAGTAACTGTGGCTTTGAGATAATGAAATTGACATTTCTACAAAGTGCATCTCTCGACGGCATAAGCAAAGAGGGAGTATTCCAGCAAAGTGCAGATCTCGTTGAGATCATCACTGGAAGAAATCCTCAATGGTTTCCAGAAATGTTCTCAATATCACAGTGCTTTTGAGACAATGAAGCTGACATTGCGGCAAAGTGCATATCTCGACGGTCCTAACAAGCGGGGAGTGTTCCTGCAAACAGCAGATCTCGTTGCGTTTATCATTTTGAGAAATCCTCATTAGTTTCGAAAAAATGTCGGAATACCTCAGTGGTTTTTAGACTTTAAAGCCGATCCTGAGGCAAAGTGCATATCTCGACAGCTCAAGCAAGCGGGGAGTACTGCTGCTGTCTGCAGAGCTCGTTGAGTTCATCATTATGAGTCACACACTTTCCTTTCCAAAGATTTCTTCAATGTTACAATGGATTTGAGATAATGAAGCTGATGTTTCTACAGAGTGCATATCTCGACGGCGTAAGCAAGCAGGGAGTATTCCACTAAAGTGCAGCTCTCGTTGAGTTCATCATTAGGAGTAATCCTCAATGGTTTCCAGAAATGTTCTCAATATCACAGTGCTTTAGAGTTAATGAAGCTGACATTGCGGCAAAGTGCATATCTCGACGGTCCTAACAAACGGGGAGTGTTCCTGCAAACTGCAGATCTCGTTGCGTTTATCATTTTGAGAAATCCTCATTAGTTTTCAAAAAATTTCTCAATTCCTCAGTGGTTTTTAGACGTTAAAGCAGATCTTGAGGCAAAGTGCATATCTCGACGGCTCAAGCAAGCGGGGAGTACTGCTGCTGTGTGCAGAGCTCGTTGAGTTCATCATTATGAGTCACACACTTTCCTTTCCAAAGATTTCTTCAATGTTACAATGGATTTGAGATAATGAAGCTGATGTATCTACAGAGTGCATATCTCGACGGCGTAAGCAAGCAGGGAGTATTCCACTAAAGTGCAGCTCTCGTTGAGTTCATCATTAGGAGTAATCCTGTGCCTTTGAGGCAATGAAGCTGACATTGCTGCAATCTTCATATGTCGACGGTGCAAGGATGCAGGGAGTATTCCAGCAACCTGCAGATCCCCTTGAGTTCAGCATTTTGATCAATCCTCTTTGGTTTCCAAACATTTCCTCAATGTCACAATGGCTTTGAGACAACGAAGCGGATTTTGAGTCAAAGTGCATATCTCGACCTGGGAAGGAAACAGGGAGTATTCCAGCAATGTGCAGATCTCGTGGAGTTCTTCATTTTGAATAATACGCTTTAGTTTCCAAAGATTTTCACAAAGTAACTGTGGCTTTGAGATAATGAAATTGACATTTCTACAAAGTGCATCTCTCGACGGCATTAGCAAAGAGGGAGTATTCCAGCAAAGTGCAGATCTCGTTGAGATCATCACTGGAAGAAATCCTCAATGGTTTCCAGAAATGTTCTCAATATCACAGTGCTTTTGAGACAATGAAACTGACATTGCGGCAAAGTGCATATCTCGACGGTCCTAACAAGCGGGGAGTGTTCCTGCAAACAGCAGATCTCGTTGCGTTTATCATTTTGAGAAATCCTCATTAGTTTCGAAAAAATGTCTGAATACCTCAGTGGTTTTTAGAGTTTAAAGCCGATCCTGAGGCAAAGTGCATATCTCGACAGCTCAAGCAAGCGGGGAGTACTGCTGCTGTGTGCAGAGCTCGTTGAGTTCATCATTATGAGTCACACACTTTCCTTTCCAAAGATTTCTTCAATGTTACAATGGATTTGAGATAATGAAGCTGATGTATCTACAGAGTGCATATCTCGACGGCGTAAGCAAGCAGGGAGTATTCCACTAAAGTGCAGCTCTCGTTGAGTTCATCATTAGGAGTAATCCTCAATGGTTTCCAGAAATGTTCTCAATGTCACAGTGCCTTTGAGGCAATGAAGCTGACATTGCTGCAATCTTCATATCTCGACGGTGCAAGGATGCAGGGAGTATTCCAGCAACCTGCAGATCCCCTTGAGTTCAGCATTTTGAGCAATCCTCTTTGGTTTCCAAAGATTTCCTCAATGTCACAATGGCTTTGAGACAATGAAGATGATTTTGAGAGAAAGTGCATATCTGGACCTGGGAAGGAAACAGGGAGTATTCCAGCAATGTGCAGATCTCGTGGAGTTCTTCATTTTGAATAATACGCTTTAGTTTCCAAAGATTTTCACAAAGTAACTGTGGCTTTGAGATAATGCAACTGATATTTCTACAAAGTGCATCTCTCGACGGCGTAAGCAAAGAGGGAGTATTCCAGCAAAGTGCAGATCTCGTTGAGATCATCACTGGGAGAAATCCTCAATGGTTTCCAGAAATGTTCTCAATATCACAGTGCTTTAGAGTTAATGAAGCTGACATTGCGGCAAAGTGCATATCTCGACGGTCCTAACAAACGGGGAGTGTTCCTGCAAACTGCAGATCTCGTTGCGTTTATCATTTTGAGAAATCCTCATTAGTTTTCAAAAAATTTCTCAATTCCTCAGTGGTTTTTAGACGTTAAAGCAGATCTTGAGGCAAAGTGCATATCTCGACGGCTCAAGCAAGCGGGGAGTACTGCTTCTGTTTGCAGAGCTCGTTGAGTTCATCATTATGAGTCACACACTTTCCTTTCCAAAGATTTCTTCAATGTTACAATGGATTTGAGATAATGAAGCTGATGTATCTACAGAGTGCATATCTCGACGGCGTAAGCAAGCAGGGAGTATTCCACTAAAGTGCAGCTCTCGTTGAGTTCATCATTAGGAGTAATCCTCAATGTTTTCCAGAAATGTTCTCAATGTCACAGTGCCTTTGAGGCAATGAAGCTGACATTGCTGCAATCTTCATATGTCGACGGTGCAAGGATGCAGGGAGTATTCCAGCAACCTGCAGATCCCCTTGAGTTCAGCATTTTGAGCAATCCTCTTTGGTTTCCAAAGATTTCCTCAATGTCACAATGGCTTTGAGACAATGAAGCTGATTTTGTGAGAAAGTGCATATCTGGACCTGGGAAGGAAACAGGGAGTATTCCAGCAATGTGCAGATCTCGTGGAGTTCTTCATTTTGAATAATACGCTTTAGTTTCCAAAGATTTTCACAAAGTAACTGTGGCTTTGAGATAATGAAACTGATATTTCTACAAAGTGCATCTCTCGATGGCGTAAGCAAAGAGGTAGTATTCCAGCAAAGTGCAGATCTCGTTGAGATCATCACTGGGAGAAATCCTCAATGGTTTCCAGAAATGTTCTCAATATCACAGTGCTTTTGAGACAATGAAGCTGACATTGCGGCAAAGTGCATATCTCGACGGTCCTAACAAACGGGGAGTGTTCCTGCAAACTGCAGATCTCGTTGCGTTTATCATTTTGAGAAATCCTCATTAGTATTCAAAAAATTTCTCAATTCCTCAGTGGTTTTTAGACGTTAAAGCAGATTTTGTGGCAAAGTGCATATCTCGACGGCTCAAGCAAGCGGGGAGAACTGCTGCTGTGTGCAGAGCTCGTTGAGTTCATCATTATGAGTCACACACTTTCCTTTCCAAAGATTTCTTCAATGTTACAATGGATTTGTGATAATGAAGCTGATGTATCTACAGAGTGCATATCTCGACGGCGTAAGCAAGCAGGGAGTATTCCACTAAAGTGCAGCTCTCGTTGAGTTCATCATTAGGAGTAATCCTCAATGCTTTCCAGAAATGTTCTCAATGTCACAGTGCCTTTGAGGCAATGAAGCTGACATTGCTGCAATCTTCATATGTCGACGGTGCAAGGATGCAGGGAGTATTCCAGCAACCTGCAGATCCCCTTGAGTTCAGCATTTTGAGCAATCCTCTTTGGTTTCCAAACATTTCCTCAATGTCACAATGGCTTTGAGACAACGAAGCTGATTTTGAGTCAAAGTGCATATCTCGACCTGGGAAGGAAACAGGGAGTATTCCAGCAATGTGCAGATCTCGTGGAGTTCTTCATTTTGAATAATACGCTTTAGTTTCCAAAGATTTTCACAAAGTAACTGTGGCTTTGAGATAATGAAATTGACATTTCTACAAAGTGCATCTCTCGACGGCATAAGCAAAGAGGGAGTAGTCCAGCAAAGTGCAGATCTCGTTGAGATCATCACTGGAAGAAATCCTCAATGGTTTCCAGAAATGTTCTCAATATCACAGTGCTTTTGAGACAATGAAGCTGACATTGCGGCAAAGTGCATATCTCGACGGTCCTAACAAACGGGGAGTGTTCCTGCAAACAGCAGATCTCGTTGCGTTTATCATTTTGAGAAATCCTCATTAGTTTCGAAAAAATGTCTGAATACCTCAGTGGTTTTTACACTTTAAAGCCGATCCTGAGGCAAAGTGCATATCTCGACAGCTCAAGCAAGCGGGGAGTACTGCTGCTGTCTGCAGAGCTCGTTGAGTTCATCATTATGAGTCACACACTTTCCTTTCCAAAGATTTCTTCAATGTTACAATGGATTTGAGATAATGAAGCTGATGTTTCTACAGAGTGCATATCTCGACGGCGTAAGCAAGCAGGAAGTATTCCACTAAAGTGCAGCTCTCGTTGAGTTCATCATTAGGAGTAATCCTCAATGGTTTCCAGAAATGTTCTCAATGTCACAGTGCCTTTGAGGCAATGAAGCTGACATTGCTGCAATCTTCATATGTCGACGGTGCAAGGATGCAGGGAGTATTCCAGCAACCTGCAGATCCCCTTGAGTTCAGCATTTTGAGCAATCCTCTTTGGTTTCCAAACATTTCCTCAATGTCACAATGGCTTTGAGACAATGAAGCTGATTTTGAGAGAAAGTGCATATCTGGACCTGGGAAGGAAACAGGGAGTATTCCAGCAATGTGCAGATCTCGTGGAGTTCTTCATTTTGAATAATACGCTTTAGTTTCCAAAGATTTTCACAAAGTAACTGTGGCTTTGAGATAATGCAACTGATATTTCTACAAAGTGCATCTCTCGACGGCGTAAGCAAAGAGGGAGTATTCCAGCAAAGTGCAGATCTCGTTGAGATCATCACTGGGAGAAATCCTCAATGGTTTCCAGAAATGTTCTCAATATCACAGTGCTTTAGAGTTAATGAAGCTGACATTGCGGCAAAGTGCATATCTCGACGGTCCTAACAAACGGGGAGTGTTCCTGCAAACTGCAGATCTCGTTGCGTTTATCATTTTGAGAAATCCTCATTAGTTTTCAAAAAATTTCTCAATTCCTCAGTGGTTTTTAGACGTTAAAGCAGATCTTGAGGCAAAGTGCATATCTCGACGGCTCAAGCAAGCGGGGAGTACTGCTTCTGTGTGCAGAGCTCGTTGAGTTCATCATTATGAGTCACACACTTTCCTTTCCAAAGATTTCTTCAATGTTACAATGGATTTGAGATAATGACGCTGATGTATCTACAGAGTGCATATCTCGACGGCGTAAGCAAGCAGGGAGTATTCCACTAAAGTGCAGCTCTCGTTGAGTTCATCATTAGGAGTAATCCTCAATGTTTTCCAGAAATGTTCTCAATGTCACAGTGCCTTTGAGGCAATGAAGCTGACATTGCTGCAATCTTCATATGTCGACGGTGCAAGGATGCAGGGAGTATTCCAGCAACCTGCAGATCCCCTTGAGTTCAGCATTTTGAGCAATCCTCTTTGGTTTCCAAAGATTTCCTCAATGTCACAATGGCTTTGAGACAATGAAGCTGATTTTGAGAGAAAGTGCATATCTGGACCTGGGATGGAAACAGGGAGTATTCCAGCAATGTGCAGATCTCGTGGAGTTCTTCATTTTGAATAATACGCTTTAGTTTCCAAAGATTTTCACAAAGTAACTGTGGCTTTGAGATAATGAAACTGATATTTCTACAAAGTGCATCTCTCGACGGCATAAGCAAAGAGGGAGTATTCCAGCAAAGTGCAGATCTCGTTGAGATCATCACTGGGAGAAATCCTCAATGGTTTCCAGAAATGTTCTCAATATCACAGTGCTTTTGAGACAATGAAGCTGACATTGCGGCAAAGTGCATATCTCGACGGTCCTAACAAACGGGGAGTGTTCCTGCAAACTGCAGATCTCGTTGCGTTTATCATTTTGAGAAATCCTCATTAGTATTCAAAAAATTTCTCAATTCCTCAGTGGTTTTTAGACGTTAAAGCAGATTTTGTGGCAAAGTGCATATCTCGACGGCTCAAGCATGCGGGGAGAACTGCTGCTGTGTGCAGAGCTCGTTGAGTTCATCATTATGAGTCACACACTTTCCTTTCCAAAGATTTCTTCAATGTTACAATGGATTTGTGATAATGAAGCTGATGTATCTACAGAGTGCATATCTCGACGGCGTAAGCAAGCAGGGAGTATTCCACTAAAGTGCAGCTCTCGTTGAGTTCATCATTAGGAGTAATCCTCAATGCTTTCCAGAAATGTTCTCAATGTCACAGTGCCTTTGAGGCAATGAAGCTGACATTGCTGCAATCTTCATATGTCGACGGTGCAAGGATGCAGGGAGTATTCCAGCAACCTGCAGATCCCCTTGAGTTCAGCATTTTGAGCAATCCTCTTTGGTTTCCAAACATTTCCTCAATGTCACAATGGCTTTGAGACAACGAAGCTGATTTTGAGTCAAAGTGCATATCTCGACCTGGGAAGGAAACAGGGAGTATTCCAGCAATGTGCAGATCTCGTGGAGTTCTTCATTTTGAATAATACGCTTTAGTTTCCAAAGATTTTCACAAAGTAACTGTGGCTTTGAGATAATGAAATTGACATTTCTACAAAGTGCATCTCTCGAAGGCATAAGCAAAGAGGGAGTATTCCAGCAAAGTGCAGATCTCGTTGAGATCATCACTGGAAGAAATCCTCAATGGTTTCCAGAAATGTTCTCAATATCACAGTGCTTTTGAGACAATGAAGCTGACATTGCGGCAAAGTGCATATCTCGACGGTCCTAACAAACGGGGAGTGTTCCTGCAAACAGCAGATCTCGTTGCGTTTATCATTTTGAGAAATCCTCATTAGTTTCGAAAAAATGTCTGAATACCTCAGTGGTTTTTACACTTTAAAGCCGATCCTGAGGCAAAGTGCATATCTCGACAGCTCAAGCAAGCGGGGAGTACTGCTGCTGTCTGCAGAGCTCGTTGAGTTCATCATTATGAGTCACACACTTTCCTTTCCAAAGATTTCTTCAATGTTACAATGGATTTGAGATAATGAAGCTGATGTTTCTACAGAGTGCATATCTCGACGGCGTAAGCAAGCAGGAAGTATTCCACTAAAGTGCAGCTCTCGTTGAGTTCATCATTAGGAGTAATCCTCAATGGTTTCCAGAAATGTTCTCAATGTCACAGTGCCTTTGAGGCAATGAAGCTGACATTGCTGCAATCTTCATATGTCGACGGTGCAAGGATGCAGGGAGTATTCCAGCAACCTGCAGATCCCCTTGAGTTCAGCATTTTGAGCAATCCTCTTTGGTTTCCAAAGATTTCCTCAATGTCACAATGGCTTTGAGACAATGAAGCTGATTTTGAGAGAAAGTGCATATCTGGACCTGGGAAGGAAACAGGGAGTATTCCAGCAATGTGCAGATCACGTGGAGTTCTTCATTTTGAATAATACGCTTTAGTTTCCAAAGATTTTCACAAAGTAACTGTGGCTTTGAGATAATGAATCTGATATTTCTACAATGTGCATCTCTCGATGGCGTAAGCAAAGAGGGAGTATTCCAGCAAAGTGCAGATCTCGTTGAGATCA